>NC_088246.1:79416602-80041602 GCF_036013445.1 Caloenas nicobarica | reverse complement strand
AATAACATAAACATCCGATTTGAGTAGGAGCACTATAAGATTATAATACCAGACTTGAGGTTGTTAAACAGTAACAGAATTGTTCAATTTATTTAAAAAAAAAAAAAAGCAAGCTTTTCAATGTTTTAGTTTACCAGTGAAAATCTATTATTTAACCCAGCTTGAAATAATAGGAAGACCAGCATTAGAAAACTGAATATCCTCTGGTGAAGGTGCTGTATTTTAATTTTTTTTTTAAATAGTGTAAATTGTTCATTTTTTTCATACATCAAAACCCAAGAGACAGTTCAGAAGGCAACTGAAATCATTCCACCAAAGCCAGTTATCTGGTTTCCTAAAAAAAAATTTCAGAAGAGGCAAAAATGGATTTTGAAGATATGCTTCCATGTCTTCAGGATCAAAAGACTTTCAGAGATAGGAAATAATAGCTCCCACCAAGCTAGGAGGAAGGTGAATTTTTTCCTCAGATATCTATTCTATAGTAATAGATTATAGTTTAGTACATAATTTATTCATGGCTAAGTTTACCCATATGTCACTGTGCAGAGAGAGATTTGAGCAGGTGCAGTTTGGTACAGTACCATTTCTAGCCTCAAAATCAGTAGGTGTGCTGACAGGAAGTTAGACAAGTACAAAAATGTCATCAGTTATATTAGCTGTAGTTCCAGAGATAGCATGGTTCCTGCCAGCTTCAGAATTATCCTGTCTACTCCTCTGTATTCTATGGGCATGTCCTTAAAAGATAGGTATGTCAGTTGGTAAGATTTTAAACGTCTCATGATAGTTATTGGTGTTCTGGAAGATCCTGAGGCAAGAATTCAAAGTCCACATGAAAATCTCAGCTTGTGTATTAAAAACCATGCTTGTAATTTTTCAAGTCATGGAAAAAAACATCTAAAATTTCACTGAAAATGTACCCTAAAGGACAAGAAAGCTAAGGGAAATACAAATGTAAACCCTCAAATTCCTTTTTTCCTCCTTTTATGGGTATAAACTGGAACACAGGATGTTCCATTTAAATTTGAGAAGAAACTTCTTCACGGTGAGGGTGACGGAGCACTGGAACAGGCTGCCCAGGGATGGTGTGGAGTCTCCTTCTCTGGAGACATTCAAAACCCACCTGGACGCCTTCCTGTGTAACCTCATCTAGGTGTTCCTGCTCTGGCAGGGGGATTGGACTAGATGATCTTTCGAGGTCCCTTCCAATTTCTAACATTCTGTGATTCTGTGATATCTTTTTAGTTTTCAGCTACTAAAAAAAGCCCTAAAAAGAGAGAAGAAAACCAGTCAGGATAGAAGCAACATAGTGGATACATTTCTTCCACATATGACATATCCATGGGACAACCCAGAATCTTTTTGGGAATATGCAGTCCTCAAAGGACAATCTATCTTTACTGCACCAAACATAGCTACTGATGTGTGCCTCTATTACTCTCTGCCTTTTAGCAAGTCAATAATAAATCTAAATGTCACTGTTTCCCAAGCACAGGATCTACATTTCTGCAAACTACTTTTAGCATCTAGTACACCTATTATATCTGGTACCATAACATCATATTCTGGACTTGTATCTTAATACACATTTCACTAAACCAAGCATTTGTTTAGCATATGGTTATTCCAAAGATGCATCACGACAACAATAAGTAGCAAATAATACTTTTAGCAGCAAAACTTTTTACTGAGAGCTCTATTATTTAAAACGGGGGTGTCAAACTCATTTTCACCAGGGGCCGCCACATCAGCCTTGTGGTTGCCTTCAAAGGGCCGAATGTAATTTTAGGACTGTATAAATGTAGGAGTAGAATCTGAGAACCACCCCAGAGGTATTGAGTGCTCTTGATTTCACAAAATTCACTGGAAGTTGAGGATGCTTATCACTTTGTATGATGTTCTTAGTACTCAGCAGGAGTAGAAACACAGCAAACAGTTTTCTGACTAGTAACATGGTGTTATGCCCATACTCTAACTATAGTACTTTCAAGGCTTGACTTCATATAAAGTTAAAAAAAACCCATCAGGGTCAAATAGTTTAGCAGACCAGCAGCAAAGAGTGTGAAATTAAAGATGAGAAATAAAAAGTATATTGGAAGCATCCATCCCGACAGACTGAGCTATTCTCTGCTGTTCTTTGACCCCTACTAAGTAGCCATTATTATAAGAAGATGTCATGGCGGAAAAAGAAACACCAAAAACGATACTGCTACGTTCAACTTACGGAGCAGGTCAAATAATAGTGAGGCAGTGTCAAGAAAAGCCCACCCTCACTCACACACACACACAGGTAACTGAGACCTGCCCCAGTCACCGTTGCAGTGACCAGCATAGTTCAGCCACAGGAGCACAACATTCACTCAGGGTGGTCCCAATGGCTGGTTCAGAGAAGCAACTTCTAACTTTTCCATCTTGGGCATTCTGCTTCTTGAAGGCATTGGATGTCCATGTAACAACATTTTCCCCAATCTTTGTGAGGTTTAATAGCCAGATCACATAAAATCAAATCATTATCACAGTGTAGCTTTCCAGCAGTTTCAGGTATTGTTCTAATCACTTCTTGATCTGTGACAAGGTGCATCACACTCAGTTTTTGTTTTCATTTTCCTGTCATTCACATATCATTATGTTCATTTACTCAACACTTGATCAAAGCAAGGTCATGATGCTCCTGTGTCAGGAGTAAAGGAAACATTTTTTTCTTTTAGCATGCTCATTTGTAATTAAATTTTTAAAAATCCCGAAGAATCACTGTGCATATTTTCTCTCTTTTTTCTTTTTAGGGAAGAAAATGAATAACCTTATTTGATGGGCCAGATGTTCAGGTGATGTAAATCTTGGTAGCATGATTGACTCTATATATGTCTAATTCCAGAGAAAGACAAACTCTCATTTCTCAGTTTGTCTGAGTTTTTCCCATCCTACCACCTCTCCTTAATTTCATATCAGTTTGGCATACAGAATTCATCAAACATAAATGGTGATTTAATGTGAAATTAAATACTATTAGAACAGCCGAATACTCTATCCCTGTTCAGAATTACTTGGTTGTTCTATCTTTCATTTTACTTCTCAAGTCCCTTAATGTACTCTACTGTCATAGTATCAACTGATTTCCTCTGAAATGTAAAAATCTTTACAGTAATCTTTAAAAGCTTTCTTATCATTTCCTCTGTTTGGATAAGCAATTTATACTTATCAATACCTAGCAGACACTGTCATATTCTGACAGTCCTATTCAGATAATACTGAGAAGCTAAAATTAAATCTTCCTTATTTCCTTTCTTGGGCCACATTCTGCTCTCACTAACAGTGAAAGTGTTCCAGACAAATAATGTTGCTTTAATCTTCACTTCCAATGTTTTCCTGCAGAAAAGCACTTTGGGGTACTGGTAGATGAGAAAACTAGACATGAGCCGGCAATGTGCACTTGCAGCCCAGAAACCTGACCATATCCTGGGCTGCATCAATAGGAGCGTGGCCAGCAGATTAAGGGAAGTGATTCTGCCCTTCTACTCCGCTTTGGTGAGACCCCACCTGGAGTCCTGCATCCAGCTCTGGAGCCCTCGGTACAGGAGAGACACGGACCTCTTGGAGAGGGGCCAGAGGAGGCCACGAAAATGACCAGAGGGCCAGAACACCTCTCCCGTGAGGACAGGCTGAGAGAATTGGGGTTGTTCAGCTTGGAGAAGAGAAGGCTCTGGGGAGACCTTATTGTGGCCTTTCAGTACTTAAAGGGGGCTTACAAGAGAGAAGGAGGCAAACTTTTTAGTAGAGTCTGTTGCAATAGGAAAAGATGCAATGGTATTAAACTAAAAGACGGTAAATTCAGACTATATATAAGGAAGTAGTTTTTTGCGATGAGGGTGGTGAGATACTGGCCCAGGTTGCCCAGAGAGGTGGTAGATGCCCCAACCCTGGAGACATTCAAGACCAAACTGGACTGGGCTCTGGGCAACTTGATCTAGTTGAAAATGTCCCTGCTCATTGCAGGGGTTTGGACTAGATATCCCTTAAAGTTTCCTTCCAACCCAAACCATTCTATGATTCTATGATTTTCAGAAAAAAATTTCCACATTTTTGTGGAAGCACTTTTGTACATAGGGTGCCATAATTTAGCTAAGTAATTCTTTGGGATTTTCTTGTGTTGCTTACGCTTTTTTAAAAAAGCATTGAATTAAAATACTTAGAATTACATATATTCCTTTGTGCATTTACACAAAGTAAAAACCTAAGTTGAGTGGTGCAAAACCTTTGCTTTGCACTTTTCATTACCAGAATGAAGCTCCATATGGTTATACTTCCTCATTACAAAACAGCTGACAGAAAATTACAGTAAATACGATTCTCACTCAGTGTGTTTCCAGAGAAGAGGAATCTTAAAATGGACTTTGAAGTTATTTATTTTGAAGAAGGTATCCAAATATCATGCTGGTGGGCAGCAAGATGAAAAAGCAAGATGGGTGGAAGCATATTTGACATTTTCCAATGAATATAGAATATTTTCCATTTAATTATTTTACATGCTTCTTAAAAACAAGAGGACATATAATATCCAATATTATTAATAATATTTACTATTGGGTTTTCTTTCTTGTCCTGCAGCCAGTTCTCCTATTGGACTTTGCATTATTTCTAGTGCAACAAGGATTTCTAATTTTTCATGTTTATAATGCCAGACTAGAGTGAGGCCTGATTGTTCCTAACTGCCTGGAACTATCCTGTCCTTCTGGAGAATCTTTAAAGCATTCTGATTTTTAGTAGGCAAACACTAAATCCTTTTTTTAAAGTCAGGCTCTTTCAGAGTTATGTCAAAACTAGGCTTCCAGAAACAAAAGAACCCCAAAACACTTCTCAGTTTTGAAAATGTAGGCTGCAACTCATGGGAAATATCATTAAAAGAAGCTATTCACACATGGTCCATAAAATAAATATGCAAAAAATGTAAAGTCTTGTTCTGTTCAAAAATGAAAAAATGTAATACATTGAACAGTTAAACTTCCCTTCTGTATCCTGTGGTGTGAGATGGTTTCTTATCTTTATCTGAGGACCATCTGATACATGCTGTTTTGTACTGGGACTGGGAAAAGGATGAGTTGAATGCAAGAGATGGCAGTCCGACAAAGAATAAGGATGTATTTCTGCATGTATTGAACATGACTTATATCATGCTTCTATCTTATAAGATGTAAAAGTTCACAAGTGAAAAACTTTTTTTTTAATATATATATATGAACATCCTTAAGCTGTCCAACATCCAATTATTTTTACTGTTATTTCTGCAAAGCAAAGTGCTCTGTTCACAAAAGAATTATGTCCCAGTACAAGGCTGAATTTAGTCTGCTTTTTCCCTTTTTTAAGTATGCACTTGAATGGAACTGACATTCTGAAACATGGCTTAGTCATCCTGTGACTCTTCTGCCACGCAGCCATAGTAGGAAAATGCAAGAGGGAAGGGAGATAATTAGACATTATGTAGAGTTGCCTGTAAACTAATAAGGAATGTTATTTACAACCTAAAAAAGATCACATTTCAAAAATTTGGGTGTGGAATAAAGCTCAGAGGAATTTAAAGCTTACAGTATTTGCAGTTAACTAGTGCCAGAGTTCTCTGTAGTGCTATTGTTGTGTATGCTGTTGTTTTTCCTCTGTTCATATCTATTTCATATAGGTTTAAAACCTAGTCACTGAGAAACCTCACATTAGGACCAAAAAGGTAATTAAGACCCTTGGTATGGAAAGAAGACACAAATAGATACACAGCTACCCCAAATTATTTTTTAAGAGCACAGAAATTTTGAAATACTGTTCAGATATCAGCAACATGGAACACCTTGCAAAAACAAACAAACAAACGAAAACACAACAGAGATTGCTGGTGAGAGCTGGTACATCCTGATATCAACATTTCATGTTTCTCCTCCGCAAATCCAGAAGAATAAACAGCTGCTTGGTGATTTTCTTATCCTGAGGCAAAAGGAAGACAATTGTAATACCACCTGACCTCTCAAGATAGTAAGAAATCACTCTAGTTACTTTTTCAACTATCAACAGAGAGATGATCAGTACTATGTTTCTTAGAGAGAATTCTAGCTCTTGAGTCTGCTCAAACAACATCTCAGAGGGTCAAATCAAAATCAGAAGATGATAGCAGTTTATAATCTGAGGACAGTTTAATAGGCTAGACCCAAAGTCTCATACAATTACTCAGAGGTCTACCTAAACTTCAGAAAATCCTGTTTCAGGCATGATCAATAACAACCTATCCCTCTTCCAATTCTTCTCCTCAGTAAGTTTCAAAGCAGTCCTTCCCTCTCCCCCTATTTTAATTTTGTGTTTGCCCATTTTGTAAGATTCTAGGTATCCTAGTAATGCATAGTATATAGGGCCCATACTTTCAGTTTAAATATCAAAATCTGGATTTTGTAAACACCTCCATTAGTGATGATATGACATTTTCATTAGCAGACAAAGTTAGCTCTTGAAAACCTACCACAGTGGTTTATCTATCAGGTAGTCTCATCTTGTTTCAAGTACATACTGATAACAAGAACAAATATATTCATTATTGCTAACACAAGGAAAACTTCATTATCATGTTTTACTATAATTCCATTCTGTTCCTTTTATATTGTTAAAACACACACAATTCAAGGCATGTGGATGATTTTACATCTTTATTACAATGTGTCTTTTAAGACAGCAGTCATGGATAAACATCTTCAGCTTTCAGTAAAAGGAGTTGAACATTTTCCATAACATTTAGCTTTCTTCATTTTCAGATCAAAGTCCCACAGAATTAAGTTTAAGAAGTACTGTCCAGTCTAGGTGGCTGATAGGTTTTTTTCAGAGAATAAAAAGTGACTCAGGGACACACGTGCTGTAAACACAGAACAATAAGTATACCCACATAACATAAACAGAATCACACAATCACAGAACTGGGAGGTTGGATGGGACCTCTGGAGATCTTTTAGCCCAAGCCCTTGCTCAAAGCTGGCCCAGCTACAGGAGATTGCTCAGGGCTGTGTCCAATCAGATCTCAATAACTTCAAGCATAGAGACTCTATATATAAACTCTCTGGATCCCTGCTACAGTGTTTGGCCACCTTCAGAGTGGAAAAGCTTTTCATTATTGTAAATGGGAATTTCCCATGCTGCAACTCATGTTTTTCCTTCAATCCTTTCATCTAACAAGTTCTGTTAAAAGCTTGCCTATGAAGTGCCCATACATAGGGCAATGGTGGCATGTTACTCAATGCCAAGGTACGCATTTGGAGCACAAGTCCTATGAGAAGCAGTTGAGGGAGCTGAGGCTGTTTAATCTGGAGAAAAGGAGGTTGAGGGTAGACCTTATTGCTCTCTACAACTGCCTGAAAGGAGATTGTAGCAGGGAGGGTATTGGTCTCTTCTCCCAAGCAGCAAGTGATAGGATGAGGGGAAATGGCCTCGAGTTGCACCGGGGGAGGTTTAGATTGGATATTAGGAGAAAATTATTCACAGAAAGGGTTGTCAGGCATTGGAACAGGCTGCCCAGGGAAGTGGTGGAGTCACCACCCCTGGAAGTGTTTAAAAGGCATTCAGCTGAAGTTCTTAGGGACATGGTTTAGTGCTAGAGTTATGGTTGGACTCGATGACCCTGAGGGTCTCTTCCAATTGAAATTATGCTATGATTCTATGATCTGGTTTCATTGTTGGATGGACAGTTGTTGTTGTGAATACTTTTAAGGAAGGGGCAATTCACTTATTTTTTTTTTTCTTCTAGTTTATTGAGGGTTGGTCCACACCACTGTAGAGATTTTTTCACATATATACAGAACAATGTTTACACTGATTTTAAATTGTTTACAAGTACATTAAAAATATTTACTTGATCGTTTACTGAGTACAGGAGATGCTGCTGTATTTGCAATGCTTAATCTTAGCCAGATATGACCCAGGAAATAATGCAAAATGTGAATAACAAGCAAAAGCCATTATTCTTTATAAGAAAAATTGAGAGGTTTCCTAGCATGACTAAATATACTCGAGCACTGTATTCATTCACTCTATTTATGTAAATAAAGCAATATGCATCTGCTATCATATTTCCATTGTCAATCAAAACAAGAAAAAATGGTAAAGGGAAGCATGGATAATCACTGATAAGAAATTAAGAAATAATAAGGAACTAATTATCCCTTTCCAGATTTGAGGTACAGCTTCACATACTGACATAATATTGATAATGATTCAGATGAAGTGTACTCCATTTCATGGGATCTCTAGCATTTTGTGGTAAAAATTCAGTCTGGAATAGAGATTCTGTTTCTTAAAAAAGAGATTTGTAAGTTGTAGTAGGTTCAGAGAGATGTAATTTTCTGCATATATTTTTCATAATGAAAAGGATTTTTCAAAAAATGAGGTCTCAAAGACTCTCCTATAACTTAGCCAGACTCCAGGTTCATGGAAGTATGTTCTAGTGGTTAATTCCACTACCACAGGAAAGGACAGTTTTAGGCTTTGCATTCTGTATTGCTGCAAAGGAAGACACACTGACAGCATAAACCAAGACCTATTCATAGCGTACCTGTATAACATAGCATGAATATACAGGTGAGCTAGGAGTAAAATGCCCATCTTTCCTCTCCCGTAGCAATAAAAACTTAGCAGTCGGTAAACTTCCCCCTTTCTGAAGTCTCCTCCTTGACAGTCTCACAGGGATCGAACTAGCCCAGCTCTTCAGAAAGATCCAGCAGTGAGCACAGATATATTTCCTCTGGCTAATGTACTGAATTTCTAAGGACTGGAGGAATGATCAGATTTTAAGGAGTTTGACAGATGAGCTCCTGTGAAGGGCACATTGTCTGTTTGCTTTAATAACAGGTGCAGTTAATCTTTAGCTTTAGGAAGAGGTGCCTCTTTTTTTTTTAACAGATTTTGGTTATTATATTTTATTGCCTCTTGAATTTGATATTATATGTTTCAGTTGACCTAGTAAGATAGCTTGAAAGCTCTGCCCAGCAGTAAATGCCTGGACCTGAATTACATGGCATCCCATTTAGATGGTTATCTTTACAAAAAGCATTGCTAACCATGGTATTACTTGTGAAGAAAAGTCATTTTGCTTTCTTCATTTCAGAGGCAGCTTTGTAAAAGTTATGTGCAATGTCAGCAACATTTTTGTAGGAATTTTCATAGAAACAATGATTCATAAACATGGCACTTGTTTTCATGGAGTCACTTTTCAGAACAGAATGATACTTATTGTTAAGTACTTATTGTACTTGCTGTTAAAAGGAACTCAAGGACTGTGATCTACTAGCTAAGCTAGGGTGAGGATGATTGTCATTTTTATTGATACCCTATTTGAACTTAGACAAATTACCTACAATCTTTGTCCTCTAGAGTATTCACTTTGAAGATTAATATAACAATTCATAGCTGCTCTACAAAGGTTTAGTAAACTTTAATTCATGTTTGTAAAGCAGTTTGATGTCATTGCAAGAGAAATCACTGTAATAATTGTAAAAGTGCAAAGTACTTTTAGCTAAAGTACACACATTTTCACAGGACATACCTTCATAAAAAGTGAGCTTGATTAAATGGATAGTAACCATTGACATTCATTAAATCAGGAAGTGTATATGAATATTTAGTGACAAAAATGTGCTAGCAAAGAGAAATCTTTAAAGGTGTCAATCTATCACTGCAGAAAATATCCATCCAAGTTTAAAATCAACAAATAATCAACATGATAGAATATCTACATTAGTAAAATGACATTTCTCCTTTGGGGAAGAAATAGAAACAGCATTGATTAAGTATTTTTGAGCACATCCATTTTAATATACCCACATATTTTGCAATCATATTAACTAAATCTGAAATTAAAAGTATATCTGCATTGAAGTAAGTTATGTAAGGAAAGATGACGTTTAAGTCATTAGTATAAAATAAGTCAGTTTAATGAAAGGAGGCCAGACAATTCAATATTATTCTTTTTATTACTTTTTAACCGTGATAGCTTTGCTAAGGATAAAATAAACTGAACTTTCTGAAACCAGCTACTCATTTTCAGAAGATCCTAAGATTTTCCTTTGGCAGTCGTAAGTGAGGCTGCCAGCAGTAAAATCTAAGTAAGCTCAGGAATTTCAAGGGCATTATCAGATGTCAGGCATTCTATACTTAATTGAGCTCAAATCCTTTATAAAACTTGGAGCAGCAATGTGTCCCAAACAGTAAAATATATCCCAATCTTTAATTAAGCCTGGATTTAATAAGGCAAATCCACTACATAGAAAAAAAAAATCAATAATTTGACCACTCTGGCCTCAAAAGTATTTGATTCATTAGAATTATATTTTTTGTTTAACTTGGTCTTTAACTGAAGCCTAAATAATATTTCAGGCTCTTTATCCTTTATGCTGAAGCCCAAAAGAGTCTGTGCCTGCTGTCTCATATACAGCAGAATTATATCTTTGAAGATTTTCCAAATGACAAACTTGTTGCAGAGGTAGTGACACATCCTCAGACAAACACAAGAGAGAAGTGACTTCTGTCAGAGAAAAGCAATGGTAGGATGATGATCAGGAGAGGAGCTGTGATACCTCTATTGTAAAGGTGAAAGGAAGAGTGTTTGGCTGAAAGTCAACACCGTTGGCCAAGGAAAGAGAATTGCTTTTTTACATCTTTCCTTCTGTAATTATGTTTCGGCTTGTAACATTGTTTAACCACTTCTGACAACCTGCCAAAATGGAGATGGCAAAGTCTTATAATAAATTGCTACAGAAATCATCCTTCATCTTTTCAGTTCAATGCCACAGCAACTTTCAGTATGCAGAACATACCCCTCTTATTTTTAAGTTTTCCAAAACAGATGAGATAGCCTTGATAATTTTCACAAACAAATAAATAAATAAACAAGCCAAGGAAAAGCCAAGAAAAAACCACAGCTTTTTCAAACCATGCTTAGGTATGGAATTGAAAGCTACAGGCAAGCCACTTCCTCAGTCTTAACTTTGTGTATTAAGAGAGCACAAAACACATAGGAATTCTGTTATTCACATTCCAATACAAGACTGTTATTCATGTTACAACATGTCATAGGCTACCCGAGTAAAAGAAGTCATGGCCAGAGAAATGTGTTGGAATTACTATCCAGTAATCAAGTAATTGCAGTGTCTACTACAGAGGCAATCTCCAGAAGCAACTCTTAGCAGTATGCATCTCAAAATACTCTCAATCAGGCTCCAGTCCAGAGCATGGAAGTAGGGCTGGTTTTTCTCATTTGTTCTGTTTGTTGTTCACTGATAAGGAAAATGCATCCATTTTCATCCTTGATTTTTGTACTGTTGCTCATCCAGTACAGGAAACTACAGTGATGAGAAGAAACACCTTCCAGTGATTTGGATTATTCTTCTCAGACTGGATAAATTTTGCATTAAGCAAAAATGCTCCTTTCAATCCAGAAGTCTTATTTAAAAGAACTTTTTACATATTCTATCATGATTCTTGAAGCTGAAACATTTTCCTTATTACTTTGTCTCATACCAGAGAACTTTCCTAGTTGCTACTTATCATTCCATGACTATACTTTGCTTGAAGTTTCTAAATATGCCTGCTCACCGACACACAGACACGCACCTTCAGGATGCTGGAAAAAACAGGTTGCAGCACAGGGCACATGCCACAATCCTGATTTTTAAGGATCAAGGACCCCAAAGATACCTTTTGTTAACTAGTCTTCTTGAAATTATACATAATTCAAATTAGGTTATTGTAATACAAATAAACATCTATTTACAACATCTAAAATAAACAACACTGTTATGAAGTTTGCAAGAGATTAAGGTGAGAACATTTATTTTACACAATAACTACATACAAAATGTATACCTCTTTCTTCGTCCCTCTGTAGTCATACAATCAGCTATGGAAGCTAACTCAAAAACTGTGATTAGGGACTTCTATCAGCCCGCATGTCTCTCAGTTTCCATTCTTCCTAGCTAGTTGTTATGGTATTTTTTCCCCCCTTGAATCCTCTCATTCTCTCAAGCAAAATGAGAATAAGTGTTTTTCTCATAGACCAGTGAAAGATACTTTCCATGTCTGTTGATTCACTGCATAAATTGGAGCATGAATTGTACCTTTTAACTGAAACTTATTTTATACTCATCTGTATTTTGGATGTGTGTTTAATGAAACACAGTAGGTGTGGCTGGAGAATGTAAACAAGGGCCATTAAAACAATGAAATGGGCAGAGCAGTTGCCTTACATGGAGGCATTGAAAAGATTCAGACTCTTCAATCTATGAATAAGAAGGCTGAGAGGAGATCAAGGCTGACAAAATCATGAATGCAGAACTATTACCAAATCTCAATTAAACTACTAAGCAATTGTTTTAAAACAGATAATAGCAAGTTTTTCTTAAAGCGGTGAGTAGTTTTAGATTTGCAACTGGTTGCCACAAGAAACAGTAGAAGCAGATAGTACCCTCAGGTTTAAAAAATATAAGACAATTTCATGAACAACAGGTCCATTAGAGAGTACTAAACAGAATAGGCAGCTACCCTAATGCAACAATTGTGGATCCTGGGGTGCCACAGGGAAAACACTGCTCTCTTCAAGTGGTTTAAACCAAATGAGAATCAAAGTAATTTATTGATTTACTAATGATATATAATTAACCAGCAATCACTGAACAAAACAGTCAAGATCAATCACAGCAATACAACAGACAAGCCACAACACCAGGTACCTACAAGATACATTTACGTTCCTTACCTCAGACACTAGGACTAGTTAGAAGTTTCTAGTTCTCTTTAGCAGAAGAGATTAAAGAAAATTCACAACTGAATGTTCTTAATTGATTCTTTAAATTTTCTGTATTGAGGAATCTGTACTGTCATAAGCAGTTTTTCATCTTGGCATACCAAAAGTGCATATCAAAGCTTAGGAATCTATCTGAGAAAAACATAGTGTTTTCAGTTCTATTTTAGGTTGGGTATTCAGCTTTTCTTATCTTGACATATCTTTAAAACTCTAAGTGATCAACAGTTAAGACAAACTTAATTAAAATTATCTCAGCAAAGAGCCTTAAATGAACAGATTTAGCTTAGAAAGTCTAAGCCATTAAAGGCATTAAAAAGGTAAAGCACTTATATATGGTAACTGAAACTGTTTATCTCCAGGTTGCAGCAAAAATAAATGCAAGAGCTAATGTACATGGCATGAATTGAAACGTTCCACGCTTCAAATAATTGATCGTATTTTCTTCTGATTTTTTTCTTTGCCTATGTGAATATATTAAAAAAACTCATCTAGAATTTACAGAACTAGCTGCTTTGTTTTATGCACAATGTGAAAATGCAACAAGACAGAACATTTTGTCAGCTTTTGTATCCCAAAACAAAATAACTGAACTTTCAGATTTTTATAAAACAAAAATACACAAAATGAGCATGAAACCATGGAACAAGACTAGGAACTGCAAAAGGAAATATGTGTTAGGAAATTTTTATCAACAGGTGGTGTGGTGAAAGTTAGAACTCACAGAAAACCACATCTCTGAATTCAAACCCACTAAAATCAATGGCATGGCTCCCAATGAAATCAAACAGCAAATGGCAGAACTATGTAATGAAATGACCTTCTAGCTGTGAAAGAGCACCTAAATCCCAAAATCCTGTATAAGGCTTCTAACTAGATTTCACTTTTATGACTTATACTGTAAGTAAGAAAATCACTACTTCATAACGGTAGCAATACAGAAAGAATACAAATTGCAGTTTGCATTTTCTTAATGCATGAAATATGTTTCATAACTATTACGAAAATTTGTATTTACACTGAGCCCATCAGCCCCTTCCCTTCCCTTCCCTTCCCTTCCCTTCCCTTCCCTTCCCTTCCCTTCCTTTCTTTCCCTCAATACAATTTTTGCGCTGGATATCACTAAAAAGGTTATTTTAAGGGAAAATGAGACTGTCCGTAACACAGTGTTAAAAAGAGCACATATGTTTAGTTCACTCTGTTTCAAAGTGTCATTTAGCCTCCAAAACTAAAGTACCTGCCAAGGCTAGGTGGTTGCAGGATTTTGAACATTTCACTAGAACTGGAGCTTCTCAAACATTTAGAGCTAAGAAATGTCAAAATTGCCTTAAGCAAATCAGAAATGTTCATTTTTTTCAGAGTAGTCCAATCTGCTTATTTTATATATTAATTGCGACTTGATTTTATGCAGAACTCCCAAACTTGAAAATCTTAAAAAATTATATTATGCATAACTGATCATCTTGAAGTTAATGAGGCTCTGATTTCCCAACGATAGGTGCCCACATATGTTAATATACTATTATTCTTCCTTTTTTTTAATATAAATTCTTCAAATAAACCAGACTTTCAAAGCAAACAAGCAAGAATATCATAACAGTATCTAACCCAGGTTCCAAACAAATTTCTTATCTTGAACATGCAATTGAAAAACAGATGTGGGCAGCTGACATCATAAATATATAAAGTATTAATTACAGCTACTCTATCTTTATGTGCCATCATTTGACAGAAAGTTAAAGTTTCAAAGTGAAGTAATCAGAGGGAAGTAAATTCAAAGTGAAGATACCCTTTAACAATTATATCACAACACAGATATTTAACTGCACATATGATCCCATACTATCTTCCACAGTACCTTTGCTCTATTTAGCTTATATCAGTGATATTTTCTGGTGATTTTTTCCCCCTCATTGCTGAAGGTGTATCTGCAGATCTTATTACTTCACCTTACTGAAACTGTGCTGTAAGGGTAGTATAAAATTCCTCAGAGCAACCATCTCATTCCTATCTGCTCCCTTGTGCTCAGCACAGCCTCAGTCCTTCTCACAATTTCTTTTGGCCTCACGTCTCTGTTCTAGCTTATTTAACTCTGTGTAGATTGGATGTCCAGAACTACATCAAAGTGAATATGCATTTTAGTTTTGCCTATCACTTGTACTTATCAGTCCACTTTGCCTGAAACTTAACCCGAATGCTCTAATCTAAAGCTGCAAGAATAGCTGCTCTCTTTTAAAAATATCTAGATATGAAGTTAAAAAAATCCCTCCTTTTCTTCTGTGAATGTTTAGAATTTCACTCCCTCCAAACGTCAAATCTGTCTTGTGTTCAAGAGGAATATGATTTGTTTCTATATAAAGCTTTCTTTCATGCTTAATTGAAATTTCACTGTTAAAGGTTTTTCATCTTATGGCTTTGCTAGACTACAAAAGGGACTAACACCTCTGAAACAAGAATTTGGCTTCTCAGTGATATAGGCAGTAACTGCTTCAAGGCCCCAGAAAACTTTGAAATCCTGTCATTAAAATGAAAACGTAGATCTGACCTCTTGTTTCTCTTTTATCTAGCACAGTGTAGACCTTTTAAATACATGCATGTCTACTAGCAATTTTATTTTCTTAATGTCAGGAATAGCCTGAATAATGTTGAAGTTTGATTGTGAGAAGCTGGATTTACTTTAAAATATTGATTGTTATACAGCTAGAAAGCATATAATTCCAAGACTGATAATTGCATGCAATTAGACCATGTTTTCTGAATACGAACTTCCATTTTTAAATACAGGTTGCTAAAAATAGAAAAGTATTTGATCCTTTTGTAAATTTATAGTTTTGTTTATAGTTTGCTGTCTATTGGATGAGCCTATATAGGTTGCTCCCCTAGAAGCAGGGAGAAGTGATGTCAGACTGGACTGGGTAACAGTGAGCGTCATGCAAAGGAGCAAGCTTTTCTCTCATCAGCCCTGCTGAAGTTCACATTCTTTAAAGAACAGATAACTGCAGAGTACTGAGAGCTGTTCTTAGAAAAAATAAGGGTTCGAAGAAATGGAGACCACGAAGGAAGACCATAGCAAGAAAATAAAGGAGTAAGAAGGGAGACAGACACAGCTGAAAGCCCCTAAGAAGCTGTGATTCATTACAGTTCACAGAAAAGATACAGGTGAAACCTTGAGATCTATGTGGAAGGAACTCAATTGAGTGGAAAGGAGATTTATAAAAAGTAACTATTTTCTTGAGTGTTGTAAGACTTGAAGCTAAAGATGTCTTAGTTTGTAACTACCTGGATAAAAGGGTAAGCTGCAAAACCATCATCAGGAAGTTGGAAGCATGTGGAATACCTACAAATGGTAAAACTCCTGAAGGATGGAAGGTTTCATAAGGAGCTACAAATACTGGGAAAAGACCTCAGAAAAAAAAACCCTGTGACTGATCTTAATGAGTCAGATATGGAATACAGAACAATAAAGCTCGGCCACAGATCATGCTGCTATTGACTTAAAGATCCAAATCCAGAAAGACTCCTGGAAGGTGCACACTTGGGAAAAGCTACGGGACTACACAAGGCTGCTGAAGTCAACCAGGTCAGAAAGCAAATGCTGGGATGCTGTGTTACTGAGCTTATACTTATCCAAATGAGAAGAAAAGGCACAAATAAGTAAGTCAAAATACTCTGCAAATCAAGGTGAAAAAAACTTAAGAAAAAATAAGATCTTGATATATTGAAACATTGCACAAATGCAAGCAGGACACGCATTTGGAAAGCACGGTAACAACTGCAAAAAACACTTTGAAAGATCTGATAATCAGGAGCAGTAGAAGGAAAAGTGACTCATTCTGATGTATTACAAGAGAAAAGAAAGGGAAAAATTATCAAGATAAACGCTCTGTAGATTGTCAGCAAAAGCAAAACCAAAGAATGGACCTCTTTTTGGAGATCAGTAGAAGTTGTATGCAAATGTTTGGACACTGGTGTCCAGGCAAATATTGCCTCAGAAGATTCTGCAAAAATGTGAGAAATATGCCACAATACACAGGGGAAACATGATTTAAATGGTGAATGTATAATATTGAACTAACTTCTATTAAAAAACCAGCATGATCTTGAAAATTAAGAATAAGATGGAATTAGTTAGGTTTGTTATAGTTGATTGGAAAGAGTCAACACTGAATTTCAAAACAAGCTAAGCATTATGTTTACTCTAGAAGATCACTGTTTCACAGGGGAGTAGAAAACAGACAATGAGAGCCTGTGGCCATAAGTGAATATAAAGACAGGGAAACAAACAAACAAACAAACAAAAACAAACAAAAAACCCAAACCAACCAAACAAAAACACAAAAAACCCCACCAAAACCAACCAAACAAACCAAAAACAAAACACAAACAAACATCCAACCATGAAAATTGCTAAACATCAGATTTAGACAAATGGAAGAACTATACTGATACTGTTGGTGTGTGGACATTTCTGTCCTCTCCTGTATGAGAGGAACTTGTTCTTCCCAAAGTGGGGGATGGTGGCCAGCAAATAGGTAATGCTCAGGAGACTAATGTCTGGCAAACTATGGAAAACTGCATCTCCCTCTGTAGCTATGTGTCCCTTAGACAGGGGTTTATCACAGAGGGAGAGTGAGGAAAAACAAGAGTAGGAACTGGGTGCTTTGGCATCCCACTGAAGTCAAGTGTTGGTCTGCGAGCATGTGTGGGGATTGCAGAGTCCAGGCACTTTCCCTTCACTGCTCCAGCCCTTAGAGAGAGTCTTCCCAGAGAACACAGAGAAAGCATTAGTGCCAGGACCAGCCTCCCAAGCCTGAGCTCATATTGCTGGTCTTGGAGGCCTCACGTCTCCACTGAGCTCCAGACTTAGCATTAGACAGGCATTTCCAAAGGAAAGCAAATAACAACATTAAACAAGACAGTAAATACTCTCTTGTACAAAACCAGATGGGTTTCCCCTGGCTAACAGTGGCACATGTCACTCCAGTGACATGTATTTTGAAGAATATGTTTTCTCTGCTATTTCCCCTAGCGTAGCTGGTGGTTCTGCTGCTAAACATTGCTGTCAGAGTATCGTGCCCAGTGCTCATTTTGGCTGAAACCTGAGTCTCTTCAAGACAGAGATTTACAACATAAAATCTGTCCTGTGGAAAAAGTAAAATGACACGTCATTTTACAATTGACTCACCACACATGCTTAGCTGCTTGCATAGCAGAGAAGCTGTCTTGACTGGTGTGGCCCTTGCAACAAAAAGCTGAAAAGTATGCTTGTTAAAAAGGTTTCCAAGCCAGCAGGTGAACTTAAACAACAATTTCTTATATTTATTTTATGATCTCATGATTTATAACCTTATTTCAGAACTTTGGATATTTCAGAGGGCTCAACTTTCTCACTTTAAGGGAATATTTTGGTAATCAGACTAGCCAGGTCTGTCCGCCTGGGAATTTCAAAAGAATGAAAGGTACAAATCCAGCTTCAGAGAGAGGAAGGGTGCAAGCATGAGAAGCAGAGCAGGAAAAAGAGAGCATAAATATTTTTTTACTTTTTTTTCCCTACTATTGCACAGGAAGGGCAGAGAAGATGGGCTTCTTTATAAGTTGTGTTTCTAAAAACATCAAGGAGATCTTTGCAAAATAGCAATAACTTCCTTATTATATACACTACAGGGACAATGCTTCTGCATGGAAAGGGTCTAAAATATTTTGTTAGATTTAGAATTCAGCTCCATGATGATACACATGGAAGGTTCAATGTATTTCCTCAAGAAATCAGGCTGGGCTGCACCTGTGGAAATTTCCCCCCAGGTGCTTGCACTGAGGGATCCCACCTGGTACCCCAGGAAGACAGCTGAGATGCCTAGAAGTAGCTTCCCAGGAGACAAGGAGGGTTTTGTGCTTATGCTGCACTGTGGTGTGGGGGAGCTGAGAGGTGCTAAAAGGGTTCTCAGTTTGCTCAGGATTAGAGCTTTGGTGTCCTGGCTTGCTTTGTGCTGGGTGACTTCCCTGCAACCAGATTTTGGGTCTGTGCTTGTTGACGGGGCTTATTGACCTTGTCAACAGCCCTGTAAGGATGGTTACTGAGAGTCACTGTCACTGTTACCCAATGGGGAAGTAGAGATCTCTGGACACAAAGCCCACTCTGTAAGCAAGGGAGGACCATTTGCCCACCCCACTCCTCCTCTAGCCACAGCGGTGGCATGTTTCTGCCTGATGGCAGCCTGGCCAGCATGACCCCTGTAGTCGGGGTTTGTCATGGCCTTTAGCTCTCTCTGAAGCCCATGGCATGCTGAGTGCTTTGGCCTCCATGTTTGGAGGAGCAAGTGTTAAGTTCTCCTTTCCAGCTCAAGGCTAGGGCTTGGTCCCCAGAGGCTGGCTGCACAGAGCTCTTTTTCTCTTGTGGAAAGTTATGTTTGTCTTTGTTGGAGTGAGACAGCTTGTCCTTTAAATTTGCTGCAGCTTGGCTTGAACTTCCCAGGGCAGCAATGGCTCTGTGCAACAGCAGGGGGTGCCCTCAGCTGGTGAGTGGAGGGAGAGTCTGGGCTTGCCCCTTCCTTCTCTGGACAGAGTGAAGCCACTTGGTGACAGTGGGGGCAAGGCACCTGCCTGCAGTCAGAGACTTGGTCCGTGCCTGCATGGCTGCCCGCCGTGTTGGCAAGCTGGCAGTGTGGCAGCCTCATACTTGTGTGTTCCCAAGCCATGGAGTCCTTTATCCCCAGGAGCTGCGTGCAGGGCTGCCACTGGCTGCTTTAGCCAGGGAGCAGGAACAAGCCCTTCCTGGCCCTTTGGAGTGTGCAGGCTGAGAAAGTGCTGTGCTGGAGGGAGGGCACAGCCCTATCATTGACACTGGTTTTGGCTGGCATGACCACCCCATAGCTTGGGTTGAGGTGGTTCCCGGGGCTCCTGAAGAGAGAGGAGGTGGTCTGCTGCAGCCAGGAGGGCCAGCCTGTAACTGGGGTGGAAGCTGGAGCCTCTGTAGCCTTTGTGGGGCTTACTGGGAGTGCCCTGTAGGCAGGGCTGTGCATGTGTCTGCCCTGGCTGCCTTGCTCAGCAGGAGGTGCTTGGAGGGGCCCCTTGTAATCATGTGGCTATCTCTGGCCCTGGGCTTTCAGGGGCATGGGGCTGACATGTGAGGCCAGGCTGGGCATGCCCTCCCTGTCATGGGTGCCAGGGTCCCAGTCCCCAGCCTCTGGCCCTACAGCTCCCCACTGCCTGGCTGCTGAAGAGTCATTCCTGCTGCTGGGGGGAAGGACGAACTCTTTGGCTTCATGGCTGCTGACCTGCCTGTAATCAGGTAACACGTCTGGGAGCCTCTGTGATCAGCTGGCAACTTGTGTGGGGTGACCGCCCCATTAGTGAGGTGCAGGTCAGGGTGCCCCCACATGAGAGATAAAGGAAGAGCCTCCCTTGGCCTGTAACTCAGGGCCAGGCCAGTGCTCTGGAGTCTCAGGCACTTTGTGGTCCAGGCAGCATTTGGGCCCCCTGTCAGCAGTGGTGCAGCCTCTGTGGCCGCTGCTCTGTGTGCCCAGCTCCATTTGCCCAGGGTGCCTGCATCTAAACCCGTCTCCAGGAACAGCTGGAGCTCTGCTTTGTCAAGTGATGGGTGAGGAAAGCTGAGCTTGGAGGTTTTTGTTGGGGGGGGTGGGGTGTTGGGTGGGGGTCCAGCTAGTGGCCAGGAGCGGTGCGGGTAGCTCCCTTCCAGGAGTGGTCAGTGTGCCTCTGTTCTTCAGGTGGAAGAGCTGGCGCTTGCCTGTTCTGTGTCTTCCTTCCATGGCAGCAGTTGGTGGACAAGAAAGAAGCAGCATCATGTGAAAGGGCAAGGCAAGAGTCAGCCAGAAGAGTTACTGACAGATACTCAATAAAATGCATTTTCAGACTGTGTTGCATATGTACAAACTTTCCTACCCCACTAGGCTGTAGCTCCTGGCCGTCAAATTGTACTCATGTTATTTTACCCTTGCAACAACCATTGCAGTTCTTGCAGTGGTGAAGCAGTTGTGTGTTTGACTTTAGAGCTACCACATGGAAGCTCAAGGATCATGGATGGGTTTGTTGTCCCCAGACACCTGTCTGCAGTTTGTATAAGGGTTTGGTGACATTGCAGTAGTACAGATGAGGTCTTGTAGCAGATAAGATTCTGGTGGTATTGTAGTGTCCTTGGGGAGGGAGGGAGGTTTTCCAGTCCACGTTTGGTCACATTGCACTCTGCTAGGCATAACTTTGAAAAGAAAAGCCAGGATGTGGGTCTGCTGTTGGCTTTGGCTCTGTGGAGACAAAAGCAGGGGCGTTGGGAGCTGGGCAGGGGCTCACAGCCCCACAGGGTTGGAATGAGGGTCTGGGCTGTAGGCAGGATGAGGAAAGCCATGTGGGGGATTCAAATTTGGTCCCATGTCAAGGGACAAGGTTGAAAACTTATGGATTTCCCCATCCAAGATGCTGTTGAAGGTGTTTCCAAGCAAATATGGAGTGCATTCTTGGGAATGAAGCCAGGATATTTAAAAGGTGATCGACAATATAGAATCTAGAATAATTCAATTTTTATGTTGAATTTGAGATCAGCATCTACAAAACATTAACCAACAACACCTGAATGTAACCTGAAATTTCAGTTTCTGAATTTAGTCAGAACTTCGATAACGAAAAGATAAATGAATGCTTATAAAAACTTGTGAAAACTGAAACAAAAGGAAGAATGGGAACAATAGTTTACATGAATGAAAGCCTTTTGTGAGCTCAGATTGCCATACTTCTGTGATTAAGTGTTGCTTTTCTAGATCACGTGCAACCTGTTGCAGGAGGCAGCTGCAGCTTATTACCTCAGAACAGAATTAGCAAAGCAACTTCCAAGGTAATGATGTGGTGTACTTTGGCAATACAGGATTTACATATTTACAACAATTACAAGATAGCAGCGACTATGTCAGAATGAAGTACCGTCTTCAGAAATCAATACGAATGTCAAAATCTGTACCACACCTAGCTCTATATAGAATATAGAGGATTTATGAAGTTGAATGTGATTTAGCAATATTTGTGTAGGGTTTAATGTGTAAAAGAGGGAAGATGTAAATGAGTGTTTGGCTTTTAAAAGCTTATATAACTTTGATACTGGCAAACATTATTGACTGAGATAAGAGATGTATGTGTTCATGTAAACTACATGACATAACCTTTTTATTCAGTTATGATTAATTTTTTCTCGTATTTTGGTTATAATCACTTTCCTTAAAGATCTCACATGCTCTCTTCACATGCTCCATGATATACTTCAAGGGGAATTCAGTAATGCCAATTCACTTTTTCAACTTTGCAGAACAAAAACCAAAGATGGAGTTATTTTTCCTGACTTGTGTCTCATGGTCTTTCAAAGACATGAGGGCAGCTGACACATCTGTCTATACTGGATCTATAGCAAACCAGTGGCTTTCAAAAGCTAGTGCTGTGAGTTTAGAGGGATAAGGTAGCTTTGCTGCAGTGGCATCAGACTCCTATGTCTAGGAAACTGAAGATCATCACATCCCAACTAAAAATGTTTCCCCTCCCTGTTACGCTTGTCTTTTGTCACTATCTAATAAATAAACAAACAAACAAATAAAAAAGCCCACCATTTTCTTCATGCTCTGTTTTCATCTTGGGCCTCCTAGACTAAGGCTGAAAATGAGCTTTCAGTTGTAAAGAAATTAAAAAAGAGATGGTGCTGATCACTGAAAACCACCTGATCATTTAATAACAACTCAAACTGTGGGCTACCATAAGGGGATGGCAATAAGTTGGATCACACCAAATTTGTTCAGTAATGATTTAACTTCTGTCATGCCTCAAGAGAAAAATCTGAGACTGTATTTACCCTGAGGTTTAAGTCAAACAGAAGTAAATTAATTTTTAATGTAAGATTAGTATTGCTCTTTCTAATGAGGCACTCCTAGAAATCCACTGCATTAAATATTATCAAGCTGACTTTCTTTAAAATACTCCTGAGAATGCGTACAGAGTATCCTTTATTCATGCAGAACTTAAGTAGAAAATAAGCAGCAAGACCTTCAGCATAATAATTTGTGCAGAAAGAGAGCCAGCAGGAAAACAGCTTTTGTTTGCAATTTTGACAATTTTTCCTCCTCCTGCACAACACTTTGGTCTCAAACACATCATCATGTAGGAAACAGCTGTGGCTGGGGTTGTTCTGCCATTGAAATGGAGGTTTCCTCTCCTCCTGTGTTAAAAATCCCTGTGTTAGCACGGACAAAAGGAGCATATTTGCCCCAAAGTCCATAGGGAGGGCAGCAGGTGCCAAAGGAGGATCCCAGTGCTTTGGGAAAGAAGAACTGGGCCATTCCCCAGTGCACTCCTGCCACTCTTGCTGGCCTCATAGAGGCTCCTCCTTGTTGTTTGCAGCCACCTTTTTGTCATCTCAGTGGCTCTTAAGACACTCGTACTACTTACAACACAAATGTATTATAATGCTGCTTAGTAGCACTCACATGTTCAAGAGCAGCAAAGAGGCAGCAGGTTCTGGAACAGTCAGGCTGGTGCCAAGCCCTGGCTGGTGTTGTGAGGCAGGACTGGGGGTTGGAGGCAGCTCCCGCCAAAGCCCATCCTGGCTCCTTCTCAGCCGACACAGCAGCCACTGGCCAACACCTTCCTGCTCAGCCTTGGGTCCACACGGTGCTCCCTTTAAGCATTATCTTACT
Organism: Caloenas nicobarica; assembly: GCF_036013445.1. Classification (NCBI taxonomy): domain Eukaryota; kingdom Metazoa; phylum Chordata; class Aves; order Columbiformes; family Columbidae; genus Caloenas; species Caloenas nicobarica. The sequence goes on along the minus strand of NC_088246.1, from coordinate 80,018,112 downwards.
GGTCTGCTTCCTGTTTTGATTGGTTGGTTGGTTTGGTTTGATTTGATTTTCGTTGTTTGGTTTGGGGAGTTGTTTGTTTATTTTTTCCCCATTAGTTCCCAGCTGACTGTGCTCACCCACCAGCTATTATTTAAAGTTACACTTTCCCCTGGTCCCAATAGGTATTGGGAACAGAAAGGGTACTCTGCTATGCAGCAATGGCCAAGGTTGATTTTGTTTGAGCTCAGGGACAAACCTGATCCTTGCCTGGTCCCTAGAAAGCAGTTTTTACCACAGCTAAAACACATCCAGGTGGAGCCAAGCCTGGGCATGTCCCAAGGCTCCGTACAAGTGACAAGTTGCTGATAAATGAAAAATTATACTGGGCTATATTTCCTTGACCAAATATCTTTCAAAACCTATTCCTGGTGTGAGACCTTAAAACACACTGTTGACATGTCCTGATAACAGTGCTGCTACTCATCAGCTTTTGTTTTGTTGTAGAGCCAGGAAGCCTGTTTAAGTAGTGGCATCGAAGTGCCCAGGTATGGTCCAAAGGCTGTATCAGACAGTCACTGCACAGAAGACATTAATATTTGAGTAGAGGTGCCAAAGAAAAAAATTATTTAAGTTCTTTTTCTCCTTCTTGATTTTTTCTTGTTCAAAATTATCTTAATACACCTATTATTTCTTCTATTTATGCAGGAATAAAGCAGTTTTTCCAAACTCCAAATGAAATTATAGTCTACTACAATGTGTTGGACAGTGCCAAGTGGGTACAGCAAATTAGATAATCCATCCCCTTAAGCCTGAATTACTTCAGTCACTTTGGAAATGGAACTTGAAAACACACAAAAGGTTGTACAGTTTGATGTCCTTTCCAAAAACATTTGTAAACAAAAAATTAAAAAATACATGTTATATGCAATTAATAGTATGGAAGTTTCCAGTGCCTTAGAACCAAACCTTTTTTAGAAAGTATCTTTCACCAGTTTTTGGCTCACTTTTCCCCCACTTTCAGTAGTTTTGTGCTCCAGGGTTCTATAAAGGAGGCATTCCTACTTATGTATGGAGAGAAAGAGATTTTTATGAATATCAAACAAGCATAATTTATGCAGAAACTCTATTAAAACTCTGTTTGGCACTTTTACTTGCATTAGTAATACGAGAACTCCATTAAAATGAATTTTCAAAAAATTTGTTGGACCCCAATTCTCTCAACTCATTCCCATAGTTAATCTTAGTTTTCATTGCCCAAGGACTGTTAATATATTAGTATTAACAATATCCTCTTTGTTACCTTGCATAGAGCTTCTTACATGTTCACTTGTGTGAATATATTTACATTTATTTATACACATACGTACTTGCAAACGCATTGGATGAAATCCTGGGCCCTCTGAAATCAATTGTAAAAGTCCTACTGGCTTCATCAGAATCAGAATCTTATTCTATGATTCCTGTATTTTAGCCACAGTACTTCTAGCCTGAGAACAGCAGATTAACCTCTGACGGGTTTATGGGTAGCCTTTGGGTCCTCTCCTTGCATACAGCCTACAACAATGCTAATTACAATTTGACCGTATTAGTTCAAGTTCTTTTTATTCACTCTGCATTTCCATTTGTTTATTGTTGTGTTGCATACATTATAGTAATATATTACCTATTCTTCATTGGCTTTATTCACAGAAATCATACTTTAATTTTTATCACTTCTTCACATTTTTCCTATTCTATAGAGGCATGTGAAAGAAGCTTTTGTATCTTTTTAGCCTGCCTAAACTGTTGCTAACAAGCTTCTAGCATTATTTAGGAAGCTACACTAACTGGTTAAGTTCCAGAGCTGCTCCATATTGAAAATAATTAAAGACTGTCACTCTATTTAACTACCATGTAAAGTAAGATTTCTTACCTTATACCTTATCAGCAGCTTGATCTTGCCAATTATCCTATTATTCGTAATTTTGGATGCATTACTGAGCTATTTGAGCTCCTATCATTTAAATCTACTACTGAAAAATGCTTAAAACAAAAAGGAATGAAAGTACATAAAGAGGTAAAAGTCACTTCAGGCTAGTACATGGAAATCTTGGAATACTTAGGGATAGATTTAGGAAATATCCTATTCAAATTTGGTTGTATACTGAACAAATCCCATAGTGTCTGCATCATTACTCACAGGAAGCAGATAAAGCAGATGCTGAACTAAATTACGTCTGCTATTACATCCCTGCTGTTTACTAGTGCAAGTTAGGAACACAGTTTATCTTTGTGATAATTCTAATCCTGATACTAATCTGTATCTTCAGCTTCCCAAGCTTAGAAGATTTCTGTATCTATTTTTATAAAGAAATTATAACATTATTTTTTCACAAATTAATTACATACTAATTATGATTATAATTATGCATTAAATAAGCATCTCACTGTTACTGGTCCCTACATTTATTTGTAGTCAAAGCATTTACTTTGAAACACATACTTCAGAGTGTGTGTAGAATATCAAAAAGAAAAAAAATTCTTTTCTCTTGGTCTCCTACTTGTTGTGCCAAACATTTTTTTCATGGGTAGGCAAAGTCTTTTTCAAAACAGTCACTCTATTACTCATTGACTTATTTATTTTGTAATGTACAAACAATGGAATAAACAGAAAGCAAAAAGGGATGTTTTCTGCTAAGTAATGAATTATTCAAGCAGTTAATGATGGAAACAATGGCTTCATTGAGCCACAGCTCTCTAAGGCAACACTGAAAAAAACTGCACTGAAAGAGAGCCATCCTTTAAGTTAAGAATCAGAGCAGGTGCAGGCCTGTTGTCTGAGGGTTGTCACTACCAGCTGAATGGGCTGTGTTTCAGCTTTGACTGGCATGAGTAGGCAAAACTGTTCATTCACACCCCAGAAAAGGACAATGGTGAAATGAGTTAATCCGCATATCATGAAGCCTGGGAATTGGGTTTGGTTCTGCTGATACAACCATAGGCAAAGGAATGCCAAAGTGTGCATGTGGAATCATTTCTAAAAGACTCATGTGAAAGGCTGTCCACCCTGAAAGACATGCAAAAGAGAATCCACACAGCCTTTAAGACACTATTCATAGTATTTATATGAAGCTAGACATAGACACAGCATGATGCTGATGTTATTGGGAGAAATAAGTGACATGCATAGATACTATTTCTTCCTTACTCATGATTTTTAAGTAGGAGAAACATGCATCCATGAACCCTTTTAATTCTTTTTGCAAAGTGGTATAGCTTCATCAATAGAAGTACCCCAGAACAGCCACCAGCCAGTTGATTAGGGCACTTCTCTGACAGACAAGACATGTAATTTGGTGTCATGTTGACAATTGGTTTAAAGTGAACTATCCCTTGTTGTGAGTGAGTTGTCTAATAGCTAGGCTGTTGCCTCAAATAACTGTTGCCCAGTTTTCAAGAAGAAACACTAAGTCACTTAACTTCAGCCAAGGGTGTCAACACAGAACGCTTTTCTGACAGGGATGCTCTAAGTGTTCTGGGGATCATATCTCAAGAGCAGCAGTATTTAAGCTACAACCTTCAATAGATATCCCATTAGCTAAGTCTAGCCTAGTCATGTTGTGAATCCTGGTGCGAACTGATCAAGTGAGAGTGTTTATGTCACCTAGCTGTGGAATTGAACCTTGTCAATGTAAATCAGATATACTCAAAGCAGAGAGCTAAGTCCTTCACAGAATGGTTAGGACCTCAAAAGTTTTCTTCTTGTTTTCTTCTTGTTTTTCGGAGGAGCCTGTCCCTTGCAGCTGACAATATATAATAAGCCTAACTTAGCGACTTAATTATGTGATTACTGCCTTAGCATTTTCCATTTGATACAGGAAAATTATGTATTCAGTTTAGACTCTGTGTTTTGTTTCACGAGCATGAAAGTTATGCACTTCAATGATCAATATCACAACCAGCATAACTCTGCATGGATCAACTGTTTGATGCCAAACATTGAGTCTCATCTTGGTATTATTTTGACTCCCAAATTTTTAATGATAAGAAAATTAAGCCACAGTATGATTCCCAAGATACCCTAACCTCAGCCAGACATAGAGATCACTCTTTGTCTATTTTTAGAACTTAGCTATACATTCTTAAGACTTACATCCTGGAGTTTTCCCAGACATTTGCTTCCGTATATAAACTTCAGTTTATACAGAATTCAACAGCTATGGTATCCTGTAAATGCAACCTGTATGAACACTGAATTGGTACTAAAACTGGAACACTGCTTCCTGTCAAATGCTGAACTGATTTAAAGATACTTTTGGTGTACAGGCTTATAAAATTGAAATAATTTTGCCCTACACATTGCACTATTGATGGTAATATCCATTACATCTACCTGTGGTGTCACGGCTAAAGCTGCTGAATGTCCTCATAGTATGACTACAGTCATTTACAAGTACTGCTAAAATATCTTCTGGGAGCCTAAACCTTTTATTATTTCCAAAATTCAGAAAAGTTGAAATTCTTTGAGATTTCAGTCACCATTAATAGCTGCATTAAATCTGCTTTGTGTTACTCTGGTGGTTTAAAGCAGCCCTAAAGCTGCTAGAAAATTCTTCAGTGAGATAGGGCTGAATAATTTTTGTCAGCCTGTTGTATAGAGATTACACTCTCCTCTCCACTGTGAGGGTCCCTGCCTGTCCTAGGAGTCCCTCAGGGCAATAAACACCTAGAATAAACATATGTAAAGTGAGTTCCATGTTTTTCCAATATTTGCTAAAGTTTCTGCCCAGTGCACATGAAATCTTACTAAAAAAGACTGTACTTACTGCTTATCCTGGCATGTCCAACCTACAAAATGCATAACTTTATTCTTTAGCTTAAGGTAGGATGAGGGGCTACTTGTTTGGGTCTGGCTGAGATGGAGTTAATTTTCTTTGCAGCACCCATTATGGTGCTGTGTTTTGCATTTGTGACTAAAACAGTGCTGATAACACAACGTTTTAGCTATTGCTGAACAATATTTGCATAGCATGGACACTTTTCTCTTTTTCCAACTCTGCTTCCCCAGTGAGTACATTGAGGGTGCACAATAAGTTGGGAGGGGTCACAACCAGGTGTGATGGCTGCTCTCGAACCTTTGACCAGACTGGCAGTGGTTTGGTACAAGCTTGAAAGAAGGCAAAGTCCTGAGCCACAGCCAGGCCGTGAACTCCTCTAGTTTACCCACAAAGGCGTAGAGTGACACAGTGAGCATCAATGCATATGAGCTTGGAACACTGATCATAAAGTGGGTGGCTTTTCCAAGACATGTATCAAGGAACAAAGAAAGTTGTGGGTACAAGGAGACTCATGCATACCTTTCCTATCACATATGATTTGACTATGAGATAACCACTTTATTCCATAAATATGACAGCCTAGATGAGCCTTCTTTGAGCAATTCCTACTAGGCAGCATGGCTGTATAGTGATCTTGCTTTGAGCTGAAACACCTCTCAAGTTTGCTCCTCGAGGCAGAGAGAACTTTTACCAAGAGCAGATCTTTGGTAAGCGACCAATATGGTGCATAACCTTGTAGTATGGTAACTTTGAGTTTGCTTTGGTAATTTTGATTGCATGCTAAATTGATACTAATGAAAGATTACCAATCTGTGTAGCTATTCAAAATTAATTATTGTAACCTCTGTATTCTTTACCGTTAGACATAAACCATTGACTAAGTCCAAGAATAATTTTTGATCCAGTCACAACTAGACTCCTCCCTGAGAAGGAGTTTAGAAAGCAAGGGGCTCCACTCTGAGCCCTGTAACTCAACAGCAGGGTCTTCTTTATTCCTTGTATTTCTTCCATTAGACATAAACCATTGACGAAGTCTGGGACTAAGAGTGGACCTAGCCACACCTAGGCTCCATAAAGAGTTTAGAAAGCAAGGGGGTCCATTCTGAACCTCGTGACTCAACAGGAGGGTTTTGCTTACCCTTTGCATCTCCAGGGTTGGTGTGAAACATTCTAACTTGAGTCTAACTCAATTTTCCTTTGCATATTTCTTCCATGCAGTAATTAATAAGGTGAACCCTGCCATCAAATTTATTGAACCTTGGTAAACCTCTGTTAAACTTTGTTAAATTCCATTGAATTCACTGAACTCTGTCAAGTTATTATTTTATCTCAATAAAATATATTGCTGCTTCTCTCTTTTGAGTAAGGTGCATTCCACTCATCTGTAACAAATTGGCGTACTCGGCAGGATCCTAAATCAGAATACGCAACACCAGGAGAGCTGCTCTGAGCTCACCAAAGGGAAATCCCATGCTACATAGCATGATGCTCAGCAATAAAAAGAAGGATTTTTGTTTTTTCGTGTGGGGGAGTAACCATTGTTTGGAGACTGGCTGTGAGGTGATAAGTGATTGTCTCTGCATAACTTGCTTTGATTTTTGTCTTTCTTTTTTCTGTCTTCTTTCTCTTTGCTTATTAAGCTATCTTTATCTCAACTCATGAGTTTTCTTGCTTTTGCTCTTCTGTCATGGTTTGATTGCGGGGTGACAATAAAACCATGGCAGATGTATTGTTAACCCCCTCTCTCCCCACTTCTCCCTTCAGCCCCTTCCTCTCCCCTCTTCCCACTAAGGACAGGCGATTGGGAGGGACAGAAGGACAGAGAGAAGAGAGTTGGAAAAATTAAAAATGTTTTACTAATGGTACTAATAAAAATAGAGAACATAATACAGAATATAAAAAACCAATCTTGAAAGTCCTGGCAACTGCTCCAGCAGATGTAGGGCCAGCACCTGGAAGTCCTGGACTGGACTCTGCAGCCAACCAGAGCTGGATTCAGTTTGTCACTAGGCTTCAGTTCACAGGGACAACTCGCAAGGTCCTCTCCCAATGTTGGCCATAAGGAAAAGGGACGAGATCCTCGTCATCCCCCACTTTTATATGAAGTATCACGTGAATGGGACGGAATACTTTAGTTGGTCAATTTTCAGTTCACCTCCTGCTTGCACATCTCACGAGATGCATCATCATCAATGACCTTGCATTCCATTGCTATGTCTACCAAAACATGTATCTAACTTTCACGAAAACTGCAGTTAGTAAGAAGACTTTAGCTGACAGGGAAATTCACTAAAAGAGAAACTTGTTTTTTAACAAAACCAGGACATCTTCCTATTGTTTCCTCCAGCGCTCAGGGATGAGGGGGAGAGTGAGCAACTGTGTGGTGCTTAGCTGTGGGTTAACCCATAGCACCTCTAAAAAATTAGCTAGTTATAAAAGACCAGTTGGAGATTCAACAATCAGTATATCTCTCTCTGAGGTAGTACAGGAGGACTGTACTAAAAAAAAAAAAAATCTTTATATGGGGGATGTTTCTAAGATGTTTCTGTAGCTTCCCTGTGGGAAGTAGAAAATGCTCCATTGATTAGGACATTTTAAACCAGGCTGCTTTTAACACGAAAATATCATCACAGTGAAATATTTGGCAGTTTGACAATATGATTTTATATTTGTGTTCCTGTGACAGTTCTGAATCTGGAGTTCTACTGGATCATTGACAGCCATGGCAACATGATGGGAAAGGAGACAGGAGCACCATGCTATTGGAGCTGTGAAGCAGAGAGACTGTTGCTTTCTGAGTTGATTATAGCTGGTAAGAAAAATGTTGTCACAACAAAAACATGCTGACAACCAGAAACAAATAATCTTTTTAGTCCCTTTGCGCCAATCAGTTACATTGCTCATGACTAAAACACACTGACCATCTTGAAAAGAGCAGTACTGTGAACTTGAGTGTTTCGGACAAACTCTAACCATTTTTCTTATTTTCTTTCTCCTTAATAACTGCATCTCAAATTTCATTTGGATGCTGTATCTTTTTTCAATTCTAAACTGTGTCTTCATGATGATTGAGGTCTTCACTTTATATGATATTGGATTATGTTTGTAATATATTTCAGAATCCTTAAAAATGAGAAATATTACAAGATGGCTATTGTTTATCCCAGTCTTAATGGCTGTACAATTATAAAAACAAAACCAAAACCAAACAAACGAACAAACAAAAAACAATAAAACCAAAACCCAAACCATAATTTGGTTTTATTGGAATATTTTATTGGAATAAACAGTATAACGTTAAAAAAAAAATCAAGAAGCTCTTTCTTACCTATACTGTATTTGTTTTTTGTACAATCCCCTTTTACAATTTTCACTGATTATAATTTACTTACTAGTAATTAATTATTTTCTTTTTTTTTTTTTCAGTCAACTTCCTCTGCAGTTTGGCCCTTTCCAACATGCATATGTTCCATATGCTTTATTTTGAAGTTGAATGCATTCTGGTCAGCACCGGTAGCTACTATATACAGCTTAATAAACCAAAACCAAAACAACAACAAAAAAACCCAAACACAAACAATAATGCCACAAACAAAACTGACTAACCAAAACCAAAAAAAAACCCGCTCTCACAAAATTCAGCACCTCAGCATATGCACATACAAAGATTGTTCTAAACCTGTCATTTTTGCTGTAAATTGACACAGATTCTGCTCTTGATGGAATACCAAATATATTATTGAAAAAGAACAGTTCCCACATCCCAGTAGAATATGTGGGATTTATTGTTCTAGAATTTTTTCCCTCTTTGATAGACAAGAGGGTGTTTTAGTTCTGTCTGTCCTCTGGCTTTTTTCTGTGTGTATATACTTTGTCTTCAGTATTAGCTACCAAATCCATCATATGTATTCTTTCAACTGACAAGTGCCTTTTTTTTTTCCTGCTCCATATCCAGTATAACAAGGTTACCCACAGACAATGATTTAAAATATGTGTATGCATCTACCTACAAACCTGTCTGTGTCCCTCAAATCTATAGGAAATGAAGGAGGCTGTAAGCTCCTGTAAGAAGACAGTAACATTTCAGATAGACAGTCTCATGCTCCAGAATAATATTCTACAGAATATTAAAATTAACTAAAATGATCTCAGGGCTATAATCTTCAACATAGAATGGTTAGATCTAGTTGAGACCCCTATTCTGAGAACATGAAGCAGGTATTAAATACAATATCAGATAAAGATATGTCTTAAAAACTAGCAAGAACGAGTACTCTGTTAAAATTTGATTTGAAATGTGTGCAGAGTTCTGACAACGTTCAGATGTTGTGTCTATGAACATCACCATGGGCTCAGGCCCATCCTGACATGGGTTACAAAATCCTCAGGAATGCTCTGGTGTGTATCTCTTGCAGTCCCTGTTAAGGCCTTCCCAGCAGAACATTAATTCTACTGGAATGTACAGATTTCTGTAATATCTGTTATACATGCTTAATTATATAAATTAGACAAATAGAGTTATCAATATCACTATAGATATAATATCAATAGAGCTCAATAAGTATGAATGTTATATTAAAAAGTAGGATTGAAAAGACTCCAGAATGGGTTTAGAAGCTTACATGGCTGAGCAACAGGTCAGAAACAGTTTCATCTCTGTTGTACATTGAATGGTCTGGAAGAGTGGTACAGCCTGAACAGAAAATGGTCAGAGCATGTGAGAAAGACCAATGCATGTTCTAGGATTTTTACAGTGTGAAACTGATGTAAGAAATAGGATTTTGAAACATTAGTGAGAATGAAATAATGAGATCCAGGAAGGTTTAGGGAAAGAAAAACAGAAAGCAAAAAATAACCACAAGATTGTGAGGTGAATGACAGGGTGACTGGTTAGTCGTGTGAGATGATAGGAAAGTGTCAAAGAAGAAGATTTTAGAAGAAAGATTCAAGACAAAAGAACAGACTAGCAGCAGAATTTCCCTGAGGATACATCATAAGCAGGGAGAAGGAGGATACCAGGCAGACAAGATGGTGAGAGCTAAGAAAGTATAATAGAGACTTGCTGGCACAGAAAATTCTAACAGGGATGAAACCCTTCAGTCAGCACCCTGAAAGAAAGTGAATGGGAAGTGGACCCCCAGAAGCTGTAATCAAAGGGGTAATCTTCAAACCAGGACATAAATGACACAGTATAATTCAAAGCAGAGAAGCTTTCTAGACAAAGTGGATTGCAAAAGATAAAGAAAGATCAAGACTATGTGTCTGTGGCTGGAGAACCAGCTCTTAGAGTTTAAAACAAAGAGATGATTAGCAGCCCTTGTAGGGATAATGTCATTGATGAATCTGTTTCAGGCTGGAGTGAGTAGTACAGAAGATCAAAGACAGTGAAAAAAAGACATCTCCAAAACATAACATGCCCTGTAAGGAAGTATATTTGTAGCTAAAAAATCTACTGACTAGGCTGATGAAAAAATCAATAGAGCAGGTAGTCATTTCAGGATGAGAAGTTGCAACTCCTCTGACTTTAATGCCTGTATTTGGCAAGAAGAGTTCACTTGAGTACAAAGAAAAAAAAATCTCACCAGTAGGTTTTCTTCTAAAAAATTCTTGCAGCCACAATGGGGATATTATTAATAGATCTGCCCAAATTATTTTAACAACAGATTATGAGGAGGTCCTTGTAACAGTGGACAACAGTGAGGAAATGAAAAGCAAAGGTAATTGAAATAAACCGTGTGAATAAAGTGAGCTAGCTGGTTCTCAGTCAAATGCAGCCAGGCTCTGAAAGAGAATTTTATGTAGGACAATAATCTCATGAGATCTGTGCCACAAGAGATCCAGTTGTACAGTGGATCAGAATTCAGGTACTGTTTTCTGCTCTATAATAGTTGTGTTGTGTAGCCTTTAGGAATTATTTAATTGGTTTTACTTTTTAATTTATCTTACTTCATTTTCCATATACTCCATCTTGCCCATTTATACTACAAATAGTTTGGGGCAGGACCTCTCTTTTATTATATATTTGTACAGGTCCTAATCAAATGGGTTCCCAATATCTCTCCGAGTTTCTGGGTGCTACTTTGTCATCAGTAACCATTACAAGAAGTGCTGATAAGATTCTGGCATTATAAAAGGTGAATGTGAATTCTGATTCAGCGCCAACCTCAAACATTTAACTGCTATTCACTGTGGATATTTTCCTGCCATTTCAGCTGTTCCTCACTATGAGTAGGAACTTCAAAAAGAAACAGATTCAAAATAAATGTCATAATTATTATTAGCTTTTTTCTTCTATCCTTAAGGAGCTTTAAGAAAAAAAAAAGAATAGTGATATATATGTGTATAGATAATGCACTGCTATTAAGCTCCTGTGGATCTCCGTTCAGTTTTCAAACTCGTAAAGATAGAAGCTTAACTAAGTAGTTCTTTCCCTCTTCTTCCCCCTTGTAATATCTGTAAGAAAAAGAAAGTGTGATCCCAAACTGCTTGCCAAATAGAGCCTTAGACATCTGTTTTATTAGTGTGTTGCATGATTATAAGCAACTAGGTCCTTGCTTATAAACTGAGTGTACATAACAAGCGTATCTCTATATAGTTCAGTAAAACAATATTTTCATGGTTACAGTGCACAACAATATCTGCCTGCCCTCAGACTTTTTATGCTTCTTCCTCTGTCCTGGGGGCAGTAATAATGCTTTTTGGATCCAGTCTTGGGAGCAGTGTGTTGTGGGATTAAATTGGTTTGGGTTATTGTTTTTCAGTGACCCAAGCACATGATCCATGTAGTTAAATTGATGTCTTTTATTGTCTTTCACCTTAACCGAGAACAGTGACAAATGTCTACATATTTTAACCTGAGGGTGGTCGTTTTTTTGTTTTGTTTTGTTTGTTTGTTTTTGTTTTTCTCTTATGAAAAGTATATTTGAAAAAACTTTTGGTTTCTGGCATGAAAAAAAAATGTTAGCTTGGTTTAAATAGAACAAATTAATCTGGAAAAAGAAAGGATATAAAGGAGGAAATATTTCCTGTTGTCATTCTCAAAGCTAAAACACTGACTTTTCATTTCAATCACTGTTTTTACTCTTAAATTAGCCCAACACATAAATGAAAACAGTCAGTGAAATAAAAATCTAGAAATGCAAAAAAGCGATCTAGAGAAAACATTTTTTAATATAACTCAACTCAGAAAATCATGCCATAGTTAATGAAAACCTACTATTATTCACACACCACTGTGATAATAACTACATACCAGCTATTTATGATTAATTCTGATTTTAGATAATAGCTCTGTAACTCATAAATTATACAGATGATGTAAAAAAAAAAGTACAGCTTTAATTGGGGTACTGTGTGAGGACACAGCAATGCATCCAGATATTCGCCATTTCAGAAGCTCTTTTGTTGAGGTGTGCATGCGTGTACGTGTTTCATACCATGTGGGTATTTATTCTCCTTTGCAGTGGGAATGGGGAGCCTGTGGTGTGGGGGAGGGGGGCGGGGCGGTGTGTGTCAGATTGCTCACCGCGGCAGCCAAGAAACAAGTGGCAGCCGCCACCCTCCTTCCACAGTGGGAAGAGGGACGCCGATGACCCTGGCCTAGCCCAAAGCAGCGGGGCGAAGCCGGGGCCGTGGCCTTGGGGCCGGGGCTCTGGGCCCTGCCCACCCTGCGGAGTCGGCTCCGCACACGAGGTGGCCTGGCAGGCCGTTATCTGGCAAGGGGCGCCTGGTGGCCATTGGGCCAGCGAGGTGGCACCATTACACGATTCCTTCACACATATTTAACAACTCAGCCTAGAATGGCTGCTAACTGGGGAGGAGGGAGTGGGAGAGGAGTGTTTCCAGTGGCACTATTTTTTCACCTGATCCCCATCCACCTGCTGAGGTACTGAGGTTTCTTGTTCACACATGAGAAAGGAGGTGCCTTTCACTCCCTCATCTGCTGCAAGCCATTGAAGTAGTGTCTAGATAATAAAACTGGTGGACCACTCTTGACAAGAGCCTGCAGACTGATTGCTAATTTAATGCTTAGGTATTATTCACATTTCTTTAGTCATAGTTGCAGCATAATGATACATCTCCATTGCTGTCTGGTTGCTGGATGAAAAGAAGCCAGAAGAAAATGCATAAATGAATAACATTTTTAGAGGACAGTATCATGGAGAGTATTGAAGCACAACATAAATATGGGCTGATAGGAGAATTGACTAAATTAAAGCCCATAATTCTTCCCTACACCAAAGCCATCTAAACCCACATTTTATTCAGCTTCTATGCATTTTCTTCATTATTAAAAAACAGGAAGTAGAAATCCTTCTCTAATGTATACACTTTTAATTATTACATCTCTGCTCTGTTTATAATTTAGTTTGGAAGATCATCTGTTCTTTTTAAGCATGTTTAGCCTGAAAAAAGTGTGACTAAATGAAGATCTTCCATTTAAAAGCCTCAAAAAACAAATACGGATGAAACATCTACTTAAAAAGCCTCAAAAAACAGGTACAGATACGACATCTAAATGGCTATATCTGTAGCATTTCCAGTTAAAACACTTCTGCTATAACACACGGAAAATGCTAAACAGATTTATCTGGTCCAATATTCTAAAGAAAATCTTCTTTATAGTATTGTCTTAAAATAAAATGCTGTATTACTTTAATTTTGTTGATTGAGTTTTGTGGCAGTTTCTAATGTTAATTTCTGCAATTTTTTGCTGATTAAATTATTGCCATTTAAATTATGCAATTGCAATTGGTACATTTATGTAAGAGATTAAAAAAGAATTAGTGAGTGAGCACTGTGGAAGGAACAACCCGTTGTCAACAGTGAGTTTCTGTGTCTGTATATAGCATTTTGGCCAAAAGGCTAGGAAATAATGATAAACCACAAACAAAAAGCCTTAGAATTGCCACAAACTGTAGTTGATTATACACTAGTTCAATATCAATAGCTTCCAGCTAAGAAAACTGTATTTAAATTCATTACATTAAATGGCTTTGTGTGTTTCAAGCAAGGCAATTTTTTTTCATTTGATTTTATGTCTGTCAGAAAGTAGGTTAAATTCAGTGTTCTATATTATCAGCTGATAAACTGAATATCAACTAATACTGAATATCAACCAGCATATGAGAATATAATCTTAACAGATTGCTAGCATTTATAGCTAATAGTAAGAAAACTGTTTAACTATTTTAACAGCCTACCTTGTGTTCTGTAGAGGTGGAACACCTTAGCAAATCTGTAGTATAAATTTTTTTCTCCAAGAGTTGCCAAATGTTTCTGTGTGGCCATTTAATTTGATTTGACTAATGCATGCCACTCCAAATCTATAAAAGTGCTTGTAGAGATAGTGAGGTTGACCTCATGTCCTGACTCCAAACCTGTATAAAACTCAGTGTGAAAAGAGCATGCTGCAGCCAATCAATGGTGCCTTAGCTACAGTTGTACAGATTGTGAGACTTTTATCTTCCCAAGACTTAATAGAACAAGTCACATTAAAAAAAAACCAAAAAGATTTCACAGAATTGCCTCTGGTCCTGTCAGTGGGCACTGCTAAAAGAGCCTGGCTCTGTCCTCTTTGCATTCTTTGTTCAGGTATTTATATACATTGATAAGATCCCCCTGAGCCTGCTCTAGGCTAAACAGTCCCACCTCTCTCAGCCTTTCCTCATCGGTGAGGTCCTCCACTTCCTTCTTTATGATTGTGGCACTTTGTTAAACTGTCTCTGGTATGCCCATGTCTTTCTTGTACTGAAGAGCCCAAAACAGGACACGGTACTGCAAATGTGGCCTCACCAGTGCTGAATAAAGGCAAAGGACCTCCTCATTCAATCTACTGTCAATACTTCGCCTAACATAGCCCAGGACACCAGTCACTTTCTTTGCAGCAAAGGCACATTGCTGGCTCATGTTCGACATGGTGTCCACCAAGGTCCTCAGGTCCCTTTCTGCCAAGCTGGGTAGCCCCCAAGCATATATTTGTGTATGGTATTGTTCCTCCCCAGGTGGAACAATACCTCTCCTTTTGAGGTTCCTCTCAGCCCATTTATTCAGCCTCTCAAGGTCCACCTTGATGGCAGCACAACCCTCAGCTGATCAGCTACTCCTCTCAGTTTGTGTGATTGGAAAACTTGCTGAGGGTACACCCTGCCCTGTCATCCAGTTAATTATCGAAGATTTTAAACAGGACTGGACCCAATGTTGGTTTCTGGTATACCACCAGTCACTGGTCTCCAACTAGACTTTTCTTTTTTACTGCTCTTTTTTGCCAAGCAGAGACTTTCTTTTGCCCCTTGGAGGGTCTTATAGATTTATTAGCTGCTTCTGGCAGAATAAAATTTGGTTTACATTTAAGAACAATAGAAAGGAATATAATAAAAACAATGTCAAATAATTATGAAACCCAGGTATACCACCTTCTTGTGGTACAATGTAGTAAGCAATGATGCGTGTCAGTGACGAGAAGTAATTGGCTTAATGGCACAGTGCCAAACCCAAGCTGAGCGTAACTCTTTTCTGTACCTAGGGACAGCTTGCGTCTCTGAACTCTCATGGCTTTCACATGGTGTTTGCTTTGGGCCTCAGGTCTCTATCTTTAATGTTTCTTTTGCTCTGGAATTATGTGATTCTTTTGTTCTTGTCTTAGATTCTGAACTGTAGTCATCTAAAGTAAAGGCAGTCATAGTCACCCACCATACTTTATCCAAGAAGGTGCTGCTGATTTAGAAAATTAACTTATCATTTAAGAAGATAATCTTTAAAAAACAATGATGCAAGCAACCAGATAACTAACTCATCTTTCAAGTTTACTATTCTAAGGCTCTCAAAAAGCCCAACATTCATATTTCTTCCTCAAAACCCTAGGCAATCCATCCTGTTGTGGTAAAGAGCACTGTGCTACCTGGATTTTAATCCATTTGGATACTTTTGACCGGCAGTCTAATAGGCAAGGATGTGAAGATATTACTTCTATATAAACATAAATATGAAAGTGCACTCTTCTTTGAATTACAAAAGCTAGTGATAAGCAAGTGGCAGTGAAGGGTCAAGACAACTTTTCCTGAATGGCAGAAGGCAAGTAGCAAGTTGATACAACATGTTTTGTGTTTTTGTAAACCGAATCTTCACACAAGAGTGTTCAAGAGGAGTGACTTCAGACAGAGAACTAAGTGATTACAAATGAAACAGACAAACAAACAAACAAAAACAGAAAAAATGCTTTTACAGCAATTTGAGAAGTGAAAATGTACTTAGAATAGAGGACGGAAAGATTAAAGGAAAGTACCTAGAACTTCCATTAGGAGAAGGAATTTTGCTTATATGTTGCTGGGTTTTGTCCCTGCCCCCACCACATTGCATTGCTATATCAAAATTATCTTGTATGATTCCAATTATCAGATGTTATTTAACAGAAATGGATGTTCATGACATAAATTTGATAACAAATAAGTGATTAAAGTTAAAAAAAATCCATGTGTTGATGTGTAAAATACAAATGGCAACTTTTAATACGGATACTGGTTCCATTATAGCTTATTTGTCTAAAAGGAAATGATGACTTTTTTTTTTTCCCTGCAGCATTTCACAAAAACAAATGTGTTTATTTTTCTATCACAGAACCAATTTACCATGAAAAAATTCAGAGTTCAAAAGTGAATTGTTTCTCAGGGATATACAATGGAGCACAGAGACACCACTTCTTATCCTCTTGAAGCAGAAACTGTAAATTAGATTTTAACAAGCCAGATGCAGGCATTATAAATTTGTATAAAAAATCTTAGCAATGAAAAAGAAAAAAAAATCTGATCATACGTAGTGTGGAAAGAGTGCTAGTTAATACTGAAATAAATTCAGATTTGTTGTGGTCATTTATGGGAAAACACTATTGCATGACTTGTACTGTATGTACAAATTTGAGATTATTAAATAATAAATGAGTAATAATGATTATTGAAATAATGCTCTCTGGAGATTAAGAATACCGAAGTCTAATATGAAGTCTTTAATAAAGGAAAGAGCTGTCTGCCACGCTGAAAAGGGTATGGTGTGTGCTCGAAAACCATTTACAAATAAAATTTGCGCCCTGGAGCCACTGACACGGGATGTCACAGAGAGTACAGTTCTTCAGGTATGTGTCAGGGTGCAGCAAGGGACAGCTGCTCCCTAAGGGACTGGGAGCTGTGAGCCAAGGGTGACCCCAGGCCTGACAGTGCTCTCCCCAGTGGCACCATCTATCAGGTTCTGACCATGGTGGGCAGAGCTGGGTGCTATAACAGGATCTATCGACAGTCCTGGGCAGACAAGTGACAAGCTGGTGTGAGAATCCATCCAGCAGCAGAAGAGGACAGGAACAGGCTGGAGACATGGCTACCAGCGTGAGCCTGAGGTCCATGCTGGGGACAGGGCTGGAGATGAGAACTGCTATGGGGCAGGGAACTGAGGGGCCCAGACTGAGCTGACATGGGGCCCCTGGGTCCATGTGCAGGGGTGGGAGGGGTTCCCAGGGGAGGCTGGGCAGACCCAGCAAGGGCTGGTAGTGCCCTTAGAGCCCTGACCATATGTAACTCTATTTTCCTATGGCAAACAGCTAATGGCAATAACATTTTAAGAAGTTACTTATCACCTAAATTAATCAGTAAATTGATCATTAACCAAGGAAGATGACTGGTGGTGGTTAAACTCCTCAGAACTATCTTAGTCATTCTAGGGTTGTTTTTTTTTTACAACTTGTTTCTGTTTTTAAGACTGTCTGCTGAAATATAAAAGAGACTAAGAAATTAATTAAGCAACAATACTAACAACAACTTAGAAGAAAACACAGAACTCATGCCCACAATCATGAAGTACTAAAAAGTAGCTTCACAGACGTCGTGCAGATACGTAAGTCAGTACGGCATGTATGTATCTTGACTGTTTAGAAAATTTAAGAGAAATAGATAACAGGCTTTCTTTCCACCAGCCAGAATGAAGCTATTCCTCAAACTCGTACAAAGTTGCCAAGGGCAGAAATGCCCACGTCCCTGATGATTTTGTGGTTTATTGCCTTTTACTATTACATTTAGGGAATTTTCAAATTGACGTTCTCCAAAACCCTCCTGTCTGTACAAACTGATTCAGACTTTTCAATCCATTAAGGTCTATTTTCCAATATTGCAGGTCTAAAAATCAGGTCTCTCTCATCAGTGTAAATATCTTTACAGGATAGTTAGCAATGTAGACGCATTGTAAGGTTTCTTTCAACCTTGCTGGCAGTATAACAGAAGTGTGTCTGACAAAGATAAACAAGAATGGTCTATCTAGTCCCCAGCTATGAAGAAAGAGCTTATGGAGGCTTGTAGCTACTCTGACTTGCCCCAGAAAAACTAAACTACATTGGCCTCCCTAGACTGGGAGGCACAACATGGCTTAAAGTAGAGGGAATTATAAAGGCTCTGTGTTCATTAAGAAATCTGTAGTGGTTTTGGCTGTTAAAGGAAATAATATTTTCTTTCATAATTCTGTCCTCATTTTGCAAACTTGCTGAGGTATGGATGTGATGAAGTGACAAGTTGATATGGGAATGCATGAAAACAGTTTCACAGAGTTATAATGATTTCAGAAGTTTGACTGATTTTTTTTCTATTTTATTTTAATGCCTTATCACTAGTAACCAGCATGCTGTTACTACTTATGGAGACAATCTTTACATCATATGGAAGGACACTGAAGATCCTGACTCATAGTCAGACATGTCTTATGGTGCTCATTACTCTGCAGTAGTAAAATCATCAGACAGCAATCAAAAAAGAGAAATGATCACATCAAGAATAAAGTATCCCAGGGAGAAAATTAATGTCACAATAATTACATAGTTCACAGTGGAGGATATGTGGTTATTAGCAGTTCTAGAGAAGCTAATTAGGCAAGTCAAAATTCTTTTTAAACCAGTTTAATCAAGAGAAAAGGTGTTCCCTTGGCTCTGAGCAACTAACTAACTAACATACAAGGATTGAAAATTCATGGGTACATCAAAAAGAAAGGAAAGCTGGTAATTGCACTGTACGGAGCTGAGCTTCCTACAATTTTTAAAAATGCTGGCTAATGGAAATAGAATTCATCAAATTATTCTCTCCAGAAAAACACAGCAAAGCAAGAATACTGTTTATTAAGCCTCAGAGCTTTGTTACATAGTGTGTACACATTTCTTTATCATGATTGACTACATTGTGCTTTTCCATCATATCAGCAAAGTTATTTTGAGGCAACATCTCTGCCTTACCTGATTCACTCAGAGAAAACAAAATAAAGGACAGGAATGAAGAGGAAAAAGGCACTTACACTCCTACAAGTCACCAGAACCAAATTCAAAATGAATCATGTTGAAGTAAACAAAACCTTCTGAAATGTTTGCAGAGTGACATGTAGTGTCATGTTCTACCCACCTCCCACCCCCATCCAACACACTGGTGGTTTGCTGCTTGGAACAGAAGAACACTGACTGGCTCATGAATATCTGCCTGAAAGCCAGCATTGACTGTGCTTCATTATGATTCAGGAGGTATAATGGACTAACTGGGTTTTCCTTTTCCCCAGCCTCTTAGCACATGCAGAGATTGTGCCTCTGGTGACAGTATGGTTTTCAGCTATCTTACTCTGTTTATTGTGAAACCATAATCTGTCTGGAATCATAACTTTAATTTGTTTCCTTTTTAAAAGTGTGCAGTAGTTTGCCTAGCATGCAAGTTAGCTGTTAGATTCCATTTGAATAACATTGTGATCCGAGTGGTGTACTGTAAAATAAATCCACTATTGTAAGAAATTATATTCTAGAATGCAATAAGACAGCATTCAGATTTTTTGGTTATTCTGCTCTCATGTCAGCCAGTGTCTCATTATAACAGTCATAACAATTCAGTTATGAAATTCATCACAAAATCTTTGCAGTTCTAATGTCCTGAATGATTTTTCAAAGTGGAATTGTGAGTTCTGTCTTTACTGAGTCTCAAAACACTACAAATGAAAACTGGTCACTGCTGAAGAATAGAAACTAAAAGAGCTTAAGAATATCTTTAAGAATATCTTTAAGATTATGCACTTTTTCAGTTGAAGAATCATATAAAATGAAATTTAACTGATGCATTATACATAACTTCAAGAATGTGTCTTCTTACATATAGTTGAAAATGCATGAAACTGTTGGAATACTACACAGAGTTAATAAATTTTCCTATGCTTAGCAATAAAGAAAAATGATAAATCAGAAAGATGAGTTCGAAACTAGGTAGGCTTTTGTGTATAGGTGAAATAAGAATAGTGGGAAAGATGAAATTCAAAATGACATGAAGTTTTAAAGATGTTACTAGGCAGTGGGTGAATGTTTCTTATCTATAAACAAAGATCAGACACAGAAGGAATATATGACAGAACTTTCTGTGCTGCAGATATGTCACATGTACGTGCAATAGAGTTGCATCAGTAATTAACAGGGATGCTTATATTATTAAGCTACACTAAAACAATACCTATTCACCAAGGTATCTACAGTGGGCTCATGTTATCTGACTTCAAGTATCTAAAACCTAATAGTCTTGCCTAATCCAGTTTTTCAGGTTCTGTCTAAAATCAATGGAGAAAGGACAATGACTACCATAGGTTTATATTCTCCCATTGAAACCTACCTCTTTATTGACCACAGAGGGAGCTAAAAGCTTAGCCAAGTGGCTCAAGTTAAGTGACATGTAACCTACTCAAATAAAAAGAAATGAAATGAGAAAGCGCTTTAAAAATTAAAATAAACAGAAGAAAACAAAGAGAAGCAATATGGTGATACTCCAATCTAGATAATAAATAATGGAAGAAAATATTATGCAGACTAATATAATTAAAAAAAACCCTACAGTTATTTTTAGCATGTTATTTTTTTCAGTGAATATTCAAACCAAGTGTTTCAGAAATGTCTAAATACATATCTCTGTGCGTGGTTTCAGATATTATACTTCCAGTGCATTCATACATGTCTGAAAATGTATTTTATGCCGTACATTTTTGTACTGGCACTCAACTAATCCTCTCAAATATGTTATCCTGTTTCCTTTCTTTTTTTCCCTGTTCTACAAGGGCTTGATCTAGCCCACTGATGTTAAAAGGAATTTTTCCATTTACTTTGAAACAATTTGGTTCAATGCCATACATCTGATCTCTCTTAGAAAAATGAATTTGCATCACCGAAAATTTTCAAAAATGTCATTATATAGTCAGTTGCTTAACAAATTTCAAAATGAACCTTCTGCTATGTATCTCAAAGGCATATTATAAAAAAATTTATATTTTAAAGTCATCGATGAACAAGTTACTGATTAAATAGTTCCTGTAGTGTAAGGACCAAGAGATAAAATAGCTAATGTTCAGTTAATCAGTTTACTTAGCCATTTTAGATGCTTATACTACAGGTTATTTAGGAGTTTGTTTTTATAATTAGTTATCCATCAATATTGCTAATGCAGCTTACAGTAGCCACCAAAAATATGCCTGGCAATGAAAAAGCTAACCTACACATCTATTACTTTGTACTGTAAAAGTATGTGTCACCATAAAAGTATGAGCAAGAAAAGTGCCTGTAGTTTTGTCTCATTGTTTTGAAATATGGATTTGCAATTCTTACAAATAATGAAAATAGGACTTTCTATCAGCCCAATATATTTTAAGCATGTAAATTGACAACGGTGAGCTTGAGCAGAATTACTCTGAGCAGCCTGATGTTTCCTTTGGTTGAGGTTTCAAAAATTTTTCACTTTGATTCATAACAAAAGCTAGAGAAATGGAAAGTAAGTTATATTTAAGGCATATTGCAGAACAATGAGAATATATCTGTGCATTTTTTTCTGGTGGGCTTTTTTGGCTTTGCTTTTTACTTTTTTTTTGGTTTTGTTTTGTTTTTTGTTTTGGTAAATGAAATGTAACAACTGATTGCTAGATTGTTCAGAAGCCCATCAGCAGTTAAAGGCAGGTGTGTATGTTCTTATTTAGGCAAGAAAGTCTCCCCCTGTAGAACAAGGGAACCTTGACATCCTGAGAGCTCTTTCTTAGTATGGAACGCTTACAACTTTTCCATTCTTTGCAAACAGCCTGAAAGTCCGGACTCACCAAATCTTAGATGTCAATACGAATGCCTCTCAAGAGTTAGAAAGACTGGAAACTTATAGTACTCTCAGTCTTATATTAATTAGTACTAAGTTTTTTTTAAAAAAAAAGTCCAAACAACAACAACAACCACAAACCCAACAAACAAACAAACAAACAACAAAACATGAAATAGTACTTTCTTATAGGAAAGAGTCTTATAAGAAAGTCCATAATCAGCTTATTTATTTTAAGGTTGGAAAGCATTTTAATAACTTATTGAATTTGTAGGCTAAAAGGACTAAGGGTTTAAAGTTGGATTAGGGATTATGGTGTGTTAAACAGTAGGTGACCATTTTTAGCCATAAGTGCACAGGATTTAGGATGAGTTGCCATCATGAAATAAAATGTCAAAGGGCTTAAAGGGTTTAAAAAAATCTTGAGTTCAACTTGGAAGATTAGAAATGTTACTTTATTTCTGCTTGATAGAACTCTGTAACATTCAGTAGTCATCCAGAAATTTATTTTTAAATTTGAAGACATTTTGGATATTTTAAAATCACTTTGATTTTATTCTTTTTATAAAAGGTCATTTAAAATAATAAAATAACAGAACAATAACAAAATCTTAACATTTCAATAACTACTTTAGGAGTTGCATTTATTCATGTCATTTTTTTCATATAACAAATGACTTTTAAAGTAAAAATCAATAAGATATTTAACAAAAGCTTCTTTTTATGTTCTTAAATCATAAATAAATTTCACACTGGGAGCTATATGGCCATCTCAGACTAAAGTAGATTCCAAAGAGGCCAGTGTTTTTCCACAGTTGATGGATTGATCTCATTAGAAATTTTTAGCTTTACAATAAATTTTGATAGTGAAATAATTTTCTGCCTCCGTTTTTTCCTCCTGATCTTACCATATATCTACAAAAAATAAACATATAATCAAATCTAAGGGAAATTTATGAAAGAAATAGGATGCTCTCAAAAATCCGGAAGACTGTATGCAACAAGAATTATTTTGATTATTCTTGAACCAACAATCTGAACTTTATTGACATTTCACTGTGGATTGTTGTTTAAAGGTCTGTGTAAACTGATTAACTTTTTCGCAAACAACAAATTTTTAGAAGATTGCAATTCTATTTTAATTAATTATGTTGATTACATTCAATTAATGCATTTATAATTGTTTTATTTAATTAATATCTTTATAATCAGAATAATTGGGGGGTGAATATACAGCAATACGCATCATTTACCCCATTCTTTATAGCCAAAGAAATTCCCTAGCCATTTCACATACTTCCTTACCTTCTTTCTATAGGGACAAGGAGTGTTTCCAGATGCTTGTTATTTATCAGTTTTTTAGACAACAGAGAACAAGAGCAAACAATACACTGAGAAGAAAAAAACAAAACAAAACAAAACAAAAGCTGAACTGGAGAAGATAGCAACTTTTCTACTTTATTTCTCAAACATTTTCTGGTAAATGCTACTCCTGCTGTGCTTGGGAAAAATCTTAAAAAAATAACACATATGATTCTAAGACTGTCTCTCCTATCCCTGTATCAATGGGTAACAATGTATAATAAGTGAATGGTATTACAGAAGTCTGTCAAAAGCTTCCATAAAAGTTATTGCAATTTAACTGAATGAACTCTTGGGAAGGGGAATGAATAACAGAGAGGATAAGACCTGTTTTGAATGGAGCATGTAGCATACTTACTGTCTTGATACCTATTTTATTTTGGTCTCTGAAGGGCATCCAGAGGAAAGAAGAAAATCCCTTTCCTTGCAGTGGAAAACCTGTAGCCCACAGACACAAATCTCTTTGCATTTGCCAATACAGCATATCTTTCATTTGCAAATAAATTCCTAAGCTAAGAGCTACCAGGCAAAGCAGATGGGAGTTTCTCATTGAAGGAACACACAGTCATCCTCAAGCAAATAATTTTACAATGTAAAACACAGAATAGGAGAGACAGAAGACAAACACACACAAAAGATTTCATTCATTCAGTGAATAGAGTGAGGCATGGCTTAGGCTGTTAGAAATATTGAACGTATTTGAGTAAAACAAAGACTGAAAAATGAAATAAAAATAATAATTAACAAAACCAACCAAACAACAACAACAACAAATCCAAACCAAACAAACAAAACCACCAAAAAACCCAACCCAAAACAAAACAAAACACAGAATGAAGAAGGAAAAAAAAAGACAGAGTGAAGGAACCATGAGCAAAGAAGTAGACTAACTAAAGGTACTTTTAAAGACATGACTGAAGTTACATTTTTGAAAGCGAAGGGGGCAATGATATTACTAAAGCATAAGGCTAGTCTGTGACCTATTAGCTGTTAGATGGAAGAAAACCAGCGTACTATCTTTCTACTGACAACATTTTCACGCTTGAAGAACACCACTTCCAAGTGCAATGCCTGCTAGGAATAAGCTCTCAAGTTGTTCTGAGTATAAGGAATAGCTTAAAGATGTGGTTGATATTTCATTAAGCTTTAACAGTGCACCTTTTATTACTACTAATGAGAGTTCTCAAGATGAAAGATGCTGAGAGGGAGTGAGAGTAAGCTCGTGGGCAAGGCTTTCAGATGGGACATAGAAGATCCATGGTCAATATCTAAGTGCCACATAACCCCCTCTAGGTCTGCCAATGTTCTTTGCCTCTGAAATACAAAGGTAAGAATAAGCATATAGGTCCAGGTTATTATAATGATAGATGCAATTATGTTTATAAGATTTTTTATATAGTGTATTCGATCCTGTAAGAGTAAGAAGACATAGATTTTATATTTGTGAAATAAAAGTGAAGGGATTTTTTTTTTTTTTTTTTTAATGGTGATGACGCAAAGGTTTCTTTCCAGGAGGTATCGGGTAGCAAGCATCTTGACTGTTTCAGTGAGATCACCTTGACTT
Organism: Caloenas nicobarica; assembly: GCF_036013445.1. NCBI lineage: Eukaryota > Metazoa > Chordata > Aves > Columbiformes > Columbidae > Caloenas > Caloenas nicobarica. The sequence goes on along the minus strand of NC_088246.1, from coordinate 79,993,276 downwards.
CTGCCTTGTGACAACCTTGAAGCGCACACCCCATCCTTAGCAGAACAAAGGACCTTGCTATGCCTTAAACGTCTGTTTTTTGTTACTTTGGGAGGATGAGATGGATGATTGTGTAGGCAGACATCTTTCTTATCTTTACCAAAGTGTTGGGTTTGGCGGAAGAGATAGATGGTTATGGTGTCAGGCACCTTGTCAGTTGCTGTGGAGGCCTCATGGCCTAATTGGGATGATAGAGATGAACCATCTGTCGGACAACCAACTACAAGAAGAAACCAGGAACCAACAGCTACCCTCGACGGGCAAAACAACTCACTTCTGGCCAGTACTGTGAACTTTCCCCTATTTTGAAGACTCCTGACCCATTTCCAGAAGAGTCTTCCTAATTAGCATGAAGAGCGAGCAGAGGCAGGAGATGAACCGCCCTCTCCTATCTCGCATGTAAATGAACTGGGTTATAAAACAACCTCATGTATGATACGGGTGGGTGGCGTGTAAATCTTCAACGCGTCCCCCCCTCCAGAGGTCATTGCAGGACCGATGTACCTGTGGAGTGGTGATATCTTTCTCTCTCTCTCTTTCTCTTTCTCTCTCCCTTTTTCTTTCTGATATCTTAGTTTTCCTCCCCTCTCTCTCTCTTTCTTTTTCTTGAACATATAAAAGTAATACCATTCTAAGTTCTGCTGCTAAAGTTTTGTTAAGTTTTGCATTACAGTTACTAATTGTTGCCAATCTACCGTTTTTAGAAGGGCTTTTGCCGTCAATGTATTGATAAGTTTTGTGTTATTATAACATGCTTTGTCAAGTCACTAATCGCTGTTATTTGTATACCACCATGTGCTTTTAGTAAATTCATGATTGGACCCCCGGAGTGATTGTCTGTCATTCACTTCGCATTGCCGCGCAAAATTACCCGCAGTTAACTCACACCTGATCTCATCTGTTGAGTCACGGCACATGTCGCGTTCAGAGTTAACTCATCCCTCATCCCATCTATTGGGACAGGACATGCCTTATCTCTCTCTTTACCTTCTTTCCTTCCTTCACATTATTTCTATATTATGAAAATATCCATGAGTGTTTTCAAATTTAAGAAAGACAGCTTTGTAGAAGTTACAGGAATTGGTCCTCACACTGAACTGCAAATCAGAAAATCTTGACAAATTGGATAAATTCTGGTTCGAAATTAGGAAAATCTTTCTTGTGGTATATGCAATGCAACTTTGCAATATTTTGCTCAGGAATTTATGGGATCCCCTTTCTTGGAGTTTTTGAAAGTTTTTTTTATCACTATATATCAGTGTATTCGATTTAACCTTAGCTTGGGCTAGATGATTTTTCAGGATTATCTGACAGGTCTGGGGTATTGTTTATTTGCTTGTTTGATATCTTGTATAGAGGGCAAAAATTAATTGAAGTAAATAGAGGTAATGAAGTTCTGGCAAAGAAATTGCTTCTCATTATTTTTGTTGGCATATTTGCAGATACAGTTGTATTGCACTGTATATACAGTTTTATTTACCATTGACCAAAAGGAGAAGATTCTGCAGACCTTTTAAAATAATCTACGATAGCATATGAGAAAGTGATATAGCAGAGACAGCAGTAAGCAAAGATAACTTGGTAATATTTTCCAATAGCAGGAAATAGCTGAAAGAGTTTGTAAGTAAAAAAAAAAAAAACACACTTATAGTTACTATAACTTCTTCCCAAAGCAAATCAAAAAAGAGTAAAGGACTACAAAATGCTACTCTAACCATGGAACACAGAAAATAATGCACTTGCTAAAAGTAATTGGATGAATTATACAAATATCAGATTAGTTTTACCAAATTTTCTGATGCAATAACAGCAGATGTGAATCTTTCGAAGCATCCAAATAGTACACAAAGTCCTATGACAGAGAACAAAGAAACCTCCACTGGGGAAGTGGAAGGGCGATATCTCACTTCTGGTACCTTAGAAATAAATTATTACAAGAGAAATATGGTTTCAGTAAATCAGAGAATTCCCTCTTTCAGCTTTCTGATGATTTTAGTTGCTGTTTGGGAACTGTATCAGAATTAGAAAACAGAAGACACATGAGCTGATGGAACACAAATTGACAAAGTTAAGTTCGATACATATATATGAAGACAAGACAAAGAACAATTCGGTCTTAATATTGAACAAAAATACAACCACAGACAAATAACTTTGAGAAGGATAAATGGATTAATAACAAATTGATCTTGTCTGCTCTTTGGAAATTCTCTTCAGAAGAGGAGGGGGGAAACATTAGAAGCTGAACAATTGGATGTGTGTCCTTCTACAGTTCAATGGAGAAGTCATGGCCTCCTACTAATTATTCAATGGGGAATAATGTAGCATACATGGCTATTAAAATTGAACAGTTCATGGGATGGAGATCAAATACTGTGTACTTTTAACATAGTGCCTATTATAAACAAATACACTGAATTTTTCAACAAGTCATTAATTCAGTAAATGAATACTTTCATACATTAGACTTCAGAGGCTTTATAGTCTCTTTAAGGATCATAAAAAGGTGAGATTCAATAAGTCACATGTACGCAGCAATGATGTGCTGAAGATCCCAGAGGCAAAAAAAGATCAAAATGGAAACTCAGGTCTGTGTTTTTAGAAAGAGTTTAAATGAGGTTATTTTCTAGTGTAATAATCTCCATTATAATCCTTAGAGTATAACTCAGCTGACCAAAAGATTTAGGTTCTTGAACTAAATTATTTCTAAATACAAACGAATGTATTAAAGAGCTGGGCAGGAATTTGCTCTAATTTATTAATCTCATTTATTTTACATAAAATTAATGATTTATTAATTCCTATCAAGTATAAGAAAAAAAAATTTTCAGAGCTTCTATAATAGCTATATTAGTGAAATATAATATAAAGAGACTTTAATAAACAAATCTGTTTTCTCAATAGTACTTTATCAAAGCAGAAGGAAAAAATGAATATGGAAATAATTTTTCTATTTTTTTTTTAAATAGTATTAGCTATAGCAGTATAACTACCATTTTTTTTGCTTTAGCTATGCCTAAAAGTAGCTACAGCAAGAGCTATTGTTAATCAGTCAACAATTTCCTTTAGACATCTAAAAATGTATCTATGTTTTGTCTCTTATTATACTTATATACTAAAATAGTCTTCCTAAGTTGCCTGGAATATTTTTAATTATTATTAGTGAAAAAAATTAATGTTTTGAGAAATTACCAAAGGTACTTGACATCTTAGATTCTAGTCTCTTCCCTTCCTTTCCCTTCCCTTCTTTTTCTACAACACTGTCCTGGTCTAAGAAACGGCAGATTTTGTTGGGTTCAGTAATTTATTTATAACTGGTCAGTACTCACCACAAATCATTGTCTGTGCTCAGTAACCTATATTGAAGATATTGATGACCACAGCTAGTTTAGAGTGAGTGAGTGAGTGTGCATCCTCACATGTCACAGAAAGCATCAGCAAACAGGAAACTTGGTTAACTTCCAAAAGAGACAGCAGTTTGGTGTTAGTGGTTTTGTTTTGCTTTGGTTTAGTTTCGGGGTGTGTGTGTTGTTTTTTGTTTGGTTTTTGTTTGTTTGTTTGTTTGTTTTTGTTTTGTTTGGGGCTTTTTTTTTTGCTATTCAATGTGATAACCTCCTTCACAAAAGATCTTCACAGGTCAAGCTAAGTTAGTCTAAACAGGGCACTGTAGATGTCCTGTCTAGCCAGTAAAGAGATCTTTGACCTCAAGAACTATGAAACATGTATTATAAAGTAAAAACAACTTTTAAAATCAAAACTGAAATGGAGAAGAGCTTTTCTTCACTCTCTATTACTTTTAATATTTTCTACAGCAGTTTTCTGATAGTTTAATTTAAGAATGCAAAGTAATCCACCTGTCCCATTGCAACTGTCCTTTTTTATCATACTTCATTTTGGCTTGGATAAATGCAATATTGACTCATTCCTGTAGGAGCAACTGTACTTTGGGAGACTGAAAGTATCAGGTACGATGCAGTTGTTCATGAGGAGGGTGCCATGGGCATCTCTGATGGGCCAAGAGTACTGTGGAATTTAGATCTATTGCAGGTATTTCCAAAAGATCTCTGAAATTCTTGTTTGCCCCAAACTTTAGAAACGGAATTAAGAAAAGATATTAAATATTCTTTCATCTAGGATATGGAAGTGTTCCTGACTCCTCTGAGTGATGGCAGTTGACCTACAGCAATATAGTGGAAGAAAAGGACACTCTGACACTTGTAGAGGCTCATGTGACTGTCATCTCATGAACTGCCATATTTTTCATGTTGGTTTGGGTTTTCTTGCATTTTTTGTTTTTCTTTAGCTTATATTTTGGAGGGCTTTAAACTAGATTTGAAGGGGGATGGGGTTGTAGCTGGGCTTGCACCAGTGGGGCAGCACACTGGAATTGATAAAGACTGGGAGGCCTCCCATACCCCTAGGATGAAATCAGTGTACTCAGCTCGCTCCCTGAAATGCCTGTGCACCAATGCACGCAGCATGGGGAATAAGCAGGAGGAGTTAGAAACCTGTGTTCGGTCAGGAGATTATGATCTGGTGGCAATTACAGAGACATGGTGGGACAGCTCACATGACTGGAATGTGGTCATGGATGGCTGCGTCCTTTTCAGGAAAGACAGGCCAGCCAGGCGTGGTGGTGGAGTTGCTCTTTATGTGAGAGAGCAACTACAATGTACTGAGTACTGTCCAGGTGCAGTTGAAGAGCGAGTTGAGAGTCTGTGAGTGAGAATTAAGGGGCAGGCTGGCAGGGGTGACACTGTTGTGGGTGTCTATTACAGGCCACCAGATCAGGGTGAGGAAGTTGATGAGGCCTTCTACGGGCAGCTGAGAGCGGCCTCACAGTCACAGGCCCTGGTTGTCATGGGGGATTTTAACTACCCTGATATTTGCTGGAAGGACTACTCAGCCAGCCAGCCACAGTCCAGGAGGTTCCTCCAGTACATTGATGATAACTTTATGATGCAAATGGTGGAGGCAGTGACTAGGAGAGGTGCGCTGCTGGATCTCATCCTCACTAACAAGGAGGGTCTGGTTGAAGCAGTAAAGGTGGAGGGCTGCCTTGGTTGCAGCAACCATGAAATGGAGGAGTTCAGGATCTCATGTGGCGGGAGCAGAATAGCAAGCAGAATTGCATCCCTGGACTTCAGCAGGGCCAAGTTTGGCCTTTTCCAACAATTGCTAGGGGAAATCCCATGGGCAAGGCTGCTTGAAGGTAAAGGGGCCCAAGATAGTTGGTTAACACTCAGGGACTGCTTCTACCAAGCTCAAGATCAGAGCATCCCGACACGTAGGAAGTCAAGGAAGGGACCCAGGAGACCTGCATGGTTAAACAGGGAGCTGCTGGGTAAGCTCAAGTGGAAGAGGAGAGTTTACAAATCATGGAAGGAGGGGCTGGCCACTTCGGAAGGATATAAGGCTGTTGTTAGAGGATGTAGGGAGGCAACTAGGAAAGCTAAGGCCTCCTTAGAGTTAAACCTGGCGAGAGGGGTCAAGGGCAACAGAAAGAGCTTCTTCAAATACATGGCAGATAAAACTAACACCAGAGGCAATGTAGGCCCTCTGATGAATGGGGTGGATGCCCTGGTGACAGAAGATACACATAAGGCAGAGTTACTGAATGCCTTCTTTGTCTCTGTCTACTCTGCCGGAGGCTGTCCTGAGGAGCCCCATACCCCTGAGGCCCCAGAGGAAGGCAGGGCAATGGAGGAGTTTGCCTCAGTTGATGAGGACTGGGTTAGGGAGCAATTAAGCAATCTGGACATCCATAAATCCATGGGTGCAGATGGATGCACCCGTGGGTGCTGAGGGAGATGGCTGAGGTCATTGCTGGACCCCTCTCCATCATCTTTGCCAAGTCTTGGGAAACGGGAGAGGTGCCTGAGGACTGGAGGAAAGCAAATGTCACTCCGGTCTTCAAAAAGGGCAAGAAGGAGGACCCGGTCAACTATAGACCGGTCAGCCTCACCTCCATCCCTGGGAAAGTGATGGAACACCTTATCCTTGGTGCCATCTTAAGACATATCAAGGATAAGATGGTCATTAGGAGAAGTCAACATGGCTTCACCAAGGGGAAGTCGTGCTTGACCAACCTCATAGCTGTTTATGAGGACATAACAAGGTGGATTGATGATGGCAGAGCAGTGGATGTGGTCTACCTTGACTTCAGTAAAGCATTTGACACCATCTCCCACAGCATCCTCTCAGCTAAACTAAGGAAGTTTGGACTGGACGATCGAGTAGTGAGGTGGACTGCAAACTGGCTGAAGGAAAGAAGCCAGAGATTCGTGGTCAATGGGGCGGAGTCTGGTTGGAGGCCTGTATCTAGTGGAGTGCCTCAAGGGTCAGTACTGGGACCAGTATTATTCAATATATTCATCAATGACTTGGATGAGGGAATTGAGTGCACTATCAGCAAGTTTGCTGATGACACCAAGCTGGGAGGAGTGGCTGACACGCCAGAAGGCTGTGCTGCCATCCAGCGAGATCTGGACAGGCTGGAGAGTTGGGCAGGGAAAAATTTAATGAAATATAACAAGGGAGAATGTAGAGTCTTACATCTGGGCAGGAACAACCCCAGGTTCCAATATAGGTTGGGGAACGACCTATTAGAGAGCAGTGTAGGGGAAAGGGACCTGGGGGTCCTGGTGGACAGCAGGATGACCATGAGCCAGCACTGTGCCCTTGTGGCCAAGAAGGCCAATGGCATCCTGGGGTGGATTAGAAGGGAGGTGGTTAGTAGGTCGAGAGAGGTTCTCCTTCCCCTCTACTCTGCCCTGGTGAGACGTCATCTGGAATATTGTGTCCAGTTCTGGGCCCCTCAGTTCAAGAAGGATAGGGAACTGCTGGAGAGAGTCCAGCGCAGGGCAACAAAGATGATTAAGGGAGTGGAGCATCTCCCTTATGAGGAAAGGCTGAGGGAGCTGGGTCTCTTTAGCTTGGAGAAGAGGAGACTGAGGGGTGACCTCATTAATGTTTATAAATATATAAAAGGTGGGTGTCACGAGGATGGAGCCAGGCTCTTCTTGGTGACAACCAATGATAAGACAAGGGACTATGGGTATAAACTGGAACACTGGAGGTTCCACTTAAATTTGAGAAGAAACTTCTTCTCAGTAAGGGTGACGGAACACTGGAACAGGCTGCCCAGGGAGTTTGTCGAGTCTCCTTCTCTGCAGATATTCAAAACCCGCCTGGACACATTCCTGTGTAACCTCATCTAGGTGTTCCTGCTCTGGCAGGGGGATTGGACTAGATGATCTTTTGAGGTCCCTTCCAATCTCTAACATTCTGTGATTCTGTGATTCTGTGATTTTGACATCAGCCTTTATTTTCTCTGTTTTGATTACTTTTCTTCTGTGCCATAAAATATAAGCTAGTAGTCTTTATTTTCTCTGAGCATGATGCCAACCAAAAAATTGCAACAACAAAAAAAGCACTTGTTAGTCATTATCATGCTGTTGTGCTAAGTCTACTGCTTAACACACTGACAATATCAGCTTATTTCTTTTAACTCTCTGTCTGTTTGCTTATATCCTGCGAGTTGTCTTTTGCCCTGTACTTAATTTGAAAGCCCTTTGGAGCCATTTAAGGATGAGTAAAGTTTGTCCATTAGCATTACAGCAATTAAATGAATAATTATTAATATTAATACCTAGAAACAGATAGCATGAGACTATAAGAGAAGCTTTTAGATCTAGATGGAATTACGACACTTCCAATACTGCTGATAAAGCAATATTGATCGCATAAAAGCTGTGAAGACTATACAGATTTTATAGAAATGTACATTAAACCAAAAATTAATTCCAGTCCTCTTTCCCTTTTTCTGGACTTATGTCAGCAGTAGTGTTATAAAGAAAAAAAAAAAATTGAAAGTAAAGCACTTTAAGCATGTGCTAAACTTCAGGCTCCTGATAAAAATTGTGCTTAAATCATTGTGTAACTAAGCATGTGCTTAAGCAGGTTCCCTGTGCAACTGTGAGACGTAACCGCAGTGAGAAGTATTCAAGCACACAAAAGTACACACAAGCACAGTAATTTGGGGTTTTTCATTAAAACTAATGTCCAAAAGTCGTCTGTGTCAAGATATTTATTAACATATATGTATATATAAAATTAAAATATACCAAAACTGCATGTGTATTTTCATAGTCACATGGTTGAAATTTACAAATCTGTGTAGGCAAAGTTGTGTTCCAAAACTGCTGAGGCTACTTTTTATCATCTTTCAGGACCTTTGTGAGTCTGATCTTTACAATGAAAATATGCAGTCTTAGCATATTTAATGAAAAATATTTGCTCATATGAAAGTCATATTTTACATCTTTTGCATTGGAAACTGGATACAGCCCTTTTTCTATTTGTGGCTTCTTTATAAGAATAACTAGCATTACAAAGGAAGGAACTATTCAGTCATCAATCTGTTCCTCATAAATCTTTTCATTTCATAGGGTTAACTGTTCCCCTCTGAAAAGAATTCCTCAGTGATACTTCAGTTAAGTCAAATACTGTAACTATAATAGGAAAAGTTCAATTTTTACACAAGAAGACTGAATTGCAATTTAGACTTCTTCATTATTTATTATGTGTTATCTGGAAAGTTTGTGCTGTGAAACTCAAGAGTATACCAGTATTAATCTTTTGTACATGTTTCCATGGCTGACACAATATCAGTGTGGTTCAAAAAGCTATGCTTGATATTTCTTTAATAGGTCTTTAAAAAATGCTTGAAGATTTGACATAGATTTGATATTATATAGTGTCTTATCTTCCAAAAACTCTTGCACTAGTGAAAATATAGTTTAATGACAATACAGAGCTGATTGAGTTTGATTTTTAATATTTGGGTAGAGCAAAAGACAGAGGAGGAACATTTTCATGCTTTCTAGTCAATGAACCAGACATTAAAAAAAACAAAAAACCAAAAAAACAACAGACCTACAACAGCAAAAACCAACCAACCAAACAAAAAACACCCACAAAAAACCAAACAAACAAAAAACCCCCCACAAAAACCAGAGAATATTCTTAACACCCACTGAAGACAATGAGAGATAAGACTGCTTAACCCTATAGGAAGAACCAACAATTATCAACCGGATTCTCTATTCTCATCCATTTCTTTTTATTCTTTCCCAAATTACTGCTCAATGAATACCTTATCTTCTTTTGGGCTTTCTTAGCCCACATCTCCACAAATAATTAGGATAAAATCTCTACTACTTCTTCAGAATAGTGTAGTTCAAGCAGATCTTCATTAAAAATAACTATATTCTGATTAAAATAAACTAAAAAAATCATCATTTCTAATTCTTATACATGCAGAAAAGAATTACTCCCTGCATTTATAGAAGGTTCAAACTTCATATAAGCTTTGGGTGAATTGTTTGAAATATTTTTCTCTATATTCTACTGTATTTCTTTAGACTATTGCTTCACCTAATGTATTTTCAATATAGTCCATGATATTTATAGCCATTTTTTTTCTTGATAGAAAAAAAATAAATTCATGTATCTAGACATTTGCAGTGGGCTGCATAATCTTTATGAGGAAGTGCATAGGCTTCAGCTACTTTCTCTTTGCTGATTATATGATGTTGTGCTATGTTTGTTCTGTTTACAGGACAGGAATAATGAAAGAAAACAGCAGTTATTTCCAGCTTTATTAAAAAGAGTGATTTGTGTGTGTGTTTGTGTATGTAAGTGGGAAGAGAGTGGATTCATGTAATCTTCATTGGGATTTGATAATCTAAAATTGTTGAGAACATTGTAATTTATTTTCCTTTCCTGATTCTATCAATTTCTTATTTATATTGAAAATTTATGCATTAGTTGCTAAGACGGTGAGAGTGTAGTGTATAAAGGGAGAATGCAAGCTCTGCAGAGTGCTCATGTGGGAAAAAATAAACTAAAGAGGGTATTTTATGACAGAGTTTCATTGTTCCAAAGCCTAGCACAATCGGACTGCAATAAATACATTTTAAAGATACCATACTTCCTGACAGGAAGGAAAAATGTGAACAATAATGGTAGTTTTTTGAAAAGCATAACTGAAAAATCTAACTATAAATGATTTTGCTATATATTTAAAAAAATATGCTTTCTGAGAATAACCTAAATCAGTGTAAGAGAAATGAACATGACAATCAGATATTAAACGAGATTTTAAAAAATAACAAGTCCACTCAAAGTGATTTTAAGACAGCAGGGAGTATACCCTTTGGATTTTTTATTGAAACTATTTACCTCATGTTATTTGTATAACTGCTGCTAATTGGCTGAGAAAATTTAGTGTAACAAAGCTTGACTTAATAATCAAGACTATTAATTTTCCTCTCTTTATGACATTTCAGGAACCTTGAGAATAATAAACACACCTGAAAATCAATTTATTCTCCTATTGTTTACCTCAAAATATATTAAAACATATATAGATACTGTTCTTACACATCAGAGAAAAATATTACCTTTGTTATATCATTATAACTGAGTATATAGTTTGACAGAGTGAACAGAAATATAATTTTTTCCTGATTTCAAAGGCCTAAATCCAGATGGTGAAAAGTGAAATATTTTGCCTATTACCTTATTTTAAGAGTTGGTGAGGCTATTAAAACAAAACAAAACAAAACAAAGCAAAACCAAAACAAAACAAAAAACCACAACAAACAGTTCATCCGAAGCCTTTCAAGAGCTAGCTAGTGAAATAGGAAGGGGAAAATAAACATAAAATACCTACACGCATTCATGTATTTCTCCCACTAAAGAAAACACTGGTCTTCATATGTGGTCTGCTTCCTATGAAGTGTCTTTGACATCGCAAAAATATTTCTTCAAAAAGCTCTCATGAACCACAATGATAATTCCAGAACCATATATAAACACTTAGAAAAAAATAGAACTATCATCCCCTAAGAAGGTCCTAAGTTATTGATATGCTACAATTAATGCCTAAGGCCTAAGGAAAGATGAAGCATTTTCAATTTTTTTCTTTTTGTAACCCTGAATGTATACAAATTAAACTGGCTTTAAAACAAACAAACAAACAAACAAAAACAACAAAACCCCAAACAAACAAAAAACCCAAAACAAACAAAAAAAAACCCACAAAAACCAAAAACCAAAAAAACGAGATTAGTCACGTAATAAGAAAAGGTATCTATATCCTTTTACAATACTTTATGTCTTTGTATCCAGTTTAGATTTCTTTAGCTTCCTCAAACATATAATTTAGGCAGAAATAAGAGGTATTCGTAGAGGACGGATTAGTTCATATAGGAAGGATTACATGACAATTAGTTTTGTCTAACACTAATTGAAATATTTGGAATTTAAGATCACTGAAGAATTTATTTTTTCATCCAAATGGAAAAGTGATGCATTTTCAACGTGAAATTTTAAAAATCAATTAAATAAAAATATAGATATTTTAAAAATTATTTCAGTTTCACCTAAGAAACATTTTTTAGCTTCAAAAACTTGTATTGTGTTCATACTTTGATACTCACATCTATAGAATGGACAAGGTGAGGACCTGAGTTATTATAATTTTTTACATGGATTTTTTTTTCACTTTTTTTGCCCTTTTTCTCATAAAGTTAGAAAACTGGATAAAAGAGAAGGAAAAAAAAATAAAATCCGATGCAATCTCATTAAGCCAATTCTCTGTATTGCCAAAAGAAAAAAAAAAAAAAAGAAAGAAAAATGCAGACACAAGAAACAAATTTAGAATACAGTAAAAAGTCAAACTGAAAATTTACATTTGTTGTGTTAATTCTGCTTTGGAATTTTTGGGATAATAATATTAACTGTGAAAACTGCAATTTTCATTTCGAGATTTTTTCTGGGGAGCAGTTCATTTTTACTCAAGTATCCAGCCTTTAGTTCAGAAGATCTCTTATTCCTGGTCAGAATTTGTTTTACTAATCATTCCAAGCAATTACTGTGTATTAAAAGGAACCAAAAATTAGCAGACAAGAATGTAATGCAAACTCAGAGTCTTATGTTGCATCCATAGACTCAAGTCCAGTCTATTTTCTCTAGTCTTTCACATTTTGTCCTCCTTGTGATCTTGCCCTTACAACTTGATGTAGTATTTTCCACCTAACAGAAATGATTTCAGAAACTTCATATTAAGCTCTATGATCTTTCAAATAATTGTCTCTTATTTTCCCTTTCATTTCTGGGCACAGAAGACTGTCCTTTAATGAACTGCACTTCTCTCTTGCATTGTGGCTATGGACCCCTTCAATGTTGATAGAGCCTTGGTTTACTGTCTTTCCCATACCACATCTCCCACTGGTGGTGTCTCTCAAAGTTAGTGTCTGTCCTTGTTCTGTTTGGAATGACAATAGTGCAGCCATAGTACACCCATTATATTAGCACAGGTCCATATTAGAGAAACTTTCCAAAAACATTTATCTTAAATTATGGGCTAGAAATCATGAGGCACTAAAGCATAATGACATACCTACTGTTCTGTACAGTTCCTAGTTTAGTGCTCCTTCCTCTAACAATAGGTTCTTAGTTCTGAATTAGGATACATTTGGTTCACAGCATAATTCAGGTTGAAAGGGACCTGAGGACATCTGTAGTCTAACATTCTGCCCAAAACAGGGTCAAGCTGCACAACTGCATACTGCATAACTTTCTTGACTGTCCTGAACTGCTTCCTAAATCCAATTATTTATATCTGTATTGGGTTTGGGCCAGATGGAGTCAATTTTCCTTACTGCAGCCCTTATGGTGATGTTCTTTGTATTTGTACCTAGAAAGCTGTTGATAACACACCAGTGTTTTGGCTACTGTTGAGCAGTGCTTGTACATCATCAAAGCTGTCTCTCCAACATTCTGCCCTCTTACCCCAAAGACCAGTAGGCTGGGGATGGGCGAGCTCTTGGCAGGCAATGTAGTCAGGACAGCTGACCCAAACTGACTAAATGGATATTCCATACCATATGACATCTGCTCAGCAAAAAAAGCTAAGAGAAAGGACCGGGATGGGCAGCAGGGGAGTGTGGGGAGGAGGGGAGAGCATTCATTATTATGACATTTGTCTTCCAAAGCAAACACTGCATACTGAAGCCCTACTCCCTGGGAAGTGGCTCAACATCACCTGCAGGAAGTGGAAAATTAATCTTTTGTTTTCCTTTGCTTCTGCACGTGGCCTTTGCTTTTGTTTTGTTAAACTGCCTCTATCTTGACCCACGAGTTCTTTTGCATCTTCTCCCCCTGTCCAGCTGAGGAGCGGGAGTGATAGAGCAGTTTTGGTGGGCACCTGGTATCCAGCCAGGGTCAACCCACTACATTTTCCCACTTTTTTTCCCTGCTGTTGACCGACTATTCACAGAAGCACTTGCCACTAGAAATGCCACAGAATTTCTGAAGTTTGTTGGGCTTTGGTTCTAGATGCTGATTCCAAATGAAGTAACTCAAGCCGATGGTAGCAGTCTGGAAGAGAAAATATAGAATAGGTCTGTTTCCTCCTTTTCAATAACAACACAGTTAAATTAAGCTTTTTGACATTATGTGAACTCCTTGTGCCAGGATCTGGATCAATATGTGTTTTCTCTTCAGCATGAGAAGATGATCCTTAATTATACTTGTCAACAGGTGTGGGAATGAGGGAAATATTATCTCCATGAATGCTTGTCACTGTGGATAGCAGCTCATGTCAAGACACGCTACAAGATACACAAGGCAGCATTTCCATCTGTGAGCAAGAGTATTCCACCAGAGCCCAAAGTGCATCACTGGCCACAGGAAGTTTTTAGTTTTAGTTCCCCATAGCTGCAAAGCTCTGAACCTTCAGTGGGAGGTATATGGAGTTTAAGATTTTTGACAATCTGTGTTCAGAAGAGTGTAAGAACCATCCCCGTAGAGCCAATTTATGTGGGATACTGTTCAAAAGCACCCACACTATAAAGTTATTCACATAAATATTATTGGAGTTAAAAATACCAGCTGACTTGAGGGAACACTTCTTCAGAATGAAAAGATACATTTAGATTAGATATTATAACATGAAGATATAAAAGTACTGGTAAATCAGCTGTTTCCTGATACACATTTTTCAGGTTCTCATCTAAATTACCTTTCATCTATCCTTTCTTCTCATCTCACCTTAGTGAGGGGAATCTAAGTCACAAATACAAGTTAAATTATCATTGCTTACCATATTTTCAGACAGGTATCTATGCATGCATGAACAACCTGCCCCCTGAGCCAGAAGACAGAGATGGGGATCAGAATGAAGCCCAAATAATCCAAAGGGAAATGGTTAGCTACCTGCTACATCACTTAGACACCCACAAGTCTATGGGGCAAGATGGGATACATCCAAGGGTGCTGAGGGAGCTGGCAGAGGTTATCACTAAGCCACTTTCCATTATCTATCAGCAATATTGGCTAACTGGGGAGGTCCTAGTTGACTGGAAGTTGGCAAACATGGTGCCCATCTACCAGAAAGGCCAGAAGGAAGATCCAGGGAACTACGGACCTGTCAGTCTGACTTCAGTGCCAGAGAAGGTCATGGAGCAGATCATCCTGAGGGAAATCACATGGCATATACAAGAAAAACAAGCCATCAGGCCCAGTCAACATGGGTTTATAAGAGGCAGGTCCTGTTTGACCAACCTGATCTCCTTCTACAACAAGGTAACCCATCTAGTAGATGAGGGAAAAGCTATGGATGTTGTTTACTTAGACTTCAGTAAAACCTTTGACACCATATCCCACAGCATTCTCCTGGAGAAGCTGGCAGCTCATGGCCTGGATGGGCGTGATCTTCAATGGATAAAGAACTGGCCGGATGGCCGGGCCCAAAGAGTTGTGGGGAACGGAGCCAAATCCAGCTGACAGCTTGTCACGAGTGATGTTCCCAGTATTGGGGTCAGTTCTGATCAATCTCTTTGTCAATGATCTAGATGAGGGGATCAAGTGCACCCTTAGTAAGTTTGCAGATGACACCAAACTGGGTGGGAGTGTTGACTTGCTGGAAGGTAGGAAGGCTCTTCAGAGGGATCTGGGCCAGTTGGATCCTTGGGCTGAGGCCAATTGTCTGAGGTTTAACAAGGCCAGGTCACAACATCCCCAGGCAGTGCTACAGGCTCGGGGAAGAGTGGCTGGAAATCTGCCTGGCGGAAAGGGATCTGGAGGTGCTGATTGACAGCTGGCTGAATATGAGCCAGCAGTGTGCCCAGGTGGCCAAAAAGGCCAACCACATCCTGGCTTGTATCAGGAATAGTGTGGCCAGCAGGACTAGAGAAGTGATTGTCCCCTGTATTTGGAACTGGTGAGGCCCCACCTTGAATCCTGTGTTTAGTTTTGGGTCCCTCATCATAAAAAAGACATTGACATGCTGGAGAGAGTTCAGATGAGGATGACATAGCTGTTGAGGGGCCTGGAGCACAAGTCTTATGAGGAGAGGTTGAGGGAGCTGGGGCTGTCTGGCCTGGAGAGGGGGAAGCTGGGGGCGGGGGGGTACCTTATTGTTGTCTACAACTACCTGAAAGGTGGTTGTAGCATGGAGAGTGTTGGTCTCTTCTCTCAGATGGCAGGTGGTAGAATGGGAGGAAATGGCTGCAGGTTGCACCAGGGGAGGTTTAGATTGGATATTAGGAAAGAATTCTTCATGGAAGCGGTTGTCTGGCGTTGGAACAGGCTGCCAAAGGAGGTGATGGAGTCGTCATCCCTAGAGGTGTTGAAAAGGTGTTTAGATGAGCTTCTTAGGGACGTGGCTAGAGTTAGGTTATGGTTGGACTCGATGATCCAGAGGGTCTGTTCCAATCGAAATGATTCCATGATTCTATGATTATATATATATATGTGTGTATATATATATATAAAATCACTTTCCCCACCCAGTCAAGAAGCTCCTAAAGACATCTTCAGATCTTCATTATAATTCCTCAGAACTCCAAGTAAAATTCTGTTTTTTCATGTTATCTTCAAAGCATCTCACAATCATTAAACTCATGGAGTTTTAAAACCACTGCCTAATATTGTCTCTGGGCTTTGTTTTGCCACCCCAGCCTCCAACCATCTGTCTCACTCCATCTGCTGTTTCATCTTCTACTTAGTTTGAAAATACTTTGGATGAGGATTGTCTTCTTGGCTTGCATTTGTGCACAGGGATCCTGGCCTCTAATAGACTTCTAAGTATTATGGTAATATAAATAATAGTAAGCAACAACTTCAGTTGTCAGTCAAGAAAGTATGTTGCAATACAGTTTGACCAAATAGAAGGCAACAGAGCATTTACAGTATCAGAAAGACTTCATCTATGGGGCAATTTTAATGCCTTACATTCAATGTATTTCTGTAACAGTAATTTTCAAATGTCTGTATATAAATAGTAAGCATTATTCAACTGACTGTGATGAAACCGTGATTTAATTAGTGTGGTGATGCAAATTAAATCACCAGTTTTCTGAGATTTGAAAGGTTTATTTTCTTAATTTTAGAGCTGGTGATTCTTCTGGAAATTCTGTCTGTATGAGTATTGATAATGTAGTTTGTGGGAATATACTACACAATGAGCCTGAGCTAATCACTGGAAAAAAGTCTGGAGTGATGTTTGCTTCATGTTTACCTTACTCAACCTACTTATACTGGCTGTTTGTATTATTATTTTATTTAGATCAAAAAAACCTATTAATCATTAAGAAAATAGAATACTGCATCCCTCCACAGTTAAAGCCTGATCAAATATATCTCCATTACCACTTTCCCCAGAGCGAGGCTGTCAGATTTCACTTTAATTCCAAGATTTCTTTGAAAGATCACCTTAATTACAGGATTCTTGACATGGCATTTATATTGTCATTCAACTTGATTGATGTGTATTGCTGAATTGTCAGTCTAAAAATGTATTAAATTTATTTTCAAAATGTATTTTCATTAACTATTTACTTGTTATGGAAATAGACTATAAGATATGTCTTTTAAAAAACTTTCTTAAAAATAACTATAAATTTTTCCTTACAGATTTTGAGTTTTTCTCTCATTGAGAACTTCTCCATGTCAAAACACTGAACCTGAGGAAATTTCTGCAAATTTATTCTTAGATTTAGCCTCAAAATCAGTGCATATATTCCCAGCACAGCTTTCAAAAGCAGGAACCACAGGATATGTGAAAATTATAAGAAAATAAATAGACTGTATTATCTTCTGAAGTATGTTCTTATGTACTAGCTTATAAGAAAATATAAAATTTTGGTATAGGGTAAGAAGTTTTCCTTGACCATATGACACTACATTTTAGAAGAGTTTTGCACAGATCTGCATATGAAAATAACAGCATTCAAGGTCTTTAATAATGGATGAAAACAAAGTAAATAATGAAAAAATGTGAACAAATAACATTTTGGGTGGAAATAATTACATATCTGTTGCTGCATTCTGGTGATGATATTACGATGATCTTTGCTGTTACCATACAACTCCAAAAATGACTATATATATTTTAGTTTCTCTTCAATCAGAAATATTAATATATAAAACCAGGTAAAAATACTATAGGTTATTAGTCTTGGAAAGAAATAGAAAGGAAAACGCCTGAGCTAGTATATACTTATGTAAATATAAAATATATTTTCAATAGTTAATGTGCCAAAACAACACATCCCAAGCCAGCAGTTATACTGGTTAATTAACCAAAGTAGACCAGACCATTATATTCCTGACAAATTTCCAGCCCCCTCAAAAGCTATGCTGAACCTGTGACCTGCAACAATATGTTATTAGTGAAATGCTTTCCATCCCATGGGTTGAACATTTGACTCATGTGATTGCCTCCTACTCTTTCAGAAACCTAGTGCAATGATGAAGATGGCAGTGAATGCCAGCACATAGAATTTACTTAGTCCTGATTTGAAATAAACCTGTGAGCTTGTGGCTACTTCATCTCTAATTCTCTGTGGTGAAAGAGGGAAAGAAGACCAAGGGATTAAAATTTTTTTTAATATAATGAAATGCTAGCCACAGCTGAGTGTAGAACAAGTATACAAACATTATGAATGAGTGCCACTGTGTTGGCCTTGTTATCTTCCAATTCACAGTAGTGCATCTGATTTTTCTTCCCGTTTTTCTTGATTTAATAAATGCCATGTCAAAACACTTTAGTAGACTGTAAAAAATATTTATAGACTTCTGAGTGCCAACAATATTACTCTAATTATCACAGAAGAGATGTACAGCATTAAAAAAAAAAACATACTTATTTAAGAATTTATTATTTTAATAGTGCATCTAAAAGGCACCATCAAGTAACTGCATAACACAGTTAAGGGAAGCAGAGAATCCACTTTATTGTGTAGGAGAGTTAATTTATCTTCCTTACCCTGGAATCCCGCTTGTCACAAAAAACCACGAGGGCAGAGCTGAAGATTGGTAACATAAGGCTTATTAAAAAATAAAATACATTTCAACCTCACTTTTAAAGTGATAAAATACAAATTAATTAAGATGCTGCCAAATGAATGATGCAGCTTATGTTTCACAAATGCTCGACAATTTTATATGAACTGAGTTTTAGGTACCCAGCTTGAAGTAAACATGCAGTTTACAGTTATTATTTGTATAGGAACAGCACACAAGTTCAATCACAGAACAAAATTAAGAGTTTGCACCCAAAGGGTAGATATTTTAATCTCCCCAGCATCTTAAAAGTTCCAGCACAAAGTATTGAATCACCTGTTCTAACTTCAGTTATCTGTAGTGTATATACAAGTCAGTCATTTTGCCTTCCTTTACAAGCAGTAGAGAAAAACAAGTATCTTTAGAGTGAGCCTCTTCACCCTAAGAGACATGGGATAGATCATGTTATTTCTCTAAAATAAGTGGAAATCCAGTCTAATTGACTACTCTGGTGTGACCTCTAAAGTAATCACACCCAAAATATTTCAAAATATAACACCCCAAACTAATTCATAAAAGAAGAGCAAATATTGCTGAAAATCCTTTTAATAAGATCATTTATCTTTAAGCTGTAATTCCAATCATCATCTGTAGTAGCTTATGATTAATTACATTATTCTGTTAAAACGAACTTGAAATCCAGTTAAAAAGTTTACTTGAAATTTTTAGATTTTTTTTTTGCAGGTTAATCAAGGGATAATGGCTTTTTCAACCTACCTTCCTGCACCTCTAATCCTCAGAAGTCCAACTGAGAGTAAGGTAAGCAATGCAAAAAAGCCCTGTTTCTCTGTAACTCAATATTTGTTTAAGATAAATTCCCTTTTCATATTAATATGTGTTATAGAATATAAATCTTCAATGACAATGATCTTCAGCTTTTGAGACAAGATTAAATGAAGTCTCATATTTATTCTTCTAATTACATATTCCCAAAGAAGTTAGAAGTATGGGCAAGTATGTATACAGGTTTTTGACATTTTTTTTTTTAGAAAATAAAATGCTGTCAGTTTTTACTGATACATATTTCAGTCTTCAACCTGTCATCTAAATACTCTTATATTTATTTTAATTTCTGTTGATGACTAACTACATTATTTAGTTTTACCTGTGATTTAAGAACAAATATTTTCTTTTTTCCTAATGGATGAGGAATTAAAAAAAAATCTTTCTAGGATGTTAATTGCCCCTATGTTTTGGAAAGTAAAAGAGTGCAAAATGTAACAAAAAATTTTCTTTGATTTTAGCTAAAAGTGGAGTTAATTGTTTACCAAACCATGTCACCGAGTGATACAGAAAGAAGACCTTTGTGTAAGAACATGCAGGGGACTTGTGGAAGGGTTACAGATCTGGTAGCTTATAATGCTGATCTGCAGACTCATGGTCTTAGACGCAGAGCTCTCCTTTTACCCAGAAATACAACTGGGGAATGCTTGACACAAAAGCTTCCGAGAGGCTTGAGTGCTCTGTTCTTCTTCTTTTTGGAAGAACCAGGAGATACAGAGGCATGACAGTTTACTCATTTTGAACTTCCCATTTCTCTAAGAGTGAAAAACACCTAAAAATTAATGTTCGTATTATAGGTAAACTTTTTCTCTGTTAGTTTATCAAATTCATGCTTAGTTTATGATAGAAGTTATTTTTACAAGGCAGAGCTTTACATGAAATTGTGAAATTACTTCTGATGTACTTATGTAGGTATGACAGGACTTTTAAAGAAGAAGGAATTGACTGTTTCTGCTGGGCATGGCTTCTTCACAATTTTTCATCCACTTCCTTGGCCTCTAACACCCCAAATTGTATATCAAAGAACATCTTCAGGAATTGAAATTAATCAGAGGCTTTCAGCCTCTTCTCCTTTTCCAGTCATTTATAACTAACAGTTAAAATTGATAACTTTATTTTGAAGTCTCCCAGCTTCTCCAGCTAACAACACAGTTTCAAAACTAAATGTTGTAGTTGGTAGATCTTAGTGTTCCCAGACCGTGTGACTTTTCTTTAAGCAACAATCATATGGTCAGAATTGCTTTGCATCAAACTCTTCCCCCCCAGTGTGGATGTCATAAAATCATTTATGTTCTAATCTCTGCTTTTTCTGGTTGAGTCAACTGTTAATTTATTCTGTTTGTAAGAACACTTCTCATTAATCTGGAAAATTCTATGTCTCTGTAGAGTTCAGGGTGAGCTAAGCTTTATTTGTAAAACAAATCTAAATCTTTGCTTGAAGTATAAATCCTGAATTTGCAAATAAAATAGAAGATTGCACAAAGTATTGGAAAGGAAGTTCACACTAGAACATGAAAACTTGTTGTGATGTGTTGCAGTTACCCTAGCTTAAAGAAGACTTTTGCAAAAATGGAATGTCTTTGGGTTAAATAAAAGCGTTAGAGGAGATAAAAATGCGCTGGGGGAGACATAGGAAAGCTCTGGACAGGCAACAAAGGGAGGAAGATAGAAGACTGGACCTTAACTGAATATCATGGAAACACAAAAAACTCAATTATTATTAAAAATAGAGATAGTAAAAAGTAGAATATAGAGAACTGTTTTCTTATGTATCAAGAGATACATAAGATACTTTGGAATTCACCGTTACAAGATTTTAGAGTCCTATTGCTTACAAGGCTCATAAAACAAGACTTTTATACTGGACAGTTCTGTAATATGGTAGTTGATAGCAACTCTACCAAAATACCAAATCAGAAATTTCCACAGTGTTTACAAGGAAAAACTAAGGCACAGTAGTGAAAAGAAAGGGACTGTTACAATATATTATTGTAGTTTAGACCTCAGGTAAAATGAGATCACATGAATGTTTACAACAAAGGAGTTCACTGTAATTGAGCTTTTTTTTTTCCTGTGATTACATTTAAATAGTCACTTTCTTAGGTAACTGCAAAGGGAAAATCCATGTTTTGTCAAAACCAGTTGGACTTTTGTCATTAGATCTACTGGAGACAGGTGTTCCAATTCGTTGCTTTTACTGGAAGCTTTCATGAAAGTTAAGCTATAATGGCAATGAAAAACTAAAAAATAATGAGAAGAAATGGATATTTTTTTTGTTTATCATATATTATTTAGTTATTAGACTTGAATTAGAATCTTTTGGTTTATCCATCAGACATGTTTATGTATGCATTAACTTTAGAAAACAACGAAAGTGTATTACATTTCGGTAATACTTATGATTGCCTATTGCTTCTAATTTTTTAAAATTAAGATCAAACCTATCATATATGTAATCATCCAACATAGTAGTCAGCTAGCATCATTTGCCCAAACATACATAATATACTTATTCATCTTGTTAAGATACCTGATGTTAGGCTTGGATTTTTTTTCCTTGCAAATTAAATACTGTCCATCACTTTCATTCCAGTAAGTGACTGCTTTCTGCATGAACTTTACTTTGTTTTCTTAAAAAAAAGCAAAGGTTTTTCATAAACAGATTTTTTTACACAGGGGATGAAAGTATAAATCATATTTTTGCCTTTTTTTTTTTTTTGTTAACTTTGATAGTACAAGAGCTCCAGATTTTAAAACAGTGTTTTTGAAGATAGCTGTACATAGTGCTAATGGGCAAGGAAAATAACAACTAACTAGTATGTAAATTAAAATAGGTAGATTGAACAAGTCCATGAAATCAGTTTGATTAGTATATAGGTTATCCTTAATTTTACCTCTGATGAAGAAATAACAAATTTATAGCAACTTTAAAATAGTGGAAAATTAACTGAATTATTTAGAAATTAGGAAAGTATTTTGCTAAGTGTCTTTGGAGGGAGAATTTTCTCCTTTGATCTATTTACAGTAATATAAAACCCACTTATTTTTAAAATTTTAAGGAAGATTTTCCACTTAAAGCTGCTTTAATAATATTAAGTGTCTAGAAGTCTTTTAAATGAAGGTAGGACAAGGCTACATCTACAATTGCTGTCTAAGAGACCATACAAATTTGATTCTATGTTCTCAGTTTTTCCGAAATCATACTTATCCATCAGGTATTGGGCTTGACTGTACATCCAGTGAAGTCATAGGTAAAGTCATTACCTTAAAAAACCCCTTATTTTGTTAATTGTTTTTGGCTGTATTTATTGAGCTCCTGCCAAGATGCTGACATAGACATAGATCCCAGTCAAAAAAGTTTGTGCTTAAGTCTAAGCACATAGTTTAATCTAATTATCATTCTGAATGGATGCGGCAGACTTCCAGACTTCAGTATTAATAGAGTTGGAACCCACAATTGGATCAGAAGGAATTATGCTTTCAGTAACAAAAATATCAGTCCTGAGGGACAGAGGTTTGATGTTACCCTGGTAACAAAGAAAAGGAAAGCTTTGACCACACCCTAAAAATGTTTTAGTCCTGCAAAAAAACCTTTTTATGTAATGTGAGAAAGTCCAGTCATGTATTCTGAAATCCTGTCTATGTTGCACTCAGTGATCCTTTGACAACTTCAGTGAAACAAGAACATCATTCGTTTTGGAATAAAAATCTGTTACAGAATCATACTGGTATAGGGCTGTTACATACTATAGAATATGTGAAATCTGAAGTTTCACTAAGGGGGCATAAATAGGTGCCTATCATTCGCTCTCACATAAATACTTTCAAAGACCACAGAGAAGTTTCTAAGAAATTTGTTTCTTAGTGATTTCCTTGTATAGTTTTCATTTTTCTTTCAGGGAATAAGGATGTTATTTTCCACACTGAATTCTGATTAATTTATGGTTTAGTAAGAGATAAAACGTATTCTGATCTTTTATAATAACCAGTAAAGGTGGAAATAATATTTTTTACATGACCTAAGTTTCAGTTTACACCTACATGCTAGATCAGCTACCCTTAACACAACATCTAAAATGAGACTCTGTCATGAAAAAGGGTGCTGAATAGCAAAACAGACTTCAAGACTTTCTCATTTCTACTCTGCTCTGATACTGGTATCCTTGTAAACCTGGATAATCCATCTTCATATTCAGTGCTTCCCGTAAGAAGTAAGAGGCGTAAGTTATTGACAAGGGCTGGGTTATAACATTGTTTTACAAAATACTACGTGAGAAAAACAGTCTGTTTTAAATTTAAGCACTCCAATATATTGTATATGCAAAACATTAATAAGAGTTGAGCTAGCAACCAGCACTCTTGTACGATTTATCTTAAATTCCCATGAGTATGCCACAACTGGGTACATGTGTTTTATTTCTCTTATAAGGATTATTAAAAGATGTTTTTGATCAATAGACAGTAAAGCAGCAGTGCCACCCAACAGGCAGCTTTAATGAAATTTTGCTTGGTGCTAGGCAGCAGGTAAAATTACTTACAACAAATATCTTACAACTTTCTCTCTCTCTGTCCTTTTAGTGATACTCACCTAACAAAGATAACACCAAGTGTTGATAGCTATTTAGTAGAATAAAAATCCTAGAAAGTGTTCACTCTATAAAGTAAAAGCCTGATATAAATGTCAATTAAATAATGGAAAGAACCTGTTTAGAAGTCTAGATCAACATTACAGTTCTAAGAAAACATTGCTTTATTCTGACATATTAAAATTTTGAATCCTGAGTGTCGGAGAAACAGCCTCTCCTAAACGTAATTTATTTTTTAAAAGTTTTTGAAGGTTCAGTGTGGATTTAAGATTAATAATTTCAAGCCTGCATGGACATAAATAAAATACGATTATTAATGTTTGATCCAAGAATATTTTTTCTTGTCAGAAGAAAAAGAATTATCATGTTTCAAAGAAAATAAAAAGACTGATATGTTCAAACTAGCCTTCATTCAAATCAGATTGTTTTATCACCACAAGTCAGAGTATTTGCTGTATTTCTGTACCTCTTTTTTGGCTTTTATATGAGATTAACTAACACTGATTAAACAGTTTCATTTATAAATCCTGCTGAAATGTGGTATTTAGAAGTAGGTTTACTTAAATGATTGTAATTTCAGTGTTTCAGTTTTCAAGCTCCTATTTTTCTTTTAAGCTTCCAAAATTGAATTATTTGAAAAGAGGTGTTGATGCATGGCATCAAATTTGACTCTGCCTAATCAAGTACAAACTTACAGACTTAACAGGAAATAAAGTAAAAACACTCACCAGCTGAGAAAAAAATGTGGGAGAAATGAAATAATGGTCAAAGATTTAAAGTCACTCTTTGGAACTGGGAACCAACAGAGAATTCCACAGTGTTGCCAATCTATAAATAAGCAATTAAATTTATTTGCTATAGCAGAAGACATTTCATGTTTACATGTTCACTCTTGTGAACACAGGCTACGCAGTTTGGCCCTGAGTGAATACTTCTGAATAGAGAATCCAATAACATAAAGCAGTATTGACGTGTAAGCTAAAAAGAGCTAAACCTTGAATGAATTTCAGGGATTGTTTTTCCTAACTGTGCCTATGTCATATCAGTTACACATTTAAAAAAAAAAAGTAATTTTTTTTAGTGATGAAGATCATCATGAAAAGAAAACTTTTCTTCTATAAAGTATTCTTTTTAACAGTTATTTTGAAATCCACCCCCTTCTTGCCCCATTCAATCTCTAACCTTGTCAGGTTTAATAGTTTTTAACTTTTATTCAGCTGTCACATTCTTGTCTCTCGTTTTCCTTGTGAAAAAAATTACCATCTGTCTGAATCAACAATATTTTCATTCTTAAGGCATCTTCTCCCACAACATATGTCTTCAATTTCTAATGTGAATTAGAATACTTGAAGAATGTTGTTAACGATCATGCCACCAATCTGACTGATCCAGCCTTGACGTTTTGGCAATTAAACTGTACACTTTAAAGAAAAATATAAATAGCACTTGCTTTGTTGTAAAATTCATTAAAGGCTCACTAGGAAAATGAAAGACATTC
Organism: Caloenas nicobarica; assembly: GCF_036013445.1. Classification (NCBI taxonomy): domain Eukaryota; kingdom Metazoa; phylum Chordata; class Aves; order Columbiformes; family Columbidae; genus Caloenas; species Caloenas nicobarica. The sequence continues at coordinate 79,967,953 of NC_088246.1, read as the reverse complement.
CAATATTTTTGGGACATTCGTGGAATAACAGGAAATTCAATTTTATGGTACACTTATTAAATTACTTTTGTAGTATTAGCTTTTTTAAAAAATGAGAGATATCATTAGAAGTGTTTTTTTTTTTTTTTTAACATCTAAATGACCAAATAAGTTAAACCAATAAAATATACATTTGCATAACTATGGAAATATGTTATAGCATTAAAAATATTCAGACGATGGAATCTACATCAAATTAGAATGTTGCCTACATCTTGCACTCAATTTGCTGATTTTGAAATATTCACAATCTTTTATTACCTTCACAGATGCATTAATTGGAGGGTTTTTCAGCACTAACAGAACTTCTAAAATATATTTTACTGTTAGAAAAAAAAAAGAACTTTTAAGGACTTGAAAGAAAGTGGAAGAGAATAGAAAGTTCAAATGTGGATGGAAAGAGTCTTTAATGAGATTTACTTTTAAGAGTATGTTCTACTAAAAACTGGTTTCAGTTGGAAGACAAGATTTTGGAATCTTCTATATTACTGCCTATACACAGCATATTCTGCACTGGATTTTTTCATAGAACTTTGAACAAGTTAGTCCTGCAAGGTACTGTATGTCTTGTCTCCTTCCTATTCAAAGGTTTCAGTAAGGCTAGTTGAAAGTTTTCCATCAGAGTTATTCTGCAGTGTAAAATTGTGTTTTGACCACACAGATTTCTTCCTAAGAGAAAACTTTCTTCTCAGAATGATACCTTGGGGTTTTTGTCCTTAAAAGCTAGATGGTCCAACCCAGATAAATCCTATATGTCAAAGAAAAGATAACTTATGATTACCTAACAACTCTGTTTTTTGCAGTTTTCATGTATGGTTACATCACATACAGACATCTCATCATCTGGATATGTAACGGGATGATAGATTCAATATGTGCAACCTGGTATGCAGAAAGAAGCATAAAAGGATCTTACCCACACTAAAAGTGTGAATTCCTGTGTGTGAAGTGTTAATTGATGACAAAGACTAATGCAATCTTCTCTACCCAGAGTGAGAAAGAACTATTGCTGATAATTTCTCTGCAAAACCTCCCTACCAGCCAAAGAGCAGAACTGGGGTAACTAATTTGATGAAGCTATTTTTCTTCTTGAAACCGTAACTCTGTTTTCCTCACAGTTTTTAAACAGTTTTAGACTGCTCCATTACTTATTCTCTGTATTTCCATAAGGAATATCTGGAGCCTCTGTTTCAGCTTGTAAAAAGAGAGCTATTTGCCTTCAGAAAGGATAAACATCATGGAATGTGCAGCAAAGTTCCTATGTACAACCCCAAGGAATGAATGTATATCTTGTAAAATATTTGCATCTATATTTGCAGTGGGGAAGTCTTGAGTAGCACCATGGAAGAACAATATAGTCATATTGTTTGAGATGACAAATGCAGTTGTGTGTCATAATTCCCTTCATGAGACAGTGAAGTAGACCTGGCCTGCATCAATTTATCTCAAAGTTGTAATTTTCTTACCTTACTAGAAGCCTTGTACAGTGCACTGAGCATTGCAGTGGCATAGTATTTAATAAAAACGGAAGGATGATTACAATATTTTGCCAAATACATTCAAAGGTTTTCAATAAATGTAAACAGGTAAAACTGAAAAGGGAAAAAAACCCCAATCACAAATATACACAGAAAATGGAAATCAGACTTAGTAGAGAGCAAAAGATGACAGACAATATACTTTTATTTCCATTTGACAAGGGCAAACTTGTCTTTGATTTCTGTGGTTGTGATGCAGAATATCTGCATTTCATGATAAAGTAAAAGCTTGTGTCCATGACCATTTTAATGAGTATTTGTAAGGTCTTACATTCTTTAAATTTGAATCTCATCTGTTTTAAGATTATACTAATTTCAGCACAACTATAAAGCAAGGACACATCATTTCAAATATTTTTTTTAAAAAATTCATCAGCAGTTTATGTGAGGAAACATTTATTTCTTGTGTGACCATTTACCCAAAGTGAGATTATCATCAGTCTTCATTATGTATTTTCTTATGGTTTGAGTCAGATACTAAAAAAAAAGAAAAAAAAAAGTATAGCAGATCATGATAAAATACTTTATCCATGGTGAGAACTTATGAGATGAGACTTATATAGAATGAAATTTGTATTCCAGTCAATGTTCGTGTGTGTAATCAAGTACTGCATGCAGTTAAATGAGTCTGTTGTCTTGCTATAATGAATATCTACATCCATCCTAAGAGTTAATGAGGAATAAATGACTTATTATCAATGAATGGCAGTATCTAAATAGCTCTGCAACAAAACCAGAATATTAATATGTGTAGCTAAAATAGATCTTAAATGATAATGAACTTACTCAGACTATTCATTATTTTTAAAGCCTCTAGTAAGGTTTACTGCTTCTGGGTGGAACTGGAGCTCAGCTAGTTCAAGTGTCCTTTTATGTTTGCAGACAGAGTTAACAAATGACCCTTTAAAATTGTATCTCAGGACTGAATGGGAAAGGGCTTCCTTTAAAATTGTATCTCAGGACTGAATGGGAAAGGGCTTTTATGGAATATAAGGAGTGCCATGAAAGAGCAGACCATGTATCTCTCTAGTTCATTGTTTTATTATGACCAGAAATTAGGCCTACTCACTGAAGTGGAAGGAGCAAGAATTTTCTCTATAACTGATTGTGCATTAACCAACTCACTTCCTAATCATCAGATGAAGGTGATCCTGTGCCCTGAGACGCAAAGGTTTATGTCTTTTACTGTACTTTTAAAAAAATATTTTCTAGTACAATGAAAATATTGCGACATGAATGTCAAATTCATTTCTGAGTATTTCTAAGCTGTTGCTCATGGTAATACCACATTCAAACCATGAAATTACAACTATTACAGAAATTTGGCTTGTTCAAGTATTTCTATAATAGTAGTGAGTAGATGAGATGACTGTTTATCTACACAAGCTAACTAAGAATTGATTGTGGACTTTCATTTAATTCTTCTGAATGGCAAGATCTTAGCTATTATTTACATGTAGGAAGTAATTCTCAGAGCTTGGCTTAATTCAGGAAAATCAAATATCTCAGATAGCCTTAGTAAAACAGTAGAACACTAAGCAAGTTTTTATTTCACCATCTGACACCAGAAAATTTGCATAAAACTTTGCCCAGATTTCATTATCTCCATGACACAGTTCTAGACGACTCTTCTACTGAGTACAGGAAATAAACATGGGCAAAATGGTTTAAGAGGAATAATTTTAGTGTGGGAATTATTATTATAGGTATATTGAATGGATTTTCCCTTTTCCCTTAGATATTATGGAAGCAATATATGTTAAAATTGCTGTGTTTCTAGAAGACGGGAGAGCAACATGAGAATAACATTAATCCTCACTGTAAATTCATGAAGTACGCAGGTCAAGAAGTCTAAATGTAAATTGTTATATAACAAACAGCACTCTTTGTAAACTGATCTGAAGGCACAATATTATGTATCCTTGCAGCTGAATAATGTGTACATTTGAGTGTTATCGTGGATGTGAAAGAATCACTTTCCAAATTTCAGATAATGAATGTTGCTAAATCTAAGTAGCTGCCAAATCTAACTAGTTGCCATGAGAGATTTTCAGACCATTTCCAGAATATGTTTTTGCTATACTTCTTTTCCTGAATCAAAGAAACTCTCAAGCAAAGCTAAACATAGAAAAGAATTAGAAATATAATGTTCCCCACTATGTATCCTTTCATGCATTTGTTTCACCGAAAATGCAATCTTCTTTATACTATATTGTCTTAAGATAGGTCTGCTTACAGCTATTATACCCACAAATCATGAAGACTGACCTGAAGTCTGATTCAAGGTAATCTAAGTCTGTGTATGTTAACTGCAGATTCATCTCAGCTCTGTGTTCAGTTTGGTGTCTGTTAGAGAAAAAAAGTACCTCTGTTACTGATTTTCTATGATCTATTAAAAGATTCTGTGTTTCTGTGACACATTTGGGCACTTAAGTTGGCAAATATCTCTTTTGTATATTTGCCTTTTGCATTTTCTCCTTAACTGAGGTTAACCAAACTGGTATTTCTACTTCAAAGTACTCAATAACTTAAATACAGTTAATGAACCAGCAAGATGAATTAAAAGGCATCTAAACACTTGGTGTCAAGATATTTGAGTAGTTTCTGTTACATCCAAAATCTCCTTACAGTAGTTAGGAAGAATTAAATGGAAGTCCACAACTAATTCTTCATCCAGAATTTGTTAGTCGGTGTAGATAGAGTCACCTCATCTACTCATTGCTAGGAATACTTAACGAGCCAAAGTTCTGCAATAGTTGCAATTTCATTAACAGTCTAATCGAAGACTTATAATCTCTGATTTATAGAGACAATTGACAAATGACTTGAGTTTATAAAAGAGATTAATCAAAGACTAACCAACTTCTGATTCAGCAGAAACTCTTAACTCAGTAAGAATGCCATTTCCTTGGATATGTCATTGCTGCACTGGTACTCATTCGAGGTTTTCTTCGAAATACCAAGGACTGAAGCATTTGTTATAAAAGAAAATGGGAATCCAAATGTATTTCATGAGGAAATGATTTATTCCTAAGATTTGAGGATTTTCTGAGAAGAATTCTCAAGCTGTTCAGAAAGTATTCTGCACCAAAGAAAATCTCACCTTAAATAAAACACCTCTCTATAAATATGAGCACTTAATCAAAGTAAAAGAGTTTCTTTCTTCAATAAAGGATTTGAATTGATCTCCAGACAGTGTGTGGGAGCAAAAAGAACTGGGGAACTGGAATTTTCTACCAAATCTTATCCTAAATAAAAACATTTTAAGATACCATCAAAAACATATGGTAAGACATTTGAAAACAGAAAGCCAAAGTTTGTTCAGTTGCATGCTCCACACGCTGAATGCTTTCTAAAAATGGTGTGCTACTTTTTCATGAATAGCATGTCAAAATTGCTTCAAACAAAGCAAAAAGTCTTCCCCTTTGGCCTGGCCAAAACAATATGAGAATTTACAAGATAAAACAATCAGTGGAAGCATTACTGAGTGAAGAATAGGCAGTTTGGATGATACCAAGAAATGAGAAAAATGGGTAGATTCTAGAATGGTGGAAACAGCCATTGGTTATGCTGTAATAAATCACATTCAAATTCTAGAATGTATCGATTTGATGTTAGGAGTAAACAAACTGAAAATATTTGATAACAATGTTTTCCAGATTTCCGACATCAAAAATTGTCTTTACATGTAGTGTTTATTAGACTGAAAGGGTATATTATAAGGCTAGCAAGGGAAAATGTCATGGTCAAAACAAACTGCAAGCACAGAAGTGCTTTGACTGTAATCTGAAAGCAGTTTTCTAGAGAAGTGTTAAAGCATTTTACATAAAAAGTGATTAAAGTGTAAAGGTATACTCTTATGTTCCTTTAAGTAAGAGAAATAATATGAAGAGTTGGTTTGGGTATATAAAGTGTTCGAGACGCTGTGTCCGTTTTTAGTTTTAGATAAATTATACTATGGGAGTTTCCTGGATAAAGGCACCTTGATGTTACTGAAACATTAGGGAGAAAATCCTTGGTACAATAATAGCTTTCTTCAATCATATCTTTTCTATGAAAGATTAATAAATTTATTTTATTTATGATTTATAGTAACACTAGGGAATCTAACTTGCTTGCTTAAGTAAAGAAATAGACCTCTTTTTTATTATTTTTATGAGGAAATCTATTTTAAAGTTTCATTTTAGTATCTGGTTGTCAGTTACTATCCATCAGTTATTCTTTTCTGCTTTATTCTAAAAAGGTACACTCTATTTCATATCTTTTTCAAAGAAATCACATGAAAAGTGTGAAACCATTCACTGAGCCATACATGCCTACATAAAGTTAAATATACTTTTTATCTCAGTTGCATATTTATTTTATGCAGTATGCCACTTGACATGCAGTGAGTTGAAAATTTGAGTGTTGCTTTTCATATCAAGTCATACATTAAAAATATTATCTGGTAGCTAGAACTATTCTACTTTGGTTTAAGCTATCCCCAACTCCTTTAATTTTGCATGTTTCTGCTGTGGGCAGCAGTCCTCAGGTATACTATGTAAATACAGAGCAACGGGTTTTCCTTCAATACAGTTATTCACACCTTCTGTAACAAACCAGAACCCACCATTAATTCATTTTTGTTTCATTGATAGAGCACATCCATTTTCTAAATTGTTGCAGGGCTGTGCATGATCATTAAGATTGCAAAGGATATCTTACTTGTGTGAGACTTTGAAGTCATTGAGGTCTTTTGCGAGCCAGAATCTTGATGAGCTGGTATATATTTGCTCACAAAAGTACAGTCAATTCTATGTTTTACAGGCAGGTGGTTGGTAACCTGCTGGTCAAATCCTCTCAACGACATTGAGGACAAAATAGCTACCAATACACAGCATAAGCTTTACTGGATTATACTATGTAATTTTGAGTCTTTCGTACTAGTCATAGAGAGGACATTGACTTTACTGAAAGAGAAGGAAACATGAAGGACAGATTACAGGATGGCAAAAGAGAAAACTTCAAAGTTTTTTCTTTTGATGGAAGATAATGGAAGCTATAGTCTTAAGGGTAAATTTTCTAAAGGACTTAATTGAAGTAGAAAATTAAACTAACGATTGCCAATGAAGCAAACTTTGGAGTGAATGAATTGCTTTCAAAAACTGGATTTACATGTATTTGAAAAAAATGTTCCCATGTTAATATTCTTGGACTATTTGAGAAATGGCAAAAGTTATCTGAAATAAAGTAAACAGACTGCTTCTGAAATCTGTAAGAAGCAGAATAATGTTAGCAATGTGCCAGGAGTCAGGATTCCAGCACAATTTTCTTTAATTCTTGCCTTGTATGTCTTTTACTACATCACAAAAAGCAAGAGCAAAAATGTTTGTTCCAGAAATATATTTGATTCTGGCAAACTGGAAAAATATGAAAATCTGGTGTTTAATCAGGCATTCTGGACACAATTGTTTCTGATGTATGGTTTTTGAAGAGATACCTAACTTCTAGCAAAATTAAATAGAAGCTACATCCAAGTAGCTGTACCTTTATATAAAAATATTGCTACCTACTCCTTACAGCTGAGAAACTGACTTATAAGTTCAATGGCCCAAACCCAAAAAGTCACAACATTTGTGATCAGGCAGCTGATCAATCTGAAACAAATGATCAGTTTTGCTTTATATTTTAATGTGTGTAAATATAGTCTTGAACTCTTTGAAATGAAAATGAAATTTGGAGTTAAATATTTTCATTTTCAAATTTTCTTCTTTTCAGGACATTTTGACACAAAGTCAGAGTATCAGCTATATTTATTCACAAATAACTATTTAAAACACTTCCAAATGCACTTTAGTTTTTTATTTGAACTAAGGCAGTTCATGACAACTTGGTGAGGCAAGTCTATGCTTATGAAACCGTATCACATTTATAATTTGGGAAAGCATGTCCAAGTGAGTTTTTTTAGTCTATTTCTGAATCTGAAAGAGTGTTTAATGCACCTGTGATGAGACCTTGAATAAACCAGATCTTCTGGGTAGGTCTAATGTTGCTGTTCAAGCTGATATAACAGCAGCCACATGAAAAGCTTACAAACTCTAAAGATAGACTTTAATAAAAGAGAAAATCAAAACTGGAGCTTTTTTTTTTATTTAAGTGGAGCAGTGCTACTAAGGTGGGTGATAAAAATGTAAATAAAAAGGTTTTTTAAGGAAACCTCCTCGGTCCTTTCTGTCCTTAAAGGACCGGCTCTCTCCTCCAACCTGGCTCTCGGTTTAGAACTTAGAACTTGGTGCCTGTGATAAGTATCTTTCTCTCTACCGCCTCTGAGTCCTGCCTACACATCCGTTTCTTGCTTGTTATGAGAGGAGTCATAGGAATTTTTGCTGCTTGTTTGTGTTTCTTACTTTCTTGGTCTCTCCCATGCTGCTTATCCAGCAGCAGCTTTGTTCAGCTGACTACACTCAGTTACTCTCTGAGGAGGAGTCATGTGTTCCTGACAGTAGCCAAGGCATAGCATCAAGGCAGTCGTTTCACCCAGCCCCTGACAATTGGCAGAAAATAGCACAGGCTACTCAACAATGGACACTATTAATCATATTTTGTCACTGTATCTATACATATATATATATATTTTAGAATCAATTATTTTCAAAATTAAACCTCATGTCTGCATTGTAAAAGGAAGAAAGTAAGCGATGGTTAAAGTAGTCATAGATGTTCAGCTTCATCAGCCTCACAGATCTTCCATGACAGAATAATGAGTATGTAATTAAGCCTGATCTGCTAATTCCTTACTTACAATTTTACTTTTTACACCATAATCTGCCAGACCATTGAGTCTACCTGCTACATTAAATGAAGCACTTCACTGTATTGGCAAATATATACATTATCAAATCTTCTGCTCAGTTACTAGATAGTAATCTGGTAAACATTGACATCTAATTTCACGACTCATCAGAGCTATTATAAATGTATAACATGTCCTCTAGTCATCCACAAGTATCATCTCTATATTTCTGTTGACTATTTTCATTTTAAAAAAAGCACAAACCAAATCTCAGCAGTAAAGTCAGGTTTGTTGTAAAAGTTAAGATCTTTTTATAAGTACATCAGTAATAAATGACTTAACGTGTAGAGGATACAAGCATGGCCATTAGAACAGCACAAAATACATGACCAATTGACCTGGATGACTGCATTCCATGCTATAGATTATTCATAAATTGGCCAATTATGCAAATATGCAATCATTTGGGATTGAAAGTCGTGTTTAAATAGAGAATTTCAGTGTAGCCTGCGAAATGCATCTAATTCATCTGAAAGATATTTTGAAGGATGTTCCTCTTATGACCACATGCTGCAGAGTAATTCTTCTTTCTTTCTGATTTCACAGGAGAAATGTTCAGTTCTTAGAACTGCAGGAAAAATTCTTAAATATTTTACAGTTTAAAATTTTGGCTATATAACTCAAAAACTATTTAAAAATAAATTAAGTTTAAGATAGAAATATGTAATGAAGTTATGCATCCTAAATATATGGGATATCTGTATTGCCTATCTACCTTGTTTAACTATGAAAAAGGAACATAAATGATAAAGAAATATCATGTATGACATTTGCACAGAGAAGGTCAGTCGAAGTTATCTGGCCACCAAGTCACATGAATTCTTTCTATGCTCTGCTGGGATCAGATTTACATATGACAATACATATCAGTCTGCTGACATATTGCAATCAATTCCCTTCTTTTCATAAAATAAAAATCTGAAGAAAAAAATATTTTCTTTTCAAAACCATTTACAGAAACAATTTAAGAAGTTGAGATGTATGCTATTACTAATAATTTGTATTGTTTATTACATATAATAGAACATAATTAGCAGTTGCATTGTACGACTGATTTTTCTCCCTTTTAATCACTTAGGTATAGTCAAATGTCTAATTTCATAATATGGTGAAGCAGAATAGTAGAATTGCCTGATATAAATACTAACCTCAGAACTAATTTAATCAGTATTATAGTTAGTCTTTTTTCTTTCCGTAGTGTTTTTTGCTACACCTTGATTAGTTGGTAATGTTATTATAACTAAAACAAATGAAAAGAATAAATGGTAAGAGTAGTGTATACACGTAAACATAAAACAAACCAAACCAAACAAACAAAACACCAAGAAAAAACAACATCAGCTAATCTGAAATAGAACTGAAACTCTTTATCCAGTCAGGACTAAAGTAACAGGATTCACAGTGTAAATCAGAGTTCACCTTCAGGGTTATTGGAAAATACACGTTCATGCTGTGAACAAGCGAGTGAATTTCATTTATTTTGGCTTGTTGTCTTTATAAAACTTACTGAAATTCTTTCTGTGAATGCCATCTCATTATTTTATGTTTCACTATAGGCAATTTTGAGGTACTTTAAGTGAAAGATGCTTTATGGATGGATATAAATTGACTTGACTTTTGCATGCAAAAGTAGGAAAAACTTTTCAACTGTCTTGGATTTTTTCCCATTAAAATATTATCATGGTGGATTTCAATGTTCTGATGCTCCCCAATATATACTGTAAAGAAAAAACAGGAAAACTATCAAATAATAGATTAAAAGATCGTGTTTCTTCTGTTATATTTCTTTTAAAGGAGTTGTTTTTTACTTTGTTTCTAACCACATTTTTCCAGATAGTGTTTTTGTACAAAAGGTGTGTTTAGTACACACCTGTTGCAAGAGAATTAATAGCTAATATTAGTGAGATATGTTAATATGGACAGAATATTAATCAAACATATATACAGTGCTTTAATCCTTCGTAGTCTTTCAAAATTAGCAACGTTATTTCAAACAATATTTTAAATTTACTAGGTTTGCCTCTCATGCTTCAGCTGTGTTTTTTTGTTTTAGAGCATTTCTGCAGGGAAGGAGATTGCCTTGTTTTGCAAAAGAACCAGTGACTACCTGCAATTAATGGTTGTCAGCTATGCCTTCTGCTTCAGTACCTTTCAGCTAATCATTAATCTTTAGGCAGTGACCTGAACCTTGATCATTATTGCTTAAAAAGTCACAAAGGATGTTAATGAAATCCAAGAAACATCTAGGTTATCCCTGGAGATCCTGGGTCCTGGATTAGATGGAGAATAATGCTTCACAGTCTACTGTAAGTCACATTTATGAATGAAAAAGAGTTAAGAAGTCTGCCTGCATGACTCCTAACAGGCAATGTCATCAATGTCTGTGAGAAAATATTTATTGTTGTGATACCTGCTGATGTAAATAAATTATGAGAGAGGGAAAAGAACAGTTATGACTGATATCTATGCATTATTAGGGAAGGGTACAGATGAACAAAGTTGAAACAGTCAAATTTGTCAAGTGGTGTCAGAAATAAAGGACTGTGCTAGTTTCTTCAGATATTTTAATTTGTCACCAACACCACAGCATCAATGAAATCTCCTTAGGCCAGTGACAGCTTGCTTTGCTCCCTGCTGCATGACATCTGCCCCTAAATTTTCAAAGGAATACACAAAAATTTAGCTTTGTAGCTCCCACTATAGTAAACAAACAAACAAACAAACGAACAACCCTGCTGCCGATCTGAAACACAGTTAAAAAAAAGAAAATGACCTGGAAACTGTTTGGTGTCTTTTGCAAGTGCTACACATCAGAATTAAGAACTGATCATTACTAAAGCAATACCTTTATCTGTGGAATACATATTGTGTATTGTCATCTGTTATAAAATACAACTGAGTAAGCAAACATTATGCCTGCTTCAGTTATGGGTCCAGGCTGTTGCTTTCAGATGATAAAATGTTTACCTTGGACAACCATAATTGTTGCAATTGAGAAATGACCTTCTGAATAGCAGTGTGGTGTGTACATTATTTCACATACCACAGAACAGTCACCTCATATAGCTTTACTCTGTGTGCTGGTAAAAAGGTACCCATTACTTTCAGGTTTCTGCATTTTCTCAGCACTAAACAAAACAGTTCTCTGTTGCTGATTTTAGTGTCAACATTGTTGACTGCATCGAGTTGAGGGTACATGCATACATACATACATATATACACTTCTCCTTGTACCACAGACTTGGTAATATATAAAGATAGGAACAGACAGCAAGAAGGAAAGCGTGGCAGGTGGCTACAAACCATTCTGGAAGAATGGGAGAATCCTGGTGTTGGTGTGTACACATCACCCTTTTATTGACTGGACAACTGAAACTAGTCCTGAGATTGGTTCAGTAGTGTTTAAGTGACAAAGGATGCAGACAGTTCTGGAAACATTTGCTTAACTGCAGGAACCCAAGGTCTCCATGTGAAGAGTCTCATCACTCAGCGGTCCATCACCTATTGTTAGGAAAAGGGCCATACTCAGGTCATGATTTGGGACAGCTTGGCATGTAAGAGTTCTATTTCTTTCCATTGATGACAGATTCAATAATCTGACTATGGCAATCTTACTTGCCTTGGTAAGGTGGAATTAATCAGGGCACACCTTTAGGCTTCTAAACACAATTGAAAACCCAATCTTTCTAACATGGGCTACAGTCACCTTCTGTAAGTCATTGGTACATACATCTATCCACAATAAAATTAATGGGCTTTGAATGCCGCAGATGGTCATTGCTATCAAACTCTACAGGTCAAAAACCACCAGAAGTATAAAATCAAAAGATAAGCCTAGTTACTCTTAATATAATCATCTTTAGGAAGGCATTTGCATTATACAGAGCAAGGTGTTTTTGACAAAAGTCAATGTAGCAGCCTGTATTTTCCCTGGTTGTTTTTCTTCTGTCCAACCTCTTTTCTCCAGGGTGACTTGGTTCTTCCATTAAAGTTTTTCCAAATAGCACAACCACATTCATATTTACCTTTGAAAAAAGAAGAAAAGGAAAAGGAAGAGAAAGTAATGACAAACTTTTTACTCATTTGATTTTCATTCCAAAAGTTCATATTTTTGACTGTAAATGAATTGCAGAGTATCAGATTAAGTTGCATTTTTGTTACTTTGTGTTATGTTATTCTTGTCTGATGTAACATGATGTGATCAAAATAAACATGAATTAATCAGACATCTACATTTACTTTTCTTAATCTGACAGAGCTACTCTAGTGCTATATTAAGAGCAAAGTTACAGAAGCACGAAAACTAAAGCCACTTGATAGATGTTTTAAAATTCCGAATAATTATTTTAAAGTTTTGTAAACTGAGTTTAAAATATTATTTTATCAAATAAAAGCTGCTACTTGTTCATGCCTGTGCATATTTTCTCAGGAAAAGTAATGAAAAAATGAATTAATTGCATTCACTGTCACATAAATTTTGAAATCAGAAGGACTAACAGTACCATTTTCTGCTCTTAATATTTTTAGCTGAAAGAAATAAAAGCAGGAGCTGAGCTGTAGACTGAAATAAAGGCATTCTGTTTTTTTGCAATTAATACTTTAAAATTATAACTACATATTCATTCTTCCAAGAAGTGTTCATTTTAAATCACACAATAAACCAAAAATATATAATGGTAGGTTTAATACTATAAAAATGGTGTAGTTACTGAGAGAACTAGACAATTATGTTTGTCCACTCAAATGCAGATTAATCAATACTAATCACATTTGTGCCTTCGTGTTTCATTCTGCTGTAAGAAGGTATCCATGGGACATATTCTACTTGCATGCTTTACACAAAGAGGGAAGCAGGAAGCTCTCTGACAGTGAAAGGGAGACAAACCACAGTCCAGAGACACTGCTGCTTCTGAACAGAATATGTTTGGTTTTAACTAACAGGGCAAGAATGCATATTGCTTACCCATGCACTGCACATCTCAGGATTAAGGTGTCTTGCCTGTTACAATTCAGATTAACATACTTATTTGATTGAAGGTAAGATACTATAACAATCTTGTGCTTTTCCTTTTTTTTTCCTAGAAACACTCCATGAACTGTATGTATGTATCTCTCCAATCATAAATAAACATACACATCTGTGGTTTTTATCTGTGCCTTTAAACAAGTGTAAGCACAGCAGTGATATATTTTGCAATGTTCTCACTGAAAACAAATCAAAGGATGGCATTTATACACTATAGAAACAAATCACAACATTCAACAGTTGTTGAGCAAAAAGTTTAAGTACAACATGGATCCTGAAGCAGTCATTTTCCTTGGAAAAAAACGGGGACTCAATGACAATACAGAGAGGCTGCCGCTTTTATAAATGAAGTACAGTGAATATGGCTGGTTTAGATATAGGCTGCATCTGTACAATAAATGCATAAATAAATAAATACCTGTGGTTTCAGTACATCTAGTGCAATAAATACCTCCAAAACTCCAAGCATCAAACCTAAGTCTTTTTTCTTTTCTCTCTAGAGTATTCATCCATAATTCTGCCAACTTGAACTGCATGCAAAAACAAGCAGTTACAAATTGTGCTACAATTTAGTTGATGTATGGGAAATACAGACCTGAAACTAAAATGTTTTAATCAAAACATTACAGTTGGAGCAGGCGACAAATTAGTTTGATCAGTTATTGTGCAAACCATTGGCCTAAAAAGCCATATGTAAAGACAGACAATTGGAAAAATATTGGAGATTCTGAACTGTCATAATGCTAACTTGCTTTTGCATTTCCTCACCATGTAGCCCCAATGTGACATTGCACAATCTGCACAGTAACAGTGTATTATGAATATGAAATATGCCAAACATGCTTAAAGCTCCAGTCTGGCATGTTGATAAAACAGAAAGTTATTGCATGCTCTGAAACTGAGCATTAAGCTCTCCACATTCGCTAACATTAATCCAAACTACTCCATGTACAGGAGCTTGAAAGATGTTCAATTAAAACTCATTCTGCCTGGTATAAATTACTAGTATTATGTTGTGAAAGGAAACCTGGAAATATCTGCTAACTCATTATATGTGCACTGCCCTAACTCTCACCTCACCTCCCAGAAAGTGATTTCAGAAAACTGCCTTTAGTTATTTAAAATTCTGTCATGAGCTGCTTTAAGAAAAACAATGAAGAGCTGAGTACGTGCATAATTTTTTTGAGAACTTCGTACTTTAGGCTACTGAATAATAACTGCTGGCAATAGCTGTATTTTGAACATTTATTGTTTTTCCAGGGGAAAAGTTTACTTGTACACTCACACACATACACACATACATATTTTATTAGACTGATATTCATTGCTACAGTCTATTGATTTGTCTTAAACTGTACTAAGAACAATCGGACACAAAGTGACTTTCAGGTCTCAAGTCACATAAAAATGCTCTGTTCATGTTTTTCTTTGATGAGAAAAAAACAACTTATGCAATGTTGCAGTAATTATCTCTCATTTTTAAAATAATACTCATTTATTTGAACTGTGTAGATTAACTATCCAAACAGAAATTCTCTAATTCTCAGACGAGAAAGGACACGTGTAAATATCTGAATTATAGTCTAATCACAGAGTGGTTATTTGATTGCTAAAATTGTCATATTAATCAGATGGAAAATTTAACTCATATTAGCACATTTAAGGCATATTTGAAAGCATTCGTTTTGAAAAAAACTTGTAAATACGGCTAAACTCAAGTGTCACTATATTTTATTTCCATAACTATTATTCTAAACCCCTGGACTTCCAAAATAGAAAGGTCTTTAAAAACATGTCTAACATATATATAGGTCATTCTACTAGCACCCACTTGTACTTAATAGCAAGCATATGCCAGCCAACCTTTTCTAAAATATGGCTGGCTCCTGGGAGTTTTTCATAGTCAAAGACAGAACATTAGAATGAACAAAATTAAAATCTTGGCAGTGTTTTCAATGCCATCATTCACTCCCCAAACTCCCAATGATAGCCATAAAATAAAGCAAATTTTGCAAAACCATACAAGGACAACGGAGTCTTATAAGCTGGATAAGATCATTCATATTTTTGAGTGGTATCTGACAGGGCTTGTGAGACCTTCAGGAATCTCTAGCATTTTTCCATGTTCCCCAGCAGAACTTGTGGCTTTCCCAATATAGCCTGAGAAACACTTGCTAGGGAAAGCCTGAATAGAGAGTCTCTAGGGCCTAAAAACCTGGGTAACTGACTAGTAAAATGTTCATGAAATCACGGAGTTTTTGAGACTGCAAGGGTGCTGCTGCAGGAGATCTCTAGCTCAGATGACTTCGTGGTTTTACAGTGAATCTCCTGATCATCTCTGCTTTGCCAGAAGATGCAACATGGGGTCACAGGTCCTGCACTCAGCATGATAACGGGAAGAGTCCCATTAAGCCAGACTATATCTGGTCCATGGTAGAGCCTCCCAAGACAGATAAACTCCAAGAATCAGCTTCTTACTGCCAAACATTGCACCCTACAGACCTATTCCCTTTGTGCCACTATACTTTCTCATACAGGCATAGCCTAAAAGCTTCTAAGCATTTTAGGACACTTAGAGTTGCAGGCAGGCATCTTGATGATTATTTTAATATTAATTTCCATGTGTCCTTTTATGTAGTCATTTTTAAAGAGATAAGCAATGTACTATAGCTCTTCTGTAATAACTTTTCAGCTCGGCAAAAATTTTGTTACAGTTTGGTAGTCTGACTTCAGACTAATCGAAATATGACTCAAAACATGAAATTGCCAAACTGTAAATTATGTAAATTACCATTTTAATGCAGAAATTGATATATCTGGATTAGAAATGAATGAGTTTATGGAATCTGTTTCCCTGACTTCTATCACCTTGATGTGTTTAGTGCAATCCATGCAAATCGCAAGATTTACTCTGTCCAGAAAATATTCAAGTTCTTAAAATCTACACCTCTAAGGTTATCCAACAGCCCTCTGGTTCTCCCCATCAGAGAGATTAATTTACATTTTAATTACTTCAAAGTCATTTAGCCATTTGCAAATATAATATTAGGTGAGCAAGACAAGTAGGAGAAATTATAACAAATTTTAGAAAATACCAAGTTAGCAAACAGAAGATCTAACTCTACAGATCCGGGGCTTCTTGTCAAGTGGCGTTATCCAGTTCACAAGATGTTTGAAACATTAAAGAACAACTGCACTGCAATTATTTTCTTTAATAAATGCACTCATAAATCACGTAACAGTCAGACACAGGAGCTAAGTAATGAAAAATATTAATGGTTGCATATTTTTGAGCATGATTTAATCACAAAAGAGAAAAGGAAAATCACGTAAGCAAAATCTTTCTTTGTAAATATGAAAAAAATGTTATTAAGCCATTCATCACCGGGTAGCAATACTCTTAATATATTGCCCTTTATTCCATTACTCAAACTT
Source organism: Caloenas nicobarica (assembly GCF_036013445.1). NCBI lineage: Eukaryota > Metazoa > Chordata > Aves > Columbiformes > Columbidae > Caloenas > Caloenas nicobarica. The sequence continues at coordinate 79,951,083 of NC_088246.1, read as the reverse complement.
CCCTTTTTTACTACAGGATTGTGTCCATTAATCTTAACCAATTTAAATAATATCAGACAATTATGCTTGGTATATGCCAGATCCCTTCTAACTTAATTACTGTGGGTAGCATTTTGAAACGTGTCTAAGCTTCTTACAAACTACTTGAATCATGGCTTCTACTTTTAAGACTTTGGCAAATTTCATCCTTTTGTATAAACTAATTTCTGAAATGAAGGACCAAAAGTTTGGATTCTTTCACACAAAAAAAAAATTCCCTGGCATCACAAAGGACTGCATTATGATCATCTGTTATTAGCAAAGGAGAATAGAATTGGAAATCAATGGACCAAACCAAATCCATAGAGAAGGAGGCCTAAATGAGGGACAAAATAATGAGATTCAAATCCTTAATATCTTTTGGTTTCTTCAGAGAGAGATGCAAAGGAAGAGTAAAATATCTGAAATGGAAAGGAAAACTACCACTGTGACAACTACTTTCACCATCTCCTGCAACATCAGGCTCTCATTTGGCAGCACTGATCTGGCTCAAGGCTGCACTGAGCAGACTCAGCCATAGGTGGAGACACATCTGGTATTGCCAGCTCTAGTAGTGGGTTCCAAAGGGATGTGATACTTGTGTTTTCTTGTCTTTTCCTCAAGTTTCTTTTTAATTCTCTTCTTATTAAATCCCATTTAGTGAGATTTTTTCAGTACCTGTTAGCTAACTGATAACCCCCCCTTCTCCTTACACTTAGCCGGCTAACCACATCTGCTGCGTTATTTTGTATAGCATAGATAGTACTTGTAAAAATTTGACTATAAAAGAATTAAACAGACTGCTAAATAGGAAAGCTGTCTTACCTGTGGAATGGGAGGCATTAGCTAGCACCTTGTGCACAGTGGAAGAAAGAGAAGTACTTGCCATTGTTCCTCCGCACCAGCATCAGTAAAACAAACCCTATAGAGCTGGTAGAAGGTAGCTGACGGGAAATCTCACATCTTTGACTTCTTTGAAAAGGATGAGAAATACATGAAGATTTGTTCATTGTATATTTACTCATATATTTACTCTCCACACGCTCACAGGGTTATGGATCCATGTCCCTGAATGGCCAGGTGAGTTATCAGTTCGACTCCTCACCTGTGAGTGGAGGTTCCCTGATTGCATACTCCTGTGGGCGATGTAGGTGCTTTGGCTTTATGTGTACCCCTGCCATTTCCTACAATCCACTAATCCACGGACTGGTGAAAACGCACCTCCCAAGTGTTTTCACCTCCGCCCCCACCATTAAGCCATTTGTTTTCAGGCCTTTCTTATTCAGGTCCAGAAAGAACCCTGCATCATCGTTCTCTCACCTCACCCTCTCATCCCAATCCACTGCAAACCAACAATTTAGCCAGGAAGCATGAAAGATGAATTGCATCTTTATTAGGAATAATTTGTTTCTGGCATCAGAGAGAAAAAAAAATAAGTGTGACAAAATATTTTAAACTTTCATAGAAAATGTCTTGGAAATATCTCTTCGAATTTCGACACTGATTTCAAGAGCAAGTAGGTTACAATAAATAGTTCTGTTAGGTTAACCCTGGTCAGCAGTAGAAACCCACCCTGTGTCTTGCTAACTCCCCTCTTCCACGGAATGGGGAGAAAACAGAAGGAAGAAGAGAAGACTTGTTGATTGTGATAAAGGAAGTTTAACAGGGAAAGCAAAAGCTGTGCACAGAAGCAAAGCAAAATTGGCATTCACTACAGATGCCCAGCCACTTCCTGGGAAATGGCCTCAGGATGTGTAACCAGCCATTGCTTGAGAAAACAAATGCTATAACCGCGAATGTCCCCTGTTCTTCCTCCTTTTCTTGAGTTTTATTGCTGAGCACAACATCATACAGTAGAGAATATACCTTTGGTCAGTGTGGGTCAGCTGTCCCAGCTGTGTCCTCTCCCAACAACTTGCCCACCCTCAGCCTACTCTCTTGTGGCAGGGGGGAAAGAGAGAAGGCCCTGATGCTATGCAAGCACTGTTCACCAATAGCCGAAACATTGACGTATTATCAACACTTGTTTTAGCCACAAATGCAAAGCCAAACCCAGTGCAACAACTGAGCACAAAAATTTTTCTGATACACTCATTTATTGCTGAATATCATGATCACAGCAAAGCACAAGTATTTTTAATGCTGAATCTGGAAAAAAGTCACATCCAATTATACTCTACTGAAAGACTATTTACTTTCATGAATTTGGTGGAAATGATATGATATGTACAAAAAAGAAAAACCCATTGCAGAAAAAAAGCCCCAGATTCAGCCTTGGATCCATGGTATGATAGCTCTGCATAAAACCAGTATTGTTCATGTGGGGACAAGCCAGGCCTGACAGGAGGAGTTTCACTATGAGTAGACTAAGCCGTAACACTTAGGTCTATGAAAAATACAGTGAAAACTTGTGTCCTTCGGGGATGGTTATAAAGCAGAAAGACTTCCAAACTGTTTACCATTCAACTAAAAGCAGTATCAAAGAGTAAAACTACAATATTATATAAAATAATCACCCATGGACAGAACTGCAGGGTGGAATGGAGGAGACTGAGCTTCTTTCACATTTTTATTGTTGCAAACTTGTTGGGGTCAATGACAAAGTTTCCTGGTAAGTATAATTGTGTTTGTAGTTTTGGCCCTGCCCAACATTAGGAAAGCAAAACCCGTTTTCTTCCTACTTTCTATCACTGATATTACATGTGATGATGGTAAATTCATTGGTAAAAATGCAACAGCTGATTATCCAAGTTTTGTCAAGACACCAGCAGGAAAATAGAGAGGGAAGCTGAAGATATAAGCACTTCTAGAAGCAATGGCAATGAAAAGAAATCAAGAGAATAACCACTTTACACAGTCATAGAGGTGAGAAAAAGGACAACACAAAGTGGCAAGTGTAGTAAAAATATTGAAAAATTAGATAATCTTTAAACCCAGAAGCAAAAAAGTTTCTTCCAAAAATGAATACTATCACTGCCTCCCTCCATATTTGTTTTTAATGGTTTTCAACACACAGGAGCTAAAATGTCTATTCTCTCCTGCCAAGGTGTTAACTAAATGCAAAACCATTAGCCCAATACGGAGCAGATGAACAAAGGAGCCTCATATTATAAAAAGAAAGATTAAGAGAATAATGGGATAAAATACCATTTCTGTAATAAAATCATAGAGTCACAGAATCATTTTGGTTGGAAAAGACCTTTAAGATCATCAAGTCCAACTGTTAACCTAACACTGCCAAGTCCACCAATAAACCATGTCCCTAAGAACCTCATCTACTTGTCTTTTAAATATCTCCAGGGACAGTGACTCAATCACTTCACTGAGCAGCCTGTTCCAATGCTGGATAACCTTTTCCATGAAGAAATTTTTCCTGAAATCCAATCTAAACCTCCTCTGGCCAACATGAAGCCATTTCATCTTGTCCTATTGCTTGTTACTTGGGAGAAGAGACCAATGCCCTCCATGCTGCAGCCTCCTTTCAGGTAGTTGTAGAGTGATAAGGTCTCCTGTATGCCTCCTTTTCTCCAGTCTAGACAGCCCCCGTTCCCCCAGCTCCTCCTCAGAGAGTTGTGCTCTAGACCCTTTACCAGCTTTGTCGCCCTCCTCTGAACTAACTCCAGCACCTCAATATCTTTCCTATAGTGTGGGGTCCAAAACTGAACACAGGATTCGAGGTGAGGCCTCACCAGTGCCAAGGGGGACAATCACTTCCCTAGTCCTGCTGGCCACACTATTTCTGATGAAAGTCAGTAATGTGTTGGCCTTCTTGGCCACCTGAGCACGCTGCTGGCTCATATTTGGCCGGCTGTCGACCAAGACCCTAAGGTCCTTCTCCATCAGGCAGCTGTTTAGCCACTCTTTCCCAAAACTGTTGCAAGGGGACATTTTGTCATAGAAGGAGATCGCGTTAGTCAAACAAGACTAGCCTTTCATAAATCCATGTTGTCTGGGCCTGATCACTTTGTCATTCTGTACATGTCACATGATGGCAGTCAAGATTATCTGCTCCATAATCTTCCCTGGTGCCAAGGTCAAACTGACAGGCTTGTAGTTCCTCAGATCCTCCTTCCAGCCTTTCTTGCAGATGGATGCCACATTTGCTAACCTTGAGGTAAATATTTGTCTGGGAACTAAAATATAATGTACAGTGAGCAAGAAGCCATATCCAGATCACAAAATGCCATGACTATGAGGTATAAACTTCTACTAGTAGGAGCAGAATACATCTTCAGAAAACTAATGAGGCATTTGAATGTCTGCCAGAAGGAGTTACGAGTATGTTGCACTGAACTGGACAAGGCTTAACAGAGGTGGGATATGAGCCAAGGGATCAGGAGTCAATACTAAACTATCAGAAAAAAGAGAATGAGATAGCGAACTATGAAAACACAACTGACACTGACGAGAGCATTGATAAACACACACAACAAAGGATGCTGGAGGAGAATGTGTCTCAGTTATGGCATTATAAATTACAAGCTGCTATGAAGCTACTTCTCTACTTGTAGAAGCATAATCAGGATTAGAACCTAGCTTGGGATGAGTATGCTCAGATTTGAAAAGGTCAAAACATATCATCATACAATCAGAACTACTTGGATAACCACATCACAGAAACAAGTGATTATGAAGAATTTGATTTCTGTTTTCCACTGATTGATAGATTTAGACCGATTACATTTTCTTACTTTAAATAAAATGTGAGTTGGGGTACAGTGATTCAATATAAAGGACTATTAGCTTAAATTTGTACAGAAATACAATCTCCTTCCTGCAGAATAAAGTCCAAGTATTGTTTCCTGCTCTGTCTTTAATCTGTCTCCTTTAGGTGTGTGATCACAGATCCTACAAAGTGTCTCTCCCTCCAATTAAATCCAGGTAAGGTGGTTTTGTCAGGCCCACTTAGCACACCAAAACCAATCAAAAGTAATAAGGTGTTCTGAGAAGTTTATTTAACATTTATTTCTGAAGTAAAACAGCCTGCTTGTAAACTGTTACAACTGAAAAATTCACATACATCAGTTCCATGCCTAGCTTTTTAATCCTTTTTTCCTCCTCCTTTTTTTACTTAACAATGTATAAGGAAGACAAAATCAGAAATGGATAAACACAATTAATATTACATTTTTGTCATTACTTATTAATCTAAAAGTTGATATCAGTTTTTATTTCAGTTAAATGTCATCTTTTTTCTCTTTAAATCTAAGTCTCTAGAGGACAACAAAATTGAAGACGTCCAGCCAGTAGACCACTAGGGAGAGACAAAATAACTTACCTTCCTTACAGTTGAAAGTTGTTCTTCCAAAACAAAACACTAAAGGCTTTAAAGGCCTTGTAAAAAACCCCTTAACACCAAGATAGATAAAGAAGTACATTGCAAAAGCTTGTATTCTCAGTTGATTTTTAACCCATTTCTGTGATAGTCCAAAACCAAGATGAACTAAAATAAAACTGTTCTAGTATTTTGCCCAAAAGTTTCCTTAGTTGGCTAGAATTTTGCTCATCTTCATACTCAAAATATCCATCTAGTTGGCTGAGCATTGGTCCTGTGTGAGACCATTTTGTACTCACAAATTGGATGTCGCGCATAAGATCCCTGAATAGTTCACTGGGATAATGCACACCTTATCTCTCTGGCTGCCTGCTTTTTACATGTACCAATTCCTTCTTTACTTTCTCACACAGCCTGGAACTGGAAATTTGCCTTCCTACCTACACTAACTCTTTCGTAATATTTCACTGAGAAGAAGGGATATTCCATCATTATTTTATTTGAAAAAGTTCTTTGGGAGTCCACGGCTCCATCTTTTACATAAGGATCTAGCAAGTGAAGCATTTATCAAGGACAGGGGAGTTGCAGCTTCCACCCCAACTATCATGGAAGGAAGCCCAAAAACATACTGCCTAGGGGAGTGAGCCTGCATTGGATATCCTTGGCTGCAGTGGCCAGTGTGCAGGCAGGATTTTAAAAATAATGATGTCAAAATCAAAACAAGCAGAAGAGACACTCCTTTCTGTACCTTAAAGGACAGAGAATTCGTTGCAGGACTAATACACCTTGGTCCTTATTTCCATTCCCTTGGCATTACTTCAGATTTTATACGAGAGAGTAATGGACTAAAAATGAAAGGAAGGTCTAGAAAACTTGCTCTTTACATTTGACTTTGCTGAGACGCAAAAAAGAACAGTCTGTCTCATCAAGTTTCCTAATGGAAATAAAGTTCTTTCCCACTCTGCCTCCAGGCCTCCCCAGATGGTAACATAGTATTCTCCAGTGAAAGTCTTTCTGAAGGAAAGTCTTTCTTTAATCTCTAACTTCGATCTCTGAAAAGTGAGGGCAGAATTTTGGAGGTTCTGAAACATAAGCTTTCTAGTAGATCTGTTCATAACTAGGTTGTAAAGTAAAAAGAAAGTGAACATGGGTGAACCTGTGACAAAGCTGTTGTGAAAACTAAACTACTGCTATAAGCTTGGTACCTATTTACAATGCACTGTATTTAATTGTTATAAGCATCTCCCTATCAATTTAATTGCAATATGGTGATTAATTTTGTTGACATAATATGTCATAGTAACTCCAGAGACATTTTCTGGAGGAAAAAGTGACTTTCAAGTGAATATAATCCAGTTACAACACTTGACATATTTTCACATGCAGAATTTAAAAGAATATGGATATGTGTACCTTCATTTGTATTGGTAATATAGCCAAGTTTTCAAGGTAACAAGTGTATTCTGTAAACAAGAGGAGTTGTGCACATAAATTAAGGCATATATATCTCATTTTTTTTCCAAACAATCACAATATTCTAATTAATAGTTGCAACAAAATTTTTAGTGTGTTTCTGTACTCAGTGACTCATTATTATTAGTAGCAAATAAGAGAAGAGGTAAGGGGGTGGTTATTTTAGTACAATCTGTGATTCCCAAGGATAAATTAAATGGATAATCACATCAGTGAAGACGTGAAATTGTTGCCAATGTATGTCTAGCTTTCCTTTTCCATTTTTTTTTCTAAAATTTCACTCATTTAGTGTAAGACTTTTTTTTTTCTTTTTTTCCTGGTTCATTAATCTAACATTTTATTTTAAAAGGTAACACTCAGTTGACAGTGAATTAAAATGGAATGCTGTCAACAAATTGTCTTTATCAGGTAGTTGCCTGAAGATACCTGAATAACTGTAAAGATCTCAGTTACCTCTTTGGCAAGTACTGCATCTAAATAATTTAACATAGCTCTAATCCTTGAAACTATAAAGATATGAGAAAGCGAAAACTTAGTCTGGTTCAAAAACAAGCTAAGGGCAATATTATTGCATTCTTAAAGGCATGATATGGTATTGATGAACCTTAAACATGCTAGCAAGCAGTAAAAGCCTTCGTATCATTTAGAGAGCTCTTATAGACATGTGTTAGTTTGTTTGAACTGAATAAACATTTTTCTGCTATGATGATACTACAGAGGTATGTCCAGGACATTGAAGAATCATCAAGTACCATAAATAAAAATTTTGCTATTCAGAAGTGTGTTCCCAAACCCATCAACAGAGGAAAAATGATGAAAGTTTTTTTTTTCTTCAATATATACAAAATCATTTTAAAAAGATACCCAGAAATTACCTATTAAATGAAGATTAAACATACATCAGGAAGAGTAATCTAATGTTAGATACATTTCTTTTCATGTCATTCATAGAGGTCATGCAGACCATTCCCTTAGGACGCCCCTAGTTATATGAACTGCAAGAATTCCTCTGAAGGAGGAGAAACAAATTCTAGCACTACTGCTAGCAATAATCACTGACAGAAATAAGCCTTCATATAGAGATATATATATATATTTGAAGTTCCTATTGTATTATGCGAGAAAAAGTTACTATTGTATTATATATATATATTTACCACTGAAATCACTGATAAAAGAGAACAGAAATTACGCCATTGACATTTTCCATGTCTTAAAAATTGTGACCTGTGAATACAAACATTTTTCTTGTTTTTTAGTTCTATCCATGGCCCTCGTTTAGCAGCTGTAATAGGCACAAATTCTTTCATTTATTATATTTCTCCAAGTTTGCAGTGCTTCCCTACCATCTCACAGAAGGAAAACTGTATCTTAGACCTTAATATCATTCTGCCATTACATTATTGACTGCCAAATACATTTGCACAGCCTGTAATTAAATAGCCCAGCAGTGCCACTTGAATATCTTTTGCAATCTTAATGGAACCGGAACAAAGCTAAAAAGTAGAAATGTTGAATTAAACTACCTCAATGTCCCATCTTTGACTGTAGTTGGTAGTATCTGTATGAGTATACAAACAGAGAATCCCTTTTACTCTTGTATATTCAATCCAATAGGATCAATGCATATTTCAACATTCATCTAACCTAAAACCTTGCATACACACACCAATAATGAACCAAAATGGTGAATACACTTGGCTTTACATCTAAGTGTGTCCTCATAAGACTAACTTTCGTTCTGGACTAAGGTGCAGTAAAAAAAATGTTTCACTGTTAAGATGAATAGAATAGAATAGAATAGAATAGAATAGAATAGAATAGAATAGAATAGAATAGAATAGAACAGAATAATAGAATATTTTGGTTCGAAGGGACCTACACAGATAATCTAGTCCAACTACTTGGCCAATAAAGGTACAACATAATACATAGCTCATGCAAACATTTTTTGATTTATTTGAGGTTAGTTCTTTATAGGAAAACAGTCCTAATAATGTAATTTTAGGTAACCCTCAACTGGTATTTCATGACCCAGAAATATTATTAAATGCTACTACATAATGTTTACTTCTGTGACTGAAATATTTTATAGCCCAGATGGGATGCAACCATAACTGCTGAGAGAGCCAGTAGATATTGTTGTCAATCTGCTCTCCATCATCTTTGAAAGGTCGTAGAGAACAGGAAAGGTGTCTGAGGACTGGAAGAAAGCTAATGTCACTCCAGTCTAAAAAAGGGCAAGAAGGATGACCCAGAAAACTACAGACCAGTCAGCCTCACCTCCATCTCTGGAAAGGTGATGGAACAACTCATTCTAGATGTCATCTCCAAGCATATGGAGGAAAAGAAGGTTATCAGGAGTAGTCAGCATGGATTCACCAAGGGGGGATCATGTTTGACCAACCAGGTAGCCTTCTGTAGAGGAGTGGAGAGCAGTGGATGTTGTCTACCTTGATGTCAGGAAGGCTTTTGACACTGTGTTCCACAACTTTCTTATAGGTAAGCTCAGGCAGTACAGACTGGATGACTGCACAGTAAGATGTATCGAGAACTGGCTGGATGGCAGAACTCAGAGGGTTGTGATCAGTGGTGCAAAGTCTGGTTGGAGGCCTGTAGTTAGTGGGGTTCCCCAGGTGTCAGTACTGGGTCCAGTCTTCTTCAACCTGTTCATCAGTGACCTGGATGAAGAGACTGAGTGCACCCTCAGCAAATTTGCTGATGATACCAAACTGGGAGGAAGAGTTAATATACCAGAGGGCTGTGCTGCCATTCAGCAAGACCTAGACAGGCGGGAGGACTGGGCAGAGAAGAACCTGATGAAATTCAACAAGGGCAAACGTAGAGTCCTGCACCTTGGGAGTAATAACCCCATGCACCAATAGAGGTTAGGTTCATTCCAAAACAAATTAAAAGTAAATGTTGAATGTCAACCTTCCTGTTAAATGCATTTTTCCACTGACTTTCTATGATAAGTTAAAGGGAAAAATAACAGCAAAGTCTGAAGAACTTCTTATAGAACTGCAGTGATCAGTGCAAAGGTAGAATGCTTTCATCAGGAATGTCTGTGAATTGATGGTCTAAAATATCATAGATATAAAATTTTAATTGCACCTGAAAGTTATCAGCAGCATATTTATTTTAGTGAAGAAAAGTGTATGTTCAAATGCATAATTCACTCATTTAATTGCTTATATTTCCCTTTAGACATATATTTATTTACAATATTTCCACTGTCTCAGGGAATATATCACTGATCCTATGCTTATTGCCTTCTAGTATGATACCCTGTTTTGGTATAGTCTCCTGAGGGGACAAGAAAGATGGCTTTGATGTCAGCTTCAGTGATTCCACAGTATCAAAGGCAAGCAAAATTAATGATAACAGTAAAAGAAACTGCAAAACACAGTCCCAGAGACCTGAATTTCACATTCTCTAAGCACATGCCTTACAGGATCGCCTCTCTGAATGCCACTGCTAGTGAAAAAAAATAACTTGATAGTTTATTTCTTTTATGTAGCAAGAAATACAACCTTTTATGCTGGCTCTGTTGCTAATGGGTAGCCTTTGAGCAACCGAGAACCTAATGGGAGATGTTCACAGTTTATGATTTACAATTTAACTAGATGAAAGCTCAGAAGAGTGCTTAACAGGATTTAAATATTGTTTTAAAAATTACCTGGTAAGTTAACAGCATCTTTTAAAGTTACGAAAGAAAATGTTATGGATTTCCTTTTTGATATAAGCATAAAACATTTTCACAGAAGACATTATGGTAAAACACAAAAACGAAAACCAAACAACCAACCCCACTCTCTCCCCCCCAAAACAAACAAACAAACAAACAAACTAAAACCAAAACCAACCAAATCAACCAAACCAAACCAAACCAAATGAAACCAAACCAAACCACACCAAAAGAAAATCCAAACAACAGCATCCACTAAACTAAAGTATAATCAAATGAACTAAGTCAACTAAGGGGTTAAAAAAAAAGTTGTTTGTATAAAAGGATGAAAGAATACTTAATTTCAAACACCATCAAAAGTCCTGAAAAATTTCAGTCAATATGTGTACTGATGGGAGAAAATAACAACCATGTTAGATGCTGTAAACACCACATTAGTTAACCCAAGGAAAGCTAAATACGGCGCAGTTCTGTATCTGTTGGATTTTCTAATACTAATTAGAAATTTTGACTTGTGGCAGACAGTCTATTATGTGATGCCCTGTTTGAATGCAAGTTATTCATACAGATTGTAGTTTAGAATACATAGCATGTATGAGCACAGCTCAAAACAAAGGAGTAGTTTAAAATAGCACCAAAATCTGAAAATTAACCATAGTGCTTAAATGCATGGCAAGGTTCCTGACTTCCATGGTCAAACAAAATCTGGATACACTTTTCAGTCCACACTGACATTTTACACACCTGTGATGTAGTTCTTGGTCTTCATTTCTTTCCAGCAAAACTATTAGCAAGAGTTGCCAGTCCTTTAATTGTTTGACATACAGACATATGATATAATGGCATTTCTAATTTAATTTATTTTTGCCTGCTTTGTGAAAGAATTCTCCAAGTCTTGCTGAACACACTAGTATTGAGGCAACATGTTTGGCATTTATCTTGCTTGATGTTGAACAACGGGAAGAGTTCTCTGGGTTTTTTTGATGAAATCCTACAAAGTGAAATTTGCATAGAAAATAATGCACTTGCAAAGCTTTCAAAGAGAAGTAAACAAAATATGAAGACTGAGAAACTGCCTTTGAAAGTCTTTGAAGAAGAGTATTATCATTGTCTTGAGAAGTCTAAGGAAAAAGCAGCTTTTATTATCTCATTTAATTATCAATTCATCAAGACGGTGTTGTAGAAGTGTGCCTGTAACCTCTTAATTCATTTAACTCATAATCCCACCCACTAAAAACAAACAAACAAACAAACAAAACCCAAAAAATCCCCCCAAAAAAGTAAAAAAAAATCTAGATATGCTAACAGCACTGTGACAGCAAATCATGCAAGATATAAACTTTCCTATAGAGATGTGGAGACACTACCGCTGTTTCACTGCAAAAATGAGTTGTCAGATATGTAGTTCATAGAATGACAGAATCACAGGATAAATCATGTTGGAGAGGACCTTGAGAGGTCATCCAGTCCAAGCCCTTCCTGCAAATTCAAAGCAGAGCTAATCTGATCAGAAATATGCCAATTTTTTATGTCTTGAACACCTCCGAGGATAGAAATCCCACTTCTCTCAGCACCTGTTCCAGTGTTTGTCCTCTTTCATGGTACAATACAAAAATCCTTGAATCTAATCTGGATTTCCCATGCTCAAGCTTGTGGCCATTGTCTCATGTTCCTTCACTGTTTCAGAAAGAGTCTGACTCCATCGTCTGTATCTTCTGATTAGGTAGTTACTGAGAGCAGTAATATTCTCCCTTGACTTTCTCTTCCCCTCTTGAAGAGAGTTTTCTCAGCCACTCTGCATATGTCTTATTCTCCAGCCCCCAGTCATCCTGGTGGGCTTCCATTGGACTCGCTCCAGTATGTCAATATATTTTTTGTACTCGGGGGCCCTAAACTGGACACAACACTCCAGATTTGGTGTCAGAAGTGCAAAGTAGAGGAGAAGGATAAGGATCATTTATCTAGACTCACTGCCCACAAGGCTTGTTAAAATAGCCCAGGATGTGATTGGTCACCTTTGTTGCAAGGGCACACTGCTGTGGGCTGGTGTTAGAAGATGAGAAAATGGAAAATTTAGCGACCAGCTTTCTATATCTTCTATACAAAAAGCTCACTTGTAAGGTAGTATTCCTCCTCATCAAAGCCTGTGTAGTAGAACCTTAAACAAGTAACAACTAAACAACATTAATGGAACAATATCAAGTTGCTAAGATTGTATGATGGTCACTCTTCCTCCTGTTGATGTCAAGCCAATCGTCAGAATGCTGGCAACATAAATAAAGTCTAAAGATTCAATAAGGGATCACAAGAACATACTACATTGAGAGTGACGAAGTCAATATTATTTCTGTGCACTTGTTGAAGCTTTTCAGGCTGGAAATTAGTAAAGTTTTCTCTGCTTTTTCAGTTCTAGTTTTCAGAAACAGAAAAAGAAACATGTCACACCCTGTACATAGGAAAGAAATCTTTGCAGTGAGGTTTCTGATCCCTAGCTACAAATATGTACTGTATATGTATTGTAGAGTTTTTGATCAGCCTTAAAACTTTAAAAAAGAAGGTGAACTTAAGCAACAAATTCCAAACAATAAAGTAAAAGGAGTGCAGATGATCAGAATCTACAAGTGGATTTGAAGATGAGGTAATTTACAATGGTTATGTTTTTGAATGCCATTGAAGTTATACTCTGATATATTTTTTTGCTTCAGGCAACAAAAATACTTAGAAGTTTTACTGAGATTTTAACATCAGGTCTCCAAGAACAAGCAGTCGATTTTTTTTTTCCAGATTTGAATTCAGTAAAATCCCTACAGAATAATGAGAAAAGTACAGGTGGCCAGAAACGAATGATTTTTAAAGCTTGCCCACAGTTGCAGAATGCAGTCACATAAAGTCAAAACCAGTAATTGTAACAATAACAAAAAGATAATTTTGTACCCAAGAGAGGAAGAGTGCATTAAACTTCTTTACAGATGGGAATATTACTAGATATTTCTGTGGGAAGAATTTTGTTCACACAACTGGAGCTCAGATCACCACCCAAAATGAATCCCAGAGACACAGATCATGCTATTTCCAACACTTCATTGGGTAGCTTTGAAACTAACAGATAATGGTGTCCAAAAATGTCAAAATGTTAATCTTTTTTTATCACTTTATGCACTTACAGCTTTGCTTTAGCACGAAAGTCATTAACAGTTCATATGAGTTCTTTTTCCAACTATAGTGATGCTGTTTTGAAAATAAGCAAAGAATTTTCTAAAATTAAACTGATACACGATCAGTATGGTTAGAAGCCATTTTGTCTTAAATGAAGACTGTTGGATAAGATTTTTCTCTAGAATTAAACTGATCCACAGAGACTCGTCTTATTAACAATGTTGATGCTTAAGATTTTTTATAATAACTTCTGCCATCCACCTCTGTTATCAAAAGCCCAGGAAGCCCAGTCAGGCGCTAGGATTTCATTGTACTAAATAATTTATGACTGCGGTCCTGCTCATTCTTTCTTCCTTTCTTCTCAATCCTTCCTTCATTCTAAGGAAAAAAATGTCCTTGAGACTGTTAATTTATATATTATCTAACAACAATAATAATTTAATATTTCATATCAAATATAAAGTTTATACTAACTCAGTATTAATTCTCATACAATATTTACTGTATAGTGATAATAGTATCTAATGCCATTTTTTTTTTTAATTTGAAGACCTTATTTAGGTATTTGGAAGTTTACAATTAAATGAATTTGCATAATGTACTCATAATTTACTCATGAAAGAATGATACAAATAATATATTATTATAAAGGAATGTCCACTCCTTGCTAGCATGTTACAGTATTCTCCAATATTCTTTGCTTATTAAGTTTATTTAGGAAAGGCAACATAGAAAGAAACACCTGAAAAGCAAAAAAGGTTGCACAAGTTTCTATACAAGAAATCTTAAGGACAACAGGATAACTATGGATAAAGATGTATGAGAGTACACACAGATTATAGTTTAAATTTCGTCTTATTAATAAGAGGTGACAGGAGCACATTATGCTACTAGGTGAGGTTTCACACCTTTACTGTGTGATTTCGTTTCTTAGAGATCAGTACAGGAAAACTGAAATACTTAGTGACAGAATTTTTTTTTTTTCTGTGTCCTCTGCAGACACAGATCAAAGAAAGCTGGACTGCTATTTATTGTATTTGATACCATAATAAAAATTCTGAATATTTGCATTATTTAATCAACTTCTAAATTCAAATTACCTTCTACTAGTTTTGTATCCATCAAAATTAGGAATTCGGATCTCCAAGTAAACAAAAATATAGAAAATTAAATAGAAAAATATAGACATGGCACCAATAAATAAACTGATGAATATATTAGAGAGGAATGTCAGTTAAACTGGTCTGGTTTATGTTTGTCAGGATGTCCATTTTCAGGGGCTTATAACACTGTAGTAAAATGCTGTTGGCTTTCAAACCACACAGATTAATAACATCTGAATTTTGCTTTTCTGACAATTAATAATATTGACCTGCAAAAAGGTTTCATTCATCAAAATAAATTATGCAAAGAAATGTTTTTTCCTGTACAACAGTATGGTTCAGTATTCTTACTTTTAAGAAATCAGTTAAACTCAAACAGGAATATATTTGGAGTACTAAAAAAATTAGGCTGTTACATTTTTAACTCTCAGAATATTGGCTTTTTATTGTTTTTGTTATGCTCACATGAAACAACAATATATTGAGGAAAATATAACTCAATAAACAAGAATGCTAGAGTCACTGTTAGGGTCTTTTTATTTTCCAGAAGCCATAACCTGGAAGGAGTTTCACAGACAGAAAAAATCAGGGTTTCTGACCTGGAGAACTTTGACTAATTTTTAGTCTTTATATAAAGAGAGTTGCTGATCAGACAAGAGAAAGACGGGAAAAAAAATAATGGCCTGGGCCATTCATTATTTTGTGTTTGCTTGTTTTTATTATATCTTTTGTCCCAGAGTGAGCTTTAAGGTACTTGTGGTTTTTATTAGGAAAAAACTCCTGGGGAAGTTTATTTGAAATTGTTCTCACCAAAAATGGACTTAAAGTTTTTATCACAGTTTTCAGTCTCATACAGTTCAGGTCTCTGAAGACTTTATGCAAAGTCTTACATTTAGAAAAGAGAGGAACTGGATTCTGAAAGTATTTATGTAGATATTTGTAGTCTTTTAAGTAGGCACCAAAGTGTATCTGTATCTGAAAATTATTTGGTGAGTTTTTTAGGATAAGAGATTATTTCTTCACCAATTATAAAATGTATAAATTTGGTAAAATTATTAAGCTTAAAAAATTGTAATTATGAGCAAAGACTTTGCTCCACTATAATCTCATAATATATTAGTATATAATTTTATGGCCCGTTACATTATTTCTTCATGTGAGGTCAATACAATTTGCACTGATGCCAACAGAAAACCTTCCTGTATTTGAATCTGCAGGGTTAACGACATCAGGGGCCTTATCCACAGCATCTTCAATTGTGATAAACTATTGATTTCTTTCCCCACCCTTTGTTCTGTGAACTAAGAACATCATGTGACATACACTCAACTTCTCTTTTAAAATGCTGTGCCAAATAAACTATATAACTCAGGTCAGAATATGCTGAAATTATGATCTTGCTAACAATTTCACTCTTTCTTCGGTCTAAATAAGAAGTTACAAAAAGTTTACATTCAGATCTTATCTCACCATTCTTACTCTTTTAAAAAATATTTTCAATAGTTGGAAAGATAGAATTGGGGAGGGGGAATTTTTTAACAGATTGAGCCCAAATCTTCTTGATTGTTTTAAAAGTGAGGACAAGTAAACATTATTTTCAGGCATATTGAATTCTTTGTTAGTCTAGAAGTGTTACAGGGTATGAACACATTAGAACAATATTTTGTCACAATATTCTTATGATTTCTGTGATTTCGGACTCTACTGCTCTAATGCAGTTATTGCTAACATTTCATAGTCCTATTGTGGGATTATAACAAGTGGCTGTAGTGGGAGGAAAAGGCAAAAAACAATAAGAAGCAAACTACATAGTGAGAAATTATCCCATGTGGTCATCCCCTTACCTACGCATTTAAACTTCATCTTTTATATATTTTGAAACAAGAACCATTCATATAATTCTGTGATGACTTCTTTAATTAATTCAGTAGAGAACAATATAATATAGTAGCTGACATGGATACAAGGAAGCCAAACTGAAAAAAGCAGGAAATGATGTGTGGAATGCTGAAAATGAATGGAAGGCTTTACTCCAGCAGAAAAGGCATTAATTGACAAACTAACATAATGACAGAATGAGCAAAATAAAACTGTTGAGGAATACAAATAAATTGTTCCTTTTTTTAAATTTATTCTGCTCCCCCCCGCCCTGCCCCTAAGCATGACTAAGTTTTGGTTTAATGAGGAGATATAGTCTCTCATGTGTTTTTGATTTATAGATTGTTTATAGAAGAGATTTGGGTTTGCATCAGTTTCTTCATTTAGGTAAAATTCAAGCTTTCTCTGTGTACATGTAACAGTGGGAGGAATAAAGTATCATTTGTCTTTTTCTCCTTTAATAAGACCAGTGAAGGTCCTCTTCAAGGTTTTCTTTGGAGCACATTCTCTTTGGAATAGGATGTTGAAGTACATTGCTTGTCTTCTGTAAGAAGTCTAAGTCTCTGATTGAAGTACTAAATGTTTTCCCAAGCAGGAATATAGATTATCTTGACATTTGCCTATATTATGTTCTTCTATAGATGAACAAACTATTGCAATGTCTTCCACCTAGTAAATGACAAGATGGCAT
Source organism: Caloenas nicobarica (assembly GCF_036013445.1). Classification (NCBI taxonomy): domain Eukaryota; kingdom Metazoa; phylum Chordata; class Aves; order Columbiformes; family Columbidae; genus Caloenas; species Caloenas nicobarica. Next base: position 79,933,801 of record NC_088246.1, on the reverse strand, counting down.
TTTCTTTTAGATAAGCACAAACACTTCTCCTCTAATAACTATTTATGTGTAGAACCATTTGTTTTGGACAATCTCATTGTTTCATGTAGTTAACATCTTAGACATTTCATTTAGAAAGAAATAACTTTTGAGAATTGTCTGACTTGGAACTAGTAAAAGAAAGAAATCCACTAATATTTTTGCTTAAAGTCTTAATAAAGAAGTAGGCAAGTTTGCAAGTAGAAATAAATTCCTCATTTACTTAACATGTTAAGACTGACTCCTAAACCAGTTATTCCTGCACATGCAGAGGAAATTTTAAGATCTTGAGTTTGCTTTTTTGTTTCCCAGTTAAAATATTACTTGTATTTTTAATTTCCATAACAAAGTTTTTGTTAAAGCTCCATCTGTGTTAAATCAGCTGGTGTCAAAAAAAACTTGCTTGAACCTTTGATTCTGTCCTTGAATCAGACACAAAGGATCCTTCCAAATGTTGCAGAATGGGACACATGTACTATTGCTAGCCACTGTTCATAGTTTCTGCAGTATCTGGGCACAGTAGAGTTAAAGATGAAGATAAAACATTAGTTCTGATTGGGCTAGCTTGGTGTCTAAAGGTTTTCTGAAGAGTGGTTGTTTCTCAGCAACTATTACTAGGCTTCTGGAGCAGAGGATTAAAAATCCATTGGCACTAAAAAAGTTACATACATAGCATTATATCCTCTGAAGTTCTCTGTGTTTTTTGACATGGCTAGGTATAGGAATAAGCCAAATGTAGCCAGTCTGCCTCTGGATGCTTGAGAGCATTCCAAGAATACACTGATACTGATTGCCTACTCTGGCCTATTCTGCCATGCTCTCTCCTTGCTCCTCTCACACTTTCCCTTGATCATTGCTGTTATCTTTTTTACTCATCTTCTTGAGTTCGTTTGGATTTAGCCTATCTTCCAATTTTCATTCTTTATACATCATATCAGCCACTTAGTTCTTGCTTATCAAATCACAAAATAAAGACTTTAACACAATTATAGAAAAAAAAGGAAGCAAACAAACAATACTAGAGGCTAGAATGCCAGGCCTTTCAGAACAGGGAACAGACGAAAAAGCGAGCATTTTGTGACAAGCGTAAGTGTAGTTTATGGTCCTGATCCACACTGTTAAACATAAAGATGGTTATGAATTAACTGACTCAGCACTGGGATACAAGCATAGCCCTTGTTCCTTTGTTTCTTTACCTCACTCTGCGGTTTATTATGCCAAGAAACCTTGAGACATTATGGGCAGTGATCAGCAAAATCTAATTTCAGTCTAAAAAAGAGTAGATTGCCAACCAAATATGCATGATGGATCCCTCAAAAACCCAGTTTCATGTAGAATGTTATTGTATGGTCTGCTCTGCAAACCAAATTGTAATTGTAACTTCAACACTGCAAGTATCATGAAGTGAAAGTATTCACATGAAAAGAAGATACTGAACACAAATATCTCTTTGGACTTACACATGTAATGTATAGCAAATATATTTATTTTGTAAAATTGTAAAAGAAAGCAATTATTACATTGATGATGCCAATTTATAAGAAGTAAAGATTTAAAATTCCACCTTATTTATAAAAAAATGTTGTAAAAAAGCAAAAATATGTTACCAAAAAAGTAAAATATTTCATTTGATACATTATTATATGCAGATAATATATTAATATATAAAATCTTAAAGCCAAGGACAGAAAATTACTTTACTTTCCATCTTTGAACACTATTACTTTCCTTCAGTTTCATAGTCATGAGAAATAATACACAAGTGTGTAAAAACTGCATTTTATTATATATTCAGAGCACATAAGGAAAATTATATGTCCAAAACTACTAGACTCAGGATGCTTTTTACCTCATAAGTAACTTTCTCATAGTTCATTATTCATAGAGACTTAATACTGGCATTCCATGTTTTTTTTTGTTTTGCTTTGTTTTATCTTCCACTCTTTCTTTGGAGGATGGGGAAGCCTACATTATTTCACACATACAGAGACCTCATCCCTTCAGTGTTTAGCATGAAATTGAAACAAATTAAACCAAAGGGCATATTCCTTCTTTTATGAATGTCTTTGACATTCAAACTATTGCAGTCAAATGCAAGCTTTTGGCATGTAAAAATAAAGCTCTGGATTCCACACATGAAATCCCTCTGGAGTACAAGACTGTGGGAGAATTAGTGTTTGACTTCTTTCTCTTTTATCTCTGATTGTAGATACAGCAATTCTTGCCATAGCAGTCTGGTTTTAATTGAGGTTTTCTATGAAATTTTGTATCATTTGATGCAAGATTTCAAAGCTACAATGTAAGGTTGTCAGGTGACTAAAAGGGTCATAAGAAAGCCCTAGAGTATTGTCAATATCTTGAACAGCAATGTAAGAATATGACTAATTCTTTAGCTGAGAATCTGGCAACAAAGGGGCCGAGATTGCAGTAACATAAAACTGCAATTGTGATTGAAGGTAATGACAAAATCTTACTTGCTTTTAATGAGAACAGGGATCACACCTGTGATAAACTAGTTTTCCTTCATCCTACATTGTAGCAATAGTTGTATGGTGACAAAAGTGATTGGTTTCATCAGTTTTTGGTTTGCTGGATTTTTTGTTTTGTTTGTTTTGGTTTTTGGGTTTTTTTAAGTTTGTTTGGGTTTTTTTGGTAATTAAGTTCCTCCTTATTTTTGGTGCACACAATGCCATTCCACTATACAGGTGAATTTATTTACACTGCTGGTCATGAACCCATTTTCCTTTTAATTCAATCTTATTTTAATATTTTATTTCTATACATTCATTCCTGGCTCCTAGGAAGGATACAGCAGACAAAGCAGGTTTCAAATTTCTTACCATAAGGACTAAGTTATTAAAAAAAGAAAAAACAACAAACCCTGATATAGTACAAATGCAATGTTTTGGTCATCACATAATAAATTAAAGACATAAAATGGGACTAAAATCTCATATCTGAATACAAACTGTATATATTACATGGCGGAACTGTTTTATTTTTGATGTAGAAGCTAGGAAAGGATGCATACAACTATGGCAGATCACAGCAGCTGTCTGTTTCCCTGCACAGGCAGACTCACTGCCTGCCAGCTAGGAGCATGAGCAAGGAAATCTCACTTCTGCTTGAACACAGACACTTGTCCTGGACAGTACCTGGTTTATTATGTTGCAAGGTCCTGGATTGTTTTAATAGGTTTTCTGAGTTTAAAGTTAAAAGGTTTTACTTGGCCTCTTTGAAATGATGGTGAGAGAAGCACAATTGCAGACATTCACTTAATACTTCAGAAAGTGAGTTCCACAGGAGCTGTGCAGATCATGGGAAATGAAGAAGAAATTTTAAGCAGCTCTCTAAGTTCATGTCTTTGTGCTGATGTACAGGGGCCTTTGGGCTGTAATAGCTGACATGTAAAATTCAGACAGATTTGGAAGTTCAGAGAAAAACATTCCAGAATCTGCTGCTTGGCTCAAAATTGTCAAAATGAGCCTTTTTTTTTTCTCATGGAAAGCCACACAGCTGTGATTTTTGTTCAGTTGGTCTGAACGGTGGGCCACTTTTCGTACAGTTAATGTGAGCAGCTGGGTAAGTGGCAGTTTGTGGAAATCGGGCTGCCAGATGAGAATTCATGGAGCCTGTCTGCATGTGTGTGTGTGAGTGTGCATGTATGTACATAGAATGATGAAACTCTCTCCTTCTGGGCTCTCCGAAGGATCTGGGGAAGGTAAGCATGTCTGCTCATGGCTATTTTTGAGGCTGAAAATAAGATTAAGGCTGATAAATGCCAGGAAAAGAGACGAGGAGAAAACGCAAGCAGCAACAACTATTTCATATCTTCAAAAATCTGTTCATTCTGAATGCTCCAGCAGAAGTGATTAAGTATAATACATCAGTCACTTTAAATAGCAGACAACTGATCATTTGGCTGAATGTAACTGCACTGTGTGCTGTAAGAAAATGCTTATTTTGGTAAATCATGAAAATTACCACCATGAAAGAATATGCTCATTTCTTACCAAATTCATTGACATTGCATGTTACCATTCTGAGAGTCGTGGCTTTGTACAGTGCTTGAACATATTTTGACTCATTATTTTTAACTGCTTTCTCCAGTATTTTTTTTCGTATATAACACCAGGACAGATGCAGGCCCTTGAACCAAAGTGCAGTGCAAGGATGACAGGATATAAAAGACAGAAAAAGCTAGCAATGTATATAAAACACCGCAGAGTAACAGCTTTCTTCTGCTTTAACATTTATCATGGCAACATATGAGTCAGACAACTACTTAAAATAACTTTGTTTTTGAAGAATTTATACAGGGTGTTTGTTGAACCAGACCTACGTATTAGAACATTCTAGCGCTGCTGCCTGGTCACAATACAGACATATTAACGATGCTTCGAAACAAATAAATACACCAATATATACATGTATGGACAATTCTAGCATTCTAGAGTACAATAATCCCCCCTCCAGAGAGTCACAGTCCCCCTGTGTCCCAGTGAGCCGAAAAGGGTCAGGGTCAAGACTGGTCCTGGTAGAGGCATGGGTGGGCAATGGACAGGACAGGGACTGTGTCTCATTGCAAACTTGTGTGAACAATAGCCCAGTGGAAAACAGATTTCATTGCATCAATTTGTAACTATGCAAATAAAAGTGCTCTACTTTATTGATAGAACTATTGTCTTTAGGAAACTGGATTGTATTCTTCTTCTGAAAGTAAAGCTATTATTTCCTGTTTAAAAACAAACAAACAAACAAAAAACTCCTAACTCTGTATTCTCATTATACAGGTCAGTACTGTAAGATTTTATTTCTTTATTTCTAGCAGAAAAGTCATCTAAAGTGATGAGCACAGGTGTGCTTTGTGTTTGATGGCCTAAGGTCATGTCAGTTTCCCGCTTCATTTTTTTACCTAAACACTTCATAGCTCAGATTTAGGTAAAATCTAAAGTCTAGGAAAAAATAGATGACAATGGGCAAGCTGACATTTTCTGCTGATAATGTATGTATAACAGTTAATTTTCAAGAAATGTTAGGTGATAAATGTTCACACTTTGTATTACCATTTTGCTCCTTCTTCCACAAAATATATTCCCCCAAGGCCCTTTCAATACTTTTGAGTCATAGCAGAAAAGGGCTGAACGAACAAATTTGTCAACACTGATCAAAGCTGACATTCAAGTTATGCTTCAGAGGCCTTCTATGTTAGTGTTCCTCACCCTGCTGTTTTCAAGACTTCTCGTGTTTTCATGATTGGCGATAAGACTTTTCGATGTGCATTTTAGATCCGGCTTTTGATTCACTAAGTGCAGAAATTTCCAAATCTGAACCTTGCCAAATTAATCTTTCAGTTTAGTTTTCATCAATAGGCAATTGCCTACTCAAGTGCAATATGGATAATTCTGCTCCTGAATATTTTAACAACACTGCCTAAACACTGGTCCAACTTCATATTTTCATGCTAATCAATGAATATTCATGAAAACACTTTCCTTTTAGAAAACTCGGAGATAATGTTCAGTTACATAGAAGGAACAGTTTTTGAAGTACTGTAACTAGACAACAAAGCCATGAATCATATTTGGTAAATTTTTTGGTCTTGTTAAGTGAGGATCTGTATCTCTCAAATGGTGTGGAATAAAATTTAAAAGTTTGTTCAGTCACACTGTGTGCAGTTTTATATATTGCACAGAGCAAGCATATAAAGACAACCCATTAAAAGAGAGCCTACAACTAAAAAAATATCTGGCCATAAGCTTTATACTCACATGATTAAATAAGACAGACAACAACATATATTTGTGCTTTCTATATGCAGGCATTACAGACTGGTGACTGAAGTTTTTAAACCAAAAAAATTAAATAGGCAAGAAAAAACATGTAGTTTAGAACTACCATGAACCACACACAATTAGTGTTTTAGAGTCAGAAATAAATCTTAAATCTTGTACAAGTTTACACAATTAAAATAACCGTAGTGTGTGTTTTTATGGGGAGAAATTTCAAAGCAAGGTTTCATACCAGAAAAGACTCAAAACGTGTGCAAGATAAAAGATCTTAAATACTAAAAATAAATTCCTAATCAGGAAAACTTACTACTTCCATCAGTTGAATCCGTTAACATCCACTTACCAGGCTAATTACAGTAATAAATAAATTACATTATTGCTAATTTCATCTTCCAGTTCCTATTCCTCTTACTCTCTAAAAAATAAAGCCCAGAGCTCATTTAGTAGAACAGCTGGACGGTTGTTCCATAGCAATTAATTTAATTTATAAGAGAAATCAGCAATAGAAAAGTTCCCACCACATGAAAAATAAATTTAAAAAAACAAAACAGTTAAAAGTTGCTCAGGCAGTTTAGCACTAAGCCAAAAACAAAGAAACAAAAGCCTTTGCCTTAGAAAGCATATATGGATTTCTGCACAAGTATGTGAACTGTAGGAGCTGCTGGGCTTGTGATACAGAAAAGCTAGAATTCACCCACACATCCTTTAGGTTCAGTACTTTTTTACTTCTGAAGATTCCAAAGGTCCTTACATCTTCCTCAACACCTAGTCTGAATTTAATCATGTTTACTTTCTGAACTGATCTAAAGATTGAAAATGCTAGACCCATAGTATAATACAAACATGGATTAGAAACTGAGGAAGAATAAACACTTTGCAGTACTCATGATTTTATTCTGGATTTATGCATGTTATAGAGTGTGAAATTTGGCTAGCTGAAACTTAATTCGCTTAAGTTGCAGTTTTGTACATGTAGTATGTATGTGTGAAAAAATAGATGGTCCGTGGGAATCAGCGTAGGCATTTAAGGAAATGCCTCAGTGGATCTGCAGGGTAGATGAACACTCGGTAATGAAATGTCAGTGAGGCAGAAAATATATCTTTGGGACATGGCAACATAATTACAGTGCTAATGAAGGACAATGTGAGACTCTCCAGTAAAATTGACAAGCTTGAGAATTAATCCAGGATTAAGCATTTCTAGACTACTGGTGTCCCAGTGAGGAAAGCCTAAGAATTTAGTAATCTTTCTGGCAGCACTTCAGAAAGATGAAGCAAAATATTATTTATTTCCAGAATGACACTGGGATGTCTCACCATATTAATTTGTGTCCAGTCATCTCTTCATGGTTGCTCCCAAGACTGGCCTAGTTTTCACAGAAGCACTACAATATGCAAAAGAAAATCTACTTTGTTTATATACCTGCAGATACTGGTAAATTTATTCCCTGTCCTGTATTACCTGTTTGTAAAATACCTCATCCATTCAAATATACCTATAACTATCCATACTAACTTAAGTGTGTAGACCAACACTCAGGCTCTGGAAACAGACAGATCAATTTAAGAAATTAAGACCCTCCTTCAGCTGTTTTTTGCTGTACATTAGATATGTTATCAGATTGCACAAAAAAAATCACAGGGGATTTATAAGTTTTGTCACTTTTGTGTGACTACAAGAGAAAGGCTAATTACACCATTTATTCACAATTATCATTCCATCTTTAAAATCCAGCTAAATGATAACAATTATAAATATAAAACATGCTTATAATTCAAATTCTAAAGCTCAGACAAAAGCCAGGTCAGCATAATTCTTTTTCTCCACACTGAAAAACATGGATTGATGGCAACTTTCCCAGATGAAGATAACTTTTTTTTGCTTCCAACTTTTGCTGTGAAGCATCACTTTATCGTTTCATCTTATTGCTTGTTACATGGAAATTGAGGTTGAAAAATGGCGTGAGTCTCAAAAAATAGAAGATTGTGTTTCTAATTTTTTTTCTGCTAGCCCCACAATACACAGCACCAGTATCACAGAATTTTATGGGTTTTTTTCAGCTAGGAAAAGCATAGCTAATTTATACTTCAATGGCATGTGTTACTGAGAAATTACATTATTTCATTCTATTGGAGAGACATAACTTGCCACTTTTTAATGCTATAAAGGCCTAAATTGGCATGACATGCCAGCTTGATGTAAGGTCTGTATCATGTCTGACTGATGGATGTCTCCATGTCTTTTGCCTCGTGAAAACAGGCAAACATCAGCTATGCTGATTGTTTGGGATTCAGAAAATAGTTTTCTCTGTAGAAAGAAGGGGAAGATGAACTATGTAAAGTTCACATTTGATTTCCAAAACGCTAGTACAAGTCAAAATAGAAGACAGAATCTTCTCCAGTTAGATTAGTTTCTTTTCTACTACATGTAACTTTTTATTTAATTTCAGGAAAATCAGTTAAACTATCTTTTTGTTTGTGTTTAGAGGCATGACATCAGGATTGCAACAAAGATGAGATATGAGGTAAGGAGGTGTAAATGAAAAGGGCTGTTGATGAATAGGAAGAGAGATGTGAGTAGTTATCACGCTTCAGAGTCTGCAGTCAGAATAAACCAATGCACCTAATTTCTTTAGCCTGCCAGCTGCCGAGAGTGCATTTTTGGACTTTCAGGAAGAAGATAAATGGCTTTAATATGTAACTCATACTCCAAGATGGAATTTCTCCATGTCAGTAACATATTTTTGTCAGAAAAGTGTGTCAGAGCCTCTGAATGACATGTCATTATTTATGAATCCAGCACTACACTCCAAGTACTCATTTTGGCATTAGACAGTATGATGAAATTCAACATACTTAAAATTTTCCCAAATCTGCCATATTAGATTCTTAACAATCTAAAAACAGGAAAGGGAAAAACTATCCTTGACCAGTTCTAATGAGAACTAACCCTTCAGCAATCAAGTACGGAGAATGAGATATGTCAGGAAAACCAACATATCTAGGTACTATAGTAGTAGATGAAGTAGAATTAGAGGTATTCAAGACGGGTAAAACAATGTGAGGGATAAACCTGAGTCACAACACCTGATTCACCTACCCATTGTGGTCTGTAAAGCATAGAACAGATTTAAGGCATTTTAAGATAGATAATGTAGTCATTTTGCAGATACGGAGGGTCAGAATGAAAATAATATGTTGTCCTTTCCTGCAAATTGTTTTGGGAAAAGGAAGACAGACTGTTGAAAAAACAGCTTTATATTGCCAAATACACGTACAGAGACTATCAGCAAAACTGTAGGTGAGAGTCAGTGTCTTGATATCATGTAAGAGGTGAAAGGTTGGACAGAGATAGGTCATAAGGACTTAAAATATGAAAGCAAATAATTTGTGCTTGATGCAGCAGGGAAGGGAAAGACAGCAGAGAGAAGTAAAGAGGGGATTAGCAAGAGCTAATCCTAGCTATGAAGGTTTGTATGGTTTATGTAGATTACGGTCTGTGCAGTGGTAATGGATTTGTTGCAGAGTGGCACCCAAATGTATACATTTCCTGCAAATCGTGAATTTAAATCTGTCAAGCTTTTTTTTTTGAGTCACAGGTCATCAAAAATGCTTTCATAAAAAGCAGAGATATGTAGTGAAGGTTACAAGAAGATTCCTGTTATATACTAAATGTTTGCTCTTCCTTTATTCTGCATAGCAGAAATATTTTTAAATTGTCACCAAGCAACAATGAAAAACTTGTACATGCTTTGAAGGCAAATGATCCGGCTATTATGTTATACATATTTTAAAATAACCTTTTTTTTAAACATCTAACATCTTTCTCAGTTACTTCATCTTAAAAAAAGACAAACTTTCAATCAAAGAAATCTTGACACAAGATTTATGCTTCACTTGCAGTCAAACAAGACTAAAAACTAGAAAATGGGCAACATTCATATGCACAGATATCTATAAACACAGTGGATCATATTTTATAAATTACACTCAGCCACAAGAAAATGTATTCAGAGAGAAGGAGTGCAGAGCACTTGCTAGGCACTTGCAGAGACAAAAATGTCTGCAGGTGATAGGTAAAGGTGTGATTTATTTTGAATAAAGGGGCTGTCCTTGCCAGCTGGAAGAGCTGGGATGCACAAAGCCCTGAGTCCATCTCTACAGAGAGCAGCTGGGGTGTCTGACACCCTGTCATTTAAACTGTTAAGGTCATAAAAATTCAGAAACTTACTTGGAAACTTATGTTGGGACTGGTGACCCTGGAGAGATTCTAGCAGAATATGGCTAAGGGTTATTACACTCTATAAAAATGAACTTGCCTCTTGCTTCTAAAGGTCAAGAAAATCAGAACAGCAGTATCTCTATGTTCGCCCTCTGTGAACACCATTTCATGCACTCTCATCCTTCCTCTTACAAAAGACAGACTAATTTTCTGAATAGAATGTCTATTTATTAGAATTTCTGAACTATGCCTTCTAATAAACTCCAAAAAATAAGTGACTGCCCAATAAGAATTTGTTTTAGTACATAACACTATTTTTTCCTCAGTTTCAAGAGTAATTGTGTGTAATCTAGTCCTGGTTTTCAAAAATATCATCCCTACAGAGATTACGTCCATTAACTACAGAAATACTCATGAGCTTCAAGAGTGTCTGAACTTACATGCTCAAGTGAGCTGATCATATATTGTACAGTATGTCTCAAATGTGTGATGTTTCTGGCGGAGTTTAATGTTTACAGAAAATCACAGACTGTGATTTTGTACTTGGGAACTATTCATTAATATATTAATTAAATAGCTGAAGCATCTCAGTGAATATTGGCAGTATGTTAATGGAAACCATCACCTAGTTCCAGTAATGAACAGACCCTTAAGCCAGCAATGCGAAGGTCTGGAGAAATGTAGAATCTTAGTGAAAGATCAGCACTTAGCAAACTGAGGTATCTTTGACATTATCCTGAGATTTAACTTGTCAAAGCTACAGGTTTTCTAACAGTACATAAACCAAATAGTGCTAATGGAAATAAAAACATATTAATATTATTAAGAAAATTATGCAAGTAGTTCTTGCTTTACTATTTACTTTTAAGTGAATATCCTAGTATGGCAAAATAGCTTGTATTCCTCTAATTAGGTGTTCAAAAGTATATGTGTGTTAGAAATGTAGCTAAAGGCAATCCAGAAGTGTTCCTATTTGCTTGGTCACATCTCAGTTTGCTCTTTTCTGGACTAATACATGTGTGCTTGTCTGTTTATGTCTACCTGCATACATACAAACAATGCCCATGTCACTTAAGTTTGCTTACTGTTTCTTGACAGCTGCTTAGACTAATGCAATGTAATTTGCTGTGTGCTTTAAAGTCAGCTCTTACAGATAATATTCCCATAGTTTTGGAGTTTGTCTTTCAATTTGCAGTTTCAGACATAAAATAGAGCATAATATGCAAATGTCTTGTTTTACTGAGTTAAGACAATTTAGACTGCTGATCTGCCATAGTAAATTATGGTCCACTTAATTTAGTTTCTCATCAACTTGATTTTTTTTGTTTACAGTTATCAAGTAGCTGTGTCATCTTGCCCTTTCAGATGATCCTGGTTTTTTTGGCATAACAGAGTTGTACCTCTCACCTGTACCTTGTTTATGCAAGCCATTTCTTCATTCTTCCGACTTTCTACCTTGACAAAATAGACATTTACAATAGCCTTTCACTATAACATTTTCTATGAAATTATTATTTCTTCAGTGTTTGAACAATTGATCCAGTGTCTGTATATTTCCTTTTACTCCTCGTAACTTTCCAGACCCCTTCTGAAAGCTGTAATCTGAATTTTTCACTTCGAGTAGTAATATTAAAAATGTAAACACTGCAACAATTGTATTTGTGCCGTCAGTTTCTTAATATCACAGAATTTTTGTAGTCAAAATGTCTAACAAGCTGAACTCTCACTGACTTTCAGTATATAAAGTTAACAACATTACAAAAAATTCCTGTCTCCATAGTGTTGTATAATAAATACTTTTATAATAGATATCTGGCATTTTTACATAATTATTCTTTCAGATGTAATAAATTTTCCATATTAATGTAACTTTTGCAATTTGAGAAACAGAAGAAGGATAGGTTAGACATAAAGTGATGGTTTTATTTTCCATTACTATGAATTCAGATGATGCTTTTGCAGCTAGCTTTGTTTCATCGGATTCATTTACAAATGAAGGAAAATACTGCCAATATGAATAATTTAATGTAAGAAATGTAACTCCACTGAGCACTTCTTTAAGTGAAAGCCTTGCATATAATCTAAATACTTTAAAAACTTGCTTTCTATTAAGAACAGTGAAAAATAGGCTATTAAAATAGCACTTGAAATATGCAAACAGTGAAAACAGATGTACTTATTAATCATTACAGCTTTGTTATATGTGGCAATAGAGTTGGAATACACTAAGAGCAAAATGTTTTCTGCATTTCTTGGCAAACTAGATTAACAACAAAATTACATAAAAGAACATATTTCAACTGAGATTTAAAGCCAGCACCAGACTGGTCATAGATATTGGTCCTATTTCCTATTCTTTACTTTCATTTTCTCTTATTAAAGTGTCATTCTTTAAATCAGAAGATTCTAGAGTGACATATTTAAGCCTCTAACTCTATTGAATTTTTCATAAAAGTTAGCTGGGCTAGGCTTCTTGATATTTTTGTGAATGCTGGTTTAGCTCCCAACTTCAGATGGTACTAAAAGAGGACACGAGATTATAGGCTACATTTTTGTTCCATATCCTCAGGAGCCGTCAGACGTGGACCTGCCCTAGTCAGAATGTGGTGATGAGATGAATCACTTCATGCCTATTGCCCAAAGTAAAAATAAAACTATAAAACATTAAACAAACAAACAAACCAAAAACTTGACTTCATACTTCCTTCTAACTTTATAAAATAGCCTTTATTCTTATCAAATAGAGTGTTTTGAGTTAAGCACTTTTTTTTTTTCAGAATCACACTCCATACCCCTATATTTAGTATATTGTCCTGCAAAATATTTTGTTTGCTCATTATGCTCAACCTTACTAAGAACTACTGTTTGCTGTAACTGTAACAGTAAGCATCAGAAAATCAAATTGCACCAACAGTAGCCTGAGATGATCCAAAGTCCTACAGTACTTTCTTGTCCACCATGGGGAAATGACTTTAACAGCTTGGGTAACACTGTGATGGTCAGACAAATGCTGACTTAAACTCTCCACATTGAAAACTGTACCAACATTCCTCTCTACAGAGCTACCAACATACAGCAGTGTAATTGTTTATTCATTTACTTAGATTTGATTAATAAGTGATTTTCATCTGAAGTCAAAAGACAATTAATTAAAAGCTCTGTACTCCAAAGTTCCCACTCAGCAAAACAAGTTCTCTCCTTCAATCTGATTCCCATTTTTGGCACATCAGGGAGAGACTTTACATACTGGGCAACAATTCAGGTCAACTTCTGCTTCTTTAGTTAGGAGACAAAATGAATCTAGCTCCATCATGCCACTTAGGGGTAAACTGAGCTGATATTTTATGAAACTAGGTAGAAAAACAAAAACAAAAAAAACCCAAAAACATAATGAGAGATTTTTACCATGGCTTAGAAGAAACTGTGGAATCAAGTACATTACAAAATAGCAGGAAGTATAAATACAATGTCTTTACCTATGTTACCAATGAAGCTTTTTGTTTTTAAAACTTTTAGCCCGTTTCCTTGTCAACTGCGAGCTTCTTAGCAAAAATAAAAGTCAATAAATAAAAAACTAATGGGTTCATGTCTTAAAATATGAAAGCAAACGGGAGAAATTCTTGAGGTATACCATCATCACTAAAAATGGTCACATTACAATAGTTTGTTAGGGATTTCTAAATTCTTCAGAACTTTGCCAGTCTCCTCCTAAGTTATTTTTTATTATGATAGCTACTATTTTTATGTAACTAGTTGGGTTTTTTCATGTTTCTGTGTAATTAGATGCTTTTTAGTTGTAGCTTTCAGAGAAATGAAATGAAAGACACCTGTGTAGTAAATTTAATAACAGGTACATCAGACCACAGATCCTGCCAGCTACATATTTCTTTGGTATTGGATTCTACGCAAAAAATTATTCATTCTACTACTGTAATGAAGAGCATTCATCCCTCTTTAAGTTGCATACATCATACACTTATATCTCTTCAAGATGTCTGAACTTATTTTTCACCAACAGGAGGAAAAGTCTGAAAATCATTCTTTTAATTAGTATGGCAGGCAAACACGCACAGTAAGTAAATTACAGTGTACCATTACCATAGGTTTGATTTTGTACCATCAAAGATTAATTAGCTTATAGCTGAAGTAAGAAGCATCTATTAGGTGACACAAAGCAGTAGAAAACGTACAAATCTGTAATGACAGCAGTATAAGCCATGCACTTGACACATCTTGTCATTGCCTGTCTTTTAAAAGTAGTGTTTCTTCATGGGCAATGGGAAGGGTGATAAAGTGCAATTCTAAAAATTGTCTGGCTTTCCTCTCCTTTAAGCTCAAAGACAGGGACTTAAATAAAAATTTCTTCATAAAATATTTGCATTATGTCCCTCCGATGTTTGTATATTTATGTGTATATGTATTTAGATACACACACACATATACACAAATCTGAGGGATCCAGTCAGTTCCTTTGGAGGTGATGTGGGTGTTCTAGAGGCTGAGAGCATCTGAAAGTATCTTGTGCTACTACTACATGTTTCAAATACTAGATTATTGAGGTGGCTGTGCTGTCCATTTGTCTTCTTGCCAACAATCTGTTCTTCATAACACTCTAAACTGTTAAACATATTGGCCAGTTTCACAGAAATTCAAAAGAATTCTCATATTTATTGAAAACGAGCCACTAGATGGAGGATGAAGATGCAAGTTACTGCTGCCAGTGAGGTAGAGGCAGGAGGAACTAAATATTTAATACTTTGCTAGGGAGCAACTAGCCGCAGTTTCTTTCTTGCCTGCAGTGTTTCGTAAGGAGAACTAGGTTATATACTCTTCTACTGGAATACAGAAGGTAAGGCTCCAGGGAAACGGAAGGCATCCAGGAGAAGACTTCATTAGTTCCATTGTCCCAAACACCTGGTCACATTTGACTTTCCTACTTTGAAAAACTTTCTATGGGTGAACTCCTGTAACCAGTGAAGAATACATTGTGTTCAAATCATATTTCACTTTGTTTTAAATTACAGTGCTGTACTCCTCAGAGCAAACTCTAAATCTTTTGTTTTCATTGATCTTCTAGGTCATGGCATAGCATGGTTGCAGTATACATATGGTCAAGGACAGTGTACCAGTGTGGCACATAAAAAAATTTCCTTTCATCATTGGATATAAAACATAAAAGGCAGTATTTTTAAGTTTAATTCAAAGACTATCTCTATGAACAAATAAGTTATTTTGTAACAAAGGACTGCTGTATGAACCAGCTTAGCTGTTGATGATTTAAAAAGCCCTATGTACAGAATGTGGTAGCCAACAGCAGTAGAAGCAATAGAAACCTCAACGAGTTACAAGGCAGACTCCTCCTGCTATGAACTGAAGACAGGAGTATCAGAATGACATAATGTACTAGACAAGACACTGATGGAGGTGTCTGAAACCTTTTGAAAAATTCCCACTGGTTTCAGGTCTGCCACTGTTTCACTTTCTTTTGTTCTCAAATGGTTATCTGATGGTTCCAAACACAGCTAAGTTACCAAAGTAATCAGCTGTACAGCAAGAGTCTGTCACTCATAAGATGTAAAGTCCTAAGAGAAACAAAACCCAGGCTGCAAGTGGCTGTAGGCCATTCTCCTACCTTAGCTCCAGACTCCCTTAAATTATTTTTTCCCAGTGCTAGTTCCCTTCCCTCCTGACTTATCAAACATATAAACTGTCTTGAGTGTCTCATAAAGTGGTTTTGAGGAATATCTATACCTTTTACTGCTCTGGGAACATAATTAAATAAGCTGTCTGCTCTATAATGCAGAGCACTCCTTTTTCCTTTCAAATACTTCTTCCTGTATGCTCAGAATAGGTCACCTTTAGACAGCTTTATTTGTTTTATTTATTTACCATGGCTGTACATACAGTCTGGGGAATGAGATGTTGGAGAGCAGTTCTGCAGAGAGAGACCTGGGGGATCTAGTCAATGACAAGGTGACCGTGAGCCAATAGTGTGTCCTGGCAGCTAAGAGGACCAACCGTGTCCTGGGGTGCATCAAGCACAACGTTGCCAGCCAGGCGAGGGAGGTGATTGTCCTGCTCTGCTCTGGACTGGTGTGGCCTCACCTAGAGCACTGTGTGCAGTTCTGGGCACCGCAGGATAAAAAGGATATAAAGCTACTGGAGAGTGTCCAGAAGAGGGCTACAAAGTTTGTGAAGGTTTTGGAGGGGAAGTCGTATGAGGAGTGGCTAAAGTCCCTAAGACTTCATGATGGCTACAGCTTCTTCACAAGGGGAGGAGGAGAGGCAGGCGCTGATCTCTTCTCTCTGGCAGCCAATGACAGAACCCGAGGGAATGGCAGGTAAATGAGCCAGGGGAGGTTTAGGCTGGACACTAGGAAGAGGTTCTTCACCCAGGTGGTGGTGGAGCACTGGAACAGGCTCCCCAGGGAGGTGTCACAGCCCCAAGCCTGGCGGTGTTCAAGAAGAGAATGGACAACACCCTCAGACACATGGTGTGAACTGTGGAGTTGTCATATGCAGGTGCAGGAGTTGGACTCAATGGTCCTTGTGGGTCCCGTCCGACTCAGGACATTCTATGATTCTATTGAAAAAACAAAATAAACATCAAGAAGACCCCATAGTTCTTTTTTAACAGCTTATCCTTTCTTCTGGGATGTGTATTTTATCATAATCTTTTGTTTGTTTGTTTGTTTTGTTTTGTTTTGTTCTGTTTTGTTTCATTTTGATTCTGATATGGTTTAGTGCTTTTATTATTTACAAATCAGGGTGTTTAAAAAATCTGCTTCAGATACAATGGAAATTATTTGTTTTGGTAGAGCAAATAATTCTATGATATTTGGCTGTATACAAGAGAGAAATCAAGAGCATATAAAGTTCAGTGGAATTACCAGTGACCTAAGGAGATAAATACTTTTTTAAGTACCTTATGTAATTCATTATTTTATTGCATATTGAACAATGTCAGATTCCTGTAAGACAATAATGATTTTTTTTCCTATTTATTACAAAAATTCTGAGGTAAATAGAAAAAAAAATCCTTATTCTAAGGAAAAGTGCAATGTCCCAATTGTCAAAAAGATAATTTTAGCACTTCAGGACTGTTTTATGCATTTCCAGAAGGAGTAACATATTGAGGAAATTATATTCTACAAGGAATGACTTGACACAGGCCTACTTCTTCAACTAAAGTGAAGCAAACTACTCTTGCTCTGTCCAAATTTTTATAAAGGCATGAGAGAGGAGACTTAGACTGAGATTTGTGATCTGGAAATCCCAGGTCTTACCAGTACATTCAGATTTTTCTAGGGGTGAAGAGCAAATCGTGAGGCTCCCACGCAAGCAATGTACTTGTTTTACTTCTTTGTGCATTCTTATTGAAGAAGGAATACTAGAATTGGGTTAAAACCACAAAGCGCATTGACTGAAAAGTATTTTTTCTGAGTATTAAATTGACTGAATTCAGGCATACTGTTCACCTGTAAACTTTCATGCAAGAAAAACATTCTAATTTAAGCATTAATGAAATTGAAATTACTGTTGAGATTCCTATTTGAAATCATTCTCTGAAAGTGACAAAGCAGGAATTGCCTTGAAGAGACTGAATTTTCAGTTAAATCAAAAATTATTAACTATTTAGGTCAAAGTTGTTAAAAAACAGTTCTTAATGATTATCACTGCTGGTTGCCTAGGGTTTGGCAACTTTGATGAGTGGATATTTCAGAGAGATTTCTGGGTATATTTATCTGCATGCCTGAAATTCAAAATCAGATTTCCTTTTTCACCAATCCAGTCCTATTCAGTCATATGAAAAGTGAACACATGATGATTGGCATCTTGCTCTTTGTCTGTTTGTTCCTTATGATGCCAACCAGTCTTCAGGCTGGGACAAAAGAAGCTTTCCCACGGCAGATCTATGATACGTAGGTACCGCAGTATTTTACGATATGTATTTATTTTTTCTGTATCAGTTCTCATCTTCAGTTCAATTAATGGGTCAAGTATAATAGTTTTGTTGCATGTACCTTTTAAAGCTGTTTGAGGAGTAGGAACCTATCTCAAATAAAAGAAAACAAAAAACCCTCAAATGAAATTCCAAGATGATTTAAATATAATTCTGAGCTGTAACTTCATGAAAGTAAAGAAGGCTGAAGAATTATCTAAGTAGTTCAAAGTTGATGAGACAGAGACTTGAGTTGTAACTTGTAATTTGGTGGTTTTTAAATCACCCAAAGTTTAGGATTATCTAGGTTGAGGAGTATGGTTAAAGCATGCCTGCATTTAGACTTGAAGTTACCTTATGAAAAGAGCTGAACAGCTACTGATGGGCTCTCCCACTGAGAAATGTGACAGAGCAACTGACTGTATTGTTTTGCTTGTAAAAGTTCCTTTATGTTTCCTGTCTTACAACAAGCATATCCAATCGAGCTATTGTTTGGAAATGATCTGTCACTGAAAAATAATTTCTTTGTGCAGATGTGAAATTGCAACAATCACACTATTTTTTTCTATTCGCAATCATTTGAAATATTGATACCAACAAGGTGTATTTTACCTGCAGCTCTGCTGTGGTCAAGATCCAGGTTGTCATATTTTAGGAAATTAGTCTGTGGCTAATTTCCTTTGTTGACAAAACTGAGCTGAAGGAAGACTCCTTAAAAACACAGCAGGACTCTAACAATGTTAATGTTTTGTTCCAGGAAACAACATATGAGAGAAGATAAGAATTGTGATACTGGGATGAGCCAATGACCCACTACAGCTCTACACTACAACCAAGAATGTCTATTCTCATATGTTTTACAGGAAAGTTGAAAAACATCATGCTTAAACAAATGGCATGAGGAAGGAAACATATTTTTATGGGTAAACAGACCTACTGGAAACCTTCTGTGATTGTTCCACATCTCTGATAAATAGTTTTGAAATGAGATTTATATTTCTGAATGTTACAAAGTTTTACTCAAAACAGTAGGACTCCAACTGAGGATAAAGTATGCGCTAATGAATTGCAGAAGTTGTAGACCAGCATTTGTCAATTTAGTGCACCATTAACAGAGATATTTCATAATCACTTTCACTTCAGTGTAGAAAAAAAAACCTGAGCTAAAGAAGAAATTCATGGGAAAAAAAGGACTTTCTAGGGATACCTATTGCTTCCCTACCCCAAAAAAAATCTTTTGTTGTTGTTGTTGTTGTGACCTCTAAATCACAGAGTTCATTTTAGATAGATTTTTTAATTATATTTATTGACATTTCTATTTAAAAATTCTGTAAATATGCTATTGTGTAATTTTTCTGTAGTTTATGAACTTTATAATCTAGAGAAGGAAAGTTACAAGGTGTAAATCTTTTAATACCTCACTCTGTCTTTTCCAAAGTTGGAGAAGTTTCCACCCAACTGTAATAACATCTATCAAAGAAAACCAAAACAAAACCAGGAACTGACTAGCCAAACTAAAACTAACAAACAAAATACTTGGGGGATCCCTCCCCACCCCTCCCCAGCCTCTATATGCAAGTTAAACCTGGAGATTATGGGTCAGCATTTAAAAAAATAATGAAGTTGTAGCTGTATGTCTCAATTACTTTAATAAGAGATAAGATCCTTAGTTGTTAGAAACTTTTACAAGACCTACTAGGTACCTTCCCTTAGTCATCTAATCCTCTGAAAAATCTGGCCATCCTATGTTCCTTACTAACACTTTCTGTTGAAAGAAAAGAAGTCTTAACTATTTTGATAGTGTTGTTAGATTAGTGAGAAAAAGTGGCTCTATTCTTTAGAAAATATGAGTATCTGTATATCTAAACCTTCAAAGGATCACAGAGAAAATTAATCCCATTTTTAATTCACTTGAGAGTCATAGAAATACAGAACAGAAAGTGATCATGAGAGGCTGTGGTTTACATAGTCTGTTCTGGTGCAGGTCCAAGTATACTATGAACCTTCATAAAATGTTTCTCTTGTTTTAAAATTTCAGGTGATGGATTTATTATAGGCTTTCTAGGCATTCCATCAAAGTGTATAATTACCTTTACCATTAGTCGTCTTACTGTTCAGATTAAATCTGCATTGTTCCATTTCAAATCCATAATTCTCAACCTATTCACAGTGAGCATGGAGAACAGATGATACAATTTCGGTTTGCAGCTATCTTTTATGAATTTGAAGATTTAACATTTTTCTTCCATCTTCATATTAAATAATCTACATTAGCTCTCGTATTCCCTATGTTTTCTACATGTCTGACCACTATTTTTTTCCTCCTGAGTACTTAGAATTCATCTAGATGCTTCAAATAGTTACTGGCTGACCTCTTACCACAGCTCCATGAGTGGAGGAAATGCATTCAGACATGACTTTCACTGTGGAAATGTGCTTTTATTGCAAGAAAAAACATAATTGTAAATTTTCCAGTACTATTAATTAAGCAGATTGGCTTATACCTCTTTAGCTCTTGTTTTCCGTTTTTTTCTCATTACCCAGTTTGGGATTTTTCCATGTTCATGAGTTCCTTGTTTGCTCCTTAGTAAAAGATGATGAAAGATGAATTGAAACTGCTGGGTGGGAGGTGGCTTCTTGTACTACTTCACAGAATAAAGAAGTAAAAAACCAGCATTAAGTGGCAGAAGGAATGATGGGAAGAAAGAATTTCAGGAGTATGAGTCGGCTCTTCATTGCTACCAGAACCAACAGAGAGGCCGAGTTGGCTCCTTCCCTGTGGCGTACTAGTTCCATATTCATCCCTTATTATGGTTGCACTTGAAAACCTCACTGCTGTCTATCTTACCTCTCCATCAGGTACAATTTTGATGAAGTCCTCAATTCTCAGCTCAGCTCTTCACCTGTCTCCTGGATTCCCCCGGGAGATACCACTGTTAACTCCCTTAAGGGATTTGGTCCTCTGCCTAACCTTCTTTGGCAGGGAAATCTATATTGGACACCAACACATTCAACTCTTCCATGAGTGAAAAGAGCTGAAAATACTTGTTCATTCCCTCCTCTCTACTTCTAGATCAAGTAAATCCCAATTTAATTTTGTAGTATTTATTTACTCGTTTAGTTGGTTTTATTCCTGCAGAGGGCAACATAGAGGAAGAAAGAGAGGGTTCTAGAGTGTAATCATGTTTTTGCTGTAATAACTAAATTTGGTGTGTCAGTTTGAGTAACTTAGCTAGAAAAGCTTAGAAATATTCAAAACTGTTTCATTTGCTAACTAGGCAAACCAAATAGCTGTAGATAAAGCTGTATTGGGTGATTTAATTTTAAACAAGTCATGTAACAGAACTCATGTGTTCCCCTTCTGGTAGTTGAGATAATTTGACTTCTGAATGAGGGTGAGAAGCTTATGCATATGAATTAAGAAACATTTGTTTAGTTAAAGAGTGATTGACAGAGGGTCAATAGATAGATCTGATGTGATTTAGATCATCTGTTTTCCAATATCAGATGAAGGCACTTTTCAGAGATCATCCCAAGGTCTTCAATGCTAAAGCTGTAAGGACCCCAGATTTGATAGCAAAAAGATTGCAACATGAAATAGTAACACTTATTTGGGTCTGGAGAATCCTAGAAATACACAATAATTTTTATGGCTACCTTTCATACAACTTTTCTAACAGAAATTAGGAAGGGATGCACTTGTATGTACAGAAAATACAGAAGTACAAACTTAATACAGAAACCTTACAGTTTAATATAACCAAGGGGAAAAAAGAGTAGGAGTTTTTACAATGACCAGCGTATTTGCTGCCTCAATATTTTTTTCCTTCAAGTTACTCAGAAACATTCCCAGAGCTGCCTCAAGACCTATCGGTAACACAGACAAAATTAAATTTTGCAGCTCCATGGATGAGAAGCTGAGAAGGGCTGGAGCAGGAACACAGAGCCACAGGGGAGCTGCGGTGAGCTCAGCTGCTTGCCCTTGCTCCTGCTGCC
The DNA here is from genome assembly GCF_036013445.1 of Caloenas nicobarica. NCBI lineage: Eukaryota > Metazoa > Chordata > Aves > Columbiformes > Columbidae > Caloenas > Caloenas nicobarica. Next base: position 79,911,831 of record NC_088246.1, on the reverse strand, counting down.
TGGCAGATGGGAGCTTGTGAGCAACAACTGCTCCCACACCAGCAGCTGCCACCGCCGCCTGCCTGCTTTCCAGAATTCTGGCATAGATAAATCATGTACTGGGGTCACGGGCATCATTCGTATATCCACTTTGCCTATGCCAACAGCCACATTTTTTCTGTGCATTTTTGTTACATGCTTGTTTTCTGCACATAATTGTAACTCTAACATGAATACTCCTAAAAAGAGCCATTTATGGAACATGCTTTCATGAAGTAGAGTGTAAGTTATGTTCTTTCACATATTTAATACAAATTTCTGCTGACCCTAATAGCTACAGGTCCTTTCAGTTTGCATCAACTCTGCATTCCATTTTTGAAGCTGAATGAAGAAATGAACAAAAATATTTAGTTCCATATTTTTCCTGAAAAAAAAAATCTAGAATGAATGAATACTTTGTTTTTTGTTTCAGCAAGATTCTAAATTTAAATACAATCCTCCCCTACCAAGACCTGTGCATGTTCACAAGTACTGGACATTTTTATGCCCTAAGGGTATGTTCTTGAGGAAGTTCTGATTAGAAACGGAATTTAGAAAAATAATTTCTTATACTTTAGATCCTTCCTAGTCATGTTTTAAATTTACCTTTCACTTGAATCCTTTGTAGCAGATGAGATGTCCATTTACATTTTAGAATACTATTTTCAGTGCATACAGTACTGCTGATATTGAACATTCCCAAAGACTTTTCGAATATGTAGGTACATTTCCACGATACCTCTTTTAGTATTCCTTACCATTGAATAGATCTTTCCACAGTCTGATCTATTGCTGTTAGATTTACCATCTTCTTCCCTGACTATGTTTAACCAAGCTCAGGGCCAAGGTATTTTGAATGTGGCTTTTGTGTAGGAAAAATCTCTTATTGAGTCTGGTTCTCATTAATAAGGTTTCAAAATTGTCACCAGAAGGTACCCTTGATCAGAAACCCAACAGTTTCTGCATTCTGTTTCTTAATTGCATGTATTGTTAGCAAACTATTTCATGTGTATAGATTGCTTTTGCTAGTTACAGGAAAGAGGAACACCTGTTGTTTTCAAATACTTTTTAAAAATTCTGATGAACTATTCCTTAATCCATCACTGACAGTTTAATACTGATTTTTATATTGCACAGCCACTTCAGTTTTTATGTAAATGCACTTATGTATATATGATGTACCTTTTGGATCCATTTATTTTTCCTAAAAATTAGACTTGGAGTGGAGAAGAGAAAAAAAAAATTACTCTGGTCACACCTATTCAATACTGAATCACTAATCCAAATCTTTAAAGCCAGATACCACATTCAAGGGATTATGGAGTTATTCAAACTAGAACATGTTCTTCTTGTGATTTAGTCAACTATAAAAGGCTACCAGTAGCAGAATTTAAAATTGTTATTGGTTTTCAAAGTAGTACCCGGTGAAAATAACATGCGCAGTCACAATAGGAGTTTAGTGTTTTGAAATGACCCAGTCTCATCCAGTGGTATTGGGCTATTTTCAATTTACTTCTGAATGTTTACCTACACTAGAGACTATATATTTAAGAAAGCCAGACAATTAATAAGTGCATGTATCAATGTGCTAGAAACAAGAAAGTGAAAGAGTTTATGAGTTAGGCAACACAGAATCAGGAAAAGTATAGTTTAAAATGTATGTTTTACATATACCACAAAAATCTGTTGGAGAATGCACATGTCTAAACTCAGTGTTTCTTTTGCTGTTTTTGTTTTCCAATATCATTCCACCCCACTCTACCCCAAGAAACTGTTTTCTGCATACATATTTGCTATGCTAGGAACTAATAGCATTAGTATTCTCCAGCTGTGAGAGGTCTTCATTTACTATCATTCACTTTAGTCCATAATTTCTTCTGTTTTCCATTACCTCATTAAAAGACATAACTAACCATTACATCTTTATGCTGTGGCTAGAAGAGTGGAACAGGTCCCTTTGAAACTAATTTTGATTTTGTTCTTTATTTCATCTATTCAGCACAGACAAAGTATCAATATGGTAATCATTGTCTGGAGATATATGTTTAAATTCTAACTAATATAACTTAGCACATAATTTCTCAGGAGGAAAGAGCTGCAATATTTTTGGCTTTTTAAAGTTTGTATCCCTTGTCATATGCAGACTAGCTTTTAGGGCATACTGATGGATTTAGATGCAGGACACTGAAAGTCTGAATTATGAGCAGTATGATTCAAAATTTGTTGCTGAAAAGAATATTAATATATCATTAAATACATATAATATTTTGTCAATAACAAAAGTCAGAAAAATAAGAGGATCAGTCACTAGAAATCCAGGAACCTTAAAGCAAGCTGAACAAACATAATTCTAAATGACTACTGTTAAACTGAAAACAAATTTGAATGATTTTGTAAGAACAAAGAGGAAGAATTAACTTCTAAACAGTCATACTTACATAAGAAATCCCCAAATGACTAAGAAAAGATCAAATGAATAAGAAAAATACCTCAAAGCTGACTATTACAAGCTGGAATATACTTTTTATTTTTTTTCTTAATGGTCTCCTAATACATAGGTAATTGATTCTGTCTCTCACGGTATAAATAATGGCTTATAATGTATTTCTTTCAGTAAAGGACATCTCAGCAGAGAAATTTCAGCTTTGCAGGCCTCTCTTTGACCTGTATACTTTAGGTTTTTGTTGACATGACCTTTAGCAGCAACTAAAACATACATTCTCCTACAACTTAGACAAGTTATGTAAGAAATGAATGTAAAGGATTGACTAGGTCAACTAACTTCTAGGTTAGAAGATCTTGACCATGTTTGCACTTTCTGCTTCAGTTTTGAAAAAAATGATATACCTCAATGAAGAGAATGGATATGTATTTTCTTGTATAACTTGCAAAAAAATAGTATGTCTGAAACTATAGGAACTCCACTGTACTGCTGAAGAGTAAATCAATGTATTTACGTACACATATGTAAATCAACACATTAAGGGAACTTTACCTTCCAAATAATTCAGATTTTGATATCTCACTTGATTACTCCCACAGGTGGTATACATATGTTTATCTGCTAATCATCAGGTAAAAGCTTTTATTCTCATTTTTTCAAGTATAGTTTTGCCTACAAAGCGGAATAAGGGAAAATTAAAGGTAGAAAAGTTGTTACCAGTTGATTATTTTAAGAAAGCAATTGCAAAAAACAAAGAAACACAGAGCCATGAGAAAATGTGTCCCCTGAGACTCATGGAGAGTAATTTTTGATTGATTTGAAAGGGCTCAATTGTTACATTTTTCTGCATATCTTGGTGACAGGAACCTAAGTGGATCAGGCATCTGGAGCAAGGTTCAAGCATCTTATTTTCCCTATTCCTTGCAGTCTCCTGGGATGTAAAGCTTGCCAGTCCTGTATCATGCCCTCTGTTTTCTTGATTCTGAAACTAGGCAAATTGCATATGGAAAGCAGATAAGATAACTCCTTTATCATAACATCAAATCCTTCATCAAGATCAGGTCACAACATTTATAACGTCTATGACTATACTAGTAGCTCTTAAAATATGTTGCTGTTTGCCTTTCTCTATTTTTCTTGCTTTCTACTTAAAAAAACCCGCAATTATAAATTCGTGTCCTGTGAAGCATAAGTATAAAATTAACTAGCCAGGACAATACCACTTATGCAATACAGTTATGAGTCTGTGAACAGAAAGACAAGTTAAAACAAGAGCCTTAAACAGATGGAGTTTTAAAAAAATTAGTGAGCAATTGTCATGCCTGTAGTTTGCCAGAAGCTAGCTGCGAGTAAGAAAACATCAGAAATAGAAGCAGTAATTTTTTTAAATGTTGTTCTTCTTTTTTTAAATGTTGTTCTTCTTTTTTTAAAAAATTTTCCTTTGTGCCAAATTGTTTCATTTTTCTTAAAGGGAATGAGATGAAACTCCATCGTCAACAAGAACAGAAGACATCTATTTGACTTTCTCCAAAAAAGACCGTTAACATTTTCTTTCTACTAAGACTGGACATCTGTTTATTCCTTTAAAAGAGTCTATAAGACTAAAAGGAAAGGAGATACAAAAACCCCATGCATTGAAAGTCTTAATTAATCAAGTTTCAAGTGATATAATAGCTTTCTTACCTTTCTCTGTAAGCTTAATAAAATATTTATTTTAGAGCAGGCTGTTATAGTAGCATTAAACCACTGCTAACCTGACACAAAACCTGAAGTCACACATCATTTTACTGTAAGCAGCTGCAAAATTATCAACAACAATTTTAAAATAGTGACCAGAATTTTGCTATATTTCCTACGTCACTTGTCTGAAGATTAAATATTCATACACAAGGAGGTAATTTAATAGACAGTTTATCCAGATACGAGAGCAAAATCTGGAAGATTTTCTTCAGCATAATTCTTCATTATTATGAAACCAATGGTTTCCTTCTTCTGAGAAAAATAATACAGAGAATAACACTCTGCAGCTTTCCAAGTTTCCTAAGGTCCACAGTTCTGAGTGGTCAGCAGGCCTTACACTTCAACCTCACACCCCAGTAGCTCTCTGACTGTGTCAGTTCAGCATTTGCCAAAGGTGAATGTACTAGCAAGTAGAGCTCCCACTAGCTTCCCATTGCTCTACGGTTCTTTATCACTGATACATAAAATGGTAAATATTGTGTCTAGCCAAGCAAAACACATAGTAACAATTGTAGGCTCAACTGCGCCTGTTCACCACCTGTGTGAATGAATAAACATACAAATTTTGTCAGATTACAGCATGAAAACTGATATAGACCATCTTTGCCAATGAAAGCAATGGCAAACTTTCTGTGACCAGCTTGCAACTCCTGTGCCATGCTAATGATAAAGTACATAATTCACAGGATCTCTTTAATTCCAGTAGTGATAATCATGCAGATGAAAGCTTGCTTTCCTTGAATAAATAAATAAATAAATAAATAAATAAAATCCAGTCCCAGCACAGTTGTGATAGGGTGATGTGTATGCTGACAAATTGCAGGAGGGTAGAACACACGATAACCAAAAAACTATCAATATCAGTGTTAAGAACACTTTTTTTTTTTTTCGTAAACCCCTTCCCATTTAATTCTCCAAAAACCTGAAAATAGAAACAAATGTCACTCACCAAAGAGAATGTGATTTGCGGATCATTGGTGACACAAGTACCTTTTCCAGGGGGCCATTTGTTGGGGAGCAGAGGGTGTTCAGGATTTAATTTATGAACTCGTTTTAATAACTTTAAACTCTGTTCAGCAATAATAGTCTACATATTTTATACAAATACAACCTGTGGCCAGTGTTTTTCTTGTCAAGTTATTTGCAGATATAAAGCTATTAGATGAAGGAACCACTTCAGTTCTTGTGGTTTATTCAGTTACTTTTATGCTCTTCATTTTGATATCAGTTAGAAATAGTGAGAGCAGCATGTCACAATTCTAATGACAGTTAACAATGGTAAAATACAGACTGTCCTTGATGTTCATGTTTAGTGGTTTGCTAGTACTGGAACAGCTGATGATACGTGGTAGCTGGCATTATGGTGCATTGAATTATTTTCCCTTGCAGTAGCTGATTCTGAAAAGTTTTACAATCTTAAAGTGCTACATTGAAGAGAAACATTATCAACCATTAAAATCGCCTTGCATTTTAAGATACTTACAGAGTAGAAAAATACTGGGATTGAGCAACTAATTCATATGCAATCAATGACTAAAAAAAGATCTAGCGTGTCGTGGGTTTTTCCTTTTTTTTTTTTTTTTGAAAATAGTATAAATTCTTTGAATGTGTATATGTATATCTTGGATAAATATTTGTTCAAGTTTTTCTTACACATCAGTTACACTATTCTGCAAGTGTTCAGTGCACACTATGCTAAATGAAAATTATGATCACAAGGCACAGGTTCTTTTTCTGCTCTGTAGCCAGAGGAATGTGCTCCTTTTAAGCAGATATGAAAGTTGGAGATATCCATGAGTTTTTCAGTCATCATCTTCTAACTATTTTACTATTTCTTTTGTAATATTTGCTGATGAGATTACTGTCTCAGAAGTTGAGAGGAATTTAGGTTCATCTGTTTTTGAAAAAAAAAAAAAAGTAACTCACAGTTCTTCACAAGAAATGTGAAAGCCGAAATGATCCAGTTTTGAAAGAGCAATAAAAACCCTGATAATAATTACAATTTAAAGATTAATTTCCATTCTGAAGGATCTTTGTATTTGGAAATAGGAGATTGTTACATCTGATAAAATAGAATCATAAAGTTTAAAAAGTCTAGGACTTTTCCAGAAACATAAGATCTTTCTTTTTTTCCACTTCATTTGATGCTGAGTGAACTTAACACAGCTCCTTGAAATACTTGAACTGTAGACTGGAAGGTTTAAATTTGCTACTTTGTTTTCTCAGAAAATGGGCCACAAGTGAAATATATCACCAAGTCCAGTTGTGATTTGTTTTTGTTCAACAATGGTATAATGTTTGTTACAAGATATTACACTCATTAGTTACATTCACGGTTCTACTCTAAGGAGGTGAGATGAGAGAATGACCTAGATCTGCAGCCTGATACAATGGGTGAAACACTGTTTCATACCAGTAGGGCCCAATGTTGGAAATCAGCAGCTTTTAGTCCATTTTACTAGAGCAATCATATCTGAAGATATGCATGCACCAAAAGGTACAGATGAAAGGAGGAGGTTACTCCATTTAAAACTGTAGCACAGAAAGCTTCCTGTTACCCTCCTCAAGAAACTGTAGAGGAAAGAAAATCAGAAGGAAAACAAAATAAAAACTTTTATGATCTCACCATTAAAACCAACAATGATTTTGGAATACAGTTCTTCTGTAACCACAGTAAACACCTGGGACCAGTAACAACCAAAGTTCAAAGAGAGCTAGTCAACAGACATTAGTTGTGGTTAAGTAAGTCAAGAGTATAATATAATATGAAAACCAAATACTAGGTATGTGACAGACATGGGTCAAGACTACGTCTCAATCTTACTTATCTAACACAGAGCTCATTCTACTCACTTAAGAAAAGTAGAAATTCCTCTAAGTGGGCCAAACTGAAACCAGTGGCAATTCTATTACTGTTTCAAACAAGAAGTCACTAAATTAAATAAGGAACATCCATGTAGTTGAAATCCCATCTCAGTAGGTGATTGATGTGGATGCTGTGCTGAAGGCATTCAGCCAAGTGACTAGCGAGACATAGTCTAACCACTTAGTCTGAACATCAGCTGATATATTTTCTTGAAAGCTGAATCAAATCATTATCACCAGGTTGGATGAGAGACTGGGAAACTTTAAGCTTTTCACGGCAACAAGCTGACATCATTTAATAATGGTGCTCAATATTTCCAAACTTTTATTGTGGCCTGAAATAGTTCTCTGTTTTTATGTGTCCTTTGCAAGGTAATAAGAACCGCTTAATCTGTCAGATTTGGGTGCAGTTTATGTGACACCTGAAAAGCAACAGGCCAGCTACCTGTGTAATTCAATTACCACGTACACATGGCAGGTTTGTTTGCAATTTTATTCTTCCTCTAGTCTGAAGATCATACAAGGCAATCCTTTCATGCAGGCATGGACTGTAATTTTCAGAGAAATTCATTCATCTGCTTCTCAGACATACTTTCTCAGGAACTCTTCACATTTGGGTGGAAAATGTACTGCAATTCCACCCATTTCCTAGTGGGGAGAAAGTTTTCAGTGTCCATGGAAAGATGGTAGCTGGAGTAGATATCAGAACAGTTGTTGTGGTCTGTTAACAGGCTCTCAAGTTGTTTCAGTAAAGAGTGTCTTTTGAATCAACTGCCATAGGTTGAGAATCCCATAAAGAAAACACCAGAAATGAAGATGAAGCAGATTCGGCATGATTTCTGCCAAAGTGAAATAGTATTTCTAAAATATATGTAATTGGAAAACAAACAGAACAAATTATTTCAGTTGGAAGGGACGTGCAACAATCATCTACTCCAACTGCCTGACTCAGGGCTCACCAAAAGTTAAAGCATGTTTTTAAGGGCATTGCCCAAAAGCCTCTTCAATTCTGACAGGTTTGGGGCATTGACCATCTCTCTAGGAAGCCTGTTCCAGTGTTTGACCACTCTCTCGGTAAAGAAATGCTTCCTGCTGTTCAGTCTAAACCTCCCCTGATGCAGCTTTCAGCCATTCCCACGTGTCCTGTCACTGGATACCAGGGAGAAGTGATCAGCATTTCCATCTACCCTTCATTTCCCCAGGAAGCTGTAGATAGCAATGAGGTCACACCTCAGTCTCCTTTTCTCCAAACTACCCTGTTTTCCCGATAATAAGACCTACCCCAAAAGTAAGCCCTAGCATGATTTTTCAGGGTTTTGAGGATGCTCAAAATATAAGCCCCACTCAAAAAATAATCCCTAGTTAAAGTTCATTAAAAAAGTCAATTTAAATAGTGTCCAGGCAGCTATACATGTGAAAAAGTAAAACCTTTTAGAGCAAAAATTAATATAAGACCCTATCTTATTTTTCGGGAAACAGGGTAGAAAAGCCCAAAGTCCTTAGCTGCTCCTCATAGGACATTCTTTCCAGCCCTTTCACCAGCTTTGTTGCCCTACTCTGGATGCATTCAAGGATCTTCATGTCCTTCTTAAATTGTGGGGCCCAGAAGTGCACACAGTATTCAATGTAGGGCCACACCAACACTAAATACAACAGGACAATCACCTCTTTTGACTGGCTGGTTATGCTGTGTTTGATACACCCCAGGATGTAGCTTGCCCTTTTGGCTTCCAGGGCACACACTGCTGACTCATATTGAGCTGTTGTCAACGAGCAGCCCCAGATTCCTTCTGCAGAACTGCTCTCCAGCCGCTCCTTTCGCAATTTATACTTGTGCCCAGCATTACTCAATCCTAAGTGCAGAGTCCAACATTTGGACTTGTTAAATTTCATCCTACTGATCATAATCCAGTGCTCCAATCTATCTAGATACCTCTGCAAGGCCTCTTGTCCCTCAAGAGAGCCAACATTACCTCCCAGTTTGGTATTATCGGTAAAGTTGCTAATGGTGCATTCAGCTCCTGCATCCAGATCATTCACTACAAACCTTTGAGCTCTATTGTTCAGCTAGTTCTTCACCCAGAATACCATAAACCCCTTCATCCCACAGTTGGACAACTTGTCCAGAAAGATGCTGTGATGGACAGTATCAAAAGCCTTACTAAAATCCAGAAAAATTACATTCACTACCTTCCCTTCATCCACTAGGTGGGTGACCTTATCATAAAAGGATATCAAATTAGTTAAACAGGGCTCTTGTGAAATCATATTGACTGTGCCTGATGATTGCATTATTCTTTAAATATCTTTCATTAAGACCCAGTATAATCGTCTCCATGATTTTTCCAGGAACTGAGGTTAGACTAACAGGTCTCCAGTTCCCTGGGCCTTCCCTCACACCGTTTTTGTAGACTGCATTAACACTGGCCAGCTTCCAGTAAGCAGAGACCTCCACAGACTCCCAACATCTTTGAGAGATGATCGAGAGGGTTCCTGCCATGACATTCGCTGGCTCCTTCATTACTCTGGGATGAATCTCATCAGGCCGCATGGACTTGTGAACATTTGGCTGATACAGCTGGTCCCTTACAATTTCATTGCCCACAAATGGTAAGTCACTCTTCCCATACTCATGGTCCTCTGACTCGGGGGACCAGGCAGCCCAAGGTCTATCAATATTGTTAAAGACTGAGGAAAAAAATGCATTGAATTCCTCTGCTTTTTCTTCATTCCTATTAGTCAGATGACCATCTTCAACCAGTATCTACCAAATGTTCTCATTAGACCTTCTGTTGCTATTACAATTCTTTAAAAAGTCTTTTTATCTGAAACGACACTGACCATTTTAACCTCTAATTGAGCTTTAGCCTTTTGTGTCTTCTCCCTGCATACAAGAACCACAGCTCTGTGCTCTTCCTGCAAAATCTGACCTCACTTCCAGACTTCATACAGGTTTTTTTTCCTCCTAAGCAATATGAGGAGTTCCCTGATCAGCCAAATTGGTCTTCTGCCCCTCTTGCTTGACTTATGATCCAGTGGAATAGCCAACTCCTATGCTTCTAAAAGGTGGTTCTCAAAGACTGACCAGCACTCATAGATCCTAAGTCCTCAAAAACAGGTTCTTTGGGTACTCTGCTAAATAGGTCCCTGAACAGCTTAAAGTTTGCTCTCCTGAAGTCTAGGGTAGCAACTCTGTTGTCCTTTTTTCTTATTGCACTGAAAAGTTTAAGCTCAACCATTTCACGATTGCTGTATCCAAGACAACCACCTACCATCACATCCCCTACAACTCCTTCTCTATTCATAAATATCAAGTTTAGGAGGGCAACTTTCTCAGGTGGCTCACTGAGTGCCCATGACAAGAAGTTATCTTCTACAAACTTCAAGAATTTCCAAGACCTGCTCATCACAGCAGTATCATATTGCCAGTTGATGTCTGACAAGCTGAAATCTCCCATACAGACCAGGGCTAATGATCAAGAAATTTCTTCTAATTGCCTAAAGAACAATTCATCAGTGCTTACATCTTGGCTAGGCGATTGGTAGTAGACACGCACTACAACATCTCCTTTTTTTTCCATCCCCCTCATCCTTACCCACAGGCTCCTAACCACATCATCACTAACTGTAAGGGCTGTGCAATCAAACCTCTAGCTTATGCGTAGCGCAACACTGCCACCTCGCTTTCCCTTCCCTCCTGAACAGCCTAAAGTCCTCCATCCCGCTGCTCCAATCTCATGCCACCAAGTCTCACTAATTCCAGTGATATCTTAGCTCTAGGAGCTGACCAACACTTCCAGCCTATCCTGTTTGTTTCTCATACTGCATGTGTTGGTGTATAAGCATTTCAGATATGCTCCTGAGCCCTCCGTGCTCCCAGAAGCAGTGTAAATTTTCCCACTAACATTGCTACTGATGGGTGAGGCCGTACCAGCCCTTGGTTTAACTGCTGCAATCCTGTTGGTATCCCCTTCCCCACTCGATTCCAGTTTAAAGCGCTCTCACTCCCCACCCCTGGTTTACACCCAAATATCCATGTTCCCTATCAGGACAGGTGGATCCCATGAACCTCAACATATGTTGTCTCTTGAAGGCTTTTACGTGGTTTAAAAAAGTTTTGGCAGAGGCACCAGTCCTTGAGCTTAGTATTGATGTGTATATATACATATATATATATTGGAGCTTACAGTCCGATCAAAAACAATTTGTTCATATCGGGGTTGATAATCAGATCAAAACTCCCTATTATTATAAGAAAAGGGACTTGACTTTCCAAAGGAAGATTGATATTTTCAAGAGAAGTTGCCTCCATAGGTGTTCTGTTAAAATTTGTTCTTTGCAGATGAGATTCTCAGGGACATGGGTTAGAGGTGGACCTAGTAGTGCTTGATTAACAGTTGGACTCTATCTCAAAGGTCTTTTCCAACCAAAATGATTCTATGATTCTGATTCTTTATCCTAGGCTCACCTCTTTCTTCCAAAGTCTCCTTTCATTACTGGGAGGACTAAGGAAACTACTATCTGCTCTCCTGAATCTGTTAGCATTCTTTCCAGGGCTCTGAAAACTCTTTTAACTGGCCTCAGGCTTTTTGTTGTGACATCATTTGTACCCATGGGAAAGAGCAGAAATGGATAGTAGTCTGAAGGTTGAACTAGCGTTTTCAGTCTTGTGGTAATGTCCCTAATTCAGGCCCCAGAAAGGCAGCAAACTTCCCTGAAAAGAGAGTCCCATATGCAAAAGGGTGCTTCCATTCCATACAGGAGGGAATTGCAAACAACCATAACTAGCTGTTGTTTCTTCTCAGTGCTGGCCTTACTGCAGGTTTTGTTATGAGTGTTTGGTCTCTCTGATCTTGACAAGACTCCTTGCACAGGTTCCTCCTCTTTCTCATTATGTATTTCATCTACTGTACCCAGGGCCTTGTACTGGTTGTTTAAGAGTGTCTTAGAGGATAACTTAGAGGGTAAGGAGGGGTTTCTCTTACCACTCCATGCTGTAACCTTCTTCCACCCCTCCTTCCTCCTGGCACAAAGAAAACCCACGACCTACCTCTGTAGTATGGCTGCAATTGTTCTACCAGGTTCTAGAAGCTCAGAAGAAGCAGAGGACATTGCTTGTTGCCAGGTGGTCACCAAACTGCTGCGCATCTCTCCGCTGCTGCTCTCTCACCCACTGGGAATACATGAAAAGTTTTAGGATCTTGCTACAGTAATCAAAAACCATTAGGTAGGTCAAAGTGAATAAAAGACATTTATATGCCTTTCTTCCTTTACTAGAATCTGTTTATGAGAGAAGTCTTTGGCTTCAACATATAGATGTAGAGATGCTGAAAAAACCTGAAAGTGTCTGCTACTTTGTTCACAAAAACTGAAATTAGTGTAACTGGTAAATCTTTCAGGAAATACCAGTTTTCACAATAGCTGCCAGATAATTATCAGCTTCCCTTGTCCTTTTTTCCCTTCTTCCCCTTCTCCATTCCATTCCATTCCATTCCATTCCATTCTATTCCACTCCATTCCCTCTTTTTTTCTCTCTTTTGTGAATCCTAACCTATGTATTTTTTATACAAAATATATAGCTCTATGGTAATTTCACTGAAGCTATTAAAATGAACCCACTGCTAACACAGCAAAAAATCTGCCCTAAAATTTTCCTGTTCATTGTATTTTATTCATGGGTGGTATGAAGACCACATTTTTCTAAGGAAATTTGAAAAATATTCTTGAGTTATTTAAAATAAAACCTTTCCATATTAAGAGGAACACTTCAGTTTTAATTTATGAGAAGCACAAATTTCTCCAAGAATTCTTCTCTGAGCTCCATGGTGGAACAAGTATTTCCCTGCAATCCCTGAAGGGACTGTTGTGGAGCATGTATTTCTCTGCAGACCATCGGAAGGCCCCACACTGAAGCAGGGGAAAAGTATGAGGAAGAAGGAACAACAGAGAGAAACTGTTATGGACTGACCACAGCCTCCCTTCTCCCATCTCTCTGTGCTTTTTGACGGGGAGGACTGAAGCTGAGCCTGGTTTAAAAAAAAAATGGAGGGGGTGGAGGATGGTGCTGTTTTAATTTTGCCTTGTTTCTCACTACAGAACTCTATTTTTATTGAAAATAAATTAAAATAATTTTCCCCAAGTCAAGTCTGTTTTGCCCATGATCGTAATTGGTAAATTATTTCCTTGCCATGTCTCAACCCACGAGCATTTTCATCTTATTTTCTCTCCTGTCCTGTTGAGGAGGGAGTGAGAGACTGGCTAGGTGGGGTCTTGTAGATGGCCAAGGTCAATGCACCACATTCCTACACAGTAGGAGCAAGAAGTCTCCTGGAGTTCCCAGATTATCAAAGCATAGCAATAAAACAAACAAACAAACAAAACCCGCCACATACAGCAAAAGGGGCCACAACAGAGGAGTTATATTAGTTCTTTTTGAACAGATTTTTGTACATTGCAGAAGAAAGTATGGAGATTTCAACTGTGCATTTTGCTTTGTATGAGACTCATTAGAGGAGCTGCCTTATGTTTGAGTTTGAAAATGTCCTGGAGCTATGCGAGATGAACTGTAATAGGTCACTAGAGCCAAACTGTATTCTACCAGGAATCCCAGAAATCAGAAGTGAAAGAAGTGAATTAATAGCACTGATTACCTTAAAATTGTCTTAGTACCTGAGGATGATGTGTCAAAAAATGTGGTTTGGATTTTTTGAAAGAGTTCCAAGAGAAAGACAGGAAAGTACAGGTATGTAATCTTGATAACCATAGACAGAAAAGTAAAAGGAACTATAATATAAAGTAGAATTCATGGCCACTGAATCCATGTGATGTATTAGGGAAGTGTTACTGTTCTTATGAAGAGAAAATCTTGCCTTAGAAATATTTGGGTCATGCAAAATGTGAATAAACTTGATTTCTGTTTCACAAAGTGTTAAGTTCTGCTAACAGCGGTTTAAAAAAAATATAAGTGGCAGTGATATAAGAGAGGAGATCCTTGTGAATGAGTAGTGGTCTGAAATATTGAAAGCAAAAAAAATGAGGAAATAATTGCTTTTTCACAAAGAAGAAAATTTACTAGTGATACTTTTCCATGGCTTGTGTTGAAATATGTACTATTCAATGGCTGAATGATCCCATAAGTCATCTGGAAATGGGTGCAGATAATGAGATCACACACTTTCTTGGTTATATTGAGTTATTCAGGGAGAATTTTGAAAATTTTTTAGGATCTTTTTGAAATTATTGACAGGTTAATAGAACAGCAGATGAAATCCTGTGTAGAGTAATATAAAATTAAGGAAATGGGGAAGAAAGCATAGGAAACTTCTTATATGAAATTATTGTTTCTCACCAGACATTTCCAAACAGAATGTTGAATCTTTGATAAACACTTCAATAACGATGCCCAGTTACAGTGCTCAGTAACAGAAAAACACACTCAACATTAGGAATTAATACAAAAGAAGTAGAGAACAAATTTATGCTGGTGTATAAATTCAAATATAACTCATATATTAGCTAATGTGTGTTGTTCTTGTGCCCTCAAAACAGAGGTAGGCAACATGAAACACTCCAAGAAGGGTGATAAGAATAACGAAAAGTTTGAAATTGCTTCTGTACAAAAAACTGTTCAGTAACCCAGGCCTCTTCAGCCTTGAAAGACTGAAGATGACATAACAGAGGTATATAATATTATAAGAGGTGCATGTAGAGTATAGAAACATCACCTTCACTATGACTTCTCTGTATAAGAATTAGGAGGTGTGAAACAAACCTGGTAAAAAATTAGTTCAGAACAAAATTTAATGGTACTTTGTTGATGTGGTAAATATTCTGTGGAACTCTTCAGCAAAGGATATCACAGATGTTAAGATTTTATATGGGCCTGAACGTGTCAACTGTCTGAAAGACTGTCTTATACTTTTCAGGTATCTGCTTTTGGCCACTGTTGGAGACAGACAGCCATACTAGGCAGACCTTTAGTGCAATTCCAACTAGATGTTCTTATATGCTGTCAAAAAAGCACAAATGAACCAAAAAATTACCCCTGCAGGGCTCCTACGTTCACAAACATATCAGGTCTCTTCTTTGAAACAAAGATATTATGGGCTTCCCATAGTCTTCCTTGTACAAAAAGAGGCATAAAGAAGAATAAACAGAATAATATGGGATATTTGTCTGCCTTATTTTGAGTCGGGTCTAATTCCAGCTGAAGCCACAAAAGATCCCTCTATTCATTTCAGTGGATATTGGTCTTTCAGTGGAAAGGTAAGTCCAGACAAAGGACTAAAGTCTGTATACAGAATGCAATACTGTAGAGACGTATTTACTTGCAGAAGATGTTAACAACAGCCTGCACTACAGTATTGTCCAAGTACAACATATGTGCTAATGTGTTAATGATTCACACTGAATATAATAAATACAAAAGGAGAAGCAAACAATAATATCCTTTTGTTATTCCCTGGAAATAACAGAATCACAGAATGTTAGGGATTGGAAGAGACCTCAAAAGATCATCTAGGCCAATCCCCCTGCAGGAGCAGGAACACCCAGGTGAGGTTACACAGGAAGGCGTCCAGGCAGGTTTTGAAAATCTCCAGAGAAGACGACTCCACAACCTCCCTGGGCAGCCTGTTCCAGTGTTCCATCACCCTCACCATGAAGAAGTTTCTTCTCAAATTTAAGTGGAACCTCTTGTGTTCCAGCTTGAACCCATTACCCCTTGTCCTATCATTGGTTGTCACTGAGAAGAGCCTGGCTCCATCCTCGTGACACTCACCCTTTATATATTTATAAACATAATGAGGTCACCCCTCAGTCTCCTCTTCTCCAAGCTAAAGAGACCCAGCTCCCTCAGCCTTTCCTCATAAGGGAGATGCTCCACTCCCTTCATCATCTTTGTTGCCCTGCGCTGGACTCTCTCCAGCAGTTCCCTATCCTTCTTGAACTGAGGGGCCCAGAACTGGACACAATATTCCAGATGAGGTCTCACCAGGGCAGAGTAGAGGGGAAGCAGAAACTCTCTCAACCTACTAACGACCCCCTTGAATACACCCCAGGATGCCATTGGCCTTCTTGGCCGCAAGGGCACAGTGCTGGCTCATGGTCATTCTGCTGTCCACCAGGACCCCCAGGTCCCTTTCCCCTACACTGCTCTCTAATAGGTCATTCCCCAACCTATATTGGAACCTGGGGTTGTTCCTGCCCAGATGGAAGACTCTGCATTTTCCCTTATTATATTTCATTAAATTTTTCCCCGTCCAGCTCTCCAGCCTGTCCAGATCTCACTGGATGGCAGCACAGCCTTCTGACGTGTCAGCCACTCCTCCCAGTTTGGTGTCATCAGCAAACTTGCTGATAGTACACTCAATTCCCTCATCCAAGTCGTTGATGAATATATCGAATAATACTGGTCCCAGTACTGACCCTTGAGGCACTCCACTAGATACAGGCCTCCAACCAGACTCCGCCCCATTGACCACGGCTCTCTGGCTTCTTTCCTTCAGCTAGTTTGCAGTCCACCTCACTACCCGATCATCCAGTCCACACTTCCTCAGTTTTGCCGTGAGGATGCTGTGGGAGACGGTGTCAAATGCTTTACTGAAGTCAAGGTAGACCACATCCACTGCTCTGCCTTCATCAATCCACCTTGTTATGTCTTCATAAAAGGCTATGAGGTTGGTCAAGCACGACTTCCTCTTGGTGAAGCCATGCGGAATGCCCCTGATGACCCTCTTATCCTTGATATGTCTTAAGATGGCACCAAGGATAAGGTGTTCCATCACTTTCCCAGGGATGGAGGTGAGGCTGACCAGTCTATAGATGCCCGGGTCCTCCTTCTTGCCCTTTTTGAAGATCGGAGTGTCATTTGCTTTCCTCCAGTCCTCAGGCACCTCTCCCATTTCCCAAGACTTGGCAAAGATGATGGAGAGTGGTCCAGCAATGATTTCAGCCAGCTCCCTCAGCACCCACGGGTGCATCCCATCTGGACCCATGGATTTATGGATGTCCAGATTGCTTAACTGGTCCCTAACCCAGTCCTCATCAACTAAGGCAAACTCTTCCATTGCCCTGCCTTCCTCTGGGGCCTCAGGGGTACGGGGCTCCTCAGGACAGCCTCCGGCACAGTAGACAGAGACAAAGAAGGCATTCAGTAATTCTGCCTTCTCTGTATCTTCTGTCACCAGGGCACCCACCCCTTCATCAGAGGGCCTACATTGCCTCTGGTGTTAGTTTTATCTGCCATGTATTTGAAGAAGCTCTTTCTGTTGTCCTTGACCCTTCTCGCCAGGTTTAACTCTAAGGAGGCCTTAGCTTTCCTAGTTGCCTCCCTACATTCTTTAACAACAGCCTTATATTCTTCCCAAGTGGCCAGCCCCTCCTTCCATGATTTGTAAACTCTCTTCTTCCACTTGAGCTTACCCAGCAGTTCCCTGTTTAATCACGCAGGTCTCCTGGGTCCCTTCCTTGACTTCCTATGTGTCGGGATGCTCTGATCTTGAGCTTGGTAGAAGCAGTCCCTGAATGCTAACCAACTATCTTGGGCCCCTTTACCTTCAAGCAGCCTTGCCCATGGGATTTCCCCCAGCAATTGTTTGAAAAGGCCAAAGTCGGCCCTGCTGCAGTCCAGGCTTGCAATTCTGCTTGCTATTCTGTTCCCGCCACACGAGATCCTGAGCTCCACCATTTCATGGTCGCTGCAACCAAGGCAGTCCTCCACCTTTACTGCTTCAACCAGACCCTCCTTGTTAGTGAGGATGAGATCCAGCAGCGCATCTCTCTTAGTCGGCTCCTCCACCATTTGCATCAGAAAGTTATCATCAATGCACTGGAGGAACCTCCCAGACTGAGGCTGGCTGGCTGAGTAGTCCTTCCAGCAAACATCAGGGAAGTTAAAATCCCCCATGACAACCAGAGCCTGTGACTGTGAGGCCGCTCTCAGCTGCCCGTAGAAGACCTCATCAACTTCCTCACCCTGATCTGGTGGCCTGTAATAGACACCCACAACAGTGTCACCCCTGCCAGCCTGCCCCTTAATTCTCACCCACAGACTCTCAACTCGCTCCTCAACTGCACCTGGACAGTACTCAGTACATTGTAGTTGCTCTCTCACGTAAAGAGCAACTCCACCACCACACCTGGCTGGCCTGTCTTTCCTGAAAAGGACATAGCCATCCATGACCACATTCCAGTCATGTGAGCTGTCCCACCATGTCTCTGTAATTGCCACCAGATCATCATCTCCTGACCAAACGCAGGTTTCTAACTCCTCCTGCCTTTTCCCCATGCTGCGCTCATTGGTGTACAGGCACTTTGGGGAGCAAGCCGAGTACACTGATTTCACTCTAGGAGTATGGGAGGCCTCCCGGTCTTTATCGATTCCAGCGTGCTGCCCCACTGATGCAAGCCCAGCTACAACCCCATTCCCCTTCAAATCTAGTTTAAAGCCCTCCAAATGAGCCCTGCTAATTCCTCTCCCAGCATCCTTTTACCCCGTGGGATAAACCTTTCCCACATATCACTGTCCAGACTGGTGTCTTATAAAACCAGACATTATCAAAGAACCCAAAGCCCTGCCTGTAGCACCAGTCTCAATGTATAGCAGGCATGTCAGGTAACTCTCTGCATGCTACTTACAGGAGTCATCTTGTACTTGATTCTCATCTTACTTCTAGATTAAGCCATTAGCAGGTCTCAGGGCTTGAGATGTACCTGTATGTGTGTGTACAGCATTTAGGAGTTATCAGTTCTTAATAAAAACATTTGCATTTATTTTAAGGGCATATGGCTGATCTTATCTTATAAATGCACTTAGTATTAGCTGACATAAAAACACTGAGAAGGTTACCAAAGCTAAAGTACATCATGCACAAATTCAAAACAAGGAAAAAAACCACTTATTTCAGATCAGCATTTCAGTATGTATTTCTCTAGTTTTACGTAACCAAAATTTTGACTTGGAAATGCAGGATTTAATTGTACAGGGAAACTTCTAAATAAAAATGAACTCACTTCCACAGTACTGAGTGATTACAATCCAATTAATTTCCACAGAAATCAGCTGTGCCAGGGACTGATGAAAATCTGGTGCTTTTGTTTTTAGGCCACTAGCATTAGGTATTCAAATGTTTAAACATTAAATAAAGGCATTGACAATAATCCACAATATTCTTCCAGTTTTTCATAAACAAGTCACTTGCTTCTCACCTATTCTTGTCTAGTGACAAAACATCTGTGTGTGCATGTATGGATACAATTAAGGAGAAGCAGAGGAAGAAATTGCTCTGTAAATCTCATCAATTCAGTGATTAGCACAAAGAGAAATTATCCACATGCTGAAGCACAACATTATTCTTTTACAGAAGGACAGAAAGGATGAGCTAATGCTTGGTATGCAGTATATTAAGTCCATTTCAGTAAGTGAAGTGTACAATATTACTCAAAATTTCTTATGTGGAAAACATCGACCGTATGCTGACATTACTCATCTTTTATTTGGTTTAGCTCACAGACATCAACACATCAACAATCTCATCCTCTATATTTTTGTTATATTCAAAATAATAGAAAAAATATTGTTCCAGCAATAAGCTCAAGCTCTTTCTTGCAGAATATAATTTGAAATGGGTAAGTAGTTACTGTGTTAAATAAATACCCATAAATCCACTTTTCACAAACATCCTTTGGATTGTTTCCAAAGAAGAAAAGACAGGCAGTGTTAGAGGTGTAAATCCTTGAAAATATAGCTTAAATGAAAACAGAGACGTGCAGTCTTAATTGCCAGTATTTTGATAGAGTTTTTTTATTAGTCAATTTTTTACATGCTGGTTTCCATTTTATATTGTGTTTATTTCAACTGTTGCAATTTCAAAGCACTTTGAACCAGTCTTTCAAGGAGTACATAAACCTCAGCAAAATGTTTCCTGCAGTGATACAGAGATAATCATCTGGTGGTCTAGGAAGAGCAGTTGGTTGGTGTATGCACAAGATGTGGACAGGGATGCTCTCAAATCTATTATTGTCTTAACTGAGAGCCCAAGTGAGAATGGACTAAAAAAACAGGTAGACCTATGAATAAAGGCTATCAGTAGTGATTGTCAAGGTTTCCCTCATTGCTATACTGGCAGAAGTGGGCTGATTTCCTGGCAGGGACAGTGGGGCAGAGCACCCTGGCTACCACATCTTCAGATGGCAACACAGTAGGGATCCCGGGTGCAATCGTCACTGCTGGGAATGGCTGCCACAGCTGTGGAAGCCAAAACTCACAGATGGCCATGTGAAGACCAGGGAAACCATGATGCACCCTGGCAGTGGTATTTTGAGTGGTGATTGCAATACCCTCTGAGTAGTGCAATACTACTCTGAGTAGTGTGGCTTGCAGCCATGGGGTCATCTGCTGTGACTGCCATGGAAAGATGCGCATGAGCCAAGGTAGCAGCTGCACCAACACGGGCAGCAGGATCCAAAGTAAAGACCTGACAGAAACAAAGGCTTTGACATATGCTGTGTTCAGGGAATAGCGCACTGAGTAAGAGGAAAAGAATAGTGATGCTCTTCAGTTTAGCAGCCACTTCACTGGCAGCAGCAAGAGTTTCACTGAATCTGACCCAATTCCAAAGCTTGCTCACCGTTGCATGGTTATACGAAGAGAACTGTCCACTTACTAATGATTAAGGGTGTTTGTGTGAGTGGGTTAATATGTAGCAGATGCTATGTGAATGAGCTGTAGCCACTACCAAACATTAACTCACTGAGAAAAGTGTACCTTATTATGTATTTCTAGATACTTCAAATTATATATAAAAGAGTACTTATAGTATATTTACATAAGAAACATGAATTCAATAGATCTGCATGAAACTGCAGGAACAAAGTGATTACAGCAATTAACAAATAGGGAGCTGAAAATCTTCCCTCTGAAGCTGATACATGAAGAATGAATCAGGTGATTCTCACTTGAAACCTTTTTGTCTTACCTTTTTCCCACTCATCTTCCTCCCACTAAACAACTCTGTGATTTGGCTTCCAAACTAAACCATAGGTTGTATCAGGAATTGGCCTAATGTGATATGTCTACAAATATAACAGAAAGATATAGCAGCTTCCAGAAACCAATAGCCTACTTGTGACTGAATAGCTTGGATACTGAAAACAGAGAGAAATCTACTTTTCATGCATGTGAGATTAGTTTACAACAAGGGAGAATCAGGTTACAGATCAAAAAGAAAAAAAAAAAAGAGAAAAAAACCACACAAAGACAAAAAAAAAAAAAAAAAACAAACACGCACACAAAAGAGACTTCTTAATCGTAACGATGAGAAAACTTTATCCAGAAAGGCAAAGATATCTCCACCATTAGTGGTCCTTCAAAATAGACTGGACAAATATTTGTTAGGAATGACTTGGTTACAAGCCACAAAGTATCTTTGGCTGCTGGACGAACAAGCAGACCTCCAAAACTGTGAACACTGCCAGGAGACAGGGTGAAGAAACTCAGTCACCTGCAGGAAGCTTTGTCAAGCTAGTCAAAATCAATGAAGATATCATCCAGAAATGGTCATGAGGTGTAGAACACAGTAAGAACAGAGTTTCTCCAAAATTTATGAGGTTGAGATTGAAGCCCCTGCTTCAGATTTGTTACAGACCCCATCAATATGAAATTCTAACTCTGTAAAAATATCAGCAAGTTAAAAAAATACTGTTAATGTGTTTCACCTCATATACTTTTGGAAGGAATTTGCTTTTACTTTTCTATTACACTGTAAAAACTAATTATATTTAGGATGATACACAATGTGTTAATGGTGGGAATCCAGATTGTATTTTTTAATTATTTAAAAAGCTACAATGGACTTAGGCCAGGGCTGTGCATCCTTTGGACTCTAGCAAAACCTGGAATAAGCCCAATGGAGCAGATATAACTAACATTTACAAATAGTGACAGTTCACACTGCATTTAACTTATTTTTGCTATTTATTTTAATGTGATAGACAGCAAAGGAGACTTAACTACAGCTTTTCTAACAACTTTCCTATTATTTCCGACTTCCTGTGCTTGGATAACAGTTGATTCCAGACCAGTCCAGCTTCCTTTGCTTGATCCTGCAGCAAAGTCATAATAATCCTATTGGTAACATTACAGGCTGTTGCTATGGAAATTAATGTATTATCTCAGAAAAATGACAGATGGGTTGAAGAGGGAACAAGCCCATACTTAAACACTGATCCTTACATGACTAGCTAATCCCTAAACGGATGTCGCTTAGAGAGTAGCTAATTTCAAAGACTTTAGTGGAACCATATGAGTAACCAGAATTGCAGAGGACAGAGGATATGGTTTTTTTGCTTGGAAAGAGTTAAGTTCTCTCTGCTTCATTTCCACTTGTAGCCCACATCGCTTTTCCCTCTACATGTTCCAGACAAGCTGTAGTAGGTCAGGAACCATCACGAGGTAGCAGAAGTTCAGCAGTATTGTGTGTGCAGCTTAATAATAGCTTCCCCTCATCTCCCACTCTGTGTGAATTATGTTATTAAAGAGAGAAGTGATTTCCAGGACAAGGCAGCAGCAATGAAGTAGGTATCGTTTGCTGATACACTTCAGATTAAAAAATGGAATGCCAACAAAGGCCATGTGTATTACTTTGCCAACACAGAGAGGGATACATTACATATTTTTAGTTTTTAATTGCGAGGTTTGTTCTTTCTCTTAAATTTAAACAAAGCCATCAGGGCTTTTTTCTCACGGTAGTATAAATCAGGTTCAGTTACGGAGAATGAATTTTATAGCAAGTGGAATTTGCTCAAGAAGGCCAAAGGAGAAGTGGGTTAGAAAACACTCTGGCATACAAGTGCCAACAGGAAAATGGATCAGGAAAGTAGAATGAGAAATAAAGTGTGTTGGACTTTTAAAGGAGAAAAGGACCACTGTGGTATGAAAATCTTGTTTAAGACTGACAAGTGATTGTTGGTTTTCATTCAAAACAGAAAACATTTTTCTTTCTGAGAAAAGAGAAGGAAAAATACAATGGAATATTTTTTTTTTCCTATTAAGAAATACTGCATTTGACCTTTTTGATGATTTTGTCTTCAGAATCATTTGATTGGTTTTTATAAATCACTCCTTTGGCAGTGTTTTTTTAAATATTTCTTGACTGTGAATAACAACATTGCAACAACTGTCAAAAACATATTATTGGTAAATACTTAGGAAAAAAAATATCAACTGGCTATGATGCTGGCATAACACTGGGAATTGAAAGTATCTTCCCATAATGCTTTGAGTAACAGCAAGAATAACTACATGTGAAAATGTATAAAAGTAAATCTGAGTCACATCGGTAGATAACATTATTATTTCAAAATTATTAAAAAAAAGCGTGCCAGAACAGGAACTTGATTTAAATCTCCAGAACTGAAAAGCAATGACCTAAATTATGTCCTAGTTTTATTCCCCCAAAATAACAATTGCACTGGGGCAAGCTATTATTTGAATTATTTTGGGGAAAAAATGCTGCTACTATGAAAATTGGATGTACCTTTTGCAGGGTATAGCAATAACGTCCATACTGACCCACTCTCTGACCTAAAATTTAATGAAACAAACAAGCAAAAAAGCCCACCATCCACACCCCAGAGAAAAGTCGTGCAGTAATAATAAGCAGGATTAGAAAACATGAGTTGATGGGTCATTCTGAACATCTGTTGTGTAGCCACACATATCATGCTCTTTGCTAATTTGTATTTTATTTTTTATTTTTATGTAAAGTTAATCAGGTGGATATAGAAGACATTAAATTCTACAGTTTTATTTAAACATCTGCTAAAAACTAAGGGAATGTAAGAGAATGAGTCCCAATGGACTAGTGTTGTTGCTGTTAGGTGAAAGTCACAGATAGGTCAGAGCCATAAAGAAAAGATAATAATCTTGTAATTGAGTAAAAAGCAAAGCCGATGTCCAAAGAACAGTGTAATAGGGAAGGCAGTATATAGTTAATCTGGCCTGTGTTTGATGCTTCCTCGATGAACAGAGAATTTCTGTGATTTGCTTCTTATATAAATGTTGAAGAGTTGTTATGTGGTCAAGGATAACATTAGTAATAATGCATACTTTAATTGGATTTGTAATTTCTCTTTCAAAAGAAATGGCAAAATTTGGTCCTGTCAAGGCAGTTATAATGATCAAATATTTATGATATCATTAGGAGATTATTATATATTCTTCTTCCAGGAAGCTAGCATACAGGTCAATTGAATTTGAGATTATATTTTTGATAAGATAACTCCTAAGAAAAAGAGCTTCAACAGACGTGTCAACAGAAGGAAACGAAGAGAGACAGAAGGAATTTAGTGTCACAAGTATTTATTATGCAAAAGGTAGAGTGGAGTATTCTGCAATTCATACTCTAAAGCCGCCCTGTACTTCTGAACAGCATTGCCTGGATACCTTTGAAACTGTGATAAGAATGCGAAAGAGATCACATGCCTTAACTATACTTCCAGGATACCACAGGAACCCTGCAAATTTTCTAACCTGAAGTTACACCTCATAAGCAAACAGAGAGTAAACAAAAGGTTCTAAAGTATTTGATTCAACAATTAATGCTGATTCTTAATGCATTCTCAAGGCATCTGTATTTCAAAAATTTTTGTTTTAAGCCAAATATTCTATAATTATGATTGCAGTGTGGTACTTGATGCTGTAGAGATGATTCATATGAATTCATGGAGGTTTAGGTCAGAAAACTAAATGATTTTTTCATACTTGGCTTCACTGCAGAAGAGCTTAAGGAGATCTTCACTGCTTATCCTTCTTTGCAAGGCAGACTTTGATAAAATCTCTTACTGTGAAGTGTCAGTAGAATAGATTTCAGAACAAAGTATTGAAATGAACAGAAGCATAACAGAAAAAATGTATAGAAACAAAATACTATTAATCCCAAAACTCCAAAAAGCTCAAATATAGAACTATAAGATTACTGCTTGTCATATATAACCCACTATTTGAAGGGGACTAGATTACATAAGATGATAGAAAGGACTGCAGACCAGCATCATTGATTTCTGTACTCGACAAGTTTGTAGAAACCAGCTAAGAATAGACCTAAGTACTTCGACATGTGACACCGTGGGAAAGATTCAACAGTGTTCACCGAAGGAGTAATAAAGGAAAATCTGCTCAAGTTCTATGACAACAACTTTTGGATAAGATTGATCAAGATGATAGAGACTGCATGGATTTCCAATAAACTTTTATAAGTTACCTTAATAAAGGTTCTTAAAGAGACTAAACTGTCATTGTCTCAGATTTGTAACACAAGGTTTTCAGGAAGAAACAGGAAAAAATAGGTAATCAAAGTTGCAGATAAGTAAGATTTTACTACAGAGATTTCCCATAGGCCTTTTCAGGCATCTGTGCTGTGCACAATACTATTCAAATTACTCATAAACAATGTGGGAAAGGGGAAATAGGAAGGTAACAACAGCCTGCTGACAGTACAAAATTAGAACTTAACAACAAAGAGCCTCAGAGGGATCATACAGTTGTGAATGACTGGGTGATAAAAATGGCAGATGAGACTAAGCATTGATAAATACAAAGTAAAGCACACAAAGGAAAAAACAACATTACACGTATACAATGATAAGCTCTAAATAACTATAAACATTCAGGAAAGAGGGTTTAGCGTCGTTATGAATGGTTCTATGAAAACATCAGCTCACTATTCAGGAGTAGTCAAAAAGTCACATAAAATGTGGATTATTTAAAAAAAAAAGAAGAAAGAAAACAAAGGATTTTGTTATGTGGTCATTTCAACCTCTGTTGGGTCTACGTCTTGGATATTGATTATAGCTGTTGTGATCTCCTTCTCAAAATCATGTAGAAGACCTAGAAACGGTGCAGAGTGACAGAACAGATGAGATGTATAGGTAGTTTCTACTTGACAAAAGTTATAAATTCCCCGGTCTTTGGTTAGGTAAACTATGAGGAATGGATGGTATATGAAGCATATAGGAAGTTAGACGTGTCTTGCAGAAAATAAATACACGTTTATTTTCCATTTTTCCTCAGAGTTTATTATACAGCTGATTAACAATTGGCAACAGTACTTATGTGGAGCACTTTTCCACGTAAGTATAATTTAACTATGCAATTCGTTGTCACAGGAAGTAGATATGAAGAATTCAAAAACTGAGAAAATTAATTGGAGAAATGCCCATATATTAAACATGGTGCTGTGGCTGCAGCCTCAGGAGTGGGAAGTCACAGAACCACCATCAACCAGATGCTGGAGCGAGGGAGAAAGCATTCACTGCTTCCCATACTGTTTTTCTAATCATCTGTCGTAAGCCACAGAGAGAGACAGAAAACCTTTATCATGGCCTGGTATGATGGTTTTTACACAAGGGACAAGCTGTGAAAAGGGTTAGCTAGAGCAGCAATTAAGTCTTGATCTCAAATACATGTAAGTCAATAGCAGGAATCCCATCAGCGTCAGCTGTTTTGGCTCAGACCTGCACCTTTCTCTCCACCCCTGCATTGCCATCGCCTGTCTGGAGGCACGGGAGGAGCAGCACCCCTATGTGTCAGTAAGTTACATGGAAGACTTTGAAAGAGGCTTAAGATGGTCATGGGCCTTCCACAGGTCATTTGTGCTGTCATGAATTTCAGCTAACAGGACCAGTCTCCTTGTCAGCAGCACTTAGCACACATGGTATATAACATCAAAGGGTAAGACCTTCAGAAGACGGGCTGCCAAAACAGTGTTTTTCTGTGCACTTCCAAAGCATTATGCTCTTTCAGCAGCTGTGAAGAGAGGATAAGTAAAAGTATGTTTCAGCATTTAAAGTTTAACAGTGTGGGGCAGATTATTTTCTCTGTCTGATCATTTTCCAGCTGGCTTTCTGACATTTCTGAGTTCTGGTCTTTGTTCTTACTTCATCTAAGGTGTTTACTTTACAGGTGTATCAGACAGACATTATGCAGATTTCATTCAAACAGGCTTTGTAAGCCTTTGCTCTTGTGCTTACTCATAGTGTAATAGACATACAGAGCTATCATAAGAAAAGTGGTAATATATTTTGAAAAGGAAGCTGTTCATTTCATTTTACCTGTATCTGTTTTAAGTATCTTTAATTAATATCTTGCTATAATATCTGAGTGCTAATAAGTGCGAATTAATTTTTGCTTAGAGAGCTGAACTGTTTTGCTACAAAGATCATTGTAAAGAGCTGCTCTGCTTTTAAACATTATTCGTAAGAGATTTTTTTGTTTTTAATTGCCCATTGATCATAATTCTAAACTTTTATCAACAAATTTGAAATCTGGAAGCTTCCTTCTATAGCAAACGCCAAGATCCCTGGAATTTGCTGAAGGTAGAAGTGCTATAGCTTTAAGATAAACTGTTTCATAATTTAGAAAGAAAAATGAAAGTTTTCCCCCTACACACTCTGTAAACAGCTCTCAGTTTCTAAACTCATCAAAATATATATTAATATCTTTTTATGGGACAGAGTGATGCTGAGCACTGTGCAGCTGTTCAGCACACATGCTGTGTTACACCTCCTCCAGCCATACTCAGAGAGAACTCGAAAGCATATGAAGATACAAATATCAGAGTTTGCAATCAGCAGATGCAGAACTGACCCTGGATGCCACAGCACCAGCAGCTTATTCTGTCTTTCTCACGGCCATACCTCTGTCTGCTCATGCACGGCTCAGGCACAGTCCCCAGCCTCAGATGTCTTGGGCTTTCCAACACTCACAAGCAAGCAAGTAAGCTGCTCTGCATCTCCCTTTCCTCCTCCATTCACCTCCTTCATATGCTGTGGCATCCGCTTTCTTTTTGATCGTCAGCAATATGGTAACACTGGTAGAAAACACTTTCATTATACTTTTCCTTAAAAAAAAAAGTCAGTCATCTTGTCAGAGATGACTGTGAGGTTTCCATTTATGCTTTAGTGAAAGTTCAAACAAATGTTTCATGAGAAATTTACGTCAAAGTCAATGCAGACAGTTTTTCAAAGTATCTTTTCTTTGAAAAAAAAAATAAAACCAGCTTCAAAATAAAATGTATGAAAGCATTCATATTTATCTGGGTGATTTGCATAATGAAGCTCACTTCGGGAAAAAAAAGGTAACATCCTTTAATTTCCTTTAAATCTGGAAAGATTTGAGTTTAAATTCTTCAAAAACAGAAGGTTTAGTAGGATATCTAAAAAGTATAATATAATTTACAGGACAATTTAACAACCATAACGATTAATAAAATGTATTTTTGTTTTGTGAGATTTGTTGTCGGGCCTTATACGTTTCTTAGAATGTTAATTCTCCAGCTTGTCTTGATTTAGTGAAATTGCTATGCCATTTAACAGTGTTAAACTAAAGTTGTTTGGCCTACATGAAAATAAAGGACAGGTAAGGCAAAATAACTGAAGAATCAATCAGATTTGTATTAACAAGCAAACATTTCCTTTTACCACCTTGGTCATAGCACCATCATACTACTACTCATGATTTGGTAAAGCCAGTTATAATGATTGTACCAACTGATTTGATCAGAAAATGTTCTGAAATAATGAAGCTATACTATTAACAGAATTATTTATACAGAAAGGTAAAATTATGAACAAACCCTCGTATTTCAGTCAAGTCAGAATTGATTGTGGCACTGAACTCCTGGACTTTTCTCATTAAAACTGTACATTGCATCTCTTTCATATGCACCGGTTCTGGGTTTGTCTGTTTGACTGTTTTTTAACACATTTTGTCTCTCTTATGCAAAATCTTTAACGTTTCCTTTTTTAAACACCATCCACCATACAATATTCTTTCCCTTTTTTCACTTAAGGTTTCCCTTTTGCTGCTCAGGGTCTCTCATATCTTTATTAGACTTCTATGGCATAGTTTCATTTTATATGAAAACAATGTGTAAAAAGCATAAGCTGTTTTACACAGTACAGAAAATATTAATTCCATTTTGCTGTAGAGATACATCATTTTGGTTTTATTCAAGACACTTCAAAACACAAAAATGTAAGAGCGTAGCTTACAAAACACAAAAATGTAAGAGCGTAGCTTACAAACTGTCACTGCTGAGTTCTTGAGACACGTGGTAGGCTTGACTTGAGAACTATACTTTCTCTCATGAAGTTAAACATAAGTTTCATTGACCATCACTGAGACAGATTTGAGCTTTTGCAACTTTAATGTCCATTTTCCTTATTTCATACTGTGTATATTTAGTACTGTCAGGCACTCACCAACGATCAGATACAGTTACTGTCCCATAATAACACATAGCTCAATGTGATACCTCTAGAATAAAAACAGAAAGACGTGAAATGAAGACAAGTAATCATTACTGTTGCATCATTTGGGTTGAGTGATCCTTCCCTTTTAAGATTCCTCAGAGCAGTTACCTTCAGGTGAAATGAAACTGACATGTTAAATTTGTTCTGAAAAAAGATGGGCTAAAAAGAAAACTTTGTCTATAGCCAAGAGTTGTGCCCATGTATCTAGGTATCCTTCATGTAACTAGTTTTTTATAAAGACAATTTTTTTCAAGCTAGTGGTAGAAGCAGTTTTGTAAAAAAGACTTCTGTGCCAGTAGGAACCGTCAGAAGGCAGAGTTAAAACTAGACTCCAAGTGAAGTTCTGCAACTTCTGGATGAAAGACAGATGACTAAACATCCTCTTAAAAACATATTTTATCTTTTTATTTATCTCATTCACTTGCCCCAGTATAACCCCCTTTGCTATGTGGTTTTGCTCTGTTTCAGAGAAGTGAGGAGACAAATGTATCACTCAGACAGCTGAGATGTCCTGATGTTATAAATAGGCATAATGTTACTTAATGTTGATTTTCTTCTTTTCCTTTCCATTCTCCAACTCCCTTTATTCTTTTAAATCAACAGTTTTCAATAGAATCCTCCCCTGTCACCCTGCCATGCTCCTAGTCTATAAGGATACAGATATAAAAAAAATACAAAGGACAAAAAGAGAAAGATGTATTAAACCACTACCCCATCAGCCTGGCCAATGTGAAGTTATATGGAAACTGACACACTGCAACAGTTATATTTCTCCTTATGAAGCTACTGTAGAACAAAGCTGAGCACTAAAAAATAAAGGAGAACTGCACTAAGAAGTGGGAGGTTCCCATACAATCTGTAAAAATAATTATTTCTACCTCTCATGAGATCTGAATTTCAGTGTATTTGAAATCCTGAGCTGAGAACATGCCAAAATTGTCTGTTACTATTGAAACCAAAAGGCCTTATCCTTGAGTTCTTGTAATTCCTTTTTGTGCTACGGCAGTGGAAAAAAAATACTTTATCTTGCCTTAAGTCAGCAGTTGTCATAAGGCAATCCTCAGAGGATGTATGGCTGCCTTACTCAGTAGCACAAAGGACAGACAGAGCAATAGGATTTAGCCGTAAGTACCTGACATAAAATCCTCCTTTTTCCATCACTAAAACCACCTTATCTTTCTCCCTCCATCACCTTGAGCCAGCTGGGTGGGAAAGCAGAACTTAGAGAGTTAAGCTTCTAGCGACTTTGATATTATATCTTTCTTAATTATTATTGCTGCTGAAGACGCTAATTTCACAAATTGGCTCTGATTTGCACCAGTGTGTGATATTTTGCAGAACACGTTTAGAATTCTTAAGATTTCCTTTCTAAATCTTGTTGTTCAAGACCTGTTTTCTTCTTTATTGCTTCTCGGTTACAACAGCATTCTTTCCTCCACTTAATCTATTTAGAAGTTTCTCTTCACAACCTTTCAGTCATTTCTGGTCTCATACTGCTATTAATTTTCTTTAGACAATAAGAAAGGGATAACTTTCCATGTAATTTCCTGACCCTTAAAAGGTAAAAAAACCCAGCATTACTTAAGTTAATCTGTAGCAATTTTGACATATAATAGCTGCAACGCAATATGGCATGAAAACCTTTATTGAAAGCCTATTTTGATAGTGTTTTGAACACTTAATATGAAAACAATTCACCAAGTACTCGGAAATGAATGAACTTGTCCAGGTATAGCAAGAAAGCTCTAGTCACCTCAGCAAACTTTTTATCAAACTAGAAGCAAATAGAATTTGTAAAAGAACTTAATTTTTGTAAATGTTTCTTTTGGCTAATAGATAAGTGAAACAATAAAGTAAGTTGTTGAATAAAAGGAAGAAGATGATTTGTACACAGGCACAGAATTACAAATAGTCGTGCAAGCTAGGGTAGAGTTGAATGAGTTTTATGTCCCTGCTCCTTGCAGAGGGGTTGGAATAGATGACCTTTTAAGATCCCTTCCAATCCAAACTATTCTATGATTCTAGGTTTCTATGTTGCTACTTTTGCAAATTAATCACAGGGATTAAAGGAATAACTGGAAAAATTTCCTCTTGTATTAGAAGAGGGGCTTTGCTTTTTGGAGAGAACTGCACCTTAGTTTTACCTGGAAGACATAAACAATTTATTGTGACAGAAAGATTATACCAAGAACATGCAGGCCAGGAAACTAAATATTGCTGTAATAAGTACATGGCTTCATTTAGAAAGACTAGCAGACTACCTCAGTTAATCTACTGGCTATAAATTTCCACTGACAAAAGTTTGGGAGGATTCCCTTGTTAACTACTTAAAAAAAAAAAAAAAAGAATCTGCATATCTTTTATATACATATACATGCTGCTTACATGCATGTATAAATATATGTGTAGATATTTATGGCTGGTCTTGGCTATAATTGCTATCATATGCTTCAGTTGTCATAATATTTGTTTTGAACACATTTTCAGGTGATTTGGAAGTGTGTTTACAAAATGACAGGTGTATTTGTATACTAAAAGGAAACTTTCTAAAAGGTATGCACATAGGTTTCTTCACATGCTAGAAAGGAATGAATGTACAATGATGTCTGCCAATAATAATTGTGATGAATGGTGTTGCATCCTGGCGGTTCAAACCCAAAATTTATAACATAGTGTGGAGCCTTGTTGACATCTGCAAGCCCTGGCTTCTCTCGAAATTGATATATAAAATGAAAAAAATCTGTTCCTCTTAACAGTCACTATTTTTACAAGTTGCTGTTCTCAATTTGCTCTATGTCTTTTGTTTTTTCTGCAGGACAACTTTGGCCAACACTCACACATTCTCAAGAGGTGCTTATTTTAAGTCCACCCACTAAGATTGCTGCAATTATGCCTAGGCCTTGGCATATATCATTCTCAGATCACACTCAAGGCTATCACTTCATTAATATTAGTATGATATTTGCAGATATTAACTGGAAAAGTGATATGCAGAAAGGGACTTCTACTAAATGGGAGAATGCACCTCCAATCTATTGCCTAAAATAGGAAAACAAAACCATCAAAGTCAGATATCTTCATTTCTCATCCACAAAACACTGCATAGGAAGACTATCAATAAGGATAAAAACGTATGTTAATTTCTTCTGTGTTAATGTTTTGAGAGTGACCACTTTCAAACACTGTACAGGTTAATTGTCAATTGATACAAATCACCTGACATTTTATATCAGCTGAGGAGCTTGAAATGTCATTGCAAACCTTCTCATGTTAATTCTAAAGAGCAAAGTAGGCTTCTTCTCATGTTGTCGCCTCATAATTGTGTTTTATGCATGTGTCCTTCAAAAGAGGAATCTTAGTGCAATGACCTGTGCTGCCAGGGTTTCCACATAACTTTGTTATTCCAAGCATCCCAGCCATCCTCATCACATAGTATGTAATGAAAACACCTCTAAAATAAAACATCATCAGAAAGACAGGTCACATATGAAGTACGTTTGCATAAGTTCATGTACTTTAAGGTGATTGTACTCTGCTACAGTGAGAGAAAAGAAGTTCTATTAATATAATTTCTGACCAGGCACTATCTTAAACACATTGGTCCTGGAAGAAAAGATGTCACACAGACATTTCTCAGGAGTGAAAAAAAAAAAAAAAAAAAAAAAAAAGAAGGAAAACATCCCCAAAATGCCAAAGAAGTGCCATATTCAAGCAAGAAAAATGCAAGGAGACATGATACACTGAACAGAATTTCAGGAGTTGACAGCAATCCAATTGTTGTATTTTATAACACTGATATGAAAAGAACAGTGTGTATGCAGTCAGATCAATGACCATTAATCATAACATGGAAGAATTTAAAGGTGGAATAGCCCTGTTAGATCAGTCAGCCTGTCCTCTGCCCACACAGGCTCTCTCTCTGAAAAAAATACTCCAGTTCACTTTGTAGGAGATAGAATATAGTTCTACTGACATGAACATCACTGCTCCAGCTTTTACAGTACAAATGGAATTACTTCTGTTGTTTGAAGTTCTTAAGATTTTGTAAAATCTGTTCTCATCTAGTTTTTGTCCATATCTTTTGTGACCATCTATTAAACCAGTATCTCTCCACAAGATGGTGGCAACAGATGTGTTAACCATTTTTTTAACTGACTTTGAATTTATTGACTTTCAGTTATGTGATAAAAAATAAATATCATTACAGACTTTCACTGACTGTTTATTTTGGCAGTACTGCTTCAGAAATAAGGTTTTGTTAATTTTAATGACACCTATTTCTACCTTATTTTCTGCCTAAGATTTTTACTTATCACTATAAAGTGGAGAAAGACATAATGTAATTATTATGACCAACACTGTGAGGAGTCAATCTCCTTTCAACAGACTAATCTAATTCGCTAGGTTTTTAGCTTACTACTTCATTGATTCATGAATTCACTAACTCTCACGCTTACAAGCAAGATAATTATCTAGCCAAGGGTGACAGTGGCATAGGCACGAATGTACTACTTATGGATCATCCGGTGTATAACTATGTAGTATTTTGCAGGAATATATAAGGCCCATCTGAACACATATTGAGACTTTGCTACTGGAAGATAAGGTATGGAATTTCACAGCATCACTGCATTACCATAGAAGAATAACTTGTGGTAGCTTCAGAGCCTTGTAAATTTTACATACTTCTGCTTGCAAAAGATATGCAGAGACATACACATAAAACACAATACATTTCCAACAGTTTCTGAATATTTTGTAGTTGGCATTTAAAAGTATTATCTTTATAAGCACATACAAAATTGTAGCTTTATATATTTAGAAAAGAAGATACAGTCCTGTCACATTTCTGACTTACTGGAATCTAAACACATGAACAGAAAGTTCCCTGTGGTTGAAGAAGGAACAAAAACAACAAAAAAACCTAAAAACAACTGTACTGGATCAACAGGATCGTCTGCCTCCAGTAAAGGCCTCAGCAGATGACTACGGAAAGCATTTCCTGAATGTTCTCTTAACAAGTTGCATATTAGGTCACTCCATAGTCAGATGCAACTTCTGTAACCTTTGATGGACTTTCTCTTCCATGAAAGTATCTAGTCTCCTCTTCAGCCTGTGTAAGCAGTCACAATCAACAACATGCCATGGCAAAGTTGCACAACTTAATTGCATGGGAGAACAGCACACTTTTGTATCTATACTGCGTCCTACTAGCTTCATTAGAATTTTCCATACTGTCATGCAGAAGAGACAACAGCTTAACCCCTATTCACCTTCTCCTCATACTTGTGACACTTGTGATTTTTTGATCTTTATGAAATGCCCCTCTCCCACCCCCCAGGTGATGTTATTCACAAAAATGAAAGTCCCTAAAGGAATCATTGCTGGTGCAGGAACTGCTCCATACCTCACTCCTTTGGTCACCTGTCTTTCCATATTTTGAGGCTTTTTACTTTCTGATTTTTTCTCCTCTCTGATAGAGACAGCTGAACTGCACACAAAATCCAAGACATGGCTGGACTATGTATTTATACAATGGCATAACAATGTGCTTTGTTTTGTTTTCTACTCCTCTCATGATTAGTACGTAACACTTAATTTGCACTTTGCCCGCTACTGAGCAGGGAGCTGGTGTTTCTGTACCACAATCTGTCATAACACCAAGATTTCACTCCTGAGAACAAGTGTCAGTTCAAAGCCCATCAGCTTTACGTGAACTTTTACCAAGTGTATCATTTTTCATTTAATCTACTCTGGGTTTTGTATGCCACACAATTATGTTGTTCGTTCTGTAATCTTTCGCAGTGGGATTTCCTTCTATTGTATTGACTTATCAAAAAACTTTATCACTTCTTTATTCAGACCAATTGTCAGATTACTTACAAATCTGTTGAATATCATGTGTCTAAGTAAAGATCCCATTATTGTCTTCCATTTTGAACAATATTTTTTTTCACTCCTTACCTCTGATTCTAAGCTTTTAAACAATTATTGAATGTGCTGGGTTAACTAAAATCGAGGTAATTTTCCATGTGGTTAGACTCTTTTCTTCTTAGTAGCTGGCACAGTCTTTTGTTTAGGATTTAGTGTGAGAATAATGAGATAGCACCCTGGGATAGAGTTAATTTCTTCCAGTAGCCTTCCAGTGTTTGGGATTTGGTATGAAAAGAATGTAAGAACTCACTGGCTTTTGCCAAGGGGATGAAATATTTTTCAACTGTCCGGCTGCAGGTGCAAGATAGCAGCTGAGAGGAAACATGATGAGGCAACGCTTAGATTAACATCCAGGTTGAGCAATGAAGTATTCCATACCATGAACACCACACTCCATATATAAGCAGGAAGTTCACAGGCACTGGCTGCCTTCTTTGGTGGCTGCCATCCATGAGGGGTCTTGCTCCTGTTTTTGCTCACAGTGCCTGATTCTTGTGGCATCCCCACGCCTGCTGTGATCTCTGCATTTTACTGGACTTACTGTAGTCACAGTGTTCATTGCTGGGAGTGAGCATTCCACTGGCTAAGTATTGCCCTGTATATTTATACAGCTTTGTATATTTTATTATATTTACATTATTATTCACTCTTATTATTATTCTATTAAGTGTCTTTCCATTTCAGCCTATGAGCCTTTCCTCATTTTCCCTTCCTCACCAGGGAAGGAGAAGTGAGAGAGAGCAGCTGTCTACTGTTTAGCTGCTGGCCCAGTAACAGTAATAATGATCTACTCAAGTAAGTGTTTTTTATCTCTCTATGCAGAATAGAATAGAATAGAATAGAATACATTCTTGCCTGATTTCCTCAAGAAATTTTGAGAGACAGATCTTGCAGATACTCTGCCAGCAAGATCACATTTATCTGCATGTTATTGATGTCTTCAGAGAACCCCCAAAATATCAAAAGCATGACTTTTTAAAAAAAAAATAAATCTGCTAAGCCTTCTGCAATCTATCCTGCAAATGCATGTCCACTAATGACATTCATTGTTGCAGAGTTTGATTAATTTGTCATGTATATTTGTGAGGCTTGCTGAATAGTAGTGTTCTGCAATTCTCCTTAATTCTTTCTTTAGAGCAGGTATTGTTTGCCATATTTCAGTCCTTAGAACTAATGCTGTTTTAAATATGATATTTCATAGCATAATTATCATTTTATCTAGATTTCCTTTAGAGTTCTTGTGTAAATATAACATTTATTGGCAATTTGTTACTGTTCAAAAATGTCTTTGTCTTTCTGAAGAGTGGTTTCTTACTTTTAATCAAATCCCTTGCCTTATTGTTCAAAATTGGTGGTTTCTTTTGACACTTGTTAAATATTTTTGAGAGGTAACAGTCATTTTCTCTAGGCTTCTAGTATGGAGTTTTTAAATAATTCCTATGGCAATTGAAACATTTAACTCTCCTGGTTGCTTCTATTTAACAAACGTCTTCTTGACAGTGCTAGGTTAATAATTGGTTTTGATGACCTTAAAGGTGTTTTCCAACCTTTTCCAATGATTCTATGATCCTGTCTTTTATGTAGTTAGTCCTTTTAAAGACAAGCATATATTCAATGGATTTGAGGGGGGGCACATTCTTGCTCCAGAAAATATTTACTCTAAGTAAGTAAGGGGCTGTTTGTAACATTGAGAATCATCTCCTGGATGCTATCCATAACCAAGGCAAGGGTGTCTACTCCCATCATGACCTACCTAAACAGCTGCTGCATGATGATATCATAGATTGGCAACACACCCTGTTGCGCTATTTGCCAGTCCTGTAGAACAGTAATTAAAGTTTTCTACTATTGTCACTTTTCCCGTGTTTATGGCCTTTTTGATCTCCCTTGTGTTACAGTCAGTGTCCCCTTCTTGGCCAGAAAGCTGTTTTATATGTCGATTTCATGCTGTTCATTGTTAGCATTACTTCACTAAACTGATTAATTTCCAAGCTTTATTTAACATACAGCACAACTCCATCACTGGTATTACTTACTCTTTTTTTTCCTGGATACTTTGTGTCCCTCTTCTTTAATAGTTAACTGATATTAAGGTTGACCTTTCCACCAAGGTCCAGATATGTCTGTATCCCTTCATTCGTAATGGTCATTTTCTTTTAAACTATGAACCTTTGCAGTGCAATATGATATACAGTTCATCAAGATAAAACAAATAATTTAAAATTAAAACATAGATTAGAATTTTTGTTCTAAATATAGCATTTCAGTTTAGGATATTGATTCCACTAATTATAAAATCAAAGTCTGTTTTTAGTTTTTTTATGTCTTGCCATTTTCGTACAATTCACTGTATGAGAAGGTTTACCACTTGTCTACTGTTTTCTATAAGCATGTTACAGTTCCCTTGCACCCAAGAGATATGTAGATTTCAGTATGTTAGAGCAGATGAACAGAATTTTCACTGGCACATCTAAACACTGTCCTCGGTAGATATATTCTGAAAGACGTTTTAATGAAGTTGGATACCACTGAGAATGCAATAAGCCAGAAATACAACCTTAGGAAGGCCACCTCATTATCCAGCATCCAAAGTCACAAACCTTCATCTTCACCCCAAATACCCTATTTCAGATATTATTTGAACAACATATGCATATAAACTAATATCGTTAAATTTGAAAATGTTGTTCTTCGTTATTTTATGCATACATTTCCACAGTATGCAATGATGCTGGTACACACTAATTATCTAATTAACCAGGACAGAAAATCTGATTATAAACCCTACCTTCACCCTAACTGTATAATTATTTTTAGGACATGAAGTCGGCTTTACACCTTTGACCTCAGGTCAAAGGTGCTAAACAAATTATTTTTTCTTGCTAATTAGTGAATATGGGATGAATTTGACCTTCATTAACAGCTTAAATTCTTGTATCAGCTACTGGTTTTTTAATTGACTGAGGGAAAAAAAGGTTTAGCATATAGGGTATGCGATCACTGTAGAGTTAACTTAGACTTGTTCTAAAGAGTTGCCTCTACTTCAGTTGCAACTGACATGCAAAAATCTTTGGGTTAGTTGTGTGAATCTTTTTAAGGAAGTTAACTAAAACACCCTGAGATACAAACTGAGTGATACACCCTGATACAAGCACAAGTGAGGCTTCTGTTGCACTGCTCATCCACTTGCTTTCGAAAAAGATGAACAATAAACTATTTGAGCTACCAAGTTCTTTAACATCTTTGAATTAGTTTCAGTCATGCCTTAAGGGCAAAATTCACTCAATGTCCACAGAAGAATCAAACAACAAATCCCCCATAAACAATGGACTATGATGGAGGTGATGAAATGGCTACCAACCTATTTCACTTGGAGCTGATATATTACACAGTACTGTGCAGCAACAGTAGCTCAGGTTTGAAAGGCTTACAACATAGTTTACTACTGCCTTAGAAGTTAGCACTATAAAAACTTGACTTCCAGTCCATAGTACATTAGTTCTGGTAGGCAGCTAAACACTACATGGCTGCTCACACATTCCCCTCCAGAGTCAGATGGAGGAGAGAATCAGAAGGTTAATACTTGTGGGTCAGAATAAAGCCAGCTTAATAGAGGAATGAAAAACCAGAAAATCACAAGTGATACCAAATCACCATCAGGAGACACATGCCCAAACAGTCTCCAAGCAATGGATACTTTGGAAAAGTACCGAGACTATACTCTGAGTCCTCAAAACTCTCAGCAATAAACACAAAGGTACATCTAATTAGCAAAGTACAATGGCTAAAAATAATATGGGACAGAAGGCAGCTGAACTTTCGGGTCTGCTACCAGAATTAAATTCTATGAAAACACATCTTTGCTGAGGGTTACTTTTTTTTTCCCGCCCTCTAAAGACCATTTGACTCCTTTAGGTCTACAAAATATATGTGACATAAGCTATGGGGAATGGTGACAAGTCTGGACTTTGGAATCCTTCATATGGGGAAAAAAACAACAATAAAATCAACAAAACTACAACAACAAAAACAACCATGATTTTTATCCAAAGTTGAAAATGACCTTTAGTTTCAAGTATATAACGATCCAGTTCGGTATCTGTTTATTTAGTTGGAAAAGCAATAGATTGACTGAGCACACAAAAGTTATTTGTGCTACAAGTTTCTAAAGTTGCTTATTTTTTCAAATGTCATAATCCACTGTATGGGTATCTTTTTTTTCCATACACTCCTTTCTTATTTTTAAGCCTCCATGAGATATATAAAAACTCTGTAAAGTAATATTTTGCAAGATAACAGTCTGAATTAGGATGTATCTCAGGGACCTGCATGTGTTCTTGAAAGAAGGTATTTTAAACTAGAAGGTAACAATGAAAATAGATTATTTCCTGTATCCGAAACATAGACTTAAAAACCATATTCCAGAAAAATGTACCAGAAATATACTTGATATTACTAATGTTAATTCCTAATGGTATTAATATTCTCATTTATATTTATAACTGTAAAAAATGTACCATCTGTCTCACTGACTGTAGGAGACCAGATTACAGTAGCTGTAATACGATTCATTTTTAATACAAATCACTACTGATTAATTATAATGTGAAGTGTCTACTGGAAAAGGAGCAATTATTTCACTGGTTCTTATAATGCTGGCAAGCCCGACAGTTTCAATTCTATTTTTTCTTTTGGTAACTGAGCTACACAGTCAAAAGTATCTCTCCTCGTTAAAAC
This sequence comes from Caloenas nicobarica, assembly GCF_036013445.1. Lineage (NCBI taxonomy): Eukaryota > Metazoa > Chordata > Aves > Columbiformes > Columbidae > Caloenas > Caloenas nicobarica. Next base: position 79,871,783 of record NC_088246.1, on the reverse strand, counting down.
ATAGAACAAAGCAGACTCAGAATTCCTCACCAATTCTGCTTCTCAAAAGGCAGGTTGCTTTTCATGACAATTGCTCTAGCATAGTTGAGGCCATCTATTTCCTCAAATAAAAACCTTTACAGATGAATTCCAAATCTAGCTGTCTGTTGTGACTTCTTCTCTACATTTCTTCTCATTAACAAATTTTAACATAAATGGCCTCCTGACATGATAAACCCTGTGTTCTGATAAAGCAATTTCAGAATTTTATTCCTAGTCCCTCTTCTCTGCCACTACTGGTTTTCCCACTTCTCACATTTATGATGGATGACAGCTCAAGTTATGTCCCTGGTCCATGCCTGAGGCACAAGTCTAAATTTTGTCTACATTTAACTTCTCTGCAGGCAAAACACAAGATGTGGCTTCAAACCAGATACATTCAACAGGTTCAGAACACAACATTGTTCTTAATTCAGTTTTAACCTGGAACAGGCCAGAATAATTTCTACAAATCTTGGACGAACCGATTTAAATGAAGTATGAACTTAAGAGCGTCTAGTCTATGTTAAACTCATTCCAAATATAGCCAGTGACTACATTTCCAGTCTGTCTGCAAGACTCAGATTAATAAAGAAAAAGAGAACAAAAAGATAAAGAAAGCAAGGAGGATAGTTGCATGTCTTTAAATACGTTTTTGTAGTTGGAAAGAAAAGGGACAAAATAGTGATAAGAGGAAGGAAGGAAGGAAGGAAGGAAGGAAGGAAGGAAGGAAGGAAGGAAGGAAGGAAGGAAGGAAGGAAGGAAGGAAGGAAATAGAGGGAAAATGGTTCCTATGATGGCATTTGTAGAAAAGGAGATGGAAGATAAGAGCACTTAAGAAAGCAACAAATAAATAGTTCATGTTGTGAGTGAGACCACTAGTGACAAGGATCAGGAAAATTAACATGGCAACCCGAGGGATAATACAGATGATATTCTTCGTGCTCATTAATTACAGGTCCAGTGCATGTGCATATTTTTTTACAACTAAGGCTATATAGAAAATCTCCATGAACCATCCTCTGTATATAAGGAAGATATTTGCAGATCTCCCGAAGAATTCTGTTTCAGCACCAACAGGAGATTTTGCCATGTCTGGGCACACAGCATCACAAAAGATCTGGCATTTTCACTGATTCATTGCTAGTTAGTAGTGTTTAATAGAGCTAGTTGGAAAACAGAGACAAAATTCTCATTTGTTATGTTTGCTACACATAAATGTTTAGGAGTCTATATAAAAACATATGTGCTTATATATATACACACAAACCCCCCATTACAAATTTCATTCCCAGAAGTACTATACAAGAAACTCAAAAGCCATTTATGAAGTAACAGATGATGATGCAGAAGCATCATCCACTTAAGGATATCAGGATCTTGACTATCTTTAAAGCACTAAAGTATTGTTCAGCAGCTATGTAAAGTCATGATGAACTACCAGCAGAAACCATCCATCTCCATCTAGAGTGGTGCTTGCCTGAATGCTGAAAGAAGCAGAATAATTTTTTCCTTCAAATCATAGCAATTCCTGAGCCCTCCCCACAAACAAGAGAAAGACAGTTGTTTAATTGCCCCCATAAAGAGCCACAAATTATGGGAAGCATCTAGGGCAATGTATCACCATTGCTCCTTCTTTAAATGGCCAGATAAAAGGAAACTGAAAAGGGCATTTAATGCTGTATTTTCTTCAGTGGTTGAACCACTTCTCCCGTTCTAATTAAGTAATTGAATTTCTGGACAAGACATACTCTGCCCTGCTTCATTTGTTCCTTACTGGTATCCCAATTCAGCAAAACATTATTTCTGTGGAACCATACTCACTGAAAGCTATCTTGCTTTGTTGGATCAGAGCTACTAAATCTTGTTTATAATTTATTGTGTCAATTTGTACTCTGAAAGGGGTTTGGCTTTCCAAAAACATTCTAGAATACACTATATCAGAGCCTTTTTTTTATTTTCTCTTTACTATACTGTCCCTAATCTTACTTCTTATATGCGTATCAGTTTCCTGACCTTCACGTCTTCATTTAACATCAAGCAGCGTAGTGTTTAGTACATGCAGTACAAGTGAGGCTTTTATATTTGTATTTACAAGGGAGTTAAAGGGAAAGCTTTGTGAGGACATAACAATTTATCTTCCTCTTATCTTCTTACCCTCCTTTGCTCATGTCTTAAAAACTGTTTGTTTGTTATTTCTTTATGCCTTTTTTTCCTCCTGAAGGAGGGCACTTATTAACCTAAATGCTTTGAAAGTTTTTTTAGGAAGTTTGTGTGATTGCTGAATTAGTCATTAGTGTGTCCTCAGAGTATTATTGCTGTGGGATTACATTTCACATTAAAATGCTATCATTTCAGTGATGTGTTTGTTTATCACATTAAAACCGCTCCTACTGATAAATTTTCACATCCTTTTCCTGCTTTCATAGAATCAGAAATTCTACAAATTCCTTGAAAGTCTAAAACATTTAATGTGATCTTTTGCACCTGAATGTCTGCAGTGCTAACAGTTATAAGCCAAATGAAAAAAAAATCACAGAATTTATATTAGTTTATCACATCAATCAATCAGCATCATAAAGCAGATAATACTTTCTTCCTTAAAGTTGTATGTTCTTACTCTCACAGAATCCTGAGAGCAACCATGAAAGGGAAGCTAAGATGAGCTGTGGGGTGCTGTTGAGGGGTCTGGGACTCTGTGCAAGTGAACAGCAAAAAGATTACAGTCTAGGATTGATGTATTTTCCAGTTCTATAGCTCATATTCACTCTGCTAGAATTTGAAATCTAAGCAGTCATTGATCATGAACAGATACTGCTGTTAACAGGAGATGTGTACATACATGTGTAGATAAGAATGACTTAGGTATTTTCATGTTAGACAAAGCATCTGCAACACCAGCAAATGAATGCAATCCCTTTTATTAGTTCAGTGAAAGGAATGCTGTCCATCAGCTAAACGTGAAAAGTAGGGGCTGATGTTAAAGCAGAGTATTTTATCTATTATCTAAGTTATCTATATACAACTCATCTAAATAAGTTATTTCAGCCAAGTTTCATGCAACTAGGTGACAATAATTAAACTGCCCTGTGGCATTACTCAAAAGCAAAAAAGTAAATGTAAGGAACCCAAGTTAAGGGCAGAATCAAGTCAAAAGAACATGTGTAAGGAACTTCATGAAACCTTAGTAGATACTTTTATATAGCAAAACTTTTCTTGCAATGTAATGCTTGTTTACAGTTGGAGATGTCTATGGGAAAATCTGCATGAATTAGAAATATATAATGAGACTAAGAAATATTTTATTGCTTCCATCACAATACATTCTGGAATTTTCTGAAATATTATCATATGCTAAAAAGCATAATTAAGATCATAGCCTTATACTAAAATGCAGTATGCAACATCAAAAAAGTACAGGCTTAGTGACTGTGTCAAAAAAATGTCATTCTCTGACTTTTAGGATTTAGTATTGAAAGCACATTTGTTGAGAAGAAAGAAAAAGTGATACATTTTAGACAATTCAAGACTCAGGAAGGGAATATTAAATTGTGTCTTGCTTGCAAGAAGCTAGATATCAATTCAGTGTAAGTGAAAGTGTTGAACCACATAAAGTACTGTTAAAAGCTTCAACAACCATATGAGTTTCCTAAGAATTTCTTAATGTTACACAAAGCTAATTGTGTCAGAAAGCCTTTGTGTCTGCAATGAAACATCTGTTTGAATTTTTTTTTCAATTTGACTTAATGGAAGGGAAACATTTGCCTCCTTGAATATATATGACATTACTTGAAGAATTATCATATTACAGAATTATCACTGTAGTCTTTGTTTTAATTCTAGATTTCTAAAATAGAAATTGCTGGCCTATACACCAGTAGAATTCAAAAAAACGCAGAATCCCCTATTAGCTAATCCTACACAAATTAGGACTGTAATCTGTGCAGCACAAGGCTTTTACTCTGCAAATCCTTAGGGTCTTGGCTGTGCTACAGCCTGCAAATCATCTCTAATGGGTGTAACATGGATTTCGCAGCTATTAAACTAACTGCATCTTCAGCTGTTTCCTGCCAAACTATCAAGAAAATGCTGCAGTTTAATAATGGATATATCACCTTATGGATATTATGATCTTGTATGAGATTTGAAACCACTTTAGATCCCTTAAGGAAAATACTCTGTTATTAAAATTAATTGGGCACAATTATGACAGTGTGAGAATTTTTGCCAAATTCTGCCTTTAGTTGCCTCTGTGTAAAGGTACAGTATTTTTTGTCAAACTGCATGAATTTACTTTAGATTTACAGTTACAGAACATAAACTGCACTTAGCATAATGACAGCGGCTTTTTTCCTTGATCTGACAGGAAGGGTTGTACAGGAGGGACAACACCTTGCCAAGTCCAACCTTGGCAATTCCATTCTCTGATACACATAGTATAGCTGGTGGTAGTTAATACTATTTCCCATACACAAATTTAACTCTTAGAAATTTCAGTTTCCATCAAATTGCGGAACTGAGTTAAAATAATTACTGCGTACACTTTTAAACAATCCTGACTTAGCAAATCCCATGTGCAGTGAACCTTTAGTGAAGTCTGCAGTCTGTTCTAAACTTGACACGTAGCACCAAAAAATGTGTCCTGATTTTGTGAAAATGCATTTGATTTGTAAAAACAAAAATGAAACTTTCCACTCATCCTCAAATAAAATAATTCTTTCAACTATCTGATTTGCCGTCAAGCACAGATAACTTGGTTATTAAACAGGTTCCACTTGTCAGTGTGGGATATCTCATAAAAAAAGAAATTTGAAGAAGAGACAAAAAAGCACACATTGTGTTGGTATTTTCTCAAATCTTGATCTTTTTTCTGTCTAACATGTAACACTATTTTCATCACTAGTCAACATGATTGCCCCTCACAAAGGGCTTGCTGTGTTTCCTACGTGTTTTGTTTCGCTCTGTCTTCAATCATGCTAGGACAACTGAAACTGTTGTAGAACCATGATTAACACGGATAAAAACTCATTCTCATCTCACATAAATTAAGGCAATGTAATTAAGGTTTCTACTGTTTGGCAGGTGTAAATACACAATAGGATCTTCCAAGATATGACTCCACAGACAATAAGGGATGATCTAGTTGGTCAGGAAGCATATTTTCAATTTATATTTACAATGCTCATTCATCTTTGAGGGGCTGCACACCTAGAAATCTCAGAAGGATTTTAGTGTACTATTAATTGAAATCTTCCTTTGAAAGTACCAGACAATCCAGTTAATAACTTTAAATACACAAACTTAGAGGTACACTTTGGACAAAACTGTAAGGCATGGTTAGTTTGTGTGCTTTATTCCTGATCTAGCAGATACATCCCTTGCTTGTTATATTCAGAGACAGGTTTCCTTAAAATAAACTGTGTTTATGCAGCTGTGGAATCTTAAATTGATTTCAAAATCAAAAAAGTGCTTATATTGATTTGGGTCAAATTTAGCCAATTCTCAAAAGTATTATAATAAAATGGAGGCTGTGATTACAGATTGCAGTCCTGAATAATTTATAGAGAAATTACTGAGTTATTACTGCAATTTATAATTATATTGATAATCTTTAAGAAATAGTTTTCAGAAAACCCTCACAAATGTATGCTATAATAGCTAGTAAATTATTTTTTTTGTTACAGTGTAATTTGCAAACTGCTATTTCCTTTCTTTATCTTCTTTCTTTGGAAATTCAATAGATACCTCAAAATCAAGTTAGCAAGGTATAAATAACTGCTGAGATAGGCAAGAAATGGTGCTTTGTGACTGATCAAGGAATGTTCCTTTTACCATATGTAGGTCAATAAACTCTTGTTAAAATTAGATTTTCTGTACTTACTCAATTTGTCATTAAAGACCAGTACAGCTTTATTGGTTTTGTGGAAAATCTCAACCCACAAAAAGTAAGGCATGGTTCTACTGTTAAGCAATTCAGCTTTTAAAATACTATAGTAGCAGCTAAAGCAACTTTCCTGTCAATTTAGCAGTGTGAGAATTAAAGTGATAGATATTTTTATCATAGTAGAATCCATTTTATTGATTACAAGACATATGAGTTTTAACAGAACATGAGACCCACAAACTGATGTGGTACAAATAGTAGCATAACATTTGACCTCAGCACAAAAGAAAGAGGTTATGCTTTCCAAATGCAAAAGAAAAGCAAAATACATTACACTTCAATACAGAAATACAATTGTGAATAATAACAGTATCTATCAGAGTAGCCATCATGTTAAGAAATTAACTGAGAAGAAAAATTAAGTACTGTGTATTGCAAAGACACCAAAAGTCCTGTTGGTCTTGCATTGAAGGAAGTCTGACACCATGTTATGATTTTTTAAAGCAGTGTGTTTGAGTTGCAGTCAACCACAATCTTATCTCCATGAAGTTTCATGCAATAAAACATAAAAACAAGATACCCTTTTCACATTTTTGAGCATTTCTGACTTTCGCCACATTTCTGTTTCTTTTTTTTTCTCAGGATTGATTTTAATTATTTCTTCCAAGATTAAAAATATGCTTTAAATAAACTGGAAGTCTGAGAGAAATGTGCTGACAGAATGTTTTATGCCAAACCAGTTTATTCTCCATTAAGCTATCGGTCTTGGTAATACTTGTAAGCACTGAAAAAACCAAGAGAACATAAAGCTGTCCTTTTGTCTGACCAGTAAAAGTACTGATTTATTGAAAACTTGGTCATGAGGGTGGTAAGATGATTTTAGCTCTTATCTTGCACTCCCTTGCTTTGGCAACGGCAACTTGTAGCATCCCTATAGGCTTTGCTGTGCCAAATCCAGGTTGTTGTTAGGAGATCTGATGCACTGAGTTGCTTGTGCTGCATATAATAAAAAGAAACAAGAAGAAAGAGCAAGAAATGTTCTGAGCTTTATAATCCAAATCAGGTAGGGGCTATAGCCACTTTAATCTCCCAATCTCATTTGAAACACCCTTAAAACACAATATAGAAATGGCCATGAAGTCAAAAAACAAAGCAGATATCTTTCCTGATTTTCATTTCATTTCATTTCATTTCATTTCATTTCATTTCAATTCATTCTTTCCTCTATTCCTAGTTATGCAATGAGTCATGATCAAAATTTCAGAGATCAATGATTTCCTTATTAAATACATTAGTTAAGAAGAACGTGTAAGCAATCTTATCCTCAGATTTGGATGAATTTCAGTGGTGCTATTCATAATACAGTGTCAGGCCTTCAGAATGCAGCAAGATTTTATGTTGTAGCAGATAAAAAGATTTTTCAGAGAAATGGAAAGAAAAACTATTTTAAATTTGTAGAATAGGAAAATGCTAGCAATTTTTTTTCTTTTTTTTTTTTAATTAGCTATTCACTTCTGGGGTTGAGTAAACACTGACTTGAGTGTTTACATTTTTAATTCTTACTGAAATAATGAGAATTAACTTCCATTGTCTGACTGTTCGCTAGTGCACAATTATTTCCTGGGACACTGGGACACAGCATTTTCACCCAGAATGTTCTCTAACAAACGCTCTAACATTCAGAAATAATTTGCACTTTAAATACCGTATGATCCCATAAAGCAATGTCATTTGGTTGGCTGGAGCATACTTGCAATATATAGCTCCCTTGCTGATGATTATGTGCCTTGGCCCTGATGGTCTCAGAAATCAATCGGTGATATGGGAGCTTTTTATTTCTACATCTATAACTCTCAACCAAATGCTATAGATTCATTCAGCTGATAGATTAAGAAGAATTGTGTCATTGTATCTGTTTAGGAAATATCACAAAATATGAGATTAGTCATTGACTCACTGGTAAAGTGTATATTGCGTTTGCTAGCCCTTGAAAACAAGAAGAGTATCTTTGATCTGCAAAGGAAATGGGGAAAATGTTCCTTTTAGTTTTTCAAAATCGTGTTTTCCCTTAAAAAAGGACAGTGAGGTGAGGGGCCAGACACATCAGGTTGGATAGTTCCCTCCATGCCTTGGGAAACTGAGGAGCTCATACATGTGCCTTATAGCGAGGCAATAGGAACCACTGAAGAAGCATGTTTCAGTTTTGAAAACTGAGAAAGCGGGAAGGTGGCAGTTCCTGAAATCTTTTTCGAGGAGCAGGGAATGACAGTCTATGTACAGTTTTAAAATGAAACTGTGCTTTGCCCTAAGAGATAAGTAACTTCTGTTCTGAAATCTAACAGGCTCCATGGGACTTAAAAATGTTTTTAAAGAAGCTAATCAGAATGGGATTGTATCATTAGAGAAATGTATTTCTCTTATACAAAATTGTTGGAAATTCAAGTCTGACAGAATTCATACCAACTGTTCAGTTAGTCTCTTCATAATTAGAATATATTCTATGAAGTTGTGATAAATATTTTGTATCTATTAAATTATCTTTATTCCTGAAAATAACCTAGATGTCTGTATTGCTTGCCAAGAGCTGCTTCAAGTACTCTTCACTCATTCTTTTAATGAGTATTTTTTTCCTAATGTAAATCTGAACTATATTTGTTTGTGTGTGTGTTTTATTTTTTTTGTAATGTTAATATTACTTTTAAATATCAAAAACCCCCCACCTTTAATAAATACCAAAGTTACACTCTTTTTCATATTATCAAACAATATGAAAGTGGGAATGAATCTGAGGAGTCTTTATTCTGGCATATTACCAAAAGTTTTATGTGGGTTTTTTTAATGTTATTTTATGTCTCAAAGATCATACATGGTTAGTCTTATATGCTGTCCTTTATTCCTTTTTTTGGGTAGGTTTTTTTATTCTCCATTATTTCATCTTCAGTTGCTAATATAGGAGACATTCCACATCTGTGACACACTTGGCATAATAATTTAATATTCTTTGTGAGATGCGTAAAGTTCATCCATACTTCCTTGGAATTTTGACAGTAACCATTTTGCTCTCATGTGACCAAAAAATAAATAAATAAAAATAAAAATGACCTTTCTGCTCAGCTAAGATGAAATGAAAGCAAAATATTCAGTCTACAAACACTCAGAAAAAAATCCTATGATCCGCAGTATGCCTTGTACTTGTAATTTTCATGACAGAATTGATTTGTTATGAGACTTTTTATATCTGTAAAGAGGAAACTTGTTTCTCAGAAGCCATCTACTCCTCTATCTCATTTGTGAAAATATGCTAAGCTCCCAATAAATCAGGCAGACAACTGATTTCATGGGTTAGTCAGGGTGAAAATGGCAATTTTAACACTTTATTGTAAATAAATGATGAAATTCTTTTAACACAAAAAACTCTATACAGTCTAAAAGTGCCTCAATATCTACTGGAAGTAAATTTATAATGAATATTAAGAATAGTAATGAAATTCTACTTAAAAACAATATTGACATTTCTGTTTTAAAATGTAATGGTAATTCAAGACAACCTTAAAACAGCCTTTTTATAAGCAAGAAATACAGGCATGAAGGTCTGCTTCTGTAGTGGATGCAAGAGTATTACCATACTAAATCAGATACCATTGCCTCAGGAAAGAGCATGTTATTATTATCTATAACTTTTTAAACTATATGACAACCTGATTTACACGGTATACAGCTTTATAGTAATTCCAGTTTAGTTAGGACCTTATCTCATTTCCATTAAAGGCAGCTTAACCTCTTATGGGAAGCTTAAAGGAATCTGGATGAAATTGCAAGTACTAGGATAAAGCTACAAGGTAAAAAAAAATCTTCATTCAGAACAACGCTGAACCACATGCTTAGCTCTCTGATGAGGTCTCAATGCATACTCAAATATAGTGCATATTTATTTGCGATAAGGCATTATGATGACTTTTTATCTATGCCCTTTGAGGATTAAATGGAAAAAATACAAACTAAGAAGGAAATTTCTAACAATTTAAAATAAGAAATCACATGGAAATTATGAAAAAAACTATACAGAGAGACATTTTAAGAACTGAGTATCATCAAATGCCCAAACTACCAGTTTTGTCCTATTCTCCTTACTGGGTCTTGCATTGCATAGCTCCACTCTGACTTTCCTCAACGTGTGTTGTCCCCCAAATATCCAGAGCCGACTCTGGAGGAAACACTAGAGAGACAGCCACCTGTCCATTTCAGAAGTAGTGCTACCATCTTGTTTCTCCTTGTTTTTGCTGTGATGAAAAATATCCCACCTCCACCATTATAGTTCTTCAAAAAAGTTGAACTAAAAATACATAACTTACTGGTAATCAGGAATGGTCTATGAAATATGAAAAGTCAATACTTTAAGAAGATATTAACTAGTTCAGGAGAAAAAAAGTATGTTCATTAGAGCCTTACAGAAAAGCAGAAAAACAAATAAACATGAACAAAAATATGTATTTAATGTTACAGTACAAGACCTCTATTTGCATATTTGTACATTATCTGGCAGATAGAAAAATGCAAGATTTTTCATATACATTTTTGCATGTTTTAAATAAAGCACCAGAAATTTGCTATGACTTTAGTTTAATTTTCTTATGTGTTTTATTTTTTTTTTCTTTCTTTTTGTTGTTTTGTGAATTAACTGTCTCTGTCAAGATTGTCATGGAGGATAGTGAGATTAGCTCAGGAGGTTCATAAAAGGGATAACTCATAACTCAGTTAAACCAACGGAGCTCATGATTTAGATTTTTACATAATTGTCTGTTCAGGAATGAAGACAATCTGTTATGTTGCCAAAACCTTTAAATCAGGTTATTTACGATAACTTCTTCAATGGAGAAGAGAACTATTCAATATGTAATAAATATGTTTTAAATAGTCTCATTTCATTTTTTCCTTACCTACTAACTTATCATTTTTTTTTTTCATTTAAAGAGTGATAACAAATATATAGGCATTTTACAGTCACATGTGAATAACTCAAAATTCATGTAACTTATATAGGTCTCATTACATCATGAAATTAGCATCAAAGACCAACATGGATTCTCCCATATAAAATCACAACTAGGTGATACAGTTTCAATTAATTTTCAGGATCAATAATAATGCAATAATAATGCAAATGCATAGTAGTTGTTACAAAAAAAAAAAAATCATATTTACAGATTTAGTATCATAAGTAGTACATCCACACATCCTTCTGCAAATCTGCTGCTGTTTTCATGAGAAAGGAACAAGTTTGCTATACAGCCTGTCAGTGCATTACTAACTTGGTGAAACCTGCTGAAGCAAATTTTTTCACAAAACTTTCTCCCTTTACTTTCAGCCTTTCTTAAATTTAGATTTTTCTTTCATTTGGTCTTCGCTACCCATGTGTGGTTTCAGGTAAGCACTGGAAAACTCAGGTGATCCTTCTAGCTGAACTTTTGCTGGGCATTTTTACTTACCCCTACAGCCTCATGGAGATAGGCATTCTGTGAGATTAAGATTTTTAAAAAGATAGTCATTGTTCTTTCTTCGCCTAGGGATAAGCAGTGTTACATAAAAGAAAAAATCTGATGTACCATGGCCTGGCCTAAGCCTTGAGCAGACTACAAAATGCTGGTAGTGGCTGCTAGTCTCAGTTTCTAGGATTCTCAAGTAGGCTGCTACCACAGTGAGGGTAAACACTTGTCACCAGTTTCAGAAGTGATAGCTTCTCTAAGATCCAGCCAGGCAATTATGAGTTCAGAGCAGATGTCAGAGTACCTTCAGTCCAGGGGCCATGCGTAACCTTTAGTCAGTGTCCCCAGTATTCTCTCCTCAGGCTTGTTCTTCTTATCTGTTACAAGCAAGGGCCAGGCTTCCGTTGCATCTGACTCTTTTTCTTGGAAAAACACTGGGCTTATCCTTGCTTTTGAGCTTATCCTTGAGGCGACACTGTTAGTAATCCAGAAGGTTACTCTGGATATAGGCAATTTCTCAAAAAAAATTAAAGACCTGTCTTTAGAAGTTGTACAGCCTTCCTTTTTATCATTAGAAAATTTGGCAGGATAAGACTTCCACCCTTCTGAAAGAGAATAAAGACATCCCTCTGCCTGTTCTGCTCCTGATGGTGAAGGTTACAGAAGTATCAGTATACTCTGAAGACTTTTTCTTTCATAATTTTCCACTGAGGTAAAAATTTTGCTGATGAACATCTAAAGCACAACACTGGTCCTTCTCAAAAGATTCTTGCTGGCTCAGCTGTTTCTGACCAAGTTATAGACATGCAGAGCCAGAAAGCTGTAAACTTGGGCAAGAGATTCTAAAATCTAAGTAAGCCTCTTAACCAGGTGGTTTAAAACAATATGGGTGAAGAGAACAGGAAAGGAGAAGTTTTAAAAAGTTACAGTGGACACGATAGTCAGCAAATACAGCTCTAGATCTACTAGTAGCAAACTCTGAGTGCCTTTCATAGCAAATGGCAATCCTCTCTGTGGCAATGATGAGATTTCCAAAATGGCGTGATTTGTCTGCATGAAGGCTTGAAATTCACTGTAACACATGAAAGCCCTCCCACATCACTTATGCTTTTAAAGCATATTTATGTTCTGAAACAGTAAAGGACACAATGATATATTCAATATTAACTGGCAAGGAAGGAAGGGAACCACTATACTATTTCACTAGTGAATATGCAGAATGAGCAATTCTGACAAATAGAATGGGAAAAGCGAGTGTGTATTTAGGCCATCCAGAATCTGATGCAGAAACAGTAGCAAGTGTGCTACGGTCTTGTCTTCTGGCACTGAATTAAGAGTCTTCCCCATACTCACTGTACAATGCATAAGGGAGAAGTTAGTTGCTCTACTCCTGCTATAGATCACTCCAGCTTTACATGGGTTAAAAGAATTTCATTCTTTGTGTGGGGAATACATTCAATGACTTTACTGCTTTCTAGAAACTGGAATTTTTTTTTTTTTCTCCTCTCCTCCTGTCTGTGTCTGGATGAGACTATCCGAATTCCTTGAGCCTATTAGGAACAGCCAACAGCCTCTACAGAACTGCCATCTCTGGCATAGTTATAAATCTCTGAAGCTCCTTCCATTTATCTTAGGTAGCGCAAAATGAACTGCAGTAACTGAGTTTTTTCCTGCATTTTCAATGATTCCCTGAACACTTCAGATAATTTAGAACCCGGAAGTCTAACACTGTGGTTGAATTTGTAAAAGGGTTTGATGACTTTTTTTCCTTGTAATTGTAATTCTTCTACCAGTTAAAATGTAGGCAATAAATTCACACATCAGAATACAAAATGACTATTTATTTGTGTCAGGAAGGAATTTACTCCCTATTGTATATGCCATTTACAACATTTATACAATTTGCTAGATAAGTTGTTCAGCATTTGGAGGTGGTCATTTTTCATGGAAACAATTCAAAACAATATATTGGGAGTGGACATCAGTTCTGTGGTGATTCACTGCAGTTTAAATATAAAAACAGCCACAATAATTGGGATAAGGTTCACTTACTCAAGTATCTTGTATTTTACACTGATTACAGATAAATGCTTAAGTAAGAGAAGAACTGTATATGGCACTTGCTTTCCTATCCTCCAACTTATTTCCATTCAGATTGTAATATCCATGAATTTAATGACCCTCAGTGGATGTCTCTAACATGAAGTTGTCCAGTCTCTCCTAGAACCCAGCATAAGCTAAAATTCTAACATCCACAGGCATCAACAAATTTCAGCATCAACAAATATCACAGGCCTACTGTTCATTCCTGAAAAAAAAATCTTTATTTGTTTTGGAGATAGCTCCTAGCAGTCTTTTTATGTCCTCCACTATTTAAAAACAAACAAAAAAAAGTATCAAAAGTCTACATGCCTGTCCATGCCACTCATGGTTACAGACTGCTATCATAACTCCCTCAGGCATCTTTGTTTCAGGAACGAATAGTAGACCTCTCTCTCACTTCCCTTAGGTGAAGAGTCATTCCTCATATGAAAATAATTATTAACTTGACAATCCTTATTGTCTGCACCTAAACCTTTTACAGTTTTACTATATACTTGTGAGAGAAGGGGAGGGGAAGCAAGAGTGCCAAAAAGCTCGAGCTGTATACTTTAATCGATATATGAGTAGAAAACAGGCATACACAGTAGCATGGTCTCTATTTCAATTTATGTTCCTTTACCACTGATTTCTAATACTGCTCTTTTTTTTCGTTTGACCACTCAGTGGTATCAGACTTTCCTATAAATTTATTGTGACTCCAAGGTCTCATGTCTTAATGGAAATGGTCACCCCAGTACCTACCATTTTGCATGCAAGTTAGAATTGTTCAAACCCTCACGCACACCATATTACATTCACTTGTACTGAATTTCACTGTCAGATTACTGCCCTGTCACACAGACACAAAGAAGTTCTGCTGTTTTTTGCAAGTGAGCTTCACCTCTACTGCCGTAAATAGCTTTGCTTTAGCAGCAAATTTTGCAAATTCCTGCGTGAACTTTACCTCTTACACTTTCTATGCTCAGTTTTGTTACATGCTTCTGTGACCAACTTTATTGAAAACCTTTAAGAAGTTCAACTAAATAAGATCACTTGTTCTTTCTCTTCCCCAGAAAACTGAAAGGTTTTTTAAGCTTTACAAAAACACGTCAGTTCTCCATAAGCAGATCACATTTATCTGAATGTCATTAATTCTGTCATTTACTATAGTTTTTTTACTATAGTTTTACTAATTTGTCCAGTAAAAATATTCAGTGTTCCCCATGTCTTCCCTGAAATTTTTCTAAAAAAGTGACATCACTTTTGCCACTCTCCACTTGTGTTAAAGAATTTTTAAGGATGACACACAACTGCTTTGACTCAGCTTGGAAGCCTTGAAAAAACATGATTCAGTCCTGATGGATGCAAGCATTCATCCTGCTTGAACCACAATCTTTTCCACAACTTCCGTGTCAGACAGATGCCCTGACAAGTTGCTCACCAAAAAAATTCAGGCTTCAAAATCTTCTCTGTTTCTTTGTGAATGCTAAAGCAAGGGTTCCTTTTGCTTCTGTGTAGTATTCTTACCTGCTCTGAGGTTTATTTTTTATTTTAACCTAAATTGTCTAGAAGTCCTTCAGACTGCTGGAAGGCTTACCACTACTGCCTGTTTAACAAAGATTTATTAACAGTGTTTTTCCTTTAGTTAGCTGTTCTTCAAACTCTTTTTGACCTCTTTTAATGCATTGCTTTTACACTCAATCTGGCAGCTTTTCTCATCCTTTTGCTTCATTTTTAATTTTTTCATTGGACTTGTTCTCAGTTTTCTAAGGAGCACTTCTTGTACGTAATGGCATATCTTTTCTTTCCATTTCCTTCTTTCTCTTCTGAAAACTTTATGTATAGGCAGTGTTGTTTGCCCTGTGTTTCCAATTTGGCATTCTACAGTTGTCTCCATAATGCCAGCAAGAGTCTAATTTTCTCATCTGCTTCTTAACAAGCTTTCTGATTCTTATGTAGTCTCCCTTATAGCTTAGTAAATACCAAGACAGTATTGGCATCCTAGGTGTATAATCAGTCATACAGATCATATTCTACATTTTTTTTCTATTTAGGCCTGTAATTTAATTTCTTACAGGCTATGATACTCATTTAGATAAGTAGTTCATTAGTATGATATGATTTTAAGATCTCTTGATGCCTAACAGTCTTCCATCACCACTATGGCCAATATCATCATCCTGATGTTCCAGTGTCACACCAACTGACAGTATTCCACCAATTTTCCAACATACCTACTATGTCAATGTCTTCATTTAGGAATAAAGATTTAAACTTCCCCACCTAATTATTTAAAAATCTAGCGTTTTTGAAGAAGCATGCACATTATTTTGTTGGTTGTCCTTTTGCAAACTATGTAAATACGACTGTCGTTTTATTTATCTCATTATTGCTGTTCTCTGACACACACTTTACTTATATATACCAAATGTCCATGTCTTCGTCAATAGGAATAACACCATGTCGTGGTTTGATTGCGGGGTGACAATAAAACCGTGGCAGATGTATTGTTAACTCCCTCTCCTGCCCCTCTCCCCTGTTCTCCCCTCTCTCTCCCCGCTTCCCACTAAGGACAGGTGATTGGGAGGGAAAGAAGGACAGAGAGAAGAGAGTCGGAAAAATTAAAAATGTTTTACTAATGCTACCAATAAAAATAGAGAAAATAATACAAAATACACAAAACCAATCTTGAAAGTCCCGGCAGCTGCTCCAGCAGATGTAGGGCCAGCACCTGGAAGTCCTGGACTGGGCTCTGCAGCCAACTGGAACTGGATTCAGTCTGTCACTAGGCCTCAACTCACAGGGATGACTGGCAAGGTCCTCTCCCAATGTCAGCCATAAGGAAAAAGGGAATGAGATCCACACGATCCCCCACTTTTATATGAAGTATGACGTGAATATGATGGAATACTTTAGTTGGTCAATTTTTTGGTCACCTGTTTCAGTTCACTGCTTTTGCGAGATGTGCATCCATCCTTATCAATGACCTTGCATTCCATTGCTATGTCTACCAAAACATGCATCTAGCTTTCAGGAAAACTGCAGTTATTTAGAAGGCTTTAGCTGACAGGGAAATTCAGTAAAAGAGAAACTTGTTTTTTAACAAAACCAGGGCACACCATCTAGAGGCATGTAGTCTTCTATATTTGCTTGTTGTTCCCCAATCTTCATGTAGTATAAGTATATGGAAGATGGTAAAAAGGTATTTGTAAAACCTTCTCTTCACATGTATGTAAATGCACCAAAATAGAAAAGAATACAGAATGTCTTCAGTGTTTAAGAAAATAAGGAAAATCAGAACTCTCTCTGAAGACTCGATTTTAATTTTCATGTATTTCCCAAACTATTAGAAATATCTGTGATGTGTATGTGTGTGGACCAGTATTTGATAATTTTGCAGTCATTACTCTTTCCATAAAGCATCACACAGAGATTATTTGGTAGCAGTAGACCAAAATAAGAAAATTAATTTTCTAGTGTTTTAAAGTGCCTTAAGGTGCTCTAGTGCCTTAAAGGTTAAATCCTGCAGATACTAGCATTTCTGGTCTCGTCTGTTCTACTTATGAGTACTCAAGCCAATTCTACAGAAAACTTAAGAATTCATTGCTCTAGCCTTTTTCCTGCAATAAAATGAATTAATGGTGTTGGAAATACTTTTAGTGGAAAAAGGTCTAATTTACTTTCCTGAAATCTGTAAGTAACATGACTGACTTGTCCCAATTAAATAAAAATGATAAAGGAAAAAGTTATGAGATCTTTTTCAATACCGTGTTGCCTAGTCTTAAATGGCAAGTGACTTGACTGAAGACCTTGAACCATTGTTATATTAACAGTTTATAATACTACACCAGTATAAGTCACACTGGAATGCTGCCAGTCATCTGCCACTTATTTTCTAATTCACTTTTACAATAACACTAATATGTGAGAACTCACAAACGCTAAAGCAATTTTAAGAAATGTTCATGCATTTATAGTGGAAATTTCATATAGGTCGTCAAATTAGATATTCCAGGAGGTTGCTTTAATAAAATGCCTGTCTTTATTAAAAGCATGTTAAAATGAATGGGGGTAAAAGATGATGTTTACTGAGCAATTACGTTGATTTAAGTGTGCCTGACAAGGATCTAGAAAAAAAAAATATCAGCATCTTAGTATGGTATTTATTGCATATATATATATATAATAACAGATTAAAATACATACTAAAATGCATTTAGAAAACAACTACACATACTAAAAGAAACAGTAACAGTTCATGTCAGTTCGTATTTTTAACTAATTTCGATAAGAAGAGAACAAAACCATGTTACAATATGTTAAGCGAAGCTGTGTTACTGTTAAATATCTTGTTATAATACGTGATTTTTTGTAAATGAACTTACTACAACTGCAAAGGCAATTATTCTACTGCATAATGGAATAAAATGAATTTGTAAAATATTATTACAGTAGTTGTAAATGGTACTAATGTCAGTACTATGCCGCTATTTTTGTCCAAATAGTAATGATTATTTTACCTGTGCAATGAGAGTGTTTCTACTATGCTAACAAGTTAAACCATTAGCTATGAAAAACAAGATATGAAATTATGAAGTAAAGAATTAGCCCATATTTTAATGGTATTCTAGAACTGCCTTGGCTTTTAGAACATGTTGTACAGTAGCACAATGGTAGATTCTCTTTCTGTTGGACCGCTAACTACATCACTGATCTGGCAGACACCAAGTAAGAGAGGTAATGCAAAGTAATTGCAGCAGAATGACTTTGTAATATTCTAATATTGACTTTAAGCCTTTACATAAGGAACAAATATATATCATGCATTAAATGGTTTCAAATTTCCAAGCACAGGCACAATTGTGTCATTAATAGAATATTTTAGCATTGCCTTGTCCAATTTGAATTTAAAATGTTCACTAAATATTTTGTATTTGCTTGTAAAGAAAAATCGATTTCCAGATTTCAGGTTCTGTGCTGGCTGTAGCTGAGACGATCAATATAAGAGGTGAATTTACTTCTCTGTTTTATATTGCTGTGTAACATATCTGAGACATTATGCATTTAAGAAATAGATAAGTACACTACTTATTTTAAGTACATTATTATTATTAAGTGCACTTTCTTTGTAAGTGGATAGCATTCTGAAGTGAGAGTATTAAGAGTCTGGTTATGAAATAACATATTCATGGGCTTCTTATTAATTATATCTGAAAATTTTATTATCATTGCTAGCATAGGATTAAACCATGCAAACACATAGTGATATGGTTATATATACCCACATGATTAGTTTCATTTCCCCAATTCTGCAGATTTTTGCCCATTCCTTTAATGAATGAAGGGACTCCAAGGAGCAAGTCTGTGGGTAAGTCTGCCTTAGAAAATCTTAGGTCAAAATATAAATGTTGTTGAGGCATTATATAAAAGTGCTAAACTTGATTTACTCTAAAAAAGATAGAACATAATTAATATTTATTGAAATTATTCTACAAGTAAAGAAATTTTCCATCCATTATAGGCTCATGTAACATGAAATCCTGTTACGGACTGAAAAATAAAAAAGCCTTCCCCAGAATCCTTGAATGAAGCAAATATTACCTAGGGATTTAAATTCTCCTCCTTGCAGGCAATTCGTCCAAGACCTTCTGTAGTATTCTTTAGAGGATTATAAAAATGTACCCTATCACAGTACACAGGTGCTGCCTAACCAAATGCTTGGATTAAAAAATTCAGTCCGTTCTTACCATGACTCTGCTAGAATATTAATGTAACTTCACCTTTTCATTTGCATAGGCTAATCAAAGGAAGAGTTGTTACTGCAGTTTTTGTTTGCCCAGCTCAGGCAAGCCTGCATGATATTCAGTTTATTAAGGCGTTATTAGTGAATCTGCCTCTGGTATTTATGAATAGCCTTCCATGCTCCCACATGCATTCCACTACTAACGCCATCTATGAATCATTATCAGCTGGCTTAAATTGCATGGAAAGCCTTTACATTTGTGTGTGTTTCATCTCTATTTTTTTACATATAAATAAAATAATCCACTGGTCTTCAGAGAAAAACTAGTATAATAATTTTACCCAAGAATTTCCAAGGTCTATGACACAATAATTCCACATGAGAAACTGCTGAAATCTTACCATTTAGTAACATAGTATATAATTCAATTTATCATATCTAATGCTTTGATGAAGGAGAAGATTAGTAGATTTCAAAGCAAGGACAGGTTTTTGCTTTTCTTTTCCTATAGTTAACTGAGAAGATGATTCTGTACAAATTTTCATTGTCACTACCAATCACTACAGTTTTGCAGACCTTTCTTTTTTCTCTCTCTCATTTCATAGGTGTTAAGTTATCTAATAGATTGTTTGCTTTCACAAAGAAATTGTTAGGATGCACTGAGAGAAGTATTTTTTTAAACCAACAGCATAATAAATCACCATGACTGAGTGGTTTTACTTACAGTATTCATTGGTTCAGCATGAAACACCACACCTCACTTAAATTGTATTCATTAAAGAGTCTGCACATTAAATATTTAAAGTGAGAACAGAAAGCCCTCAACAGAAGTTAAATAGCCCTAGGGGAGAGTAACTATTTCTCAAAATTAGTCAGTATATCTATCTTAGAAATACCAACACTCCAGAAGAATTCAGTGTGTCTATCAAACAAAATTATATAAAGCAAAACAATTCCAGTCTTACATATTTTATTTATTGGACACTGATAGCTTGTTTCGAAAAAAAAAATAACAGAATAAATACACATTTGTAGTTCCTCCCTTCCTTGCTCTGCCCTGCCCTGCTCTCCAACTGCATTCAAACACAGCATTTTTGACTTCAAGAACATACCTTCCTCCCTCTCTGTTGCCTCCTCTTTAGAATCCTAGTAGATAGGTTTCATTCTTACAATTAGTAATGAATGCTGATCAACATATACACTTTTCAGACACAGACCTAGTCACTGGTTGAGTCTGTTCAACTTCTAAGTATTTCCTGTCAGAAAATTACTTGGAAAGAGTAGATGTTGACCTGTTATTTTACTACGACTTGTCCCTAAAGCATGGACATTCCATAAGTATGCAGAACTTTGAAGTATCTGATAAACAGGTTACTGTAAAGTCTCAATTTTTAATGGAAAAATACATAATTTGAATTAGTGGAAATAAAACTTGTGTACATTAATAGAAATTGAAAGTATTATTTGTTCTTGTTATGTTTAAAAATATTTTAACTGTCAATTTTTCACCTGCTGAACAATATCAGTCAGAAAATGGTAGTTAAATTTTTCTGTATAAAGGCCTTGCTGCCTAAATCCAAGCACGTACAAAGTACTTTGCTAATAGGATTATATACGTGTTTTATTGGTTTGGCAAGACATTTCTTGAGAGTAGAATTTGAATTCAAATGAAATAGAGTTAATTTTGTGTCAGAATTATGCACAAAATCTGCAATATACTAAAAAAAATCTTTATCTAATATATTTTGTATGCCAGTATAGGAAATTATAACAAGGATATTTTATTTTATAGTCTTGAAGAGAATGGTAGAACTCAGAGGCTGAAAGAAATGCAGAAAACAATAAGTTTAAGATTTCACCTTTACTGATGTACATTGGAGGTAACTGAGCTTAAAACTATTAAGTGGAAAATCAGAATTTAGTAAGACTATAGAGGAAACTTTCAAAGAAAACTGGAAAAATTAAGAGCTTTCCTTACCCCATTTTCATGCTGCTAGTAGATAGGTTTAGCTATTTCCTGAGAAAAATCAGTACTTATCAATGCAAATGCCAGTATGTTTCCAAACATCAGTGATTCAGGACCTTGGAAATAGTTTGGATGATCTTCCTGTTGAGTACAGAATTTTTAAAATTTGTGCCTGTTACTCTTTACTTTGATTGTAAAATAAAATTAAATTCTTAACCAGTATTTGATTTACAAAGTCCGAAAAGGCACTGAATACCTCTTGTGGGCCTTTCAAAACTGAAGGTATCCATCTCCAGCTGTTCCCAACTTCTTCCCCACTATTGTTTCCCACATTAAAAAAATTGTATCGTCTTAACACCAGCCTGAGCAAAGGAGAGGATAAGCAGGTTTTCTGAAAATACTTTCAGAAAAAAATGACTGCAGATTGATGCCTATTGGTTATAGGAATGCATTTTTGTTAGAACCCACTGAATACCGCTATTATGTGGCTGAAAATGTGTTCCTCTAAGGGAATCTAGATATCTGTAGTAATGTGAACACAGACATGTATGAATACTGTATGATAAAGTAAACTGACTACTCTTTTGGGAGGCCTAAATGTTTGCACAGATTCCTACCTAATGCCCATATATGTGATCTGATAGTATCATCATTTAGCCCATCTGGCCCTTCTATACTGTGAGGAATCATTTACATTGCTTCTCCAAGGGGAAAAAAAGTCTTTTGTGATTTAATCTCAGCATACTTCATTGTCCTGCACGTTCACAGAAATTCTTAGTAAAAGGAACATCCTTAAAGAAGTTCCACTTCTGCCCTTACTCCCAAGACCACAAATCGCCTGCCCTTTTATGTCGCCTAGGCATCTTCAACATTCATATCATTCTCATGACAACACTACTCTTATCCTCCATTGCGTTGTTTTTACCAGTTCTTAAAAAATCTTTTTTCTGTCTCATCTCTTTTCTGACTTACTGTGATGCTTCAATAAACATTCCCATACCATGTCACCTCATATGCAGCAGAAACAAGTGTTGTTTCTTTCTTCCTCCCATTCAAGAAGAAAGGTGACAGCATCAGCACTTATCTCAGGTAATAAAAAATGGTGGTGTTTTTAAAGTCGAGGTAGACATAACCTCATGTCAGATACAGTCTGGGCAATCCCTACATCTTTTAAGCACCAAACCTGAAGCAATCTTTCTTCGCATTTCTCTTCTTTGCCTAGCACAACATAAAAAGATGCATATTGTATCTTGATCCTTTATAGAGTTCTACCGCTGTTGATGCAAATACTTATTCTCTATAATGGGTTGTACAGGGTCTGGCTGAGAGTTTATTTTCCCCATAGCAGCCCTCATAATGTTGGGCTTTGTACTGGTACCTAGAAAGCTGTTGATAACACACCAGTATTTTGGTTACTGTTGAGCAGTGCTCGTACAGCATCAAGGCTGTCTCTTCAACATTCTTCCCCCCTTATCCCAAAGACCAGCAGGCTGGGGGCGGGCAAGATCTTGGCAGGGAACGTGGCCAGGACAGCTGACCCAAACTGACCAAAGGGATATTCCGTACCATATGACATCATGCTTAGCAATAAAAGCTAAGAGAAGGGAGGAAAAGGGGAGGAATTTATCATAACCATGTTTGTCTTGCAGAGCAACTGCTACACATACTGAAGCCTTTTTTCCCAGAAAGTGGCTAGATATGGCCTGCTGATGGGAAGTAGAGAATAATTCTTTTGTTTTCCTTTGCTTCTGCACATGGCCTTTGCTTTTGCTTTGTTAAACTGCCTTTATCTTGATCCACAAGTTTTTTTTCCATGTTATATTCTCCCCACACTGTACTGCTGAGAAGGGGAGTGATAGAGCAGCTTGGTGGGCACCTGGCATCCAGCCAAGGTCAACTCACCCCAGTCCTTCTTTGGTGCCCAACATGGGGCTTGAGACAATAGCAGTTTTGTATTCAGTGTGCTCCTGCGTATGTTCCAGAGATTGTTGGCTGCACTGCTTATCTCTCTGTTTTGCTGAGTTTGGAAACAAGTTAATACTAATAATAGCTATGTGCTTTGATCTGGCATTGTTGGCCTTACTGTGCTGGGGTAGTTATCTTGTGCAGTGAATGAGGCAATACATCTCCCTCTTCCTACCTGGGATTGATGTGGATGGTTTTATTATGCAGGTTTCTGAGGTTTGTATTCAGCCTTACATGAACTGTTTAATACTACTAATTAACACTGTTAGCATATTATGGGGTTTCTGCAATCGACTCTCATCCTGGTGAAAGAGAAGACAACTTGGGTTGAGCAATACTGGAATATGCCCTGAGGTAGCCAGTCCCTGGGTGGCAGGGTGTGTAGAAGGATTTGGGAAGGTTCCTAGGTTGTAATTACCTCCTATAACCTGTGACTTTGCATCTCAACAGGCAAGCAACCCTGGCAAATTGATGTGCCACCTAATAGAAGAGTGCCTTGCCTACTTCAGTGAAAACCAGCAGCTTCTAGCATTGTACTGGGGCCTGTGCTGTACCTATTGATCCACAGTTCAATGCTGTCAGGGTTGAGGCAGGGACCCAAGCAGCAACAACTACAGTAGTTGTCCCAGAAGTGAGAAAGAATCCATGGGTAAGGAAAATAATGGGCTCATATTGTCAGTTAGTAAGGGAGAAGGAAGGAGAGGAAAGTTCTGATCAAGAAGCTGGTCCTTTGACAAAGCAATTGGAGGAAGGAGTGAGAAAATTCAGACAAAAAGTGGAAACCACTCAGTCTCTGACCTTATCAGAACTTCGAAACATGCGGAAAGATTAGAGTCTCTAGCCAAGTAGTGGATTGCTGCCTCGCTGCTCCAATGCTGGGATAACAGGGCTGATAGTCAGAAATTGGAAGGTAAGGAAGACCAAGAACTGGGATCCCTTGCTAGAAACTGAGGAACTGAGAGAGGAATTGGAAAAGGGGCAACAATTTGTAGTCTCTGGAGATGGCTCCTCTCGAGTGGGATGGCAAGATAACCATTCAATAAAGAACTTGTGAACTCCTCAGGAAAGTGGCCTACCATGGATTAAATAATCCAGTAACTGAATTAGTGGTGCTGGAAGTCATCTACAGTGATCTAGACAATGATGAGGTCTCCAAAGATCCATAGGATGTCCTGTGCACGCAGGCCATGTGAAAGAAGGTGATCCAAAGTGCCCCAGTATCATGTTCTAACAGCTTAGCAGTGATGTATTGCCCAGATATGGATACACCACCTGTGGAGAGAGTGTCTTCTTGGCTCCAAAACCTGGAGGAAAATCTCTGTACCTCCTTGTCCCTATTGGCCAGGACCTTAGCTGTTAAGGTTGCACCAAGAAATCAGTGCTGTCCTGCCCCAGTCAGAGGGAAAAGGGAGCCCCAGATGCATACCACATGGCACACTCTTGTTCTTCCTGCATGACTGGAGGAGGACATGAGGAAGCGGGATGGTGAACCTGCCTTTAAGGTGGAAGCCTGTGTATGCAAACTGAGAGGGAAGACAGCTGTTAAGAAGGAACCACCAAAGAAGACTGCCAGCTTAGTTGGTGTGAGCAATGGATATAAGTACCCGGAGAGGTTTCATCTCAATAAAAGAAACAAATTTTTTGCAGTGAGAACTATCAGTCACTGGAACAACCTCCTCATGAATGTAGTAGAGTCTCCATCACGGGAGGTTTTCAAGATGCAGTTGGACAGGGTGCTCACTAATCTCACCTAGGCTCAGCATTTCTCATAAAAGGTTGGACCAAATGATCTTCTGAGGTTCCTTCCAACCGGGGCTGTTCTATGTTTCCATCTATAGAGTATATAATATATATATATATAGAATATATAATAAAATCCTTGGTATTAAAAAAAATTTCTTAGGTTAGAGTAACTGTTTCAAAGGAATATTTAGAAGAACAGTTAGTAAAATCAACTTCATACACACTATAAAATTCTGTTATAACAAACCCTATTCTTATAGCTGATGAAGGAACAACATGGCTTAACTGACCATTCTTTGCAAATGCATAAACATGAACACTAAGATACTCATCAAAATCAAGAGGTGCTGAGAATAAATAAGCTTTGGGAAACCATCCTGTCTACCTGCTTATGAGGGAGTGGTTACTAAAGAAATGGGCATTACCTTCCCTACTATAGGACATAATTCAGCCTCTTTTTCATTAGGCCAAAGAGTGATATATTATGGAAAAGAATAAACTATATCCCAAGAAAAGAGTAAGCAGTCAGTAGAAAGAAGGTCATATTTTGGGTTAGTACCAAAGGATAAAACTAAGTCCTGTGTTACCAAACACATATGAAATTAATAGTACATACATCCAATCATATGTGAATGTGAGCTTAGACAAGTATGATAGATCAATTCCCAAATGTTAAACAACAGTTAAAGACGCAAGCATTAACAGTATTCATCAAGAAGCATGTTCACTAGAACACTTGTAAAGTCTAGCTCTGGTGAATCTGTATTAGGTTTTCCTTTGCTGGTATCTTTGCCAGTTTCCCAGATAAATGGAATCTGAAATAATAGTAGATTTTGTGAACAGTGTTATAGTTTATAAAACCTTCATTCTCTATCAAACCTGCAGTTATTTATTAAATTTAGAAAATTATCTTCTTGTAAAATTGCCAAGGATAAAAATCCTTGTTTAACAAACATTATGCTGAATTTAGAAAACAGATTGATGTGATACGTAATACCTGTTATGAGGTTTATTTGACTTTTATTATGTTGAGATTTGACTATTATTATGTTGAGATAATGTGAACTGTTTGCTAAGTCATATATGATAAAAATAAATAACTTCTAATATGTTCTTAGCAAAATACTATATTTTACAACGTTGGACAGAAAAGCTATACAGTTTAAAAATAA
This sequence comes from Caloenas nicobarica, assembly GCF_036013445.1. NCBI lineage: Eukaryota > Metazoa > Chordata > Aves > Columbiformes > Columbidae > Caloenas > Caloenas nicobarica. The sequence continues at coordinate 79,845,727 of NC_088246.1, read as the reverse complement.
GAAGTGGGTAATAAAGTATGCATTGCAAAGAAAAAATGATCCAGAGTTAGAGCAACAGAACTCCAGTAAACTGAAAGACAGCATTCACGAAAATATATTCGATATTTCTGTAGATTACTCCTGAAAGACAATGTCTTTCCAATATCCTGGAAGACAAGATGTGTGATCAATTTTTTTGCAACTAAAATTGTCCTAATGCATTCCTCTGCCTTCTCATCTGTCATTGCCCCCAGACTCACAAAGCTTTCTAGCTGTGCAATCCTGTGTATTACTTTCATTTTCTTTTCTATCTCCCAGGTATCTTGTTAGATCTTGTCTCTTTTCCTTCCACAGCCTCATAAGCTTCTTGTTTGTCCACTCCAAAACCAAAACACTGTCCAAGCACTTTTTATCTTTTTTGTCCCTGGTTGTCATAGTCTCTTTCTAGCTGAACTGCCTGACACATCTTTGTTTCTTTCAATCCATGAAAAATGCCACCAGCAAAGTCACTCTGACTGCTGTTTTGTTGAGATTGGGCTTTTCCTTTTTCGTACCAGCACTTCTGCATGGAGTATGTAATATTCAGGCTCTCAATTTTGTGTTTTTCAAGCTTTGAGTAATTTATAGGTTTGGCCTAATTCTTCAGCATTGTCTCTTTTTACTTCTGTAACCACGTGCACTTCTTGCAACCCTTTATCTTTTGATTCTAGGTCTTTGCCTTCTCCTTTGTTGCTTGCTCTGCCCTGACCTGGAATGCTAAGATTTCGTCTTTTTCTTTAAAGGGAAATTTCTCTTTCAGATACAACGTACAAATGTAACATTTATTTTGGAGAAATGTTGATCATTACTACTAATAAAATATAACAAAGGATGGCCAACCTGACACCTGCTATAATGAGGTGACTAGTGGTTGAGGAGAGAGCAGTAGATGTTTATCTTTACTTTAGTAGGGCTTTTGACACCATCTCCAGTTTAAATAAATGGACAGGGAGGTGGACTGAAAACTGGCTGAACTGCGGGGATCAGAGGACTGTGATCAGCTGGAGATCAGTTTCTAATGCAGTACCCCAGAGGGCAACACTCAGGGCCGCACTGTTTAACATCTTCATTAACAGCCTGGATGATGAGGGAGAGAGCACACCTGCAGCTGAAAAGAACTTCATCTTGTTTAGCAAAGGGGAATACCAAGTCCTGCACCTCTTCCAATGTGGGTCCTTCCTGTAGGCTGAAGTTCTTCAAGAACTAGTCCAGCATGGGTCCTTTCCATGTGAATGGACTTTTCCAGCATGGGTCCCCCACGGGCCACAAGTTCTACCAGCAAATCTGCTACTGTGTAGGTTCGTCTCCACAGGCTGTAGCTTCCTTCAGGGCATATAGACTTGCTCCAGCATGGGGTCCTCCTCAGGCTTCAGAGTTGATATCTGCTCCACTGTGGTCTTCCATGGGCTGCAAGGGGGCAATCTGTTCACCTTGGTCCTCACCACAGGCTGCAGGAGAATCTGTTCTGCTGCCCTGTGCAACTCTTCCCCCTCCTTCTTTACTGTGCTTGGTGTCTTCAGGGTTATTTCTCTCACATTTTTTCACTCCTTTCTCCTAGATGCTCTGCAGTGTTTTTTACCCTTTCTTAAATACGTTATCACAGTGGTGTTACCAACATCACTGATTGGCTCAGCTTTGGCTAGCAGTGAGTTCGTTTTGGAACCAGATGAAACTGATTGTATCTGACATGGAGGCAGCTTCTGGTGCCTTCTCACAGAAGCCACCACCCCTGTAGCCCCCTCTCCCCAAAAACCTCGCCATGCAAACCCAATACAGCAGAGCACTAACAGCAGGTCAAGGGAGGTGATTGTTCTGCTGTGCTCTGCACTGTTGAGACACATCTGGAGTCCAGGTCTAGACTCCACAGTACAATAAATACATGGATTTAGCCAAGTGAGTCCAGTGAAGGACCATGAAGGTGATGAAGTGACTAGAGAATCGCAGGAGGAAAGACTGAGAGAGATGGGCCTACTCAGTCTGCAAAAGACAATTTTCAGATTCTCTTTTAGATCTTTAAGATTCAGGGAGAATCTTATCAATGTGTTTGAATACCTGATGGAAAAGAGTAAAGAAGGTGGAACTAAACTATTCTCAGTAGTGTCCCATGACAGAAAAAGAGTCAATGGGCACAGACTGAAAGACAAGGCATTTTATTTAAATGTAAGGAATCAGAGCAGATTGCCCAGAAAGGCTGTGAATTCTCCATCCTTGGAGATATTTAACATCAAACTGGACATGGTCCTGTGCAATCTGCTCTAGCTGATTTCCATAGACGCCTTCCAACCTCAGCCATTCTGTGTGAAATTTACTCTCATATTTATTCCACATGTGCTTCATGGTGCTTTTTATTTAGTTTTCTATTCTTTCTCTCTGCAACTGTCTGACAACTATTGAGTTCACAGGTTATTTTGCAAGAAGAATTAATAGAAACTAGATTCATAGGCAGCTGATTTTGTAAGAATTACCTCACAGCTTTAAAATCTAAACTCTCAGTGTCTTGTGATTGCTGTATCAATTAATAATAAATGCAATTCTTCCTGGCAAGAGCAAACAAGCCATCATATTGGCTTCTGTTTCTTCTCTAGGCTTTTCTGGCATGACAGTGGTTTCTAACATCCAAGCAATCAGATATTAGTAAAACTGTTGGGCACTTGTTAAATTTTAGGTCCTTTGCCATTATATCTGCAAATCTTTGGGATTTTTTGCCAATAAGAGCGGCTGTTTTAGATGAACAGTCCTCATGTCTGATTCTGCTTTCAACTTAAATACGAAATTTGAGCTGCCTGGTTATATGACCTACAGGGAAGAAAGTAATGTCTTGAGAAGTATGGCAGGCTGGATCAATAGCAGAAGCCTTCTCTGCAAAAGTTAAAAATCAGAGGAAAATAATTGTAACTTTCTCATAGCCTAGAAAAAATTGTTGGACTTCATGGAATTTACAGTTATTCATCCAGTCTTGAAGTAGTAAGGGCAAAACAAGAACGTAAAAGAACAGTTCTCTCAACATCCCTTCATCTCCTAGCTCCTGACCCTTTAGGCCAGCTGCAATTTGTAGTTCTGATAGAAGAAAAACAGCTCCTGAGACGTCCACCCTAGTGCACCCAAGAGCCACTGGTGACTCTATTTTTTCATATTGTAAAATCGAGCACTGAAAGAGCATAAGGTAATGTATTTCAAATTTTACTTGAATTCTACGTTACCATAAAGTGAGGAGGAGGTGTTTACTCAGATAGTACTGGAACAGAGCAATAGATAATAATAAATTATACATATATACATAGGTAGCCAGGAAAAATATATGCAAGTTTACTGTTCACTTCATAATATCTTAATTCCTACTTGGACTCAGTCCTATTTGGACTCTCTCCCTTATCCAGCTGATTATAACTCTGTCAGCAATGACACCACTGAGCCAGATTTTCCTTGTAAACTAATAGTACAACTATTTCAGATTTAATGATCCGATTTTTCTGTCTTTAACATCTAATTTTATATACCCCTTCAGAAGCATTAGTTAGACCACTCATACTAAAACAGGCGTGGTAACTTCTTTCACAATGTCCTATACATCTTTCAAAAGAAAATTTTAATCAGGTTTCTTAACATATGGTTTTTACTATTTGTTTCATAATTACATTACAGTAATAAATACTAAGAACTACTTTAAAGATGTAGAGAATTTCATGCGTGTATCTCGATTGTATTCTTAAGTCTCTTGAACTGGAAAATATAGGATTTCATTTTTATATGTACCAGTCTAACAAAAGGTGAGTAGCATTTCCCCCAATACAAATAAAGACCAAAAGAAAATAGCCATAGTATATATTAATAAAAATCTGTGAGCCCTATGCAGAATAAGTTTACATCATAGCATGAGAGGGCCTTAGTCTTATGACACTTCTGAGGAATTACACTAGGTTACTGGAACTTCTAGGCCTGCAGCTCAAAATTTTATCTTTTTGTTCTCTGATTTGTTATGAGAAACTACAGATAAGTATAGGGTGTCCTGTATTTTCCCAAAACCAAAACCAACCAAACAAACAAACTATAAAATAATTTCACATACACCATTTTTTTTTTTAAATTACTCAATCATTTGGAAATAAAGACTTTTTTCAAGTTATATATGACAGACATAGATAGTGTCTGATACATTTTGATCTCATTACAATAAATTCAGAAAGGAAGAATGACAAGCTTACGAGTACAGAGACAATCTCTAGAGAACTGCTTTGCCGTGGATAAATATTTTTCTTTAATCATATAATGGAAGTATCAACAGATCCACATACGCAGGATCATTTGCTGTACAAAGGCAGGGCTTTATAAAAGCAAACAAACAAAACCTCACCATGTAGGCAAGCTGTAAACACAGTGGACTCATTTTTACAGGTCCTGAGCATTCACTTCTTCCTCTGAAATGGGTCAGTGCCAACATTTACAAAATTCATACGGGTTGGTGCCTAATTTTAGGCACATATGTGAGAACATTGGCTTTCATATTTTTCAAGTAACAGAATGGAGGCTGAACTTCTAACCTCATATGTTGTTCTGGCAGCTACAACGAACATTCAAATGACACCATGATACCTGAGCTCATGTACAGGCATCATCTGTGAATATCATGTTTGTTTGTTAGGCTTAGGAAGAAAGTCAAAGAAAGTCAAAATACAATTATCTGTTGGTCTAGTTGATATTTATTCCTCTTTTAGCTCAGGGCAACATTGCAAAAGCAGGACAAGGGCCTGGAATCTATTCAGGAATACAGTGTGTGTTTTTCAAAAGGAGAACTGCAAAACCAGACAAAAATAGTAGTATTTTCCACTTCTTCATATTTGTTTTGGATATTTTTAGGCAGTAAGATAAAAATTGTTACTTTCAGAAAACCAGTGCTTTGTAGGAATGTTATCACAGTAAAGAAGTACTATTACTGTGAAGTAAATAAAGTGTGTAGGTTAAGAACTTCCCTATAATATTTTGAGGTGAGGGAGGAATACTCATACTCTAAATGAAGGGTTTAAAACTCATAAGGAACACAAGTTTTAACTTCCACAGTTTAGAGAAAAGATATTTTATTTAGCACAGGATACTGCAATATATTTCTCATGTACCGCTCAAAAATCACTTATCACTAACACAGTATTACACTTGTACATAAATGTATTTAACATAATTGACAAGAGGATAATTTTTGTTTTTATTTTTCTGTTTTCTACCTTTTCTTACTCAAAGATTATATTACAGCATCCTTCTGAACCTTTTGGTCTTCAAATATATTTTAATTTGTTTGTAATTTGTTTGACTAGTACCTCTTACGGAATATGTTAGTGATAATCTGTTTTGATCAGACATTTATTACATGTGATATGTTTCTGTGCCCCAGGTACATTAGAATCATCCTCATCATGCAATTTCAGGATCATTATGTTTACAATTATGAGCACAGTATTAATTTTACTCAGTATACTGGGTGTTTTGCTTATAGCATTCATGAAACTAATCTTCACAAGAATATATGTGGAAAATGCTATGCAGAAATCCAGCAGTGGAAACTTTTTAATCAGATTTGCTAACATGCTCATGTAGAAAATGAAATGTGGAATGATCAAATATACTGCTGGTTATTTTTAAATTTTTTAATTAACTGGTAATGATATATAGACATTTTAGCATGACTTTTTATACCAAACAGATATGTCAAAAGAGCTACCATTACAAAGAGACCACTTATCAAAATAATAAAAAAAAAAAGTTTGTATTCACTTGGGTTCACGTTGGCTTCTTCTCAAAAGTCTTTATGAGATTGAAACTGGATGAAATCAGAGAGAGTTGTTGGCTACTAAGAACACTTATGTTGAAGCTATTTGTACCATTTATCCTGACACAGGGAGTTAAAACATCATTTACCCAAATCAGTTCAGAATAAAACAATGTCTATAGGAAAAGAAGGGCTAGCTTCTCTATCCCACAACAGACATGTATCACTTAGAGTTGCTGAGTCCTATGGGAATAAAAAATGCTCAGACAATGCTAATTTAACAGGGCATCAAGATTTTTCAGCTTGCTACAGGCAGGGAAAAGCCATTCTGTAACAGCATTTTTTTAAAGTCTGTCTTAGAGAAGAAAAAACCACTTTCCACTGCATTTATATTTATTCTGCCTAGTGCATATGTGACTATTTAATTTTTACAACTGTCCTAACAAACTCTATGAGTATATTAAAAATCCTAGCATGCACCTAAATCCTCTTAATAGGAATATTTAAGAAAATATATTCCTCCAGAAAATGAGGCAGTATCTGCATATATACTGTTATTTTATTTCTTAAAAAAAAAGATAATTTAGAATATTTAAGGTAACATTTTAATAAATTTATTATTAAAATGAAATGCACAAAAAGGAATTTGTTAACATGGTGAGTCTCTGGAGCTAAAATAGCAGCACAGCATGTGTCATTCTTTATAATGATGGACGTAATAAATTTTCAGGTTTATAACCTGTCACTGTGTGAGTTGTCAGCCCATCAAACAAAAAGTAGGGGCTTTGGAGAAACACTGAAGAGGTGGTGGGTGTTAGTTTCTTTTTAGGTGTTAATGCTAGCTCTATCACCCACATTAGTAACTAGATGGTAAAATGCTTCTTTATGTTAAACAGCGGCTGTGGTGAGTGCTGTGGAATTTAATATGCAGGTATAATGACTTTGTTAAAAAACCTAGAAGTTATGCCTATATGAAAAGAGCTGTATGTATGTTAAGAATGTCCTGTTTTCAAACATTTTTAATACAAATTATTTTCTTTAACACCCATCATGGATTTAGATCACACCATCTACATTCAAATAGTGCATTATAACATATTCTGCAAATGACCTATTGGAGCTATTCAACACCAACAAAAAAATTGCAGGATTGACTCAGTAAATTGAAATAAGGAAATCCAACCAAATTTATACTTACAAGACCAAATTCTAACATAAATTTTTAAGGTTTCTTTTCTTTTTCAGTGTTCACATTTGTCAATTTCTCAGTCATTGTATTGCTGAATAAAATGTGTCTTTTTATGACTGGTTATGCTAAAGAAAATATAACAGTAAAAGCCTACACTAAAAACAGTTTTGGTGGTTATTTCTATTTTTTGTTACTTTCATTATTTTCTCATCATGCGCCATCTTAATATGAGCTATTACTAGTTCTTCTAGGCTCACTTGTAAAAAAATGTTGGAAATAGCTTGACATTTATGCGTTTCCTTTTGACATTATCAGGGTTAATTAAATGATAACCTCCCCATTCGTGGAACATGTGAGAGGCAATAATGTCACCTGGGCTCATAACCACAGAAGCTGCACAAGGTAATGTTTACTGCTATGTGAAATGCTCCAGCACCTATTATGCAGGTAATTTAGAAAGAGAAAGAAAACTAGAAAATCAGTCTTAAGTCATATCACAGTGGACTATAGAATGAGAGAGATAAGAAATATATCTGTATAGCTGTCTTCAATAGCAACATAACTTCAGACAGTACAGTTCAGTAGCTAGGGTCAAAGGCTAAGTTTAGCATTGCCATACTTAAAAGAGAAGTATATCTCATGTGAGTAATCCCTTTATAATGGACAAGATACAAGATTCCACTCTCAGAATGCTTTATATTAAAGAATGAAAATGTTTCAAGTATTAAGCTTCATAATATTTAAGTCAGCACCAAGGCAAGGTAGGGAAGTTAAGAACTGATTTAATCAAATAAGTAGCTGGATATTGATAAATGATTCTTTCCTGGAATAGCTACATTGCACAGTATCATATGATGTGATGACAGAACCAAAAAAACAGGAGTTCGCATGCCCAAGTTCCTACTCTGAGTCTTAGGTTTTTTTTAAGAAAAACATACAAACCCACAAACAAAAAATCCCAACAACAACAACAACAACAGTAAACAAATTAGAACAAATCATACTACATGTGATTTAAGTATTTTATCAGAGGTAGGTGATAATGTTGTAATTTTTATGCTCAAAAGAGATTTACAAAGGGGGGAAAATGAGTTAGTGAAAAATACTGTAGAGAAGAGACATAATACAAAATAAGGAAGGTTTCATTAAATTCAGATTTTGAAAAGAAATGTGAAAGGCAAAAATGAGCAAGGGAAAATATGGCTGCAAAGCAGGATCATTTTGTGAGGGAGAAGTGGTAACTGGAAGGGGAAAGGGAAAAATAAAGTCACTCTATCACATCTCTAGCTGGAGCTCTCTAAAGGAGTCGGGAAGCAGTTATGACCTGCAGCTGAAGGAGTCACTGAAGGCATTGAGGCCCTGCACATAAAATTTGAAAATGTGGCCAAAATGAGACCCACTACAGATATGTCAAGAATGCCTAAGGAATTCAAGTATCTCCCAAAATACCTGGATGTTTGGGAATTTAAACCCTTGTACTTGTACTCCCTCTTGTAAGATAAAGTACTGTGATTTTTTTATTCAGAAGTGATTAAAAAGTCTGCAGAGAAGTAAAGCTTTCTGTATTCTGGAGAGAATATGGTTCCTTAGAGGATACCCATGGTACAGATGATTTTCACAGAACTCTAGAATACCTGCTTAATCTGCTTAATCAACAGGGTAGGGTTCTCTAAGAGAGCTCTGTCCATAAGGAGATTGGTGGTAAATTCCACGTGAAGGGAATCGAATGTGAAGGTATAATCAAGGGCTATTCATAAGCATTACAATACAATGAAAGGGAGCTGAGATGTACCTGCCTAACTTTGGTTTTATACATTTATAATGAAAATAAAGACTAAAAATTCAAGCACATAGCTTTGTTGTTGTTGTTATTTTGCCTTTTTTTTCCTCCAATAATTTTTGTTCTGGGCTCTTTCATTCTCTCCTTCTTTTCTCTCCCTACTTTCCCTTTTTCTCTTTCTCTCTCTCTCTTTCTCTCTTTAACCAGCCCGTTTTACACGTTAGCATTCAATGCATAAATCCTCATTGCAATATAAGAAAATCTTGACAAATGTGTTAATATACTTCTTTTAGGAGACCTAAAAGCAAATCAAAATTTTATATTTTCTTGTGATTATGCAGAAAAATGGTGGGCATTATCAACAGATCTTGAGGCTTGCTTTGCTTTTTTATCCTGAAAACTGGCAGCTTTTCTAAACTTTATTTGTACAAAAATATGTGATATTTTAAAGGAAATGCCTCCATTTTCTATTCAATCAGAGTAAAAAATATATACAAAGTGTATGCAATCCTAAGTGCTACTTGAGAATATTCAGATAATATCATGTCAATGGGTGACTTGGGAAAGTCCTTGTATGCATTTTACTGAAGCTTGTCAGTACTTCTGTGACTCTTTTAAGCCCTGAGTTTTTTCTGAAGATTTCATAAGTGCATACTTGCCTACCATAATTATCAGCGTAACCACTGTGTAACATGAATAAATCATAACAGTGACATACTCGACATCTCTAATTGTACATTGTATTCAATAAAAATATTTCTTAAAAACAAATAAATTTGCAGATTATGTGACTTGTAGTGGGTTTTTTTTTGCAAAACAATACACCTGAGGTATTTGCTTTCAAATTTGCTTACAGATATCTCAAGTGGTCAACACAGCAATCCAGAATTTGGTTCCTTTCAGATCAATTCTTTTTTCCCCCTGCTCCCTGACCCAAATACTGCATGCGAGTATGTTCTGATAGCAAAAGATATAAATGCAAGAAATCACCCAGCTCTGTCTAAGAAGGAAATAAATAATTAAGCCCTGAATATTTTATCTGCACTTAAGGAAAAAGTCCCTCAAATCCCCAATGTATAAAAAAATTACACAAGCTTTGCTGATCTGAAGAGCCATCAGCCTAGCTATATGATGCAGAGCAACACCTGAAGAACAGGGCCCAGAGAATTACAAACAGATAATATTTGTTTCTGTTTCATTTTTTTTCAGAGTATTTTTATACATGTTAGTCACAATTGTTTTCCTTCCAGAGATCCCCATATTTTATTTTTTCCTTGTAAGTTTCATATGTGACCCTACAAAATGGTCATACTAACTGTGCAAATCATATTCAGGATTTTTAAAAAGGAGGAGAGTGGCAAGAAATCAGATGGAGTTGTAATAACGGTGGAACAAGCATGGCATGCATCCTGACCACTGTGCTTCATGGAAGGACAATCCAGGTTGTACCTGGAGATATTCAAAATCCGCCTGGATACGATCCTGTGCAACTTGCTCTAAGTGAACCTGCTTTAGCAGGGGGGTTGAAATAGATGATCTCCAGAGTTCCCTTTCAACCCCAACCATTCTGTGACTCTGTGATAACTGAACAATACAGAGATGCATAAAGATTTTAATATTTTTATTAATCTTTCTGTAGTATCAAAAGAGTTTCTTGCGTATTTTGGTGTGTTCCTAATGTCCTGATACATAAAAAAAGTATTCCTACAGAAAAAGAATAGTGGTTTTCATATCACAGGTGGGTATCTCCATGTCTTTTTTTGGGCCATCTGCTTCTTGAGTAATCTAGTCAAATTTTGAAGTACAAACATTTGGGGAAAAACAACTTGGTTTTATTCCTTTTTACATTTGTTTTCTTTCCACATTCATTACATTTCCTATCATTCTTCTCCTTCCTCATTCCATGTAATTACTTAATAATTTACTGTAGAAATATTTAATTCATGGCTTACTCCTTCCTTTAACACAATACAAAACTGCATCCCTGAGCTTTCGCTTTCTCATTACAATGCATTTTCACATTACATTTCACATTTCACATTTCACATTACACATTTCACATTACAATGCAGTTTCAAATCTCCTCTCCAATTAATCTGCACAGGGACACATGTAAAATACAAAGTTGAGACTTGGGTTGCAATTTCTGAGTTATTACTACTGAGCAAAGGCCACCAACTCAAGATTTTTGCATTAGTTGGCTCCAAATGTTTCACTCAAAATCCATTTGTTTAAAATGAACAGGTTATAGAATTTAGACTAAAAATTTTAAATCTTTAGGGAAAATATATCTAGTGATGAACTGCTTTTTGTTGTAACTTAAAAATAAAAAAAAAAAATAGAAAGCACCCATGGAAATTTTCATTCAACTCTACAAAAATGGCTGCAAAGTTTCAGACTGACAATACACAGTAAAATAGTGTATACAGTTTTCCTGTAATTTGCCAGTGGAAACCAATGGGGTAATGACTAAGTAGCCATAAGTCGTTATAATTCCTGTTGTCAAAACTTCTAAAATATACAATATATAATATCACTTTCATTTTTGTAAATAAAATCTTTAGGAAAATTCCTTTTTTTTTGTATTAGGAAAAGTTCTAAAACAATGTAAGTGTTGACATCTTGGAAAGATACTCAAAATGAGATAGTACTGAAAAATATCTTCAGAGACTGTTAATTCGGTTTCCCTTACCTGGTTGTTTCATGAACTGGAGGTGTTCTACCATATAACAGAGTAATGAAAGTGCATTTGCAAGCAACCAGGAAGAACACACTTTTGAATTTTCTTTCGCTGTTCTATGACCTAGTGAAAACATTTCAAATAAATTCTTCAAGTTTCAGAAGGACGTTAAACGGACATGGAATGGACCTTTTAGAAAATAATCAGCTTGGTTCTTCCTGTAGTAACAAAATGGTAAACCAGTTCTAACTTAATTCACCTAATTAAGTTGAATAATTTCAGGGAAAACCCAGGAGAACTGAAGGACTTCTCACAGTTACAGAAGCAGAACTCACAGTTACCGTCTCCAGCTTCAAAGTCTATTCCTGGTTCCCTGCTTTATCTAAAAATAATACATAAGACAATAAAAATATTTATTTTGTTTATATAGCTGAGAAGTGTGTACTAGTGGTGAATGTACTCTACCTCCTACCCCAAATTCTGACTTGGAGTCACAAAGATCTTTAAAGTTGCACTCTTATTGAAATCAAGATAAAGTTCTTAAAGGTTTTTGTGACTCCAGGTCAATATGTCATTAGCAAGTCCTCTCTGTGTTTATTAAAGAAATTACATTAATTTTATTATTGTAATTTGCAATAACTTTAGTGAATTGAAATTTAGCAGTATGTTAAAAATCATGGATGGACCAATGCTATGGAACATAGTTTTAAGATGCTCCTGTGACTGTAGATATATTTAACTGTCATTTGGGACAAAATGAAGGAAAGTGAGTAACAAGCTATAATTAGTCCCTTACTCCTTTTTCAATCAAAATTACAGATGGACTTAAATTTAAAAAGTATTAGAAATTCCATTAATTTACCTTATTTCAAGGATAAAACAGATAAAGATCTGTTCCTCTACAACAGTTTATGCAAAACCTCTCCTGACACTATTACCAAATACTTTCATGCTAAGAAACATATTTCCTTCACTCTCCAGTCAAAGTGCTAAGACACCACTATTCACAAAATACCCAGTTTTATGTAATATTTGAAAGAACTATGTTTTCCTCTGATGATATGCAGACTGACTTGGAAAAATATCTAATGCCTTTCCATATTTTCTAAAACATAACGGAGAATTGCATTTTTAAATCATCCCTCTCTCAACAACAAACTTATTAATTGTAATTAGACTAAGTTCTTCAAAGCTTTAGCACTTTAATACTTTCTTAGACTTACTTCAAAACTCACTACATCGAAGGAAAATGCAGAGAGTTACATTTTTTTTTCTGAATAATAGACACCTCTTTCAGAAAGTAAAGAATCAGTGTTGACAATCCCTTAATTATCAGAGCCTTCAAGGGATTTACAAAGCCCTATCAGCTATTTTCTACAGCTAATTGAAGATGTTTTTTCCCCCCTCTGTTTTGTTTTTCTTTCAATATGGTGAAAAGAACACTCACAAAGTTATCTAGGATCCTATTCAAGGAGCTGTATCCTTAAGAAGCAGCATAATTTGGAGAAGTGAATTAAAAGCCAAAATTAGCTGTGCCTAGATCCTAACTGCATCTACCAGTTCATCTCATGGTCTTGGCTGAGCTTTTTTCACCCTCCTGCCTCAAGTTTTTGCTGTTGTAAAATATGCATGACATTTCCCCACTGCTGTTTCTGGGACAGAGAATGCTTATGTCGTGATGCCTACACAGTGCTTTGAATATGCAGTACGCTATGTAAATGACATATATTTTTAGAGTTTCAAAGAACTTCTGTAGTTAGAACATTTTGAACATAACTCTGAATTAAAAGAGCTTCCTAGTGACAGGCTCATCAGCTGAACTTGTCATTTTTGAAACTGAACTGCTGTAGATTTAGGAAATGAATGAAACTATTAAGGATCGTACAGTACTCAAAGTAAATAGCTGGGAATCTCTACTGACTTCAAAAGGGGAAAGGGCCAAAGTCTAACTGAAGTCCTTCAGATTTGAAAGCCATTGTTTTAAACACTGACTTCTTATCAAGAAATGATGCTTACAGCATTTTCCTAGGCACACTGGCTAAAAAAATTCTGGATATAGAAATATTTATTAAATTGTATTTTAATTAGTTTTGCATATATTTTAAAACAAATAGGAAAAACCAAGCCCTTCTAGGGCATTAGCATTTGTCACAAAGAGATGGTGATTTATGTTAAAGACAATAAGCTGGTTATCAGGTTCAAATCAAACCTATTTGATTATTAAAAAATGTATTTAACAATGAAGTATTATCATTTGCTTTAACCAAACTGAATGCAGCAGGCAAGTGAATAAAGTACTTATAATAGGATAGAAGAAAACAAGAATTTATCCTTAGAGTCGTTATGGGCCTAATGAAGAATCTTCATTTCACTACTTGATGCTATTATTTTTTTACCTCATTAGTATAGTGGAACTACTGGTAATTATAAAACTATTTGTGATATAAAAAGACTTATAGAAAGTAAGGTATACAGCACATTTAAAAACTATAACCATGCCTCCTGTCGTGCTTAAAAAAGGAAGACTTACTTGCAGATTATATTTCTGTTTATTGTGTGAACTTCTCTAATGGACAGGAAAAGATTAATAATAGAAACAGACTTAAATGTTATAGACAATACCCCACTTTCTCATTTGTTATCAAACTTTTCATTGCAGGGAGGAAGAAGAGAGAAGGGAAAATAAATTCTAAATTTCAGCACTAAACTACAGCTACAAGCAAAGTACTAGAGTACTCTGCAAAGAGCTGGTGTACAGCACAATAACTTTGGAAAAGAAAATTGGAGGAGATAAGCACAAACTTGTGAATCCTTTTACAGGAGGAATAATGGATTTTTAAAACATTTACAAAGGAAGAACTTCTCTTTTCAGTTTGAACACAAGAAACTTCACAAATATCAGTTAAATATAAGCTGAGATACGAAAGGGTTGTGTCATCACTGAATGGATTTCCTTATTCTGTTCTTCAGAAGTCAGTGCTGTCTGGCAACAAAAACCCAAGTAGAAAGCAAAGCTCAAAAGAAACTTTAGTTAAGTGGGAATTGTATTCAGTTGTCTTTCCAGTGCCTAAGTTGAACTCCTCTCTCAATTAACAGTTGTGCTTATGAACCAAAGGGAAATGAATGTATTTGCTAACAATTCTGGCAATAAATTCACCTTCACCAACTATGCCAAAATTAAAAAAAAAAAAATCCTTATCTGCCTTTGAAATCCTTCCTCTCCCTTCTTCCCCTGTCTGTTAGTCTCAGTAACATCACAATCCTGACCATTTTCATAGTTGCAGGAAAGGTATGGAGAACTAGAATAAATTTCTTCCTTACTGTTTCTTACTTGTGTTCCATTTGTAAAATATGCAACAAATATATTACAAAGTATATAATTGTTAATATGTAATACTATCAATGCAATTTTTTTCTTATACATAGTATTAAGTATTTACACAGCGGTTTCAAGAAAGGCAGTTTCAAGAAATAGGTTTTTCAATGCAAACAAATTATGGAGGAATCTGTCCATGTCTACAGTACAACAGGCACATCATTGACGAAATAAATGCATATCAAATCACATAAATATATAAAGACAGCAAGACATTTTGCCTGTTATTTAGATGTTTCTGTCCTAAAAAAAAAAAAAATATATCCTTTGAAGTGTCAAACAGAATAAAAATAATATTTCTTAAAATAAAATCCCAATGCCATGAGGTATTTCCTTTTCAAGGTAATTAATATTTTCTCTTTTACTAGTCACAAAAATCTTGTCATTGCCCAAGAAAACAAGCAAGAAAAAATCCCTACAATTTTATGAGACATTTTTACTTTCAAATTTCACTGTCCTAAGAACTAAAAGCAAATTTCAGTCCTCAAAAAGCCTATCACAGGCCTTCACAAGGTAGATCTATTGCAGTGTGAAATTTCATTCTTTTCAGCATACCAATGTGCATTTTGTAAAAATGTATACTGAATGTCTTTTCAGGTAAGGAAAGGTAGGTATGATATTAAATACCGTGCTTGCCAATTGGAGGACATGAGACTTTATGACATTATAAATTAACATTTGTACGCTTGAAAGGTTTTCATATTTAATTTGTGAAAGAGGACATTATTCTTCTCCTAGTCTCTTATGCAAGTCTTCTGCACGATAAACTGCCATTTCAAAGGCTGTTCCTGCCTTTGGGGTAACATTTTTCTTCTCTCTTCATTCTATAATAAAAATTCAAAAACCCCAGTAATATAATAGTCTATTTCAATAAATACTACTGGTCAGCATGACGTATATTAACTGTACAACTTGTGTTCTTTTCCTGAGGCTTCTTTTTAAATCTGTTTATCTTCCTCCCTCATTGCCTCAAATCAGTAGAAAAAAAAAATAATCTAATTATACATTTGTATTCCGTCTACAACTAAATCCTGTAAAGGTCAGATACCCCATAAAAAGGGATTACAGACAGTGTAGAAAATAGTGGTCCAAGTTGGCACTTAAAAGTATAAGTAAAGCAAAGAAATAAAAGAAAAATAAGCATGAAAATAAAGGTAGTTTTCCCAGTTTTACCTTGAAGACCTCCCAGAATTTACAGTTCAGAAAAATTCAGGTAAATCTCAAATTATTAAGATAAGCTTTGGAAAGAGTTTGATTCACCCACTCTTTCCTATATTCAGGGTTGACTTTTATAGAGATTAGTATAGAAGAAAACTATGACCTTTAGGGCCATATATAAAGAACCAATATTTTTGAATTTTGGAAGTGTCTGAATGTTTTAGGATTCTGTTAGGTTGGCTACATGTTGATTTCAAGATGCACAAAAATAACTATATTAAGCCATATGATAGCCTTTTTGCAGGTCCCTGTAGTAGGCTTCAAAATTGGTTCTGACTGACCAACATCTGCTCCAAAGAGTACTTCGGAAGGTTGACCATTTGGCAAGACTGAATGTGAAGTCATGCTCATGCATGGAGTCCACTGGTCTCCACAAGGGGAAGCTGGACAAGTGTCTTACTCAGAAGCATAGAGATCACATGAAGCATGAGTTAACATTTCCCCACTTTTTCTGCAAAAGCACACGAAAGATGCAAAATACTTCCAGTCCTTAAAATTAGGTTTTACAAAAACATAAAATTAAATAGCTAGAAAATGATAACTGTTAATAGAATTCCAGTTTTTCTTTGTGAGCAGCAAAAAAAAAAAAAAAAAGAAAAAAAGTAAAAAACCAAAATCTATTCTTACTGTATTCTGGCAGAATAGGTCCTATCCACTAGTACTCCTTCATAGAGTGGTAACTTCTTATGCAGCTGTCTCTTAAATCAGACTCTGCAATCTCCCCTAGATGCTGATGAAAAGCCTCCTCCTTTCCTTTGGGACTTTATACCAGAAAGAAACTACTTGCTCCTTACAGAAACTCCTCTCTGAAGGTCTGCAGACAATGTAGACAGCTACTCTCTGAGAACACTCAATCTCCCCACCCACCAGAAGATGCTGCCCAACCCAAAGTACCAAGGGTAAGACAACAATGTGGCAGACAACTTCCTTTCTTTTTAATCCACCATACCCTTCTTAATTAGAGTGTACAATATGCAATATTTATTAATACAAGCTGGAAACCTGCATCATCTATCACTTGCAGTTCCAGCACCCAACACCAGCCTTGCTTTAGCATTCTTTGTTAAAGATGAATACTTGTAGTACACCTTAATAATGGATGTTTGAGGAGGGTTTTGGTTACTCTGTGACCTTCTCTCACAACAGTTTAAGTTTCATTAGAGATGAGGAAATTTATGATTGTCGTGGTTTGATCACAGGGAGACAATCAAAAACCGTGGCAGATGTATTTTCCTTAACCCTGTTCCCCCTTCCCCCTTTCCCACCCCTGCTCCTCCCCCTTTTCACTAAGGACAGGCAATTTTGAGAGAAAAGGAAAAGCAGGACAGAGAGAAGAGAGTTGGAAAATTTGAAAATGTTTTACTAACGCTACTAAATAAACATAGAGAAAAATAAAGCAGAACAAATATTATAGAACCACTCTTGCAATTCCCAGCAGCTAGTCCGGCAGGATCCTGCAGCCAACCGGAACTAGATTCAGTCTGTCACAAGGCCTCAGCTTGCAGGGACAGCAGAAAAGAAGAAGCAAAGTGAAGCAGCAGAAGACCCAGCAGAAGACCCAGCAGAAGAGAGAGCGAGTCCTTCTGGTCTCCACCTTTTATATCCAGGAAGTCGTGAATGGGATGGAATACTCCAACTGGTCAATCCGTGGTCACCTGACTCACACCACCTCCTCTCGTTGCTCCCCCAAATGACCCAGGACAATGATAAAGTGTTTTCTTGGAGAAAGAGGAAGAAGTCCAGACCATCTATTTACTCAGATGCAGCTGATGAAAATGACTCAGGCATTGTTTACAGCATATCCTAAGGAAAGCACAGAGAAAACACCACAATGTGTAGGTTTGTAAAATACATGTGCTCTTAGAAAAGAGTGGGAAGCTTTGAATGAAAAAGTAACAGCTTAACCTGCTTATAGCTGATACACCTCTTCTGCAGGAACATCTTGGATGACAGGTGCCCCATGGCTCTGTTCCTAGGACATCATCTCCTAGCTGCAAGATTCGACACCTGAAGTGCCAGGAAGGCACCATCAACAGGGGTCTAGGGAAGCTCTGCTTCAGCCAGTTCCTTGTTAGGTTCTTTCTGACGAAAGGTAGGAAGTGTTTACCAAAGGTCAGACAGCAATAAGTCCATGGGATCACATAGTTGATCCAAATGTGCCAGAACGGGTCATTCCTAGAGCACCAGAAAGCAGATGGAGAAAAAGGCCAGCAGCGTTAGAGGATCTGTTGTACGAGTTATCAATAAGATTTTTCTTTTTGCAGAAGTTTGACTTTGAGAATGTGTAAATACCAAAAGAAGGCATTTCTGATGTGGGCTTCCTGACTGATCTGTAGCTGTCTGACATGGATAACCTCTAGAGAGTTGAAGCAAATAACATCCAATAGTGTGCCTGTTGTTGTCTGAGAGCCAGTGTCACCTTACCTCAGAGTCAGAAGAATAACTGCTTTCCCCTCCTTAAGTCATTGCAAGTTCTCTCATATTTGTAAATGTCAATATTTCAATAATCTGTGTTGATAACGTGGACTAGCTGTGGTCCTTCATTTCAGCTGCTGGCAGTAAATTCCACAGATTTTTCACAGAGACACAGATTCATAGAATCATTTCAGTTGGAAGAGACCCTCAAGGTCATTGAGTCCAACTATAAACTAACTCTGGCACTAAACCATGGCCCTAAGAAGATCATCTATACGCCTTTTAAACACCTCCAGGGATGGTGACTCAACTACTTCCCTGGGCAGCCTGTTCCAGTGCTTCACAAACTTTTCCATGAAGAATTTTTTCCTAATATCCAGTTTGAATCTTCCCTGGAGCAACTTGAGGCCATTTCCTCATGTTGTATCACTTGCTACCTGGGAGAAGAGACCAACACTCTCCATGCTACAACCTCCTTTCAGGTAGTTGTAGACAGCAATGAGGTCTCCCCTCAACTTCCTTTTCTCACGGCTAAACAGCCCCAGTTCCCTCAACTGCTCCTAATCAGATTTGTGCTCCAGACCCCTCACCAGCTTCTTCACCCTTGTCTGAACTCTCTCTAGTGCCTCAATGTCTTTCTTGTAATGAGAGGCCCAAAACTAAACACAGTATTCAAAGTGGGGCCTCACCAGCACCGAGCACAGTGAAACGAACACTTCTCTAGTCTTGCTGGCCACACTATTCCTGATAAAATCCTGGACCAATGTGACCCTTGGCCTCAGATGTACTATAAAAGCTTGCTAACTTGCTTATCACAAACATTTTCATGATGGCTGCAGCCTGAAATACCTGGGAAATCCTTGGGATTTTTTCCCCCAGTGTTTCATGTAACAAATGAAAAAATATCTCTTCCATTTATAGAATCTCAGTCTTCCTTGGCCCAAGATCTCCAGTTCCATTCAGAATGGATAGATAGGAACTAAAAACTTAATGTGAAATATCTTCAAGTATGGTTGATATATTGCCCCATATATAGAAAAAAAAAAAAAGGTAAGAAGGTAAGGCTCCTTTATGCCAGATCAGTCCTATAGTATGGTGCAAATATACATTTTTGTTTGGTCCAGAGAACCTCAGACTCAGTTACAGGTTTGCATTGACTTAGTTGGCCCAGTTTAAAGAGTCTTAGGCATATCATTGGCAGCAGTGGTCAGCCACATTGGCCATGATCAGTGAAGTACAAAATGCTTTTATCACACTTAAGTATTATGAGGGGTTTTTTGGTAGCAGTGATTTCAATAACAACAGCTGCAATTAAAAACCACAAAATAAATATTTATACTTTGTTTACCTAAGACATCCAATGAAATCTGGACTGAATAACTCAATGGCCATATCCCTATATCTGAATTTGATGTTATGAAACTGACATATATAGAAAAATATAAATAAGTGATCAGTGGAAAAATGGCATTTGCTTGTCCTTCATTGGTATCCTGTTTGGCCTATGAAATGCTAAGGTAGATGACCCTTGCCACCATTCTGCCCAGAACACCTCTATGTTTATTGTATACTCTCTAAACAGAAGCCTGAGATGAAGTTTTAGGTATAACAGAAGTAGGCAACCCTTTGAAGATCAGATTTACAACCAGCATTTAACAGATTAGAAATCCTTGAGAATCTAAATGCATGTACTATAAGTAATGTGTATGTTGTAATGTGGCAAATTGGAAAACAGCTGTGGCCTCAACTCACGTAGAAGGTCTTTAGATGTTTACTGGAATAATGAGTCAGTTCAATTGCAGCATGAGCAACAGAAGCCAGAATTCTTTTCCCTCCATATCCTTTCTGCATGATTACAGTGAGGATATGCAGGCTCATAAAAACTTATAATACTTCTACACTCTAGGGAATTATCCTTAATAAAATATTCCATTTGTATTCTTTATCACTGTGCTTATGCTTCTATTCAGCATTTGATCAGACCATACAGAACAGCAAGAGAAATCCTCTCGGTTAAGGCAAAAATGTCACAGTGAAGCTGGTCATGTTATAAGATGCATTACACTGAGTATTTAAATTAATATGACTATAAAACATGTCCAAAATAAAAGACATTTTAGTCTTTCACAAACATGGAAAGTGTAACTGGAAAATCTTGTAATAGCTCTGTTAACAAAGAAATCAAAACAAAATGAAAACTGTTCAAGAATGACCTGCAACCACAGCAACAATACAATTTTTCAACAGACTGGACACAAGAAAATGATTTCCAGCTACCACGATACATCTTTGACTCCCTAACTCCAAAACCCACATACTTGTTTACCTCAGGGCTAACTTCCAGAAGTCTGTTATAAGATTCCCAAGGCAGAAATTTAACATATTTTTCTGGAAACATCCTAGTATGCTATAACTGTTTTGAAATCAAACACATATCAAGAGTCTGGAAAATTAGGTTCAGACATAAAATACTCAGAGTAAAACCAGAGATCACCACCTAAAACAATTTTAAAAAACAACTGTTTGTCAATGCAGGAGAAAATTAAAATATCTCCAAAGTAGGGAACATCTTCTTCTCCAGGTTATTGCAATTAGTAAGGATGTGAAAGCACAATTTCTTCAGCATTGCAAAAGTATTAGCTTTCACACTTCAACACTGTCCTCAGGAACTAACAAAGAGTAAGTCATACTGTGAAAAATTTGCTTTAGCAAGCTGTTAGTGTTCTGTGCTATCTATGAACTATGCTTGTTTTAAGTAGTGGCATATGTTCTGATAACCACAAGCTATTGGAAACATATATTTAAAATTAATAGTTGCAGAAACAACATAAAACTTTCCATGGTTTGGGCAATTTGATTTTAAACTACATACTGAACAATAATGATGAATCTCTCTGAATACTCTGCAGTGTTTAAGTTCCTGTTAAAACTGTTTAGCATTTGAAATTTTACAAACTTAAAGGAAGACATCTTCTAAATCTAATGCTAACCCGGTTGAAACTGGTATGACTGTAGAGAGTCAATGCAATTCCTATCCTGATTTTCAGCATTCTGGAACTGTTTTTAATCTATGCACGAAACCAGCTAAAACATATATTTTGTTCCTAGATTGTGTTATAAAGTACCATTAAGAATATCTCTTACATCCAGAAATTTCAAAATATATCTAAGTTTCTCACTCTGTTTACCATTAAAGCATTTTTTATTATATTCATACAAGCAATGTTATTGTGTATAAAATGCAATATGGATATTTTATGGTAAATTCACACTGTCGCACTACAGAACTTCATAAACAGACATCACAAGTACATTTTCAAGTCAGGTTTCCATAAAACTATTATTAGAAATCAAAATACATGCTATATTGCATACTACCAACTATATTCTACATCAAATCATCATAACAAAAGTATGAAAGTAATTTAAAATGCAGTTACAAGGCTGAAGACAAAAAAATGTTACTTTGAAATATGGAAATTTCAGATAGAATACCTAGCCAGTCCTGCTGGGTATTTTCTGTCTCTCCAGTGTGTAGAAGGAATAACTATATCTGTCTTTAAGAAGGTGAAGTCAGGGGACAGTTGTTATTAACAGATAAAAGTAGGAACCTTGATATTCCAGAAGAAATACAGGTACGATTTTTCTGCAAATCAGCTAAAAGTAGAAGCAGCAAGGTAAAATATTGGTAGTAGCTAGCAAAGAGAGAAGGGGTACAGAATAGTAACAAGCTTGAAATTCTTACTTCAGATGTCTACATTACACTCTTGTCTCCCGAATCACCTTCTCCCCACATAACTAGCATATGTGTAACAAAGAAATCCTAGAGGATACATTGAAAAAAAGGCACATGCCAGCTTGTTAATAACATTATGTTTCATAATACTGTGCATTAAACTACGAGATGGGTGAATCATAAAGTATTCTGTTTCTAATGATATAGAATCAGGAAACTGTATAGATACAGTAGAGGAGACTGCTCTGGAACAAAACAGAGTGTTTTATTCTGCAGGCTTCATGGTATGATGGGTCAAAATGTTTCTTCCACCTGAGACTGAATTATTTGTCTATTACATAATATGCCATTTCTGTCTTGGAGATATTTGCAGTATTAAAACGCTTACCATGTCTTTTCTTTCCCAGAATATACAAGTTGAAAAAATGCTTTTGGGGATGGGGCGATATGTTTAAATTGCTTTCAACTATAACTCTCATTGATGTACATGCAAAACATGCAGTTACACAGCTGTTGCTCAGCTCTTGCAGAAATCTCTAAAACATTAGATCTACATAAGAAATTAGTTACTCGAATGAAAAATGATCTTGTACATCATTTAATTACTGGAATAAAATTTTCTTGATAAGAAGTGTCTGATGCTAACAGCTTACAGCACTACTTTTACATATTCTTGTGCCAGAGGCTACAAAATGCCAGCTCTTCTGTTGACTTACTGTATGCCTTACAAGGGATTAAAATGGACGGTAATACCTGAGTGCTGCTTCAAATTTGTGCAAAGGTTAATCATGCAGCTGTAGAGACAGCATTACCAAGAACAGAAGAGTGCCTTTATAGGCAACTTTATTCAATAATTATTAGCCTGAATATAGATGAAAAATATTTATTAGTGATCATACAGATGTATATAATTCAGAAATATCAGGCACATGAACTCTCTTTTCAGGCTTTTCTCTACCAGCACTTTGATCAGAATTTAGGATATTATTTGGCTTACCTGTGCATTTTCATTCCTGGCAAACCTTTTACATATGATCTAATTCTCCAAAATGGATAGGTTTTTGGTGACTAAATGACAAAGCTAATCTTGACAAGCCATACGAATAATCAAATAATGAAGAAATTTTATGATTGACAACAAGTGTGGGTAGATAACAGAAGAGCCCAGCTCTGAATTTTCTTGATAGCTAGAAATGGAAAACCAAGTCTGGTTCAAATATATGATATGAGAAGAAGATCTGTTAGAAACTGGATGATCATACATTGGTCGGGTGTACTCTTTGCTGGATAAAGATAGCTGGATAGCTGGGCCCAAAGAGTTCTGGTGAATGGAGTCAAATCCAGTTGGCAGTCGGTCACGAGTGGTGCTCCCCAGGGCTCAGTATTTGGGCCAATTCTGCTGAATATCTTCATTGATGATCTGGATGAGGGGATCGAGTGCACCCTCAGTAAGTTGGCAGACACCACCAAATTGGGCAAGAGTGTTGATCTGCTGGAGAGTACAAAGGCTCTAAAGAGGGACCTGGAGCAGCTGGGTCAATGGGCTGAGGCCAGTTGTATGAGGTTCAACAAGGCCAAGTGCTGGGTCCTGCACTTGGGTCACAACAACCCCATAAAACGCTACAGGCTTGGGGAAGAGCAGCTTGAAAGCTGCCCAGCAGGAAAGGACCTGGGTCTGTTGGTCACCAGCAAGCTGAATATGAGCCAGCAGTGTGCCCAGGGGGCCAAAAAGGCCAACAGCATCCTGGCTTGTGTCAGAAATAGTGTGGCCAGCAGGACCAGGGAAGGGATTGTCCCCCTGTACTCGGCACCTGTGAGGCCCCACCTCGAATACTGTGTTCAGTTTTGGGCCCCTCTCTACAAGAAAGACAATGAAGTACTGGAGTGTGTCCAAGGAAGGGCAACGGAGGTGGTAAAGGGTCTGGAGCACAAGTCTTACGAGAAGCAGCTGAGGGAACTGGGGTTGTTTAGTCAGGAAAAAAGGAGGCTGAGGGGAGACCTTACGTATTGCTCTCTACAGCTACCTGAAAGGTCGTTGTGGTGAGGTGGGTGTTGGTCTCTTTTCCCAAGTAACAAGTGATAGGATGAGAGGAAATGGTCTCAAGTTGCACCAGGAGAGGTTTAGATTGGATATTAGGAAAAATTTCTTTACAGAAAGAGTTGTTGGGCATTGGAACAGGCTATCCAGGGAAGTGGTTGAGTCATCATACCTGGAGATGTTTAAAAGATGTGTAGATGTGGCACTTAAGGACATACTTTAGAGGTGGACTTGCCAATGTAAGGTTAATGGTTGGACTCAATGATCTTTAAGGTCTTTTCCAACCAAAATAATTCTATGATTCTATGAAATGTGAAATATCATCCATACAAGTACTGATGAAACTTGCACATTCTGAAGATAACGGTTATGCACCCATTCAGTTGTGCATAGTCACTTTCTGCTTTGCTTAGTGTCCTTGAAGCAAAGATAATTGTTTTTTTACCCTCCTATGAGGATAATGTGGGACATGACTGCTCTCACCTCGTAGGAAGAATGCGTCACACACTAATTGTATTGGCAAATCAGAATCAAATTGTGTTAATACATCTAAGGATAGTAATAGGGTTCATCTGTTCAAAGAGCTCCGTTGCTCTTACCTGTCCAAGCACAGAAATTTCCTTGACCTGGAATATTATGTTGATAATTCAAATATAACAGTCAGATGATGAATGAAGTTCATATAGCATTTTAGTAATTTCATAAAAAAGAAGGATGCATGTTTTCAGGACCTGTTATGACCTCTTCAATGGGGAGAATTTCTGTTTAACTGTTGTATATGGCAAGTTCTGTTTAATGATTATCTATTGTAAGGGATTGCATTCTTTCTGAAAATAATGTCATGTGAGTTGTTTTATAAACTGAATTTTCATTGGTAGTGCTGCAATTGCTAGCCCTTTTTTTGTTGTGTTTGTTTGTTTGTCTTAAATTATTTACTTATTTTTTCTCATTTGTATTGTGTCTGTAACATACTGCATGGAGTAGAGGAAAAGAGAAAATAATTTTATGTTCTCCACCTTCTAAATGTAAAAGTAGTAGCGTTTACTTAATCCCTGACTTGACGAATAAATGAAAGGAACTATATTTATTTTTACAACATTGTTCTGGGTTGATTGTGGATAAGATAAAGATCTCATTTGTAAAGCTATCTAGGTTCAGAAATGTGTGTTGTAAGAACACAGCAATAATAAGGAACAGGATGAGTACAGTATTGCTGTAGTTCAGAATGCAAACACTCAGTTTGTGAGGATATAGGTATACTTTATTGTCAGAAGTGAAAGTAGAGGAACTTCACCTCAGAGTGGTGAAAAAGATTCTGGAAGTTACTCAGATGCATATGAAAAAGTCCACAACAACTTATTTAAAATTCAACATTTTAGGTTTGCTCTTAATGTTAGTCATAGGTTGCTGAACACATTTTTGTCATGAGCAACTTAAATGTGAAAAATACTCAACAGAGCTCCAAGAACATGCTGTTCAGATTCTATTCCTACCACCCTGAGTGAGAAACTGCATTTCTCAGTACCAGTCAAGTTCAACCTTTAAGTATAAAGCAAGCATGCTTCATTAAGGCAAAACATAAATTAAGTGATATGTGTGTGCAGTTCTAAATCCGTTATTATTTCAGTTACTGGTACTAAGCACGTATCTGCATCTCCCCTCAAACATAATAGGGAGGCTTCTTTCCATCAGAAGAGTGATTTTTTCCATGTAATTGCGTCTAAGTCATATATACTAAAATAAAATAGAAAGAATTGATTCTTTTACCATCATGATATTCTGCCTTAAGTAAACAATTACACTACAATGACTTCAACATGCCGTCCTATTTATTTAGTAGCACATCATGTACATTCTATCAATTCATCTAGCTGCACACACAGAATTATAAGTTTGGTCTATGCTCCTTCCAAGTAGTGAATCTATTGTAGATTAATTCCATGTCATGTGATCAAAAGTTAAATACCATGAATTTTCTCTGATTTTGTGATCTTACATTGTTCTCATTAAATCTGTATGAGAAACATACAGTTACATAAGTTACATGAGAAACATAAGTTACTAAAGAAGAGTAAATAGGTTATTTCCATGATGAGGACTGTTCTTGTCACCTTTAGCAGTGCCACCAAACAGTGAGAAAATTAATAGTAAGATAAATCAGTGAAGTCATCCACTTGGACAGGGACAGTTATCCTTTGATTATACTCTCTGGACGATACTGAGAAACTTTAATCAAGTCAAGACTTTCTCTCAAAGTTTAAAAAAAAAAAAATCTTTATTAAGGGTCTCTGAAGATTTCCAACCTCTTCGGTCATGTAACTCAATGTTTAAATATCTGTGACTTATTACAGAACAAATATACAACTGATAAAGGAATACTTGTAAGATAACACTGTTTAATGAAAGATAGATACCTGCACTTACTGTATTAGCTGATTTAATTATAGATGATGTACAACAAAGATTATATCTCAATATTAGTAATAGAATGTCAATTAGAAATCAAAGGGCAGGAAGGGAACAAAACCAACCTACCACACTTAAAAAAAAAAAAAAAGCTTCCAAATAGTCTTCAAAGTTACTCCTCAAAGAACCCTTGACAAACCTTGCTGTATAAAAATACAAGTGACCTCAGGTATCAAAATTCAGTGTGAGGAGGGAAGGGTTTGTCAGGAATATCCCATATCAGAGAGGAAGCCCAGGGATTTTTCAATGTTTGGATACCTGAACTATCTCTGAATTAAAGGACAGCATGGTCTTTCAAGTATGACATAAGCTAGCTTCTTCGGACTAGTCTGGTAACTCAGTAAAGGCCTGCAATGGTGCCAAGCAGCCATCTTAGTTGAAAAACAAAGGTGACAAAGTCCTTGTATGTGGATTCTACCTTTAGACCATCTCACAATACCTGTATAATGCAAAAAAACAAATAAATTAGCTCTTTAAGCCTTAGTTTCTTTGTAAATGTGTAGATAGACTGAAAAAAGTTCTTTTAGAAGGAGATAAAGACCTGAAAGATAGATAAATTCCTTGCAGCCACAACAAAAAAAACCCACTCACTACAGTAATGAGTGGAAAGGTTAAGCAAACCACCTGATAATGTTGACTAATCTGGTGCCAGTATCCAGCAGACACCTTATTTTCTGCAGACCAAGAATCTCCAGTCTAATGGAAGTTCCCATCTTCCAAGGAATAAACTGATTGAAGCAAAGGATCCAGCAACTTTATTGCACTTATTTCCATTTAGGAACACTTTCACAGGGTCCTACAAGGAAAAGGCTCTGTTTTAATGTTTTTCCAACACAAAGTATTTTCCTGTAGCCTATTTTACAGACCACTTGCCATGCAAACACAGGGAAACAGAAGGACTGTCTCCCACCTTCACTGCAAGCAGTAGCCAAGTGACTGCAAGTGTCAGTGGCTGTCAGGCATCCACACACTGCTTCTATCCTGGCTGAAGTCTGTGAAAAACAAAATCCCCGCTCGCTCTGATTCTTTGGTAAGGGAGGTGTTGCACCTCTCCTTGCTTGCAACTGTGTCAGCCAAGTTCATGAAAAACACCTGGTTTCATGGTTTATGCTAATCCTGTGTTCCCTTCCTCTCTTCTTCTCTGTATCCAAACAATCTCACTGTGGTTAAAAGGCAACTCTGATATACTTGAGTGCTATTTTTTAAAAGATCAGAATGTTGGTTTTGGTATTAAGATGTGTTTCATGTAAAATAATAAAATTCAACATGTGCCTCCCCTTTCTCACACATAACTAGGAACAAATCTGTCCTGCTGTGTTAGTCTCAAAAGCAATGCCTGAAGGAGTCATATGGCATCATATTTGTTCTCTTTACACTTCTGCTTTAAAGTTCTTGAGTACTTGCATAGCTCAACATCATTAGCTTAGAAACATAAAACCTGAAAAAAAAAGATTGTTATCATGATCTAAGTACTTTATGCAAAAGAAACTATAGAGCATAACATTTATAGACCAAATCCCAGATGCAGTTACCATGTTGCCAAAAACCAACTTTTTTTTCTTGTTCAGCCCAATTGAAATTAAAGTATTGATAGAAACAATGCCAGGAGAGTGGAACAGTTAATAAGGGATGATATTTCATCTGCTTTTCTGTATTTATTTTTGCTGGGTAATCCACATCTTACATTGCACATAATGTTGTTGAAACATAAGAAAAATAAAACCAAAATGAAATGCCAGATTTTTCTGCTGTTTTCTTTTACTTCCTTATATGCAGATTAAAGCTAGAGGTAGAGGTTGAAGTACTGAGCAGTGGTTTTTTTTGCAATAAATCTTAAGTGTGTTGCACAGCCTGAGGGGACCACAAATGCCTTAAGATGTATTTATATTGAAAAAACAGTGATCATTGTAACGTTGAGAAAGAATTGCGCCATGGTTTACATACCATATCAAAGGATGGTTATGACATTACTGGAATAAATTCCCCAAAAACTGTGCTCAGGACAGCTGACGTTTGCCACAGTGTCATTCTTTGTCATTTGAAGTGGTAGCACCATTTTCCTCTACACAGACAAAAAAAGCCAAACAAAACATAGCCTCAGCCTGTTCTTACCAAAGAGAAACTGGAAATTCTTACTACAGGAAACAGTAGAACAACCTAAAGGGGCAGCATGATAGGTATCTTTCCTCTGCTAGTACATGCAGCCATCTTTGTTACAAGGAATATACAAAGAACAACTACAAAGTCCTTTTCCCCTACCTGCCATATTACACAACATGAAGATATATTCATATTGAAGCAAGAAAAAACAAGTGTTATGATTTTTACCAGCTGGCCAATGCAGAGCTTCTTATAAACTGAATATCTGAAAGTGATTACCTAGCTCACTATGAAGTCATACTGTAAGTAAATCTGTGTTTTTTCCTCACATAGCAGTGTCAGAAAAGTTACTTGGTCTAAAAAATCTGCTTCTACATGTATTAGATTACCAGAATAAAATGCTGCTTTACTAGAATTTTTAAAGCTTCTTTTTTTTCAACAAAGAAAATATCTGTCATCTTTTCCTTTATGGGTCAAATTAAGATAAGGTAAACAGTTCCGGTGAAAAAAATAGGACGAGTAATATGATCTTCATGATAAAAAGAGCAGGAGGGTAAAAGGCAAGGAAGAAAAAAAAAAAAGGAAATGAGAAAATGAAATAAGATATGTCATTGTATTTTAATTTATTACAAAGCTATGGCTGTTCTTAATGGTGGCTATTCTTGATTTGTCTACCTCACTTTTGCAATAGCTAACACAGTGTATTTTTTACACAAAATAAACTGAGCATCCTTTGTTTGTCTAGGAAAGTAATAGAAATAATACTGACAGCTTTTTAATAGTCAAAGAAGAATCTTACCCAGCAGTACATAGCTGAAAAGTCAGTCATCCCTTCACTTGTCAGTGTTAGTATTCTAATCGGAAATGTACACTTGGACATAAGTTGACAAGAAAAAGAGTTATTTTTCAATTTTATTTCTGTTTGATTTATAGTACTTTAAATGAAAATACTACAATCTGTATTTTAGCAGGACAGCCTGTTTCTAAGAACTGTATATTCAAGATATTTACAGAATTAAACAATATTGAAAGACCATAGTTTAAACATTGCTGTAATTTTGTGGCGAAAATTGCATGCCTCTGCTCGATTGTTCTTGTAGTTCTGTACATACACTGTATTTATTTTCTAGCTATATGGGGCAGTTCCTAAGGTCATGTACCAGTGGACCAAAGTCAATTTACATTAGTTGAAGAACTGACCTTCACTGAAAGGAAAAAATTTGGTAGTAGTCAGTTGTGGAAATAAAAATGAAAAGACTAAATAAAGAAGCATAGTTTCAAAATGATGAAACTGCAAGACAGATAGAGTTGTGTTGACAAAGCTTTCAACTGAGATTAAAAGATGTAAGAAAGCAATTCAGAATACTGAGAGTAGTGCTAGCTGAAAGACAAATCTAAATCTTCCATCTCACAACTTATTACAATATTTCATACTTGTTTTTATCATAAATCTTGAGAAAAAATGAGAATATCAACATTTATGAAATTAAAAGCTCTAGATAAGTTTGATTGAGTTACAGATAAATGCAAGAGATTTTTGTAGCAGCATTTTTTACAAACACTATATTTTTTGCCATTCTCGAACTTAAATTCCTGATTTCAATTTGCTGACCTGAAGTGTGTTCTATCATGCAAAATAATTTTTACCTGTCAGTGAAAAATCATTCAGAGCCTTAAGAAGTTTACTTCAGCTTTGGAATAACTCCAGTAGAGGAGTTCCTTCAGAAAGGAATCATAAGAATTTTGGACTACAATTCACTAGTTACTTAGTTTCTGTGAAGTCTAAAAGGGACCTCAGCTTTAAGGAAAATACTTTGATTCAGGAGCTCTGAAATATCTTGTTTCTGATAAAAATTCAAAATAAGTCAGATGCAGAATAATCTAATGACAGGCATAAGAACTCATTTTGGTTTTCCAAAGTAAAAAAACTGCTGAATCCACCTACTATGGATCGTTATAAATTTTTGGAAAATTTTGTGTATAAACCAAAAATTTTGTGTCCAAAGACTACAATATTATACATATACATACACATATATGTATATATACATATATATACACAGATATATACATTATACAAATATATACAGATACATATATTAAAAGGCTACAGCTAATTGAATGGAGTGACTGCAGGTAGAGTTAACAGTCAGTAGAAGTTGATTTGAAATTGTACTAAAAAAGGATGGTTCTCCTCCACTCTCCCTCTCCCTGTCTCACTTTCTCTCCTCTGTGTCAGGTCTAGGAAATATGTGGCCACATGGCAGTTAGATCAGTTTCCTGATCAGACCAAGGACAAATAATTTATTCTACATAATTCTCAGTCAGGTCAATGACACAGTGTTTCTTAGCCAGTGGTCACACGATTGCTAGAAATGACTCCAGTGATTTACTAGATATGTGGCCGAGAATGGAGTGGAACCACTGGTCTCAAAGGCAGCTCAGCTTCTAACAGGCATAAGATGATGACAAAATTGCACCTCAGACACAAAAGACACGAGCAAAAGCTCTGCAAATTATATTGTATTAAAACGATGAAGAGAGTATTATTCTAGTTGAGAAATGCTGTTCTAACATAGATGGTTAGACATTTGAGATAACCCAGGCAAAATAAAATTAGTGCCAAATTGGCAATTTGAAATAGCTCTGCATCCTTAAAGTGGTGGTTCCTTCTCTCCACATTGGAGTTTGCCTGTTCCTCCTACTACTGCTTGTGTTCTAGTACAAGAGATCCCTCCACTTAGGTCTAACAAACCTGTTATTTAGGGAGCTTTAGTTGCTAGAGAGCAATTGTAGTTAGGAAACAAGATACTTGGTATATACTTTTGTAATTTCAATGAAAGGTGTAACTGATTTTAAAGAAAAACAAGTTTGAATAGAGGCATTTCAGAAAAAAATGAAATATAAAATGTATGTGATAAATATCTTCAAAGTCCATCTGCCACCATTCACAAATTGACATTTGCTTTTAAAATATTAAGTCAAAAGTGTTAGAAAAGGTGTTGTCCTTCAGCTACGACAATTCTAATACAGTTAGTTAATTAAAAGACATCACTGTGCTTTTTTGGTTCAAATGCAGCAGATGGATTTTAGTCTACAGTGGCATAAATGTTACCGTGTTATAACTTCTTGCTACATATGGCTGACCATCACCATAAAAGTGCCATCCACATCAAATTAGCTGCTTTAGACAAGTTATTCCAGGACACCCAGACCACGTATAAAGTATCTCCTCAGGGAAATGTTTTTCAAAAAAACTCCCTGGAAAAGAGGTTGCTTAGTACAATTCTTCTTACAGTAAGTCACAGGGTTTACATACTTGTCAAAAATCATTACAACCTCAGAGATGTCTGCGTGAAGTTTTGAACTGACATCTGATAGGTTATTTGACAGATATGTGTATGAAACTGAATAACAGCAGCGATTTAGGAGGAACAAGAAAAACAAAACATACTGGTTTTGTGTTTGCTCTCAGTAGTTTCCAGGAGTTTTGGTTTTTTTTTTTTTTACTTCACCAGGACTGTCAACTTCAAACATCTGATTTAGGGCACATTTTCACACAGATGCTCTTCAACTCACTTGGCATAGTTCAGCTCTTGCCTCAAATTGATTTTCCCAGGGAAAAAAAAGTTTCTTCATTTGTAAAAGTTAATAGCATAAATAAAACAATAGCATCATATCTCTATTTGGGATTTTGAAGGGAAGTTTTTCATGAGTAACAGCATTTCACCAGGAATGATTAAATGAGTGAGACAAGGAGTGAGTCTTACCAGCTTTCTGCATAAGACAGAAATAATGGCTACTGGAGCAAAACTAAAATCTCATTCTTCTTCATATTTGCTCATTTTCTTGCCCTGAACACACACTATACATAAGAAACCAATTGGATAGTATAAAGCTGAGAATCTGTGCTTTTTGCCCTCCTCTGGTTTAAAAACAAACAAATAAAAACCACACAAAAACCCCAAAGCTTTCAGCAAGAGATAATGACATGTATAAGACAAGAAGAAAAACAGTGGCTTTTACAGGCATATGATGTCAAATTCACAGTTGAACAGACTGCATGAGATGTAATTTGGTCTCAGTGAGTTTCAAGAAGACCTGCATCATTCCTATAAAAAACTTTTAAGCTAGTCAATAATCCATCAAGACTAGTTTTCTTATTTGAACTACAGCTAAACTTGACATAGAAGTTATTCAATGTGTAGGTCCAGACTGAATGACTGTCAGTCTCATCTGACCTTAAAGCCTCAGAACCTTAATACAGACCTTTCAATTTAAAATGTTAGCTATCAATCTTTAGCTAATTAGTAGGTCCTTCTAACTCATAGCTTCTAAAATACATCATATGAAGTATCCATGGTTTCACTAATGCTATCACATTCTGTGGTGAAAGAACATGGTGCAACTGATACCAATGGTTGCTATCAGTAGTACAGGTCTTTCCTGAAAGATTCTCCTCTGCAATAATCCAAAGATTAGTCCCTTATTTAATTATGTAATATAATTAATTTAATTTGATTAATTAATTTGATATGACTTAATTAATTTGATATGACTTATGTACATATATCTGTATACCATGATCACTGAATAGCTGAAGAACATAACTGTCTCTAACTTCCAATTTTAGGCTTTCACATGTTGTCTTCTGCTGTATATATTTCAAAAAGCTAATTACTTGTAAGAATTACCCCAAGAACTGCACTCATTAGATGTCATGTTAAAATGAAAACATCTCTGAAAACCAGTAATTTCTCTTTATATTTGTGCAACAATGGTGTCCATACTGCATTTAGGGTGTGTAAGTGTATAATTTTTAGATGTTCCCATTTTCATTGTAATATTGCTACTTCAGGGCAACTAAAGCTGAACATTCTCATTGCTTCACTACAAGATTTACAAGCTTGCTTTGTATCCCTCAGGAGCTGAAAACTACACTGTAAAATCTCAGCAGATGGTACCATGAATGAATTCCAGGTGATCGTTTGGGTCCACATACTCTTTGATGCTCCTATGGGCTCTCCTTGCTAAGTAGCTCACAGTATACCAAGTAATCCAAAATAATGGCTCTGAGGCCACCCACTGTGAGTACTGAATATCAGTTGGCATATGCCGACCTGTTATCTCAGAGGTATGGGAATGAGGCTTACAGTTCCCACACTTGTTTTCCTGCATGATCTTCAGTTCTGAGAAAAGCACTGGGATCCTTTTTGTCTGGTTAAAAAACAGAAGAGTTGGGTTGTTGTCTCCTAGACTCCCAGCTCACAAGACACTGCAAAGGGATGGAAGGGAGTTCATGGAGGTTGGAAAGACAGATAAGAGAGTGATGAGAGGGCAGAAAAATGGGTTCCAGTATAAGAATTGTTGGGGGGCAGTGGTCACAGAGATAATACTGGAATAGTTCATTTAGTAATCTGCACTGTTCTATTTGAATAGACGAGCTGCAAGTTTTCTTTCTAAAGAATCCATTCGTAGATCAGATTAGGGCTTCACTTCCCAATCAAACTCTGATTAGACAGGGCAGACATAAAGACAGTTAATGTTGATTTGCACTACAGAATCAGAGAATGTTAGGGATTGGAAGGGACCTCAAAAGATCATCTAGTCCAATCCCCCCACCGGAGCAGGAAAATCTAGATGAGGTTACAGAGGAATGTGTCCAGGCAGGTTTTGAATGTCTCCAGAGAAGGACACTCCACAAGCCCCCTGGGCAGCCTGTTCCAGTGTTCTGTTACTCTCACTGAGAAGAAGTTTCTTCTCAAATTAAAGTGGAACCTCTTGTGTTCCAGCTTGAATCCCATTACCCCTTGTCCTACCATTGGTTGTCACCGAGAAGAGCCTGGCTCCATCCTCATGACACTCACCCTTTATATATTTATAAACATTAATGAGGTCACCCCTCAGTCTCCTCTTCTCCAAGCTAAAGAGACCCAGCTCCCTCAGCCTTTCCTCATAAGGGAGATGCTCCACTCCCTTCATCATCTTTGTTGCCCTGCGCTGGACTCTCTCCAGCAGTTCCCTGTCCTTCTTGAACTGAGGGGCCCAGAACTGGACACAATATTCCAGATGAGGTCTCACCAGGGCAGAGTAGAGGGGAAGGAGAACCTCTCTCGACCTACTAACGACCCCCTTCTAATACACCCCAGGATGCCATTGGCCTTCTTGGCCGCAAGGGCACAGTGCTGGCTCATGGTCATCCTGCTGTCCACCAGGACCCCCAGGTCCCTTTCCCCTACACTGCTCTCTAATAGGTCATTCCCCAACCTATACTGGAACCTGGGGTTGTTCCTGCCCAGATGGAAGACTCTGCATTTTCCCTTATTATATTTCATTAATTTTTTCCCCGCTCAACTCTCCAGCCTGTCCAGGTCTCACTGGATGGCAGCACAGTCCTCTGGCATGTCAGCCACTCCTCTCAGTTTGGTGTCATCAGCAAACTTGCTGATAGTACACTCTGTTCCATCATCCAAGTCATTGATGAATATATTGAACAATACTGGTCTGAGTAGTGACCCTTGAGGCACTCCACTAGATACAGGCCTCCAACCAGACTCCGCCCCATTGACCACGACTCTCTGGCTTCTTTCCTTCAGCCAGTTCACAGTCCACCTCACTACCTGATCATCCAGACCACAGTTCCTCAGTTTAGCTGTGAGGATGCTGTGGGAAACTGTGTCAAATGCTTTACTGAAGTCAAGGTAGACCACATCCACCATTCTGCCATCATCTATCCACCTTGTGGTGGATATGTCTTCATAAACAGCTATGAGGTTGGTCAAGCACAACTTCCCCTTGGTGAAACCATGTTGACTGCCCCTAATGACCCTCTTATCCTTGATATGCCTTGAGATGGCACCAAGGATAAGGTGTTCCATCACTTTCCCAGGGATGGAGGTGAGGCTGACTGCTCTATAGTTGCCCAGGTCCTCCTTCTTGCCCTTTTTGAAGACCGGAGTGACATTTGCTTTCCTCCAGTCCTCAGGCACCTCTCCCATTTCCCAAGACTTGGCAAAGATGATGGAGAGTGGTCTAGCAATGACCCCAGCCAGCTCCCTCAGCACCTACGGGTGCACCCCATCTGGACCCATGGATTTATGGATGTCCAGATTGCTAAATTGCTCCCTAACCCAGTCCTCATCAACTAAGGCAGACTCCTCCATTGCCCTGCCTTCCTCTGGAGCCTCAGGGGTACGGGGTTCCTCAGGACAGCCTCCGGCAGAGTAGACAGAGACAAAGAAGGCATTCAGTAACTCTGCCTTCTCTGTATCTTCTGTCACCAGGGCACCCATCCCTTCATCAGTGGGCCTACATTGCCTCTGGTGTTAGTTTTATCTGCAATGTATTTGAAGAAGCTCTTTATGTTGTCCTTGACCCTTCTCACCAGGTTTAACTCTAAGGAGGCTTTAGCTTTCCTAGTTGCCCCCCTACATCCTCTGACAACAGCCTTATATTCTTCCCAAGTGGCCAGCCCTTCCTTCCATGATCTGTAAACTCTCCTCTTCCACTTAAGCTTACCCAGCAGCTCCCTGTTTAACCACACAGGTCTCCTGGCTCCCTTCCTTGACTTCCTACGTGTCGGGATGCTCTGATCTTGAGCTTGGTGGAAGCAGTCCCTGAATGCTAACCAACTATCTTGGGCTCCTTTACCTTCAAGCAGCCTTGCCCATGGGATTTCCCCTAGCAATTGTTGGAAAAGGCCGAAGTTTGACCTGCTGAAGTCCAAGGCTGCAATTCTGCTTACTATTCTGTTCCTGCCACACGAGATCCTGAACTCCACCATTTCATGGTTGCTGCAACCAAGGCAGCCCTCAACTTTTACTGCTTCAACCAGACCCTCTTGTTAGTGAGGATGAGATCCAGCGGTGCACCTCTCCTAGTCGGCTCCTCCACCATTTGCATCAGAAAGTTATCGTCAATGCACTGGAGGAACCTCCTGGACTGAGGCTGGCTGGCTGAGTAGTCCTTCCAGCAAACATCAGGGAAGTTAAAATCCCCCATAACAACCAGGGCCTGTGACTGTGAGGCCGCTCTCAGCTGCCCGTAGAAGGCCTCATCAGCTTCCTCACCCTGATGTGGTGGCCTGTAATAGACACTCACAACAGTATCAGCCCTGCCAGCCTGCCCCTTAATTCTTCACCCACAGACTCTCAACTCACTCCTCATCCGTGCCTGGACAGTACTCAGTACATGGTAGTTGCTCTCTCACGTAAAGAGCAACTCCACCACCACGCTTGGCTGGCCTGTCTTTCCTGAAAAGGACATAGCCATCCATGACCACATTCCAGTCATGTGAGCTGTCCCACCATGTCTCTGTAATTGCCACCAGATCATCATCTCCTGACGGAACACAGGTTTCTAACTCCTCCTGCTTTTTCCCCATGCTGCGCGCATTGGTGTACAGGCATTTCAGGGAGCGAGCTGAGTACACTGATTTCACTCTAGGAGTATGGGAGGCCTCCCGGTCTTCATCAATTCTAGAGCGCTGCCCCACTGATTCAAGCCCAGCTACAACCCCACCTGCCTTTGAATCTAGTTTAAAGCCCTCCAAATGAGCTCTGCTAATTCCTGTCCCAGCATTCTTTTGCCCTTGTGAGACAAACCTTTCCCATGTATCACTGTCTGGACTGGTGTCTTATAAAACCAGCCGTTATCAAGGAATCCAAAGCCCTGTCTGTAGCACCAGTATTGTAGCCAATCATTTATGGACTTAATTTTTCTATTCCATCCCACATCATCACCCAAAAATGGAAGGAGGGAAGAGAAAAACACTTGAGGCCCAGACTCTCTCACCATCTGTCCCAAGGCCTTGAAATCTTTCTTCATTCCCCTCAGACTGCCAGATGCAGCTTCCTCCCCATCTGTTTGGAAGATCAACAGCGGGTAGTAGTCCGTTGAGTGCACCAGGCTGGGGAGCGCCCTGG
This sequence comes from Caloenas nicobarica, assembly GCF_036013445.1. NCBI lineage: Eukaryota > Metazoa > Chordata > Aves > Columbiformes > Columbidae > Caloenas > Caloenas nicobarica. The sequence goes on along the minus strand of NC_088246.1, from coordinate 79,808,029 downwards.
TGATGTCCCTGATCTGGGCTCCAGGTAGGCTGCAAACTTCCTTATGATGAGGGTCAACTCTGCATATTGGGCCCTCTGTCCCTCTCAGAAGTGAATCGCCTGCTACAGTTACCCTTCTTTCTTTCTTTTCTGAGGCAGTCTTGAGGTATGGAGTCAACCACCTCTTCCTATGTGACCTTGTAGGAAGGCCTTGCACCACATCCTCACTTGTTTCTTCTTCAGGATCCAGGGCTGTAAGAGTCAGTCCAAAAAACAGTTTTTGCCTGAATATCGCCATCATGGGCTTGGAGAACAGATGGACTGATAGAAAGAATTGGACAATGACTTGGGGAGAGGCCTGAAGAAAGGAATTGTGTTGTGCAGGTCTCTCCAACCCGGAGGCTACAGGTAACAACGGCTGCTGTATGGACACCACCTGCTGCCTGAGCCAAACTTGCCCCCACCTCCTGAAAGGAATTGTGTTATGAAGGCCTCTCCAACCTGGGGACAATAACTGCTGTCCAGAAGATGGATTTTCACCTGTTGCCTGAGCCAGACTTGCCCCCCACCTCCTCCCTGTAACAAAGGCCAACGAAGAAGAGCATGCGCAAAGGCTCGCCAAGGGTCTTGAGGTCACTCAACGGACCAGTAAGAGACCCCTGAACTGAGGCAACGCAGGCGCAGACGGGTTCTGGCAAGCGAAGCGGGGACTCTTTGGGCCTGCGCAGTTAAGCCTGGATTGCGCAACAAAGGTGGAGATTGGCCTCGATCTATGGGAGTGAGGAGGGGTGAAGAAGCATAAAAGACGATTCCCGATGGGACATCGTTGAGATCTCCCCACCGAAGGATCCCGGATCATGACGGAGGACCGGCAGGACTCTTCTCACGGGACCTGAGACCAGAGGGACGCCTTTGGAACTCATGGTGGTAACTATAATCCTATTTCCCCCTTTTGCTTTTCCTTTTCTCTCCATCTCTCTCTATCACGTGCCGCTTTACGGGCAAATTAATAAAGTAACACTTTTTGATTGAATTATAACCCCTTGGCGTTTTGGTTGCCTTAATTTTGCGCATCGAGATCAAGGTAAATGAATCATCATGAGTCCATCACCAAATGGACTGTGACAAGGGCCTCAAACCTATTACAGAGGGGCACCTGGGGAAGCAAAGCAGGTAGGGAGGAGGTTGCCTGTGACGTCAAACTGGAACTCGCTTCCAACCCTCATTATCTTTTTGGTCCCCTACCTCTGCCCGACAGCGACAGGGCAGGGGCTCTCTTGGGTCTTCCATCACCTTTTGGGGGGTATCTCCCTGAGACCTTTCTGACTGGCACGCCAGGGAGTTACTCCACCACTCGATCTCCTTTTCACACTCTCTGATGGACCTCAGTGTCCCACGCTGAGCAGATCTTGCACGTGCTCACTCCTCACACAGGCTGAATGCTGCCTCCCTCCCCCGGCAGCAGCAGGCTCTGGCACTCCCTGCAGCCAGAGACCTGAACAGCCACGGCTCAGGGCAAGGCCTCTGCCTGAGTTGCCGCAGTCTTTTTGTGACAAGCTCTCTTTCTGGAGGAGACCATGGTCGGCGGCAGCACTCTGGGGCACTGGCAACAGGTGAGAGAGTCTAACAAGCAAGGAGTGACAACCTCTGTGCCCTGCTACACGAGCTACCGCACCCACTGCTGCAGCACAGTGTGGGTGGTACTAACCCGCCTCACAAGCTGGTTGCCTCTCCCAGCGCCTGGTGGGCAGCGACGCGTTGCTGGCCTCCCTGTGGCTTTTTTCAAGGTGAGGAGCAGGGGTGTGATCGCCGTCACCGTGGTAACACCCATGCCACCTTGGCTGCTCTCGCTAGGGATGCCAGGGGCTTCCGGGTCGTGAAATTGAAACCCAAGGAATCACAAAACCCCTCTGTACCTCGGGATCACTGAAATAGCTCCTGCCAAGCTGGCTCCGATCAGCTGACCTCGGGGACTTATGCAGCAGCACACTGCAGGTATGAAATGTGACTCATGTGACATCTGTTGAAATTTGAATGCTGTGTAAGAATTGAGACTTCAGACCAAAAGACAGTGACATTGCAATGTAGATTGACCATATAAAATCTGTTGTATGCTTACTAGAGCAGTCCTTCTGGTTTACCAGTAGCAGCAATAGTTAGCTGACAGATGGCTTTGCATGTAAACACTGAACAAACTGTGTGTATCTCCATTTGGATTAAATTTGATGTATTCCTATATCAGGAAAACTATATTGCTGTATGTTACCTCAGGATATCAGTTAGTGAATGCTAGTCCTCATTTTACTTTTTTTTTTTTTTGCTTTAGTTGAATTTCCAAAATAAAAGTATTATGCAGATACATCTAAAGGATATTCACTTTGCACTTGTGTCTTGTATACTCCTTTGTTTGCTGTTAATTTTAATTTGATTGTAACTTAATAGCATTTTATAATGCCCAGCACAGAAAGGTTACACATGATTAAAATTTCTTATTCTCTTTAGTGTAATAATTTCTTATATAATGCTCAAGAAACATCCATAAACAGTAAAAAAAAAAAAAAAAAGTAACTCCCAGACCCACATTGTTGCAAGATTTGGTCAGCCAAAAGTAAGCGATGATCAATGTAGAAACTGTGACTCCACAAGCATCTCTGCAAATCGGGGAGCTTTTCTCTTAGAGTCATAGAATCAGAAAATATGTGGGATTGGAAGGGACCTTCAAAGGTCATCTAGTCCAACCCCCTGCAATAAGCAGGGACATCTGGAACTAGATCAGGTTGATCAGAGCCCCATCCAGCCTGGCCTTGAATGTTTCTAATGATGGAGCATCTACCATCTCTCTGGGCAATCTGTTCCAGTGTCTCACCACCCTCATCTTAAGAAATTCCTTCCTTACATCTAGTCTAAATCTACTCTCTTTTAGTTTTAAAGCATTATCCCTTGTCCTGTCTCAACAGGCCCTGCTAAAAAGTCTGTCCCCATCTTTTCTATAGGCCCACTTTAAGTATTGAAAGGCCACAATAAGGTCTCCTCACAGACTTCTCCAGGCTGAACAACTCCAACTCTCTCAACCTGTCCTGACAGGAGAGGTGTTCCATCCCTTTGATCATTTTGGTGGCCCTCCTCTGGACCTGCTTGAACAGATGTATGTCTTTCCTGTACTGAGGGCTCCAAAGCTGGATGCAGTTCTCCAGGTGGGCCTCAACAGAGCAGAGGGGCAGAATCAGCTCCCTCAATCTGCTGGCCACAATTTTTTTATGCAGCCCAGGATACAGCTGGCCTGTAGCGTTGCATGGGGTCGTTGTGACCCAGGTGCAGGACCTGCCAGATGGCCTTGTTGAACCCAGTACAATTGGCCTCGGCCCATCAATCCAGCTGGTCCAGGTCCCCGTGTAGACCCTTCCTACCCTCAAGCAGATCAACACTCCTGCCCAACTTGGTGTCATTTGCAAGCTTACTGAGGGTGCACTTGATCCTTCTGTCTATGTCATTGATAAAGATATTAAACAGTACTGGTCCCAATACAGATCCCTGAGGGACACCACTTGTCACTGATGTCCATCTGGACATTGAGCTGTTGACCACTACCCTCTGGATGTGACCATCCAGCCAATTCCTCATGCACCAAACAGTCCACCCATCACATCCATATCCCTCCAATTTAGAGAGAACAATGTTGTGGTGGACCATGTCAAAGACCTTACAGAACTCTAGATAGCCAACATCTACAGTTCTTCCCTTGTCCACTGATGTAGTCACTCCATCACAGAAGGCCATTATGTTTGTCAGGCAAGACTTGGCCTTGGTGAAACCATGCTAGCTGTCTCAAATCCCCTCGCTTTCGTCCATGTGCCTTAGCATAACTTCTAGGAGAATCTGCTCCATGATCTTCCCAGGCACAGATGTGAGGCTGACAGGTCAGTAATTCCCAGGGTCTTCCTTTCCACCCTTTTTAAAAATGTGTGCAATTTTTTCCCTTTTTCCAGTCACCAGGGACTTCACATGGCTACCATAACTTTCCAGATGTCATGGCAACTGTCCTGGAACTGCACCAGCCAATTTCCTCAGGACTCTGCGATACATCTTATCAGGTCCCATAGACTTACGTATGTTCAGGTCCCTCGTCTAGTCATGAATCTGATCTTCACTTACAGTGAGAGGAAATTTGTTCCCCCAGTCCGTCTTGCAGTTCATCCAATCAAGAGGTGTGAGAAAAGAGCTTGCCAGCGAAGACTGAGGCAAAAAAAGTTCTTAGTACCTCAGTCTTGCCCTAATCTGTTGTTACATCTACCAGTCTTGCTCATCAGGGGCCGTACACTTTCTTTGACCTTCCTTTTCTGGCTGACATACCTGTAGAAGCCCTTCGTGTTATTCTTTGTGTCTTTTGCCAAGTTCAGCTCCATCTGCACCTTTGCCTTCCTGACCTCATCCCTACACAACCAGGCAGTTTCCCTATACTCTTCCCAGGATACCCGTCGCTGCTTCTAATGCCTGTGCATTTCCTTCTTGCCCTTCAGTTTGACCACCAGGTCTCAATTCATCCGTGCTGGTCTCTTGCTTTCCTTGCCTCATTTCTTACAGCTGGGGACTGAGGGCTCTTGTGCTTTGCAGAAAGTGCCCTTAAAGTTCTGCCAGCTCTTTTCTGCTCCCTTGTCCCTGAGAGCAGTTTCCCAGGGGATCCTGTTGACTAACTCCTTGAAGAGCTGGAAGTTTGCTTCCCTAAAATTCAGGGTTCTGACTTTACTCTTTGCCTGACCCACATCCCTCAGGACTGTGAACACCACCTGTGCATGATCGCTGCAGCCCAGGCTGCCTCCAATATTGATGTAATCAATCAGGTCACTTGTGTTGGTGACCATCAGGTCCAGTATTGCATCTCCTCTGGTAGAGCTGTTTACTACCTGGCTTAAGAAGTTTTCCACAATGCATTCCAGGAGTCTCTTGGATTGCCTACAGCTTGTCATGCTGCTTTTCCAGCACATGTTGGGGCAGTTGAAGACCCTCAGCAGGACAAGAGCCTGTGAGTATGATGCCTCCTGTAGCTGGAGTAAGAAGACCCCTTGATTGGGTGGCCTATAGTAAACATCAACCACAAGTTCTTTTTGTTGTCTTGTTCTCTAATTCTTACCCATAATATCTCAACCTGCTCATGGCTATTCTTCAGAGACAGCTCTTCAGACTCTATCCAACTCTTGATGTAAAGGGCAACACCTTCGCACCTCCATCCTCACCTGTCCCTTCTGAACAGTTCGTAGCCATTGATAGACACACTCCAGCCATGAGATTCATCCCACCAAGTTTCAGTAATGGCCACTAGGTCACTAGGTCATAGCTTTCTAGCAGCATGGTGGCTTCCAGCTTCTTCTGTTTGTTGCCCAGGCTGCGTACATTGCGTAGAGGCACTTCAGCTGGGCTGCCAGATGTGTCACCTTTTTAGAGGAGCACATCTTAATTCCTTTGAAGTATTTTACAAGTGTTTTTCTGTTGGCCTCTATTATTTCAGGAGGCCCTGGCTCATCTCTATACGACTTCAAATGTGCTCCAGTGTACCCAGCATGTCTCAGAGCAACAAGCTGAGGGCTCTCACTAGCAACCCATCCCTCACATCTTGTCATGGGCAAGCCTGATATCATCCCTCCCTCCCTTCAAATCTAATCTAAAGCTGTCTGTGAATGCCACTAGCTCATGAGCAAAGACAGTCTTCCCCCTTTGAGAAAGGTGAATCCCATCTGACGCCAGCAGGCCTGGTGCTGTGTAGACCATCCCATTAAGGAAAAACCCAAAACTGTGGCGGTGACACCAGTCATGGAGCCATGTATTAATAGACTGGGCCCATCTGTTTCTTCTGATGTTGCTGCCTGATAGAAGAAGAGGACTTACTACAATGACTACTGTAAGGCCAGAGCTTGTTCTGCTATTATTGCACAGCCTAAGGGAAAGACTACTTCACTTTCATAGCACGTGAAGAATTAATCAGCCAAATTCACCTGTGCAAAATAAAAAAGCAGACCAATCTTCTTCTGATTTTAGATCCCTATTTAAAAACTTGTGAGAGTTAGAATCCTACATACATTTACATATCTGGGATCAAATCCAGAATATACTCATTCCAGTGACTCATTGGAGACCTTTTATAAATCACCTTGTGATTTTCAAAACTGCTGCAGTTCAAATATCTATAAACTGTCTCAATATATATCATTCCAATATTGATTTTTTTAAATTTTTAGAAGATATTAAAAAGAAAGTATAAATCTTTAAGACTCCAGCAAGCTCTTCTGTTTTGTGTTAACAAATTAATTCACTATAGTTAATAATAAAATTCTTCAGGTTTTTTTCTTCCATTGTTATTTTCAGGTCACATTAAAAAAAATCATATATAATACATCATTGCATGTATGCATTGCAGTTTTACACCAGCTTAATTTACAATTTAATAAATGTGAGCCACACTAGAGTCTGTGCTAAGCATAGCCTTTCTGGATTCATTAGAGTGGCTGCTCATTTAACAATAAGGCTTCACTTGCCAGTAGTCATTCTTTCCAAATCCTTGCAAGCCTACTGAGGATACAGATCTGCTAATGAGCTACAATGGGGCCTTGCACTTACAGCTATACCCTTTATTTTTTATTACCCGCTATAAATATTGCCAAGCTGTTTAGTTTTTAAGTGAATAGTTGTGTAAATGACACATTTTCATACTGTACATATTTGTATCCCAGATGAGAAAAGTGAGTGTCAGACATATCCCAGGAAGGGGGAATAGCATTATTGTCTATAAAGCTGCTTGCTGATCCTTCATCTCTGTTGATTTTTCCATTTCTTGGTGTAAAAGAAGAGCCGTCTCTTACCCTGAGCATAACACGATCTTCTCAGTTATGTTTGTGATTCTTTCAAGGCCTCGGCTATATGTAGCCATTAAAAATCATTTAATGACAGAGTTATGCCTGAATTAAACATCACACTGAAAATAAAACTTGAAAAAAAGATACTGACAAACAAAAAGGCACCTCCTTTTCTTTCTCACTATTCCTGTATCAGAGAGACATGAAAACCGAGCTGAGTCCCAACGTGTTTTACAACTTAGGGAGATGGTGATGACTCTTCCTCCGTGTTGACATCTAACTGGAAGGCAAATCTGTATTTTCAGTTCAAAGCTTGCCTGCAGCAGTAAAAGCTCAAGAAACTACTTTCCCAATGCAACCATAAACCATGCCACTTTTGGTCCTCAAAATACTGATTGATTGGCTTTGCCTCTCAGAAAATACATGCTATTTCCTGAACAAATTTGATAGAACAACCAGCCACTGTTGTACTTTTGCAGTAACACCCAGCAATTCCAACCTGATATTTGAGGTAGACCTGCAATCTTCTTCTTCAACCAAGGATAACAAAAAAGGTGCAAATAGGTTAAAAAAAATTAGAATAATCTTTTTTTAAAAGGTAAAATCTCATTTGAACTGAACAAAACAGATTAACACAAGTCTTCTTTCACACTTTCTATCACTTTATCACTGTAACATGGGCCTTTTCCTTCAGTCTCAATCTTAGTATAGCGACATTCAGTCTCTCCCTCACCAGCAAGAAAACCTTCATAGCCCCTTCTAAGAAACGGTATTTTGTAAGCTGTGAATCCTATCTTTCCACTCCTGACTTTCTGAGCTGCAGGCTCCCATGTTTGCCACATCAGTCCTTCTCTGCCTGCCTAAATTGCATGTTCAGCTGTCAGAGAGGAAATCATCTCTTCTCCGTGCAAAGGCTTCCACTCAATCCACATTTCAAGGGACAGGAAAGGGCAAAGCAAGCAAATTCCTCCCTGCTGTCAAGTGACAAACTTTTAACAGAACACAAGATACTGAAACAAGTAAAACAGACACAGTCTGTTACAGAGAGGGCACTGGGAGGAGCAGCCATTTAGACCTTTTAGATTTTAGAAACCTCTGTTTATGCTCTTCTGGTTCTGCTACAGAATCACCCTAGATGAATTTACAGCTGGTTTTGCAGAGCACCACTTAACGGAAATAAAAAAGCACAATCACAGAAACTTCCCAGAGAAAACAGCAGGAATGTTAGGTCTATAAATGACACACATTGGACTTGAAAACCTAGCTACTTAAAGATAGATGTAGTAGCCAAATTAAAGCTGCTTATTTAGATGATAGACCCATGAGGCTGAGTTAGGTTTGCAAGACTGAGTTCTTCCTTACACAAGACACAGAATTTCTCCATGAGGATCCCATAAAGTATTGTAGTGGAATTTCCCCTTCAAAAAAAGACCTACTGCTGGTCAAAATATTTCCAGATAATTGTCAGTCCTTTCTTCTGATAAGACATTTCAAAGCTTAATTGCCCCTGCAGTTAGACATATACTTTTTTCAATGCTTAAACTGCTTCATCCTGTAATTGCACTTGTCTTCCAGATTAAACAGGTCCTTATCATCAGAAACCACCTTCACATTTATATACTTGTAAAATATGATAAAATCTACTAAACTTTGTTTTTAATAAACTTAATTGAGATCCCTTCTTTCTTGAGATATTAATTTAATTGCATCAATTGTACAGCTGCTTCTTCACTATTTTCAGCTTAATTAATTTAAAATGCAGCTTTTAAAACTTCATATGGTGCTTCTTTGAGAAACCAGTTTCTCTTACCAGTATGTATAGGAACTGTTGCTCCCTTGCTTAGCTAGCTAAGACAGACTTACCTCAGAAATAACACATAACTGGAAGGTTAAATTCAAGTGGTTATTCATCATTATTAATTTCAGCATCATTACATCCAGCTATATAGCTTATAATAATGTAATTATTACAAACATTACCTTTTCCTATAGCAAGCCTTTGATTTTTTCTGATTTTCTGTTGCTCTATGCCATTGGAACAATTGTAAGTCATATGAAAATTTTATTAGCAAGGATTCTCCATTTCCTATGTCCCCTCTCCCCCACACAAGCTACTGATAAAGGCATTAAACTGTACTGGGCTAAGAACAAATGTCCTCTGGCTGACAATTCCCCATTTAACTTGACTTTTGATAACTAAGAGCTACAATGGGTATGTAATACATAGGTTTTGCATAACATTTGAGATTAAAAAAAGTAGAGAGAGGGGAAGGATTATAATATCACGTACTTGCAGGAACATAGAAATCAAAAAGAAATTATCTTTAGACCAGTGAAGTCAAAATTCACCCATGAAGTTTTTTGTACTCTTGAAACATATAACACATTGGGTGAACTTCCTTTCAGGCAACTACCTAGCAGACATTAATAGTTTCTTTATTTCTTCCTTATTAGCCTTTCCATGCATTCTCAAATCAATTTAAGCTGTCTACTTTATCAGCGCTTTTACCTTATTAGAATATTTGCACCCTTATACATTTGGCCAACCCAAATGTCTATATTATTCCAAAGTATCTATAGTAGGAAAAGCTTATCAAAACCCTACTTGAGAAGTCTGAAAAAAAAAGTACTAAAGCCTAGAGAAACAAAGAGGATGATTTCCCCCACTATCTCTTTACATATATATTTACTCTTTTCTATCTGAATCCTTCTGATAACACTGTGGTTACATAAGCATCTACTTTTGGGTTTTAGCATTTTACTCTGTTTTTATTAGTATTACACAATTATTTGTTCCCTGTACATACATATGGAATACGAAAGCTGTGAATCGTAAATGTATTTCAACTATTGCAGCTGCATATATTTTGCAGCAGTTTTCTGTTAAAATCCAAATTCAAGGAATTTATTATTAACTTATACTTTTATTTTGCATTCCCAACATAGTCCCACTTTTTACAGTTCAAGGAAGATTTCTTAACGTGTTCTCTGTTATATTTGGGGTTTACCTACAAAGCAACACCTTTATAATTTCCTCCTGAACTTATCTCCTGTGTCAGTATGGTAGGTGAGTTTTGGGGGGAGGTTTAATAAAGCTGACATCCACTGCTGCCAATGAATTAATTTGTCTATGCTCCACTAGAGCACATACTGCTCAGTTACAACAATAATCTATGTTACTTTACTCTCAGACTTGTCATCACTTGGTTTATACTCAAACTTTTTTTACATCAGTGAGTGTTTCTGTAACATTATTAACTTGAAAAGATTCTTGTCTGAATATGAGCTTAGATGTCTATCATAGTTTTCTCCAGCGGAAAGCAGCAAACAAAACACAAAGGGATCGTTGCATTGCATGGCCACCAATAAACTGTTCCACAGCTGATGTGCAATATGCTTCCATAATTCAATTAATGCTACATGACCTTTCTCACAACAGAATATGATACTTGTTTTTAGTTTCCATGACAGACAGAAGCTAAGAAAGCATACTTCTTTCACCCACTATTTTTCATCAATAGTGTTCAATTTTCTCCAAAAATCCTGTACACCTAGGGCTGATTTAGCAGACCTACATTGGGGTGTAGTACAACCTACTCCCTCTCTACAGGGAATCTGGACTGTTCTATAGATGTTGCTGGTATTCAAAATGTGGACTTCATCCCCATGCAGTTGCGGCAGATCCTTTGAAGGGGTTTGTAAGGCATTTATGTAGGTCATCCAGCTTTCCAGGGAACTCATAATCTTTCTGTGTATTCACACAAAGCCAGCTAACATCCATCCTGTTTTATATCCTGGTAAACATAGATATTGATGTTTCTATAACAATTCTTAAAGCCATGTCTTTGTTCAAGAGTCATATGGGTTGCTTGGTAGATAGCATATAATAATTCCTTTAAGAAATAGTGCAGAAGTATAAGTCATTACTACTATTTCAATAACTATATATATTACAATAATAAGCATATATAAAAAATTTATAAGTGTGCAAGCATGTGTTTGTATATATGTATATATAGGTTATATATCCTGAGTCTGTCTACCACATGTCAACTCTCTGTAGAGGAGTTATGCGTTTTCCATTAATTGGTGTTATTTTTGTTACCACATCAAAAAAAAAGAAAAAAGAGGAGCAGAAAAGTGTTCGGCTGCAGTTCACAGAAAAAATATGCTGAACAGAGCTCTTTTATTTGGTGTTTCACAAAACGTAATGATATAATACAAAAATGCAATGCTGCAGATGCTGTTACTTATTCGTATCACGGAAGCAGTAAAAGCTTCACAATTTTTGAGAATTATTTGAGTAAGTTTTTGTAATTAATCTTTCCTGCTTGATTGCATTTCAGTTCCACACCTTCCATTTTCAGTCATCAAGAGGCAGCATGCAGAACTTTTACTTACCTCCCTAGTACAACCACAACATAGTAAAGTGAAACAATAATATAGACTCAAATCTAGATTATAGTGTCATTAACTATTAAAAATTAAAAATGTTTCAAATTCTGTCAGTTCTTGATACACAAGAATAATTATTTATTATTCGATTTGCTATGACAGCGAAATATGTAGAGTCTTGAAAGTATGAAGAAACTTTGAGATTTGAGGAAAAAAAGAAATTAGCTTAAACCACATTACACAAGGTATCTAAGCAGAAGTCAATATAATAGTGGAGAGTATGGAGTAGAAGTATCCCTGCATATAGGAAGGGAATGAACAGTCTTACACATCTCACCTTGTTTCTGTTCATCTACTCAGGTATCTTTAAGTGTATTTTTCTTGGGATTAGATTTCATTTGACAGTTTATTACTGAGCGAGGGACTAAACAGTGATTCTGACAGAGTAAAGAGCATAAGCATCCATCACCATTTATGTTTTAAGAAATCTATTAATCCACAGTGGTTTTACAAAAAATATGTGTGTCCAGAAGAGAATTAGCATTTATCAAATGCTTCATAGTTGACAATGCTTAAATTATTGAAATGATGAAATGTTTTATTAGAATAGCTAATGCTAAGCATCTGAAAAATACTGTAGTTGAGCAAATTCATTTTTAGTTCTTGTCTTTCAGTAGAAGACAAACTCCATTACTTCTGCTCATTTATTTTCTGTATATATACGTATATACACATGCATGCACACACATATATACAGTCATATATACAGTCATAATAAACACAATCCACAATTCCTGTCCTAGAAGATAGTCCTATATTCCTGCTTGAAGAAATGGGTTGCTTTAAATGCTAAATTTCCACAATCACTTAGTGATAGTTTATGCAAGAAACAACCTCCTACATTTGTTCATTCTCTCTTATACATCAAGAATTTTCTGCAGAGGAATGTTAGAGCTTTATATAAAAGAAAAAAAAAAAAAGAAAAGAAAACAGAGCACCAGATCTATGTGCAGCCTTCTCTTTGTACTGTCTGTTCTCTCAAGCTGTGCTTGAAGATTCTTTGAAATGCCTCCAGCATGCCTCAAATCTGAAAAGTCATTAGCAGATGCTTAGTACCTATTTAAGTCTAAATTACATGTTCAGAAAATATCTCCTATAAGTTCAAAAAATTCACTATTTCCTGCTCCCTTGATTTTATCTTCACAATAGTTAATACTTCTTTTTTTTTTTTTCCTGGTTTAGTAGAGCCATAGTGCCTAGACTCACATTCTTACATAAAAATATAGATTTTTTATTAGCAGTGGAATTAAAAAATATATTTTCACTTCCTATTGATATGAAGGAAAACCTGAAATTTGAGAAGTAAATACTCAAAAGTTTCTATATTTAAATGCTTGGGGTTAATAATGCAGATCCAGTTCAATATCTTTCCTGTAGTGAGGGGCCCAAAACTGAACACAGTATTTGATGTGGGGCCTCAGCAGTGCTGAGTACAGGGGAAAAATCAACTCCCTAGTTCCACTGGCCACACTGTTCTTGATGTATGCCAGGATGCTGTTGGCCTTCTTGGCCACCTGGGCACACTGCTGGCTCATATTTAACCAGCTATCAATCAACAACCCCAGGTCCTTTTCCTCTAAGCAGCCTTCCAGCCGCTCTTCCCCAAGTCTTGAGTGTTGCATGGGGTTGTTTTGACCCCAGTGCAGGACCCAGCACTTGGTCTTGTTGAATCTCATACCATTGGCCTCAGCCCATCAATCCAGCTGGTCCAGATCCCTCTGTATGGCCTTCCTATCCTCAAGCAGATCAACACTCCCACCCAACTAGGTATCATCTGCAAAATACATGAGGGTGCCCTCGATCCCCTTGTCCAGACCATTGATAAAGATATTAGAACTGGCCCCAATACTGAGTGCTGGGGAACGTCACTCATGACTGGCTGCCAACTGGATTTGACTCCATTCAACACAACCCAGCCATCCATCAATTTTTTTACCTAGCAAAGAGTACTCCCATCCAAAACCATGAGCAGCCTGTTTCTCTAGGAGAATGCTGTGGGAAGCAGTGTGAAGGGCTTTACTAAAGTGTAGGTAGACAACATGCATAGCCTTTCCCTCATCCAATAAGGACGTCACGTTCTCATAGAAGGAGATCAGGTTAGTCAAGTAAGACCTGGCTTTCACAAACCCATGTTGACTGGGCCTCATTGCCTGGTTGTCCTGTATGTGCTGCATGATGGCACTCAAGATGATCTGCTCCATAATCTTCCCCAGCACCGAGGTCAGACTGACAGTCCTGCAATTCCCCAGATTCTCCTTCCAGGCTTTCTTGTAGATGGCCATCGCATTTGCCAACCTTCAGTCAACTGGGACCTTCCCAGTTAGCCAGGACTGCTGATAAATAATTGAAAGTGGCTTAGTGATCACCTCCACTAGCTCCCTCAGAACCCTTGGGTGGATCCCCTCTAGCCCCATAGACTTGTGCATGTTTAGGCGATATAGCAGGTTGCTAGCAATTTCCCCTTGGATTATGGGGGCTTCATTCTGCTCCCTGTCCCTGTCTTCTAGCTCAGAGGGCTGGGTACCTGATGCACAACTGGTCTTACTATTAAAGTCTGAGGCAAAGAAGGCATTTAACCCCTCAGCCTTTCCCTGATCCTCTGTCGCTATGGTTCCCCCCCGTATCCACTAAAGTAGGGATGTCAAACTCACTTTCACCCAGGGGCCACATGAGCCTCGCGCTTGCTTTCAAAGGGCCGAATGTAATTTTAGGACTGTATAAATGTAGGTAGTTACATAAGTTACTCATGAAAATGAGTTTGACAACCCTGCACTGAAGGATGGAGATGCTCCATAGCCCTCCTTTTGTTGCTCATTTATTTATAGAAATATTTTTTGTTGCCTTTTATGGCAGTAATGAGATTTAGCTCTAGTTGGGTTTTGGTCCTTCTAATTTTCTCCCTGCATAACTTCACGACATCCTTGTAGTCCTTCTGAGTTTCCTGCCCCTTCTTCCAATTTATATATTCTTCTCTTTATGCCAATAACCACTTGTGTGACTTTTAAAGAGAAATTTCAATATTACAACAACTGATATCCCAGAGTTTTATTCTAATTTTATTTCTTTTATAAGACTCTAAGTGGTACAATTGATTCTTAGATTGGAGAGAGTAGTAAAAAGTGGGATTGAAGAGCTCAAAGTGGACAATGAGGGAAACGAAGAGGGAAAAGAGAAGACAGAGAAGGATGAACCCCAATTAACTAAATTTTTAGCTATGGTTCTTATTTATACTGAATTTATTTATCAGAAAGGAGGACAAGAAAGATAAAAGGAGAATCAAAACTATAAAGTTATAAAGTTATAAAATAAATGCATATTGTTAATTAGTGAACATCAACTAAAGGACAAAAGTTAAACTACAAGAAACAAGAAATTGTCTTAGCAAAACTTTAATACTAGGAACTGTTAGCTCAGAGCAGGAGCACATAGGAGATCTGAAGATTATACACCTGTTCATGCAGCCACAAACATCACAATTACAAGGATGCCATAGGGACCAGCTGCTCCCTGGGGCCAGGGCAGGGTCTAGCAGTCAGGGTCTGTACGTCCTGTACTCTACTAGGTATTTCTAACAGTGACTTATAAAGATCATAGAACCAAGTTTGTTTATAATTGAAGTCAGTGCCTAAATGTTCACATGCTTGGAAGATATTAAGATCAGACCCTGAGCACTGAAGTTTTTACTTCAAGAAAGGCATTTGACTACAAACTCTATTAGCATTAAGCAGCCCTAAAGGCTGATTGCATGGCTCAGATTAAGTGACTGTTCATACTTTTGCTGATATACAATAATTTCCTTTGGTAATTGCATTGAAGTGTATTTACACCTGGTTGCATTCCGGATGGTTTTAATTGTCTTTGGTATGTTTGACTTTAAGATTGGAAAGCAAATGTGCCGAACTGTGAGGTTGCTTTATGCACTGAAATTTGATAGTAACTTTTTCATTCTTTGCCTCAAGTGCAATACACTTAATTGGTTCCTAACCACTGAAATGCAATCATAGTTTATGGCTTAGCTAGCAGTCTTTAAAGATTTGATCCAACTTCATTTGCAGCTTTCAGAAAACATCATTACATCAGTAAATACCATGAGTAGACAAGGAGTGTGTCCATTCACTTTCACTTTCACCATTTTGTAGTGCTACAATAGGATGTAAAAATCTCCTTTCACCTTAGGGTTCACTTGATCACTGCTGATAGATGATCTGTCACAGACCCGTGCACTCTCTTGCTTTTTTGAGTCCAAAAATCTCTAAAGCTTGGTGCAGGTAGGCAGTGAGAGGAGCTTTGATGTCATAGTGTTCCAGAGTGGAACACTGAATCCCCATATTTATGTCTTTTATTTTCTAGAGCTTTTGTTTAATAATCTTCATGCCATTTCCTCATTTTGTCTTTCATGATAATAAAATAAAAATGTTTCTTCAGGGTGAGTTTTCCATACATGGAATAGATGACAATGGACATGAACAGATTAATCCATAAACTAACTTCTTATATTTACAGTTTGATAAGTACTGCAAATTACACAGCCATGTCATTTTCATTACTGATATTTATATGCTTCCTTCTCTTTGATATACTGATTTATTCTATTTTAGGGCCCACTAAAACATTTTCATTTTTAAAAAGCAGCAAGACTGCAGCAGGTCTTTAAAATAGCTTATCAAGCAGTATTTTGATTGTTGAATATTTTACCTCAGTTTAGAAAAGCACTCAAGAGCATGTTAAGTCTCACCAGAATCTACATTTGTTTCTGTTAGATAACCAATGTGTGCATTTCACATTACAGTCAACAGGACTTCAGCTTATGTTGAAATGCTTTCCCAAATCAGGGCCTCAGCAGGTCCAACTTGACACATATACTAAAGGACAGGAGATGAAAATAACAGATCTTGTCAGTAACATACTTTTAACTCTTCCTGAAGAAACTTTGTCTAAAGTTTTGAAGACTAAACTTGTAGTCGTGGTATTTAATAATATTTGTATCTCCACAAGAGCAAATAAACTCTACTATATCCTAAGAGATACTATTTCAGTAAGTTCTTCTGGAAAACTATATTTTCTTATGTTTCTTCTAAATGTGTCTGTCATTTCTTGAACAAGTAGATCTCCCAGCTACTCAGCAGGACAGTAGCATGTTTCTGTGCAGGAAGGCAGGAGCTGAGCCTCTCAGCATTGCCCAAGAAAACCTGCACAGAAAGATTCAGGATGACTCTGACCATAGCAGCATTGTGCTCCACAGGTGGAACTCTATTTTCCTTCTTGACTGCTGCTTTATTTATCTTTATCCACCTCTTCAGAAGGATATTTCTTAGTGTATGAAGAATAACCTTCCATTTACAATACTACAAGGGAACATGGTGGGCATTGGTTGGGGGCTATTGCCAGTAAGACAATTTCTTTTTTGGTCATTGTATTCCAAGATTCTGTCAGTTTCATCGATATCCTTTAAGATATCGAGATCATCTCCTTGCAATGCTGTGTATGTAGCCCAAGTTACACTTCTGAGAGCCTCTGACTGCTTGAACCTCATGCATCAATAATACTCCTTTAAGTCCAATAGAAAAGCCCATAAACATGATACCTTAAGCTGTTAATTGAGTTATAATAGGCCTTGATTGACTGCTCTCCACAATTAGCTTCAACCACAGTATTGAATTCACCATAAAACTCAAACCCTTTGTCTTTTTTCCAGATTCATAAAATAAACTGAAAAACTCCTGTTAGAAGTTATCCAGATGCAAATGTGGACATATTTTGTCTCTAAATATTTCATTTATGATGGAAATAAATGTAGCAGATATTTTATATTGAAACAAAACAAAGCAACATTTATTTATAAATAAATACAGCTGACATTAACTGTGGTGGTTGTTGTCCAATGAGCTTTTGTCAAATGGAAGCCTAGAATATGTGATATTTATTTTCAGATTTTCATAAAAGATATAATATCCATTAGCAGATCAGTGTCATAGCAAAATCCTGTCATTTTAAAAATCTATAGTCTCCTCCCTAACTCTCTCATATATTAAAATATGTACTGTTTCTTCTACTAAATTTAGGAAGGGAGGGAACTCACGACAGATGAGCACTCACTGCTCTACACAATTTTTGAAAGTAACATTAATAAGCTAAGAAACACTTTTATCTTCTCCATTCATATGCTGTAGAATTACTCAACAATTCTTTAGGTTATATAGGAAGGTATGAGATTTAATGCTTTGCATAATGGCAGTGCCAATGACTTGATCGTTCTATACAAATGTTTAGATAAAAGCATACTGCCTCATTTAATCGCATCAATCTTATTTTTTTCCCCTTTTACAACTAATGATATTTGTGCCAAATAGTGTGTTCAGGGAATTAGCTGACAGCAGAAGTTATCTGAAAAGTGTTTTTAAAACTATCTATGATCATTCTAAGAGAGTAGTTGCAATATTTATACTAAACCAGAAGCCAAGTTCTCTATACTACACAAACCGTTCATATCACTAAGCATTGTCATAATTAGTCAGCTTTTGTTTTCAATGGGGCTGAATTTTCCATCTAACACTTTTTATTATAATGTTAAGTTGTTCTTCCTGGTAACTTTTATAGCTGCTTCTGAGCCATACAATTAATTTGAATTTGAGTTGGCATGAAGGCAGCACATCTTGCCAGCAGTTTCCTGATGGGGATACCCTCTGTGGTATGGAAGAATCCTGACCACACATGGAGTCAAAAGAAATTGTTTCTTCCTTGCTCTCCAGGGGCTCAGAAACAGGAACACTCTCAATGCAGAGAGAGATAATGGCTGGGAAAAGATGGAAAGCTTGCAGTGTAACTAATAGATAAACTAGTTTTAATCTCTCTCAAACTAGAGCAGCAGAGAAATGAGCCTACTTAGCACAGAAGCCTTGCTAGAGAATCAAGCATGGCATCCTGGCAACTGTCTTGCTGAGGAACTAAATGATGAAGTGTTCTTCTCCAAGCAAACCATTACTGATTGAAAAATTACTATCCCCTGCCATGTCGAAGAGACAAACAATATGCAATGCAAATATATCTACAGAAAGAAGCCTTGTTGTTTCAGAGTTCCAGAGAAAAGTAAAATATGCAGCGGCCTGGCCTTGGCCAGCTGCTGGACCCCCATCTCACTCCCCCTCATTAACAGGGCAGGGGGAGATAATAAGATAGAAAAAGTCAGGGATTAACATAAAATCAGGGAGACCACAGACCAGTTACTGTAATAGTCAAAACAGACTTGACTTGGGAAAAATAATTCATTTATTACATATTTCTATATAAATAGCTAAAAAAAAAGGATTTTGGTGGTGAGAAACAAACACTTAAAACACCTTCCTTCCATCCATCCCTCATTCTGCCCAGGCTCAAGTTAAATCCTCCATTCCCAACTCCTCTACCTCCTCCCTGAACGGCACAGGGGGATGAGGAACGGGGGCTGCGGTCAGCCCACACCAGCTCCCCTCTGCCGCTCCTCCCTCCTCACACTCTTCCCTGCTCCAGCCTGGGCCCTTCCCAGGGGCTGCGGGGAAACAGCTGCCCCAGCGGGGCCTGTCCCGGGGCCGCAGGGGAACCTCTGCGGGGAGGGAGCAGCTCCTGCCCTCCTCCTGCTCTCCCCTCGGGGCTGGCAGGGCTGTTTCTCACTCGGTTTCCCTCAGCCCTGGCTGCCGGGCAGCGTTTTGCCCTTTCTTCCCCCGGCTTTCCCCGAGGCGCCCGCCCGTGGCTGAGGGGCTCAGCTGTGCCCTGCGCTGGGGCCGCTGGGGCCGCTGGAACCGGCTGCGTCCGGCACGGGGCGGAACCGGCCGCTCCTCACGGGGGACAACGCGGCAGCCCTCTGCTGCACCTGCAGCCAGTGCAACCTAATTTTGGATTGAAAAGAGTTGTAAAGAGGAAAGTGTGATATTCCTCATCACTGGTATCTTCTAAACCAAAATCTTCCTTATTACGAACAAATCAGCTTTCCTCCATAGAATTTGCAGCTGCGCTTTCACACAGGACAAGGAAAAGAAAACAGGATATTCAGAGTGTGAACCATTCTGAAAGAAATTACAAATTGAGGAAGTATTATCTTTGAGGTGAATTTTACTAATACTGATATGGCACACAGGTGGAATGTGCAAAACACATCAGGAACTGAAAGGTGAGGGATTTTTATGCATGTATGAGTTTAGAGAGCACAGAACCCAATGAATGCCTTAGGGCACCTGCACCTGCCTGCCAAATCTTTTAAATGCCTGGCAGAAGCTTCTAGACAGTACAGTGAAAAATGAGGTATTAGCTGGCAATTAAGATGGAGATAGAGAAAGTTTTGTTTATCTCGTGTTGTTGGCACCCTTGACTTCTTCAGAGGCAAAGGTGAACATAGAATCATTTCAGTTGGAACAAACACTCAGGATCATCGAGTCCAGTCACAACTGAACTCTAGCAATAAACCATGAGGTTTGAGACTTTGTTGTTGTTGTAAAGTTTTTTACACCTTTAACCTTGCCCTCAGCGTGGCAGCACTTCCATCAGAAGTCAGTGGCCTGCATATTGAGCCTTCTGTTCCCTTTAGAAAGGATTCTCCTGCTTTTTTTGCTTTGTGGGAGCTTTTGATGGAGGATGCAGGGTGACTGTCACCTCTTACCACTTCCCTCAATGTTTGGTTCTGCTTGCAAAGCCTCATTCATACCTATTCAGTAGGTTTGGTCCAGTCCATCCTCCTTCTAGGCTGGGCAGCAAGGTGCTGCCGTTGCACCCTATTTCCTGAAGTCACTGCATTCCCTATCCAGGGCCTCATACCTGTTGATCAGAGGCACCTGCTAGGAGGGTGCTGAGTCATCAGAGCTGGGACTCAAACCCTTAATCCAGGTTTAGGAGGCCAGTGCCTTATCTGTTAAGCCGCTGGGGCTCCAAATCTGTGAAATCTGTGTATTTTAAAGCACCGGAGCCTAAGAAATGTTAAAGGAAGGTAGGTAGTTTTAATTCAAATCTAAGTTTTTATTACTTTGTATATTCTTCTTGAGGGTGTCTACAACTATTATATCAGATATACTGAGTAATAAAAAATACTTGATTGTCATAAACGTCTAATAATGCATGGTCTGCAAAATAGAAAAAAATGAAAATAAAAGTTAGGTTTGTTGTTGTTTGTTTGTTTGTTTCATTAGAGATGACAAACAAACTCCAACAGATGGTTGGAAATGAGGTCATTTTCCTTCACAGGAAATTCCTAATTCTGCAAGATCACCCTCTAAAATTAAAAAAAAAAAAAAAAAAAGTATCACTTCTTGCAACACTTCTCCAAAGCACACATTGTTATGAATGCACGTATAATGAGAACAAAAACGATTTTGTCAACAGGTATTTCTCAAAGATGCACTGAAAGACTGAAAATATTCAATGTTGCTGTCTCGAACTAGGACCTCTCACTGCAGTCTATTCAACCCTTCTTCCTCAGGTCATCATTGCTTAAAGGTGATAAGAGGAACAAAAATTTTTAGAAACCCCTAGGCCTAATGTAGCAAGACTAGGCATAATGTAACAGAAACCTAAAAGAGAAACAATAGCTCTATAGAGACTGGACACGAGGCAAAGCAGGATGTCCTTGGCTTGCAAGCTGGGAAAGCAGAATGTTCCACTAAATGAAGAAAGAACTACGTGATTTTTGCTGAGCAGTAGCACAAAATGACAATGTGCATGCTCAAAAAATCAGGTCAAGAAGCCGACAACAGGGGTCACCAGGCTGCGAAGACCACTAGAGACCCCTGATGAAGACTCTAGAATACCTAAAATGGACTTTGGGGGAAACGGTCAGGTTATGTAAATAATTTATGTTTAATGCATTAACTAAGTGGTAGAAACAAATGAATATGCAACAGGTATATGTAATAAATAGCAAGAAGTGTGAATCATGCACACGCTCGATTAGAGGAACACGCTCAATTACAGCGTCCAGCGTGCTGTAATAAAAGTGCCTGCTTTTTAACACTTTCAAGACAGTGTTAAGGAGTATTTTGCTGACTTTTCAGTATCAAATGAATGCTTTAGATTATGAGGGAAAACAATTTACTAAGTATAAACCAAGCTGGTATCTAAATTTGTGCTGCTTAGAATTAGTTCTCAATACACCTTAATGGTGAGTAATTATTTCTTTTGCAGTCCTCATTATCAGTATATGCTCTGTGTTGGTTTACCTGGACAAGATAATTTCCATCCTCTGAGATGAAAGGAAAACGTAAAGAAAATAATTTATAGTATAGCAATTAAAAAAAAAGAATTTATGAAATAACAAGCACCATTTATAAAGTATCAGAAGGTGGGAAATGTGGGCTAATACCATTTTGCATTTATACATAACTTCTACTAAAAATCAAATCAGCACTGGGAAAAATAACAACTTTACATAATGTATCTGTGACACTTCTGAAAGTATCATTTAGTTGAGTGCCAAACCTTGCTGGACTAAATATATGAACCTTAGTTGCAAGAGAAATCCTTGCAGGATCCTAAAGCCTTATGTAAACAGAGACAGATTCACAAAAAGAAAACCCATAGTACATATTTGCTTCATGTAAACTTGGTTAACACCAATTACTCGGCAGACATTCAGACTCAAAGCTCTTTTCCTCACTGAAACTGCAGATTCACTGTAAAATAAAAATTTGAATAGTTTGTTGTAGAGTTTGGTTTTTTTTATTTTGCTTTGTTTTGTTTTAAGGAGATATTATGCATGGCAAACCAAGCATTCACCCCGAATTAATTTCAAAGTTATATAAAAGAACCTTTGTTCACTTTTCCTTCTCTTTCTGGTCTTCAAATGTAGGTGAGGGCAAAATAAAGCATGACAAGACACTGTCTGGTTGATTTTACTGTACTGTAAGGGTTAGTTAACGGAAGCAACCTTTGTATTTCACTTGACATCCATCAGTACTTGTTTTTAAGGGAAAATTCATTAAAAGAAAATTAAAAACTTAGTCAATCACAGTCTGATTCTTCACCTCCACAGATTTATCTTTCAGAGATGGAAATAACCCCCTTAGTGATTCCCTTTCTTGTTCCTGAGCTGACATATATAGATTCCAGCATCTGTCAAAGAGCTGATCTGGAGATAGAAAGTAAACAGATGAACTGAAGTGCTAAAAGCAGTGAGCATGATAAGAATGCTGTTGCTGACTACTATTTCAGAGAATAACAGAAAGCTTCAAAATATGTCATATGCCACAAATGGAAAAAAATGACAGTGAAATACGATTACAATTTGTGATATCTCAGCTTGTTTGATATGTACAACAGTGAATACAGTACATGAAGAATGTAATTTGAAGCTTAGTTACTCCTTCAGAACAGATTAAAAGCATCTTGAGTTTCCTTTGAGGGAAAATCATAGCCAAATATTTTCAAATAATAAAGTTTTTACATCTTAAAAAATCCACCTGACAGAGACCAAATGCTGTACTTTCAGTAAACATACAGACTTTTTACTTTTACTGCAAAGTAAAATAATTCTCTCCTACATTTCAGAGCTGATAAGGTGTGATCGTCAAATAGATTGTCATTACTTCCAAAGTTAATCAAAGATATAAAAGGTGATATAATCAAAGCTAATTGAAAATGTGGAGGTACCAATTTAATGTGTGGTGGAAAAACCACCCTCTTGCACAGGGCTAAATTAACTTAAGAGACTAAGATCAATCATGAATGTTGTCTCAAAAATAAATTGAATGAAAATATGAAAAATGCAGTATTTACTAATCTTAGAATACGACATAACTTAAAAGATGCGTATGTAACATTTCTTTGATGATTTTCAAAAGAAAGATAAAGAATATATTTTAATCATCACAACTTCCCTATTGACTTTCTTCAAAAAGCACAAGTAAAAAAAATGTTGCCCTAAAAATTATTGCTGAAATGAACATCTGTAGCTCACAAGTTGTGAAACCCACTTACTATTTCAAGCACTGCTGAAATTTTATAATTTTTTATTAATCATCAGTCACACAGGGAACTATGAAAAGTGAGCACATACTACATTAGAAATACATAAATTGCTTTGAAAATTGCTTTCTGACAATCACTTCAAATTTTGAAGATAGCTAAAATCCAGCCTCTAAAGTAAAAAAGGATTTAGTCAAGTTGGAACAAGAAATATATAGCAATTTCATTGTCAGGAAATATGATAGGGGTAATTATTTGAGCTAATATTTATTAAGAAATTGGAACAAAAACATAGATAAGAATCAGTCATATAAGTACATTTTCAGAAAATATAATTTTTTATGTAGATTAACAAAGCATTTACTATCATAATTTCTTTTCACTGCATACATTGACTGGACATTCCCTATAGCTCTGCAGGAGACACTGTATGAACCATATCCGCATGTCTCAGCAGAAAATAAAATAAGACAAAAACTTGATGCCATCATATTTAGTGACTTTCAAGGCCAAAAATGTAGTAAATCCAGGAGAAACAAAGTATCAGAATCAAAAACTCAGTTTAGGTGAGGCTTCAATGTCAAAGGCACCTAAGCATGAGCCATCATCATTAAATTACTTTCAGGTAACTTTGTCAATGGGAAATAAAGATTTTGATGTGTAGAAAACTTAGATACCATCCAAATAAATTATACGAAGATGATACCGTAATGAAGGGAAATGAAAAAGTATTTCTAGAGTAGTTTGGGCTTCTTTAGTGGAGGGATTCACATATGAAGGGTGAGTCTGTAGGTCATATAGTGTCAATATACATATTTTAAAAGCATCTCCAGGAGGGGTTATTATTTGCCATTTACCACAACATTGTAAGCCTTTGAGCAACTAATCTTTTTATTATATCGTATGAACACAGAAATGCTGCAGCCTTTAGCTATAAGTAAACAAAGAGTTCCTGCAAAACATTTATTTTTATATAGCTTTATACATATACACACCCTAATTTGAAATGGAACTACAATATCAAACATATTTGTTCTCCAGGTGTATCCTAAGAACTAGTGTTAGTCTGGTATTCCAAGAAGTATTGGTATAATACAGGTCTCTGTACCAATCTTTTTCAACCAATGTACTCTGTGCACAGGTATGCATGCCATAAACTTTCTTTGCTGTATAACCACACATAGATTATGCATGTATCCAGCTACTGTTTCCAAAATGTACGTTAAAATTAGATTATTACCCTAATTCTGTAACATGCATAAAAGCAAATGCCAGAGCAAACAATGAATTCTATTTATGTGACATTTTTTCTTGTCTTGTACATCTCACTGAACACAAAGATTACATTTAAAGGAAGGCAGTCTCATTAATGCCACTTACAAGTAGGACTTTGCATGTTGCCCTTAATCAGGCTAGATTCTTTAAAAGATTGGCATGCAGCAATATATAACTCTCAAAAAAAGTGAATGTCTAATTAAAAAAAGAAAAAGAAAAAGATGAAAGTGCTACATTATTTGTACATCAAAGTCTTTATCATCCTTTGAAAAGAGAACATGCTTCTCATAAACTTTTTTCCTGCAGGCCTATTTTTCCTATTTTTATTAAATATATACATCTGAATTGGAATCTATTTTAATAAAAGTGTGCTTTGCAACCAGTGTATTACTCAGATTTTTTCTCAAATGAATAATCAAACCAAATAAATACTAAAAATAAATAAATAGCATGTGTGTCATGGGGAGCTGGCTTCATTGGAATTTCAAAAAAGCAGAGTTTGCATCTATATCTGGAAATATTTTATAGTGGTGGGACAGATACTTAATTCCACTGATGTTTAAAACAAGCAAAATAAATGGCATTTTGTTTAGTTTGTGCTTTTTTGGTTTTTTTTTCCCATACAACAGGCAACAGATCTGTGGAATCTCTTGCTAAGAGAAGGTGGTGGATGCAAGAAGTTTATACTGCTTCTGGAGGGCGTTGCACAAATGAACGGAAGATACAAGGCATACAGAGTCCATGGAACCTTTTTCTAAAGTTTGATGTCATGTACACCCCCTGCCATATATGAAGAACACAAGGACAATGACCAACAGTATAGTCCAAGATTCTATAGAACTGTTAGCTATTCACCTATTTTGTCCTAGAATTCCTAGAAAGCATGTTGTGTTGCCCATGTGAATGGCACTGTATTGGGTTTGCATGGCAATGTTTTGGTAGCGGGTGGCTATAGGGGTGGTTTCTGTGAGAAGCTGCTGGAAGCTTCACCTGTCTCCGTTAGAGCCAATGACAGCCGAGTCCAAGATGGACACGCTGCTGGCCAAGGCTGAGCCAAGCAGCGATGGTGGTAGCGCCTCTGTGATAACACATTTGAGAAGGAGAAAAAAAACCCAAACCTACTGTGGAACAGCAGCCACGAGCAAGGAGAGAGAACACTGAGAGAAACAATTCTGCAGACACGGAAGTCAGTGAAGGAGGAGGGGAAAGAGGTGCTCCAAACACTGCAGCAGAGATTCCCCTGCAGCCCATGACGCAGCCCATGACACAGACCATGGTGAGGCCGGCTGTCCTCCTGTAGCCCATGGAGGTCCATGGTGGAGCAGATATCCACCCGCAGACCATGGAGGACCCCACACCAGAGGAGGTGGATGCCTGAAGGAGGCCGAAATCTCATGGGAAACTCATGCTGGAGCAGGCTCCTGGGAAGACCTGTTGCCCCATGGAGGGAGGAGCCCACACAGGAGCAGGTTCACTGGCAGGTTTTGTGACCCCATCAGGGACCCACACTGGAGCTGAAGGACTGCACCTGTGGAAAGGACCCACACTGGAACAGTTCATGAAGAACTGCACCCTGTGGGGAGGACCCACTTTGGAGAAGTTTGTGGAGGACGGTCTCTCATGGGAAGGACCGCGCGCTGGAGCAAGGGAGGAGTGTGAGGAGTCCACCCCCTGAAGAGGAAGGAGTGGCAGAGACAACATGTGATGAACTGACTGCAACCCTCGTTCACCATTCCCTGCACCTTTGGGAAGGAGCAAGTAGAGAAATTAGGAGTGAAGTTGAGCCTGGGAAGAAGGGACGGCTGGGGGAAGGTTTAGTTTTATTTCTTATTAACCTACTCTGATTTGACTGTTAAGAAATTAAATTAATTTCCCTGAGTCAAGTCTGGTTTGCCCATGATGGTAATCGGTGAGTGATCTCTCCTTGTCCTTTTCGTGACAGACAAGCCTTTCATTATATTTTCTCTCCTCTGTCCAGCTGAGGAGGAGGAATGATAGAGCAGCTTTGTGGGTATCTGGTGGTGTCCAGCGAGGGTCAACCCACCACAGCCAACCAGTATTAGTGACTTGATAGTGGTAATTCTATTTATGTGTAACTCTTCCGTTACTTCCATTTCAGATTCTCTGGTGAGTCCTCTTCATGAAAAGGCTCTGGTATAGCAATCTCTCCACCTTTTTCACATTGAATACTCATGTAAAGGATTACTTTACCTTTTCTGCAGTGCCATCAACCTTTCCAGGAACTCCTCTTATGCTCTCTGTCCATAGACTTTACAGATTCCAGGGCGATTCTTTTTTCTCATGTCTCGGGAAGTTAATACTAGTTTTGATTTGCTAACTTAGCTTTTTGTTAAACTCTTTTTTTTGGCCTAACTATGTTTACATTTTTATCTACCAGATTTCACACTCCTTTTCTCTTTCAGGTGCTTCTACTTGCTACTAACTTTTCCCTTTTGTGTTTAGCCATGCTGACCTCCTTTTATACTTTCTCAGGAATTTCATAATAGGCAGTGTGAACTGACACTGTGTTACCACTATAGTCTTCAATAGTTTATGCGCTGACTGCAAGCACATAATCTTCTGAAGCAACTGTGCCTTTAGCTTCCTTTTAACAAGAGTTCTCATATTCACCTAGTTCTTACTAAAGTTTAGCAGTGAAATCTTTGGCTGTTGTTACTCCTGTAGGGATGCTGAGTGTGAGTACCTTATGGTTGCTCTCACAGATGGTGCTTCCACAGTGAGATTTTGAACCAGAACTTGCATTTTACTGAGCCAAATAAAGGGTTGCTTTTCTTCCTGTGGGCTAAAAAGCCAGCTATTCTACTAAATAATTACTGATATCACCTAAAAATATTATCTGTGGTTCATGTTGTGATTTGGTGTTTGTCCATAGAGTAATTGAGGTGACCTATTTATTTCTTACTCTCTCTGACCTCTCTCAGGATAGAACAGTTGGTCTCACCTCTCCAGTTGTTTGGGTGGCCATATAGACAGACTACTATTTTCTTTTTGTTTATGACTGAGATTTCAATTCACAAAGTTTCTGGTACTTGAAGAGGTAAGTTTCTTATTTTGGTGTAATTCTAAGAACTCTTAAATCTATGCTTCTACTTCGCCACCAGTATGTTTTGTGCTATAATTCCTATATATTTTGTAGCCTGATTTTATACTGTTCTATTATTATAATTTTCCTTCTGTCAAGTTTCTGATTTCAGTATTGCCTTCATTTAGGGCATAACATACCAGTTTTCTTAGCTTAGTTCTTAAGCTTCTAACATTTGCATAAAATCAGATGTACCACACTTCCTGTCTCAAAAATATTTTCAAATGGCACTTATTTTCCACTTGTCTATTTGATTATTTCTATTCTCTGACCTACCTTTCACCTGAAGATACAGAATTATTATGACTTCTCCTTTGGAACATCCTCCTCAGGTGTGTGTTGTCTGAATGTGCAATCCTCTGTGTAGAACTTTACTAGCAATTGTTTAAACAAGCTGCTTCTTTGCTGAGAATTCCCCAGCTTCTGATGAAGCTGACATGTTCCTCTTTATATTACCTTACTGTTGAATTTAGAAAATAGTAATGTTAAATCCTTGGGAGCTTAAAGACTGATAACTCACACTGAAGTAAACTGCAAGTGTGATCAATAAGTCTGGCCAGCTGACCAACAGGTCAACTTTATAGATATCTAGGTTCCACTGATTGTATGGGTTACCTCTTCATTGACTACAAAGGGAGCTTAGATATATGTTAATATGTGGACACTTATATGTAGACATTAAAAATTAGATGTTTTAATCTTGAAATAAATCTAATCATTAGATTCTCCCAACTCCAGCTTCTCTGGAACATTTTGTCCATGATCAGTAGCTCTCCAAAAGAGGAACACTATTTTTTTCCCATTTCCATGCTGTCAGTATGACTTCTTCTGAAGGGAGCATAACACAGACTTAGACCAAGCAAATAAATGGATACTGTGTGCCATGATCATAAGATTCTGGAAAGTTCATAAAAGGTGAAAAAGGGCTTTCAAATGCATTTTCAATATTGTAAGTGTTTTGCAAATTTTAGCTAGGAATGGCAAAAAGTAACATGCAGAATATGACAAAAGTGCAGCACAGGAGGTGTGCTGCAAGTTACTAAGGGACCTCATTATTTGATCAAAACCAGGAGCAGGATACAATTTTTTCCCAAAAATTTTAGGGATGGAAATTGTCCTTTAACAAGTAAACATGAAACAATTTTATCGAAATCTAAAATCACTTCCCTGCTGATGTCAACAGCACTGCAGATTCATTTTATACATAAGACTTAATCTTTATATCAACATGTTATGCTAAAGGATTCTGATATTATAATTGTAGATGGTTTCCATAGATACATGGAAGAAGACTGGCATATTATGGTAAATATTGAATTACACTGAGAATGCACTGAGCTGTAAATTGTCAGATGACAACATCTATTTTAAAGATTTGCAGAGAGGAAGAACAAAGGGAAGGTTTTTGCAAAATAATAAACTCATAGATGAAATAATATGTTGAGCAGAATATGAAAATATTCCCCAGTGAATTGAAAGAGACTTAAGATCTAGTCCTCACTGTCCCATCAAATTAGCATGCCTCTGTTTACCATAAATGAGATATGGAGGAAAAAAATAGTTGAGCACAAGAAGATCTGTGGTGAAAAACATAACCCAATGTCCAGTATTCTTCTGGATGACATTTGCTTTCCAACCTAAGCCTGATTCAACAGAAGGAAAAGAACAATATCTTTTCAGTATAGTGCAGCTTTTGTGTTTTCCTAACCATTTTCTTTTGAATTATTATTGTAATACTGTTATTCATAATTGTTTTTTCAACCTTTTCTTAATCATTTGTGTATTTGATTCTAAACTAGATTTCAAATAAATCAGCATTAGAGGTACCATAAACCTCAAGGGGCTTTGGACAGGGTCTGTTATGTCTAAGTTCTCAAACTGATTGAATGGAAAGAACAATTATGGACAGACATCAGCATACAAATACATATACAACTTAAATGTAAAGAAAAGAATGATGTCATACATTTCCCTTCAACAAACCTTTTTAAAAGTAAAAAAGAAACTGTATAAAAAAACACAGTTCATATTTTAAATCTTCAATGAACTATTCAATTTTAATTTCTGTTTTAAAAGTCTTACAATAATATTTTTTCCATTAGACCAATATTAATCTATCTCTTTTCTACAGAAGAGAAGATTCTGAAGTAATGGCATGACACTTTAGATTAAATAAAGGATTTTGTGCTACCTAATGCACCTAATCCTCTCGCAAAAGTCCTATATTCCCTGGAATTCAAATCTTTGAACTAACATGGGGGCAATTATACAAGAAGGAATCTGAGTTGGAACACAAGACTTCTTAGAGGTCATTCTGTGACAACATTTTAATAGAATGCTGAAATGCATTTGCTTATTCAATACAGCTTCACTAAGGTAAAAAAAAAAAATATATATATATATATTCTTCATCCATTTGGAAATAGTGTGCTTTATCTTAAATCATCTAATCACATCATGTCATCAGATCACCTGCAATTTGCCATACATAAAAGACAATTAAAATGAATTATTTAGAAATTTAGGTGCTATATGAACATACGAACATCTTTCTTCCAGTAGATTCCCCCAAAAAAGAACTATATTTAGTGTAGGATGCCATATAATAAATGTCGATTGCCAATACCAATATCTTTTGTCACACTTGGAAAGCACTGAACTGTTGAGCATGTGCATTAGGGCAGCATTCGTTTCTACAGAGGGTGAGAGGCCTCAAAAAGATATTAAACAGCACATCGCTCACTTACTGCATACTCTAACACATAATCCACTTTATATCTCAAAAGATAACAGATAAACAAATACTGAAGAAACTCTATAATATTTCCACATGTTAGTACTATTTCATTGTCTACTGAAAGTCACGAAAAAAATTACAGCAGATAGCATGCTGTGTCCCTGTGGATAGCATAGAGTCATCTGTTGACTTGTCAATAGAAAGAAAATTTTTCAAAGTCTATTTCATTTCTGGATTTTGTTAAAATGTTTCTTAATTGCTCATGAAAATGTTGCATCAAAAAGACTAGCTGTATTTTGTGGGTAATCAGCAAGAGTCAGAATCCAACTCCTAATGCTTTGAATGAAAGGCAGAGCTAAGAAAATGCTTAATCCCCCCAGGTGATACTGCAAAGTATACAGAATTCTGGCTCAGTTACAGAAGATCAGATTGTATAACAGTTGACTTTTGCAGAAATAGAAGCAAAATCTCCAACTTTTTTTTCTTAATCTAGATAATATTGCTGTTGTGTGCCTTCCTTTAAAATAAATATATTTCAAACAAAACTAGGAAAAAAAAGATAACAACTCAACAGACTGCATTTCTTTTTATTTTACTCCTTTTTTTTTTTTTTTTTTTTTTTTTTTAGCTGTTTGTGTGATCTCACGTTTGCAAATATTTCCTGCTAGCCTTGAGGTTCAAATTTCATTTTTTCTATAGATTCACTCTTCAAAGTAATTCTAATATACACACTCACTGTGAAGAGCAAGCCTGTTGAGAGGAAAGAAAACTGCTGGGAGCTTTAAGCCAGAACACTTGTGGTTCTAAACCATCAGGGAGAGGAGTTTGCTCTAGGTCTGTTAACAAATGCTACATCATGCTTTCTTGAATAATCCATTTCCTTCTGTATTCATCCAGTCTTCTACTCATACAATTGTTCATGTGCCCTAATGTTATTTCAGATGATGTGTATACTTTTAAAGAATATACTTTATGTTGGATGCAATATTAAATAAACTATCTAGTAACTATGTATGTCCACATCAATACAGAACCAGCTTGTGAAATTTAACTATTGCTTTGAATTATTGTTTCGTTGCTTAGATTAACCAATTTCCGTATAATCACTTGTAAACCTAATACATTATAATTAGAGGATAAGTAAGAAAGATTGATCTCATCTAATAATTATGCTTCTCAGTTTGAAAGATATTAAAGTAATGTGTTTCCCACCTAATGGGTGACAAAAGAGATAATTTGTAATAATATATTTCCCATCTGCAGTTGTTTCATTATGTAAAGAATTATTTGCACATTCTCCCATGTGTGTGAAATGGACAAATTCTCTTCTGTTTAATCAAAGTTTATCCAGATAATCTGTAACTGCAGCATGCAACAGGAAGCCTTCCAATAAGAAGTATCTTATTCCAAAACTCAATTTCCCAATAGATGTTTATAGTTTTCTGTATTCTGTCTGTGCTGAATGCCATCCATAGTAAGAATGATTTCTCTTTCCTTTTAGTTAATTTAATGTCTGTGTTGGCTTCTTGATTTACTGTTCCATCTTAATTGTCAGAGCAAAGTGTCACCACTGAAGAACAAATAAGACAAATGTTTTTAGCATGACTGGCAAATTGTAGCTCCAATGCTTAGTGCTCTTCAGCATTACTGGAAAACAAAGGCATTAATCCATATCAAATTAATCTAATTTTGATCTTGTCTATCAAGCAAACTATTTACAGTGTAGCACAGTTTTATGTTGGATTTATACATGTAAAACACATTTAAAATATAAATATATATATTGTAAAATTATAATAGCTATTCCTATGCTCATCTGTCGCACTCTATAGAAAGTTCAGAGATTTAGTAAAACTTGGCTCCATTAAAAAAATCTGACAAAGAACACACAGATATTATTCAACATTTAAAAAGTAAACTTGATATTAAAATGCATGTAGTTCCTAACACAGTATGAACTATAGAACATAAAAAGGGAACTTAGATGTAATAACTTAGAGCAAGAGAGAAGCCAAACTTCCTTGATAACTTAGCTAATGAATGGAAAATACAGCTATGAGAGATGAGTGAATAAATACTAAAATTTTTAAAAGTTATTACTTTTCAAGCAGGTTTTCACCATTTCTGTGACATTTTCAAATAGAGAGGAGTGAAAAAGAGAAGACAAGGAATTAAAGGAGAAATAGAAAAGAAGGATGTGTTTAATTTCTATAAATTTTTGTATAGAGGTAAAAAAAACCACACAAAAACAAACAAACCAAAAAAAATCAGAGAAAAACCCAAACCAAAACAAAGCAAACCAAAACAAAATACCAAAACTTCCTTCCCCTTAAATTTGAGCAGAGTGGAACATTTTTAAAAGTCATTTTTCTTTTCCAAAACCTGCTGCAATAGTACATTGTTACAACAGTCAATCGTTCTTTTCCTTTTTCAGTTTGTTTATGTATCTTGGACATCAGTCAGATGGAATTAATAACTATGTTCTAGATCACTGAGATACCCTTTTTCACTCTTTCATGAAAAATACTCTTAATTCAAGCTCAATCTGAATGTAAGAATATGAATTCACTTCTAAGAATGGTGCAATTTCTTGACCAAAGGAGCATATCATAAATGCATGGTACATGGTACAAATATAGACATATTAATAGATATGCAGTATAATTAGACAGGTTGTATAGTAAACCAAATTATGGTACTATAGTCTTTAATTTTTTACATTTCTTTAAGGAGACTTTACATTTATTATTAAAATCTGAAAGTAGTTAATTAAAAAATAACAAATTAATTATCTTCAGAGAGTTTACCTGGAGATCATTTGCCAAGCTTCTGATAATACCAATTTGTTATTTCATATTTTGAATTAGCATAACTATTGATAGTCTAGATTTGTCTATTTTGTACATGCATACATCTGTGTAGGGTGACAGTATAAAGTATATGTATTGTGCTAGATTTGAAAAAATACAGGCTTCCTTCAGTGTGGGAATAGAATGAGATCTGCTCTTTTACATAATATAGTAGAGAAAAAATGGGATCTGCCTATGGGCACTGAACTTAAATTTTACAGCACATAAGGCCAAACACGAAAAAAACCCAAGGCGCAAATAGACAGAGAAGTCAAGATTAACAAATTGATGTTGTATATTCTATAGGACAATGACTAAAGTTAGTAATGGACTGTTATTTAATAGACTAGTAAAGCTAGCAAAAATGAGACTGAGAAGGGCCAAAGTGTTGAATGCTTCTTTGCAAATCTTCATCAGTCTTAAATATAAAGATCCGTTTAAATCAGGCACTCAATGCAATTAATATCAGAGACAAAGGGCATTAACACAATATTAGAGACAAAGCATAAGATCTGAACTTTGATAGAAAAAACTATTATCAACAATTTAGATTGAGAAATGTTGGGGGACCATTAAAAAAAAAACGACAAAACCGATCAACCAAACAAAAAAACCCAGCAAACAAGAAAACCCTCATCCTTTTTGGGAAACGAATCTATTTTAGCTGGCTGTTAGTTCTGGGGTTTTGTAGACTTTTATCCTTCTATTCACTTTCAGAGCATGTGGTGTTTTCCTATAAATTTTATGGGAAATTCCAAAGACTTTAACAATGAGAGTAAAAGAGAAATCTTCCTTTTTGCGTATCTGAGACAGAAAAATAACTTCAATGTAATTAAAAAGGCTCAACTACTAAGCTGATAGAAAATATACTTGCCTACACAATTGTGCAAGTAAATGTAGAACTCATATCTACAAGAAGCTGTTGAAATACAAAACACAGACAAATATTTTACTTTTTTGCCAGTTTGCTATTCAGAATAATTAATTGTATTATTGGAAGAGATATTAACCAACTTTTAAGATGTCAAATAGTTTTTTAAATTTTTGTTTTACTATTAAAAGAAATTAGAGTAAGAGTCTAGTTATGAACAGACTTATTTGTCGGAAACTAAGCGTTGAATTAGACGAGCATAGAATTTTATTTAACATGGCAATAGCTTTGTTCTTGTTGTTTGTACATGATGCTTAAATTTAAGACACGCTAAGAATGTTTATAAGGCATAAACCATAAAATATGCAGTAATTAATCAATTTCTGTCTTAGCTTTCTCACAATGTTGATTTTCTCCACCTATGCTTAGAGAGGAAAAACTCAAGGATATCTCTATTCCCTTAACATGTTTCAGCAAAAGCAGCTTCTGTTAATTGCTACATGTTCATAATTGTTGTGAAATCCTTAAAGATAATCAGGTGACTTTATAGCTTCTTAAACAATATATATATCTCTCTCTCTCTATATATATATAGAGAGAGATATGTATATTATCACTAGGATGTAGGTATTCAGCAGAGTCTTGCATATATGCTTATACACACACACACACACACACACACAAGTACATATCTAAACATACATAGATATAGTTATGTTGATCTATTTGTATGTGGAGAGATAGAGAGACTGAAAGTGAGAATATGTGAGCTAGGAGCTCTACAGCAGGGCCTCAACAGCTATTTCCTACCTAACCATTTAATAGACATTTTGCAGTTTGGGCGTCCAGCAAAATAATGTTTGGGGAGGGAGTACTTGATTAATGCAGGTCTCTCAAGTTATGTTAAAAAACAGGAGGAAGATGTTATTCTCCATCAGGTAGGAGATAACAACTGGATAAACTTCCCCTGTTGAGTGTTCGTTCTATAAAAAGAAAACTTTCATTAGGAACTGAGAATTTCAAAGGACAATTCTCGTATAAAAATGATTTGAAATATTTCATCTTTTTGAGTGCCCAAACCATGATTACTAAGTCCAGAAACTACATACAATGAAAAGCTGTAGGGGACATCCTATTGGTATTTCCTTTTCTGGTTAGAATCTTTTTCCAACCTGAATTGTCCTTTGCAAATGGCCTACTCTGTACCTTGGTTCTTACAAACATCAACTTCTAAACATCAGGTCATAACTCCTTAACAGGACCACTTCATTTATCAACTTACTGCTTTAGCATTAGAAAACAAACCATGTCTCCTCCTAGAAGATTCTGAACTTATGTGCTGTGTATTGTAAAAGGACCCAAAGTATTCAGAGAAGATTTGGTGGGCAATTTTCAGAAAGATTATCATCTTTGTCTGATTTTTATTGTGTGTGAGTTAATTTCTAAACAGCAATTCACATCATCAGAGTGCTGCGGAATCACTGTGATTGTCATATCAATGTCAGCATCATGAAACAACATTACTCTGTATATTTGCCATGTGCAGCAGCAACAATTAGAGATCTGCTTTAGAAAGGGAAAAAATGTGTATAATCAAACAATATCAGCTTAAAACCTGCTATCATTCAGACAAGATGCCTGGCATTTGATACTAAATTAATTTAAATCAAAGCTCTTCCAGACTCAGTAATTGTTAGATCCTCAGCTTGACATGATCTGGTTTTAGCATGACAACACCAAAGATCGGTGATTAAGGGATTAAAGTGGAAATTAATTTATGAACAGCCAAAAAGGAAGACAAAAAGAATAAAATGGTTTCTTAGTAGGTCTGCTTAAAATCATATGAGACTATAAACTGTTACCTGTATTCCTAGGTAGGAATGTGATGGTAGACATTGATTTTCTGTTTCTATCTGAAATTGATTTGGTTTTGCAGTTTTGTCTGCACATTGTATTAGATCAACATATAGCATAGACAGTGATTTTGGCAGCTCTATTCAATTGATTATTTAAATTTTACTTGATGAATAATGCACAGTTCTAGAAGAGTCAATAGCAGAAGTAGAAGCTCAAAATAGTTTTAACTGCTTATAATATAGTCCTTTAATTCCCAATATGCTTAGCAATTTATGTGTTTCAGTTTGCATGCAATTGTTACAAAGAACTGAATCATTCATATTAAAACAGATGGGTGAATTTTATCTTCAATGTATAATGGAGTTTAGAGCGTAAGATGAAAATGAATAAACAGATGTGAGTGAAATCTACATGCTACATATTTAATCTTTTTAAAATTCCTTCTTGCAGTATTTTTGGTGGGGTTTTTTGTTTGTTTTCAGTGGTTAAATAAAGCCAAGCTCTATCCTCAGTTACAACTCTCAAATTTTTACCTTATTTTTTATTACTAAATAACTTACTAGAAAAAAAAATGTTCTCATTCTACTAATGTATTTTTTTTCTTTTTTCCAAAAAATGTTTCTATCCCAAAAGCAACCTTTTGGCAATTTATTATAAATTTATGGGAAAAGGTTGGATATTTTATTCATCATCACCTAGAAAGTGCAGCTACATTTTCTTTCTGGAAGTTGATTTCTGATAGATAGTCAATGTATGTTTACATACACCAAAGGCCTCTATATTACATTGTCACATTAGTGACTGTTTAAAAAGGAATCAGTCCCATTTTTCTTCTAGTTTCAGGATTTGAAATAAAGCTTATTTTGATGTCTATGTGCAATGGAACACTGTAGAAAGTAAGATTTAAAGCAATGTTATGCCTTATTCTCTCCAGCATGATTGATTCAATTTCTTTTCAGTTTGGCACGAAGAGAAACTTCCTTTCCAGTTCTGAGACGCAGTTATCTTTACTAATACGATAAACAAAAGAGATTATTATTCTTTACATGTAATATCACCTCACCCAGATCATGTTCTAGATAGAATGTATTTTGTGATCCATTGCTTTGAAATAATCAGTTACATATTACGCATTAATTAGTGAAAGATCATACAGATGAAATTGTAGCATTTCCATATGAGGCAAAGAGGGAAGAAAAATATGTTTTCTACAGTTTGTGACAAAGACCAGCTTCTTACCCCCATTAAAGCTGTCCATGGATGTACAAGAAAAATATTGTACAGAAGACTTTTTCTAGCATTGTTTTGTTGCAGTTTACACTTTCTGCTGGTGGGCAGAGCTGTAGCTTTTTTTCTAAAACAGTTATGCTGAAATTTCAGTTAAGAACTCTGCAAGGTAAATATGCGTGAACAGTTTTTCCTGATACAGATCTTAATGACAGGCCTCCAGACTGCTATACACCATTAGTGGATGCACCGTTTTCTCCAGTTAGAGCTGGCACAGAGTCAAGTGACAAACATGCCCAGACAAGCTAGCTGAGCAAGTTCAGTAAGTCTGTCTTCAAAATCTGCACAAGTGCTGAGTGTCTTTGATTAAGAGTTAAAAAGCTTTAAATGGCTTCACTAGCCTCTGTCTAGTCAGCAGGCGTATTTCTGGTTTATTACCAAGGCATTTGAAATCAGGTACCACTCTTGCTAAGAGCCCTGCTTTGAACACTGAGTGACCAGACCTGTGCATCTTGCTGCTGGAAACTCATTGCAAGGTACTCCCATGATAGACAGGAATGTGCTTGGTGTTTTTCAGGGATTTTTTTAGACTCATGCATTGTTTCTTACAAATCCTGTAAACAGACCTAAGGTATTCGTTTGATCAAAATGTTCTTTCTTTTACTGAGAGAAATAACTTACTTCTATCTGAAGGTGACAGTTGCAACAATGTGGCTGTCACAAAAGAAAAGGGAAATGTGTGTTGTCCTTTAGTTGTTTAGTTGTGTCTTTTCTGGAGTTAGTAAAGCAGGACTGAGAAATCACTCTGCAGATCAAGGTGACTTTTTGCCAGTCTCCTAGTCACTCTGCCAAGCAATGTAAGGTGTTCCACATTATTTGCATGTTCAGGCTCTCCAGTGAAGGCTTCTCCAGTTCAAAAGATATACTCTTATACTCCTAGAGCTGCATTTCAGCTAATTACCCTTCTAAATTTGAGAGGATTGAAGCAATAGCTTCAGTTTTAAGGTTTCATGTATAGTGATGCCATTCACAAGCACCTGATTTAGCAGCTAGCCAGAGGCTCCTGAGAGGAAGATCTTCTTAGTTCACGATTATGCTGGTGTCTCTTTTGCTTTTCCTGTACAAAGGCTAAGCCAAGCTTATGTTAGCCCTGAATGCACTAACTTGATATTTATATTTGCTTTTAACTCATACTACACTCATTAAAAAAATGAATGCTATCATTCTCTTTGATGCTTACCTGATTATCTACTTATTTTTGATGTTTTTGTTGTTTCCTCTTTAAAATGACTACCAAGCTACCTAGTTTACGACAGTAGCATTTTTCACCTTGGTGACTTTATGTGAAATAGTGAGTACAAATATTGTGACAGAAACTTTGATAGAAATTAGAGAGGAAGGGCTCTGGCAGTGAAGTTGATCCTATCCCTTATACTATCATGATGAACTTTATACGTTTGTCACTATCTTAGAATAAACCTCTGTAAAGATGCCTCAAGAAATCATCTATATCCTTCTGCTTACATCAAAGATGGATGAATTATACTTAAATAATTTTAACAGATATACTCTTGCAAGATCTTAAATTATAAAGACTCCCCAGACAACTTATTCCAATATTTCACTATTGCTGTGACTAGAAAGCTTCTCTTAATGTATAACCCTAGTCCCTCTTTGTGCAACTCAAACCCATTGTATTTTTACTTATCCATATTCAACCTTTGAAGTCATTTACGCATCTGAGAACAGCTATTGTATCCTTAATGCTTGTATTCCCCATTTTAAACTAAACACTGTAATATTTTTCGTTTTTTCCTTGTAGACTGTTATTTCTGGATCTCTGCCTATCTTTTTTTTCCACACTCATGAGATGGCTAATTTCTTAACCTGTGGTGTACAAAAATGGTAGCAGTATTTCCACCAAAGCTATTGGCTAATTGTTTTCTGTATTTCCTGTTTATGTATTCATAAATATATATATACGCATACATGCACATGTATTTAATAACAAGATGAAAATATCGACTCATATTAATCTAGTGATCTGTCATATCCACAGATTTTTTTTCTGAAGAACTGTTCCTTGATTGTGTCCTTATGAAAGTATGCATGTCTACCGACAATCTCTGACTTGGCAAATTCAAATCTGCCCTTGGAATACCAGTGAATTCAGTTTGGCCTTCCTAAATATGGTTTCTGTTTATTTTGATTATGTCATTCTTAAGAGCATTACTGATGCCAGTGAAACCCTATTCTGTATATATTTTTCTTTAGGCAGTGAACAACAGGTAATTTCACTCTATCCACCTCTGTGGCTACTTGTTAGTGAAATATTCTAGAGATTGTTTTCCTAGCTTGGCTAGGAAAATAG
Source organism: Caloenas nicobarica (assembly GCF_036013445.1). Taxonomy (NCBI): domain Eukaryota; kingdom Metazoa; phylum Chordata; class Aves; order Columbiformes; family Columbidae; genus Caloenas; species Caloenas nicobarica. The sequence continues at coordinate 79,768,538 of NC_088246.1, read as the reverse complement.
AACACAAAGGAATGTAAACGCTTTATTACATCCCAGATATTTTAGCTGTTGCTTCTCTTCTGTTCACAATGCATGTTACCACATTACAGAGAAAAGAAAAAAATATATGCAACTTGTTCTTTTCAGTTCATAGCAGTTGTTCTTTTCTTGCAGATACTTGCAAACGGCTTAATTTGCTTCAGTATTCTTCTGAGAGTTGAAGGTAATTTAACTGATTTACAGTTCTTCCCCTATTTTTCATTGAGACCCCAGTTTATCTTCTTCCTGTCTTGCAATACAATAGACTAGTAAGATAATACTGTCCAAGGATCCTTGGACAGGAGTTAGCAGGGCTCATTGAAAGAGCTTTAAACTAGATTTGAAGGGGGAAAAAACCAGGCACAGCAGAGACAAACCCAAGGGTGGCATGCCAACATTTGAGGGATAGGGTGCTAGTGAGGCCCTTTGGTCTGCTGTCTCAGGGGAGACAGGGGATGGAGAGCTGTGTGTAGCAAAGATACAAGGGTTATAGATGTGTTTGAAATGACAGAAGTGCCTCAGAACAGTCACATAGGAATTAGGGCTTCTCACTGCATAAAGGTGGTGGGATCAATAGCCCAGCTGAAGCGCATCTGCACGAAAGCATGCAGCATGGGCAACAAAAATAGGAGGAGCTGGAAACCATTGTGAGGCGGAAAAACTACCATATGTTATAGTTCCTAGTTCAGATCTTATTATCTGAGTAGTATGTTCTCCTTGTTGACTGTTGTAGGCCAGACAACAGTTTATAGTGACATAGAAGTTCTTACTGAGTTGATAAATGTTAAGCCACTTACAAGTTACGCACCTCATCTTCATTATATCCTAATATCAAATGCATTGACACACAATGAACGTTTTTGACTGAACTTAATACTGATCTGTTCGACTGAGTTTTTAATTAAATGGAACTTAATTTGATGAGTATTGTGCTGCACTGTGGGGTACTTGTAAATAGGCAGTTATGTAAGTGTGATTTGGGGTTTTTTATATTGCATTTTTATTGAAATAACCCTCTTATTTTTTCCTAGTAATGAATCAGTACAGGCAGTAGAATATAGGAGCTTCAGCTGAATATAGAGCGGAAGCAACAGCAACTGCTGTTAATTGGTGTTCCACAGAAAGTGGGAAACTTCTCTTTAATTTACACCTCAGGTAGCATTTATATAAGCTACTTTTGTGCTGTGTATAAAATAGCTATTTTTGTTTGCTTTCTAAAACAACTCTGTTGACTCTGAAGTTACATACAAATTCTTAAGCACTAATGTAATAGTTACAATGGCTCTACTCATTCCTAGTGTTCAGGAAAACATTAGCATAGGTTTAAATTCATGTCCTTTTCAAAAAAGCTCTTAGATTTTTGCTTAAGTTTAAATGTGCACATAACCCTAATTTATACCAATGAGACATAATCTGTTTCAGTGCTTTTCTGAGTGGAAATTATTTCCTAAATCGATACCTTTAATTTCCAATAATTCACTACTGTGATTATTGATGTTAGAGGCAGAAGAAAGGAGTGTCTTTCTCTTTTACTTTAAAAAAATACTTTTAGAATCAAAACTTCATCATTGTATTATATTGAGCATTTACTAAATTCAAGGGTCTTTTCAGTGGTGCCCAGTAACAAGGTAAGAGGTCTGGGCACAAACATAGGAGGACACACTTTTTTAGTGTGAGGGTGACTAGATATTGGCACAAGTTGCCCAAAGATGTTGTGGAATCTCCATCCTTCGAGATACTCAAAAGCTGTTTAGATATTGCCCTAGGTTCTAGGTGGCCCTACTTGAGAAGAGGAATTGGACTAGATGACACTCAGAAGTCCCTTCCAACCTCAAGTATTCTGTGATTCTGTGAAATGTTACATCTTGGAGAATAAAGCATTTCTATTGGTGAATTAAACTCATTTATATGTATTGTTCTAGCTCTGAGAGAGATAAAGAAAATGTGAAAAAAACCCTATGAATATAAAACATGCATTATAAAAGGATATGCAGTTTTGCAAAAATAAGTACGGACATACAAAATAGGCTACGAGTCTATAAGATCTTTTCTGTTAAAGTAAATACAGCACTAGTCCTAGCCAGAAAATCCTGGGAAAACAAGTTGTGCATTTTAAATGGGAGGGGAAAAAATGATGAGAATATCTCAGCAAGACATCTGAAGGATAGTGAAATCTTAAATTAAGATATTTAATGAGCAAAATAAGAATCAATCAATCATTATATCAATGAAGAAATTACTAGATGTAGGGCAAATAAAAAATATACACAATAGCCCAGTAATGCCTTAATCTTTGAAACATATGCTTACTTTCCAGTGCAATAATTCCTTGCTTTCTTTTTTTCTAGTTTCTCATTGTCTCCCTACTTACTTTTCATTTCATTTTTTTACTAAATATTTTTTCATTACCCTTTTCTTTCTTCATTCTTCATACTATTTATAAAATATTAACTTTTTTGTTTGAAACTTCTTCAGTCATGATATTCAAGTAGGTAAAAAGCTCTGTAAAGCAGTTTGCTCTCCCAGCCAAATTCATCCTTTCTGAGTGTTATGATTCCCTGAAGAAATTATCAGCATCTTTAGCAAAAAATAGTGGCCAAACTTGTAAAACATTTTCTTGAGTTCTCTCCCACTCTGCCCTAATCACTACTTGTTTTTCCAGAGAATCTGGCTGCTATCAAAGTCTTAACTTTTACAGAGGAGGCTACACTGAGCCTCTAATCACATAATTGTTCCAAGGAGCTTCCTACATAAAAAGGCAGAATAGCTTTCACTGAAATTAGGAGTAAAGAAGCAAAGTGGTGTTTCTCTGCAAAGTTTGGCAGCATAAAAAAAATTGTTGCCAAGCGTCATGAAAACAAAATGTACAAATAAAAACAAAACCTGCTAGCTTCCAGGTTAACTAAAGTTCTGAAAGCATTGAATTAACAAGATGTTCACAAGGTTTCCACAAGAGACTCCAATAAACCTGTTATAATTAAAATTTTAACAAAAAAGCAAAATTAAAGAAAATCACAGAAAGTCTCCTAATCATGCTGGCTAAGCGACACACAAACAGGAGTAAATTCATCTGCATAATACTACAAATGAAAATAGGTTTAAAACATTTTAATATATATCTAATTGTAATTCACTACTGAAATATTATCTGTTCACGTCTTGAACCATCATTTTCTTGCGTCTTTATATAAGTGCAAATGACCTAAAAAATAATACTAACATTATTTCATTGCAGAACAGTGGAAGATTGGATCCCTACAGCATCTAATAGAAGTGTAATAAACGTCTGCTTTTTATTCCTTTTTGTTCATCATACCATTTTTAGTAGAGTCTAGATAGAGCAATACTTGTGTACGTTATCTGTTAGTCCCCGCCTTCCATTCCTCAGTTATGAGTTCAATAGTTTCTTCAATTTATTTTACCATTATTCTTCTTACTTCAAATCCTCCCTTTGTGTCTATCCTCTTTTCTTTTTTTCTTGCTCTTCTTTCACATAGATTTTTTCCCATTGTCCTTTACTAATTCTTCTTTTCTTATCAAAGTCCTTTTTTTTTTTTTTTTCTGTGTGTTGAAGTATTTTTTTTTATTATTCTTGAGAAGTTTAAATACTTGTCAGTAAGTATAGACATCTTTACATCTGACTACTTGACCTATCACTGCAGGCGTATCTCCAGCCTGGTGCAAATTATGTTATTGTTATATATGTTTTCTTCTGTAAAAAAAGAGCACATGTATCTTGTTCTGCATACTACTTGTCACACATTCCATATGCAAATAACAGAATTATTTAGCAAAGTTTCTGTGTAAGGTCTCCTAATAAGAATCTAATATTTATACAATTCACTCTAGTACAGAAAACAGTTATTTTGATAACCATTCACATTTAGATTCTAGATTTAGCCACACTGAATCAAACCTTTGAATCAATTGATGATTTGAAACTTTTCTACAGAAAGCTGTTGGACCTAAGGACAACACTTTACAAAGAAAGGAGAAAATAATCAGCTAAAGGATGGTAAATGGATGAGAACTTTTGCCTGACCCTAGGTTAGACTTTCAGTATGTTTGTCAGTATTTTCTGATCATAGCAAACAAATACCACACTGAAACAGAATGATATTATCAATCACAATGTGGATCTGTTGTAAATAACTAAAGGAAATTATATTATAATGTAAGACTTTCTACTTTGTAAAAAGATACAGACTTAGCAGCCTAGACAAGGGAAAGTCTGCCTGATATATGACTCAAATATTAATGTGTATGTAACTGAAAAAGCTTTTTTATTAACACTGGAAAGTATGCAGTTCAATGGGAACAGACCTACGAAGAGAAATCTTCAGTGCAAGGACCTGACATTCATGCTATACTTATGTTGACAGATTTATATCAGGCTAGCACTCATGTTGTTCCATGCACCAAACACCAATTAGCAGCTAGAAAACATCAAACGTGTTAAGAATGTTAAGTGCTGGGCCACCTCCTCCAGCAGCTCTGGCCCAGGACTCCTTGTGCCTTTCACTGGAGCCCAGCCCAGTGCCCTGTGGACTGGGGTCTTTGTTTAGGCTGAGAGACACTGCTGCTGCTTTCTAGCCTGTAGGTTCAACTAGCAGTAAAGCTGAGCACATATCCTTGCAGCACTTAGACACACGGGATAGAGCATGAGGTTACTGAGAGACTTGAGAAAAAAATAATTAGAAAATAGAACAGACTGCAGTGATCAGATGTAAGGCTCAGCCAGAAAAATATTTTCATGCAACCAGCCCCCTGTTTCTGCCTCCTACCCGTAGTTCCTCCCTGTTCCCCTACTCCTGCACATCGCCCATGGGCTTGTACAATTCTATTGATTTCCTCTCTCCCCTCCCAGCTGTGTGTCTGGGATCAACTCTGGTTTACATTCTTACTAGTCACAAAGCCCAAGTTGATCTTCCTGGAAGCGACACCTGTGGTTTCTTGGTGACCCATCAGTTACTGTGACTGGTGAGGTTTTTTTTCTTCTTCCCTTTCTGATAATCCCTATTTACAATGGCCTTGATCAGATAAGCTTACTGGAATAAATGTTCTCACTCTCCCATATATCCTCATAAATTAATGTGATTGACCAGGTCTGGTTCTCCTCACTGCTTCCTTTATCATTTGCTGGTCAGGTTTGTGTCCCTGTATATTCTTGTTTGTGGCTGCCTCCTTCACTTATTCTCCTATTTTTTCACTTAAAAAGTCCTTAAGCAAATATCCCTAAAGAAGGAAACACTCTCCTTCTGCACTCCCTTACAAAACATACATTCTGGCTGAATTTAATTTAAAAGGAATCCAGATGGTGAAGTCTAAGGCTGATACACAATATGAACCAAAGCCTTGTAAGTGGAGTTAGTCAGGAAAGTATTTTCCAGAGACATGTCCAGACTGCTAGAAGACGTGAATAACCTTGTTTGACCTCACAGATGACCCAGCCTTGAACAGGAGGTCCCTTCCAACCTGAATTTTCCTGAGATCCGTACAGAAACATTAGTGTGATCAGAAGTCATTTATTCATTTGTTTAATTAACAGCTTAACGACATCTGTATATTAAGGCACCACCAAGCTCTGCTCCAGCCTGCGTGTATTAAGGGTGAGGTTACTGCACGTAGGAGTTGAGAAATTCTGAAACAAAAGAACTAATGCAAATGTCGCTGGTACATAGAACCATCTTCCAAAGATAATGGAAACTGTGTCACAACTTCAAGATGTTAGCTAGAGATGAGCTATTTACCAGAGCTAGATACGACCTTAGATGAGCAGGTGAGCAAGTGCATGATTGTGGAGAATATCATATTAAATATGTCCACAAAACAAACAAACAAACAAACAAACAAACAAACAAACAAACATGTATATTAGTGGATAAAACATTGATAAATAATAATAATTGACTCTACAAAGAAAGGGTATTGACGGATTAGTGCACAGAGTATTAAAAGTTAGAAACAGTCAAATAGCACACAAAATAAATTGGTAGGGTTTTTTTAATGAAAAGTTTCTATCTGTTATTTATGGTCAGACAACAGTAAGGCTTTATCTGAATTAACTCTTACAGAAAAGACTTAATAGTTAACCAAGCTGTGTATTGGTTATCTCACATGGTAGGGTTAGATTTGTTTTGTCACAGGAGTGAAATGAAACAAATTAGGGAGATGATACCTCCTGTATCTTTGCCTGAATAGCTCAATACCAGATCATTCATTCTAAGCATGTCATAGTCCTGAAAAAAAGATGAATATAACTGATTTTCTTCTCTGTCTTATAGAAACTGGAAGATATTTTCTCTATTTTCTTTAATTTCTTCAATATAGTAAAGAATAAAATAAGTCAGATTTTTCCTTCTGTTAGATAAAACCTGGGCCACGTTTGTCATGTAATATTATCTATATATTTATCTGTACGTTTGTACTTAAAAAAATGTGTTTATTTTTGCAGGACTAGATTTAGTTTTGTTTTAAAGAAGAATTTTCAGGATGTTACTGGGGGGTATGTTCTTTGTACTAAGATTTGTATGGGATCAGAAAATCTTACAAGATCACTCCCATCAGATAAACAATATTTTGAGTAAGTAGTCAAAGTCTAGATGCTGACATCAGCCATATTGAGCAAAATATTGGAATTACATGGAGTACACCTATTATGGCAAATTTTTGAGCTTCTTTCTCAATTCGCTCAAAAGGTACTAATTTATAGTGACAGTTGATACATGTTGGGCCTGGGTGACAATAGTATTAGCATATTAATTAGCCATATTGGATAAAGGAGTAGCTTAATTATAAGAACAAAAGAGCTCTTTGAGCATAAAGAACCTGTCAGTCAATCACTGTGAAATTTGTGATGGAGAGGATAACCTTCAACAGGGTAGCATTTGACCTCCAGCAACAGCAACAGCAACAGCAAGAGCCAGCTGTTGGGAGCCAAATTAATTTGAACAGGTCAGTCAAGAATTCGATATTCTCTACCCAGTCCCAAAACTAACAATGTCCAGAGTGGAGAGGGAGAACCAAAAGACATCCTAGGGACCTCACAGGCCCTGGACCCCTGCACGGCTCAAACTAGTATGCTCATCCAGCTGATTTTCTTCCTGAACCATACCATCTCTGTTGCAGGAAGTCAAGCAATTAATAAAACTGCATACTTCTGTGATTAAAGTGTTTTGGTGTCTGAGTCCATTTAGCCTCTGCACAGTTATTTGGTCTTAAATCTTGTCACTGCTTTGAAGGGATATACTAATTTACTTATTTTCTAATTTATAAAAAGAAATAAATGGTAATGCAATTTACCAAAAGTTACCACTCAATATTATTTGAGATTTCCTTTCTATTTTCATTGTGGAATGTGAGAAATCTTCAGGATGTTCTAAGACATTTGGACCATGCCATTAGGAAATGCCATTAGTTATTGTGGAATTAGAAGTGTCATAGAGAAAATTAAGATCTTGGAGAAAAAAAAAATTCCATGCAATGCTTTAATATAACACAGAGTTTACAGGAGACTTGGGCTATTGTTCTTGCACCTTTCTACTCTCACTAGCCTAGAGGCCAAGTTTATACACTTCCTTTGGCTTTGATTGTTGCTCTTTTTCTAAATGCTTAATACCTCCTCTTGTACAACATCATAAAAAAAGGTTAAAGAAAATCAGTTTGAAAAAAAAAAAATAAAGCGAAATTTACATCCAGTGTAAATACCTTTAAGAAAGCAGTCTACACTAAATTATTGTGCTGTCTCAATATCAGAGAAAGAAATCCATGTCTATGTAAAGTAAATTTAGATTCAAAATTTGAAGTATATAAATGATCCTAAAGAAGGACTGCTCAATTTTTGGGTACATTTCTGCTATAGATACCTTAAGTCTACAAGGAAGCTACACCTCTCCTTACCTGTGTCAGTCCTGCTTATGTAATTTTAAATAACGCCCCAGTCATCTGAGTTATCTCACCAATTTTCTCTCATTCTATTTACATAAAATCACTTTTGTGAATTCATCCACTATTTTCTGCATTCTTTCTTCCATTTTATCGATGATATGTATTGCTGTATTGCTGACAGACAGTTAATAATAAGATAGACAATTTCATGCTGACAGCATTGTTACTGTGCTAATAGAAAAAAATCCAACGGAATTTTTTATTTTTTTGGGGGGGAGGGTGGGAAGATTAGCTTTTGGAATATTTGAATAATGTATTGGAATCAACCTTTTTTGGAAAGAGCGTCTTCGCTATGATATCAGGTTTTGTTGAATGATAACTTACTAACACCTTCAAGAGGAACTACCTGATTGAATGTTTTTTTTCATCTTGGATGATAAATCTATGAACCTCAAGTTTGGTGAAGTTTGCTAAATATGGGTAAAAATGTGGCTCTTCCTCTTCCACCAGCAGAGTCTGAATATATCTTACTGTTGAAAATGGAAATCTACTCTCAGACTCAAAAGTAACTACTGAAAGTGTTATTGTACAACTTAGTCTAACTCCAAAGAAAACAACTTAATCCTTTTGGGGTGGACAGTTCTTCTGTTATTGATGCTCATTCTTGGAAATGCCCTCTTAATATATATGAAAGAACGCTTTTGCCTCTCTCTCTCTCCAGTCTTCCAAAATAGTTCTTTAGAAGTTTAATGTGTCCACAGAATGAAAGAAGTGGACAACAGGGACATATGGACTACAGGCTTCCCAAACTCATCTCAGACCATGGACTATTGTTCATAGCAAGATACTTCTTCGTGCATGTCTGAAGCAGCTGAACTCTGAGGAATTTTGAACAGGAGACATGGTCCACACGATGCTGGGCTTACTCATTCCTGTTCTGTAAGCATCTATTTGCTTCCCCTCTTTTCAGAAACTCCTGAAGGTCACTAGACCCCCGGTTTGTAAAAATCTTTGCCTAGCTGAACACTTCTCCCTCCTTAGAGCACAGCAGTTAAGACAAACAATGGCTTAAGCAATTTCAACAAAAAGTAACTAATTTGAACTTATTTCCAGTTCATCCACAGATAAAAGAAGTAAACTTGCAAAACTACCAGAAGGAAGTACAACTAACAAGGTGGTAAAAAACTCTGGCTGTAGACAAAAAGGAAAATTTAGAATAAAATAGAAAACTTTTCAGATTTTTTTCTTCAGGTGTTAAAAGAAGCTTTTAGTTGTTAAGAAACCCCACAACTATACAGACAGCTATAAGGAGACATCAATAATTTGATTCACTTTTTATTAATAATGTATTTCAGAACAAAACCTAAAATTTCAGTGTCAAAAACATGTCTGTCATTCAAGTATGACATACAGGAAAGCCAGTGAGATACAAGAAAAACCAGGAGACTAGCAGATCAATGATGTGCATAGTAATTACACCGAAGTGTTTTTCAAAACACTCAAAGCAGCTCTGTATTCATGCTAAGCAGAGAAACTGAACCAGGTAAACAAATCAACCACTTCACAGTAGCCGTGATCAGACAAAACTCTTTAAAGATTGAAAAGTGACTACTGTACTATCTTCTCAATAATCATTTTTAAAAAGCTACTTTGGCCTGCTTCTCTGTGTGTTTCCTAAATAAATATCACAATCAGATGTGGTATAATGAATTTACAGATTTTTGGTGTTATACACAATGTTCTGCCTTCCCATTAGGATGTCAGAAATTAATCAGAAGACTGGAGTTTACTATACCCAGAGAAGAAACCCCTATACCCAGGGAAGAAAAAATAAACTGCTCCACACAGTGTGTTTTGTGGTCAATATTTCCTAGCAAGTGAAGAAAGACTAAGATTATATGAAAAAACAGCAAATTCGATTGGATTGCTTTTTCTGCTCATCTTTCCTATTATTATTACTTTTCTTCCTCATGACAATTCATCCAGGATAAGTTCGAATTCTTTTTTAAGTGAAACTCCTCTTATACTTTTGTCCTTTATATTCTGTTTTCTTGATGTTGTTCTATTGATGTTTTCAGATGAAGTCTCCAAAATTCCTCCAATACATTTCTCTATTCTCTAAATTCCCCTTTAAAAAAAAAAAAAGAAAGAAAAAAAAAGTAATCCAAAATTAAGACCTCTGTTATTTACTAGTTACTAATAAGTAATAAATGTACCATGACTGGAGATGGTGTATGTGTTCTATAGCATGTTAGCACTACGCTGAGCAGGTGATTGTGGTGCAATTAAGATTGCTCTGCTTTAATTTAGTAAGTGAATATAAATATAATCAATTAGGAAGGAAAAACATGTTTGGATACACTGCTGAGACCTTGATTGATAAGAAGAACTAGCGGAAGTTCAGAATGTTTTCTACAACCAAATTCTAAATTCTAAGAGAATTTCTACTATGTATCTGAATTTTTCACATCTCTCCCCACCCCCGAAAATGAAACAAAACAACAATAATATAACCTTGGATCTTGGGGGAAAAAAAAAATCAAGGTGTGTCCCACCATGTCAAGACATCTTCCTGTCCTTCCTCACCAGACTCCTCCTATTGAATGAAAGCTTCCTATAAGCACTCATAGGTCTAATGATTACAGCCACAGTCAGGCTAATGGAATTCTTGCAGAACAATTAACCAGGTTTCACTGATCCTGCACGTTCTTCAGTTTTTGTCCTGTAGAAAAATCACAAATGGGGCTGCCCCAGAACTTGACTTCCAAGCCAGAGCTCCTCATCCATCCATCAGAGGGAACAACAGTAGCCGTTTATTGCAATGGGCATTTCCCTAAATGTAGTTTCCTAGGAAAAAATATGAAGTAGACGATCTGTCTGAAAAAAAGTTGTCTAATGTGGGAAAAGCTCACTACAAAGAGAACAGAACTGAGTGTTGCAGGTAATTAGATTAACTGAATTTGATGTCTAAGGATGTTAATTCTGTCCATACTACCACAAAGGGACAAAATGCCTGTAGACAATTTAGGTTTGTATGCAGAACAGCTGTAATTTCAAAACCTTTGGTTTTCATTTTTTTGTTCAGATTACCTGAAGCTGGTCTATATTAGGAAGCTGACTGACTATTTTGAGTGACCTTGGTTATCTTTTGAATTATCCTGAAAGAAAGAACCAGCGAAAAGCAACCTCTCAGGGAAGTACAGATGACAAATGGAGTATTATGACTATTTCCTTGAGTTGACTGTACCAAGACAGTTTCATAACCACACCAGTCTGAATGATCTGCCGTAGTCAATTAAAACAAATGTAATACCATGCAAATATCTCAGGTTAGTCTAGAAAAATATCCGTAACTGCTCATGAATTCAGAAATGGAATTTTATCTTATAAATAATACTGTTAAGACAATGAAAAGTACTCCTCAGTGGTGATCACACTGGAGGTTTAGTTAGGTTGCCATGCTGTTTCTAAATCTGCCCTCTTTGATGCTCTTTCTCAGGGTCTGTCCCATCTCAACAGATGGGATGAGGGATGAGTTAACTCTGAACGTGACACGCAACCTGACTCAACAGATGAGACCAGGTGTGAGTTAACCCTGAGTAATTCTGTGGGGTTATGCGAAGTGAATGACAAACAATCACTCCAGGGGTCCAATTCAATTATGAGTTTACTAAAAGCACGTGGTGGAATACTAATTACAGCAATTAGTAGCTTGGCAAAAGTCCTTCTACAAATGGTGGATTGGCAACACTTAGTAGCTGTAATACAAAAACTTAACCAGACTTTAACAGCAGAACTTAAAATGATGTTACTTTTATATGTTCAAGAAAAAAAAGAGAGAGAGAAAGAGAGAGGGAAGGAAAACTAAGATATGAGAGAGAGAAAGAGAATAAGATATAAACTAAGATATGAGAGAGAGAGAGAGAGAGAGTAAGATATCACCACTCCACAGGTTATCGATCCAGCGACGCCTAGTGAAGGGAGGGTGGACACACTGAAGACTTCGGTCACGCTGTACAGCATATACACGCCACACTGATGCCACATGCGGGGCGATTTTATAACCCAGTTCATTTACATCTGAGTTCATCTCCTCCCTCTGCTCACTCTTCATGTTAATTAGGATGACTCTTCTGGAAATGGGTCTGGGGTCTGCAAACTAGGGGAAAGTTCACGGTGCTGACCAGAAGTGAGAGGTCTTGCCCGTCAGGGGTAGCTGTTGGTTCGTGGGTTTTTCGGGTAGTTGGCTGTCCCACAGATGAGATCATCTCATTCCAATTAGGCCGTGACGCCTTCACAGCAATTGACAAGGTGCTTGACACCATAACAAACACAATACCTTGGGAAAGATAAGGGAGATGGCTGCCTGCACAACCACCTACCTTGTCCTCCCAAAGTAACAAACCCCAGTCGTTTAAGGCATAACAGGTTGTCACAGGGTCTCAAGACCAGAATACTCTGTTAGGTGGGGACATGGTGAAGAATAATAGTTGTTGAAGGAAGGCTGAGAAGTTTAGATTATTGTGTTGATCTGTGGGACTCAAAGCTATACAACTTCAGGGCTCATTACTTCCTCTGTTCACTGAATTGTGTGACACACTCACATTTCAAGACTAATACACCTAAACAGCCTAATTCTGCACAGAGATATATGGGTTCTTCATTACATTATAGCTTTTTTTTTAGGGTGTTTTTCTATATATAATATACTAAGAAAAACACTGAATTTTTATTAGATATCTCAAACAGACCACCAAATGCAGACCCTGGCAGTATAACTTTATGTTAAATGTAATCCAAAGTAAACTTGAAATATCTTGGACAATGTTTTTAAGCTATCATACTCCAAACAAACTAACTGTCCTGTGTTACAGAAATCAGCCATTTCAAATTATTTTGGCCAATTGTGTAGAAGGATAGACAGGAAATAAACGAATATAGTTCAGTAAAAATTTCTCTACTACAGAATCTTAAACCCCTCATTTTTGCCATAAGGCAGTCTGGCAACATTTTTACAAGCACCTTCAACAGTAAAATTTTTCTTACAAGAGTCAATAGGTACTCATTGGAGAAATATAAATTTAAAGTAATTGTTTCTGTTTATCCTGTTTCTTCTTTCATCTACAACATGATACTACTGTTACTAAACAACAGTTATCATCTCCTATTGTAAACAGAAAAGAGGCTTATTTAAAGCTTACTGTTAAATTTTTTTAAAAGGATGTCCATCTAAGAATCAAGTTTCTAATATTCTACCAATATCCTTATGTAAATCGTCACCCTAAGCAAGTCAATATGGTTATATTAATATTGTTTTAGTTATATTAATAGTTTTAGTTAAATATACCACTAACTCTGCAGCTCTTTTGGAAACATTACCTTTAATTCTCAAATCATTTTTATTAACAAAAATATTTTGTGTTCAGTGGTTTTTTTTCAGTGAGACAATGAACAAAGAAAGGAAAGACTAAAGAACACAAAAACACTCACTCACAACTGTAAAAATCCTACCTGTGAGGAGCAAAGGTTCTTTTGCTTGGCAGATGCTTTGTACTTCTTAGGAATAGGTACCCACTTAAATTGGAATGACTGTCTATAGGTTGCTCATAGGTCAAGGATCCAAGAGAGGGATGCCAAAAACACAGAAAATGAATCTCTTTTGTCCACCTCCCTGTCACTCATCCACACGAGCAAAAAAATGAAAGTGAAGCGTTTGTTTACACTGAAATATTGGTATTTTCAAGAGTCTCATAAACCACAATCTAAAATGTTTCAGGATACAGACATTTTTTATTGATTTATGAAAAATTAGAAGTAAGCTTGGCTTTGGAACAATAGCGGTTTTGAGAATGGCCTGGAAAATATCTTTGAAAATTGGCATTTCCAAATAATGATCCTTCAAAATGATTAACAGAAAGTCGAACACTTTTGAGCATGACCTTTTACATTAATAAAGGAAGAGCTGTTACTTTCTTAATTCAGTAAATTAATTTTCTAATCTCTAACAAGTTTTCTTCAAATGGCGTCCATCAAGAATAAAAAAGAGGTGGGAAAAATCACATTATCACTGGATCTTTTTGTGTAAGATACTGATTTAGTGAAGATCAGGTTCATGGCTGATTCAGGAAATCACAATTGGATAATTTTCATGTGTAAGACACAGTTTGCATCTTGATATACATGTCTAAGTGTTGCTCCTCAACAGGCAGGATGCACACATTTTGAAAATTTCATTCTTAAACTGTTTCCTGAATAAAAATATTACATCTTATGTAAAAAAATAACAAAGTCTCAGTTTCATATGGATCAGAAATGTATAACTTTCCACTCAGATGACAAATACATAGCATCATACATTTTTATTGTCATGATGTAATACTAACCATTATTGTAAGAAAATCTGTACTCTAAAAAAATCAATGGGGTATATAATAAAAAATGTATTTCAGATTGGCTTATCTTTTATCATATTTTCTTCCTCTAAACTTAGGAGTTAGAATACGAATGCTGTGAATGTATGTAATATACCTCCAGAGGTTAATATTAATTTGTATCCGATAAACTGGATTTGCATAAAGGTAAATAGGAATGAAAATCTTTCAAAACACTTTACACACACAGTTCTTTAGTAAAAACACTGCATGTTCCTGTAAGCATCTTAATAAGAAATAAAAATTATATGTCATGACTGTGAAGCAGAAACTTTTTTCTTACCTTAGTCACTACAAATTCATGTTCTGAACTTTCAGTCTTCCCAGTGTGCAATGCAGAAAATCAAATTGTATTTCAGAGAATATTGTGCTTTCCAACAATAACTAAATACAGGACTTGATTTTATCTTCAATGCTACACAGCCATATAAAGTTTGGTGAAATTAATGAAACAGTTTAGCAAATGAAAGTAGTAGCATTTTGCACCTACTTTGCACTCACTGTATATACTTTTAAGCAATTATAAAGGTACTGGGCTGTAAGAACCTGGCTGTTAGTCTTTAAAATCAATATTTGTATCAATATAAATTAATCTATAATAATAACTTCTGAGGATATGGAAGTCCTCTATCCAGGATGTGTGAATACCTAATGTGTTATAGGAAGTAGTGGAGCATCTATAATTAAGAGGAAGTTCAATGCTGTATGAAATCTGAATTCTCTTCTGTCTCTAGAATGAAAGCTGAATCACAAAAACATAGTGAAAGTTTCAAGAACAAGACATCATAACTGATTAATTTATAATAGGTATTAAAGCAATTATCAGTGAGTTCAGAATAAATAATTTCAGTAGTACATGAAGAGCACTGTTTACATAGGCCTCTACTGTGGGTAGGGGCTAGATGCAGGTGGCTTCACTCATTTCAACATTATGACACTTCACTGGTGTCCGGGGAAAATTTAGGGAAAGAGATTTTCAGTCAGTCAATAATGAGGTTTCTTGTCTTTGTATTACAGTCAGTGTATTTTAACACATAGACATCTGTGCTTGCAATATGTGTATGTAGCCAGTACTGATTAATCTGTGACTCTTGAGATTTAAACTGCAAACCTCACAGTTGCTTTTTTACCCTGAAATCAACCTAAAAAAAAAAAAATACTTTTTTCTTTAAAACTGAAAAAAATGCACTTTATTACATATTGCTGTAGGAAATAAAATAAAATTTTGAAACACACAACAAATAATTTAAATTTGCAGATGAAAAAGCCTCATGAACATTTTGATGAGAAAACAGTGTGGTGAAACTCCCTATGGGAAGCTCACAAAAGCTGATCCACCAAGGACAATTTCTCCTGAACAACTTCCCTTTTGATTCCATTGTATCCTTACCTCTGCTGAAATTTGCCCTGAAATTATACTATTTCAAAACAGACTGGCATACTGCAAACTTCATGTAACATATACATAGTACAGACTATTTTATTTCTGACTTTTAGCCTTGTGGCTTTCAAAAGACACTGATCTTATTGTTAAAGTTTCATCTGTCTTTGATGCATATAAAGTAATCTCTTTGTCTGCAAGCACCTGACATCCTCAATAAAAGGATTCACAGACCCTTTCAATAAAATAGCCAAGCAGTGGAAATGGATGTATAAATCTCTAAGGAGTGGCTTTGCATTTTATCCAATGCTTAACTTCAAATTAACAATCAGTCCCTGAAGTAACTCTCAGAAACCTATAAATATATTGATCTCTGTGGTGTAGTCATCTTCCCTCTGACTTAGTGTTCTTTTCCACAACAACACAGCTGCAAGAAGAGGAACCAGACATCTGACAAACCTAAGACAATATCTTTTGCAGTTAGACACCCAGTTTGAAAAACTGCGGTGTAAAGGAAGTAAGTATTTAACCCTGATCTTGCACTTCCTGGCAAAAGCTAACTACTGACCTACCAGACAAGAAGACATCAATATTGCCCTATATCTTGTTTATTAAGGGAAAAAAATGTCACTTCTCCTTCCTTGAAAGGTTATAGGATCCAAATAAACGCAAGTACCCAAACAGTAGAGCTTTCTAACCTGTGAACTTGTGTAGATGTTTCCTGACAGCTTCACAGAAAGTATTCCTTTCACACCTACTCCTTTTAAGCTTTTACAGCAAGGCAGTCGACTTCTAGTCTTCATTGTGTGCATAGAGACTAGGTACCATACTCAGGACTTTTAATTCCACCTCCAAATTACCAAGTCCTTGTCAATCTAGTTGTAAGTAACCTGTACACAACTGGCACAGAAGAGGGCATAGTATTCAGTCCCAGGCTATTTTCTGTTATGTTGCTCTTTCTCGTATTGTGGGGCTTTTGTTCAATAATCCTCGTTCTGCAAAAACTAGAAAATTCCAGATGCAACATTCCTTTAATATATACTGTCACCATAAATCTACAAAAGCAGCTAAAATTACCATTTAGTAAAGATTCTTATGGAATATAAATGCCTTTTCCACTGTTTTTCCACAGAATCAAAGCAGTGCTTAAACTGAATTTATCATGTTTAGTTTTGTATGTTGATGGATATGCAGCTAGATTAGTACACTCCTGAACTTCCTAAATGCCTCACTTTGCCTTCCATTCATCTGTAAAATCTATGACTTGCAACAATTTTGAATCCAGGAGATTGAGCTCTGAGAATACTTCATCATTAGAAAGAAAACCTCTATTGTAATCTCTATGACAGCATCCAGACTTGAAAAACCTTTATGGCTCAATTTCTATGCAGAAATATCCTCCTATTCTATGATTCATGGGAAAATCAATCTAGAGGCTAAACATATGTAAACAAAATAGTCTATTGATGCTACCAAAGTACTAGTGCAACCTTATCAATAACCTACCTGCCAACACTGTTTCCAGAAATTTCTTTTACAGTGTGCCAATAGATGTAAAACAAGATGGGCAAGATTTTTTTTTTCTTTTTATTTAGGAAAAAAACTCCACAAAGTGAAAAATGAAAAGGTTACCCACTTCTAAAACCTTCATTATACGAACAGACTCAAAGGTCTCTGATGATGGATAGCTCATTATATCATCTCATTACCCCAGCATGTACATCCACAAAGTGACTGGAAACTGAGAAGTTGCTGCCCACAAGCTTTACAGAGTGTCTGCTGGAGATTAGCGTACTCTCCAACATATGTACATCGTTGAGGACCTATAACTATGTAGTTTGAAAAACAATTGAGTAGAAAACTCACAGAACTAATTCCTTGAAATGACAGCAAAGGATTTTTGCTGTCAAGGGAGATCCTTTCCTTACTTAACCAAAATCACACTTAGAGGCTGGACTCTGTATGATGTACATACATATGAAACTGTGCATATTCACTAGTTGAGAAGTAGTTAGTGCTATAGAAGCGACCTGCCATGTAAATAGGCTCAGAACAAAAACAACGCGATGGAAGCACAAAGTTAACACGTGTTAAAGTGTAAAGCAAACTCAAGGATGTATAGCATGTCCCAGAACACAGCCCAATTGTAAACTTTCACATTTTGATTTCATAAGGTCAGTACATATTTAGGAATATATTTTAGCACTCACACTGCTAAAAGCAAATACATTCATCCTTCAGTTCTGTTCTGAGATATTATATGAGGGCAATTCCTCCATATTTTTTTTTCTGTCTAAATGTCAAGGCACTCTTTCTCATTTCTGTTCTCTTCTGTACACCAAATTTAGTGTCAAGTTTTTCCTGTAATCAGTTAACTCTTGCAATGTTTCTCAAACCAAATACACAGTACAAGACTCTATCCCTCTACATTGTCACTCCAAAACCTGCACAGAGAATCAGTCCCGCCTGTCTACTCTTACATATGTCAAAGGGATCCTTATACTTAGCCAAAGCTTACGGAAAAAAATGAAGAAAAAAAATAATATCTACTCCACATGAACAGTGGCACTCACACTCATTGATGTTAGGTGAATTATCAGTGACATCAATATTATCAGGAAATAGTTTAAATATCTGAAAGAAACTTAATTCATTAAATCCTCCTGTTATTAGGCTAAGAAAAATAGAAAAGGATGTAGTTATTTCAATATCGCACACATGCATATACACAGTGCAAGTAGTACACAATGAAGAAATAATATGCAAGATTCAGCAAAAATATAGTTACTGCCATTGTACTTTCCTATGGCAGCAAACATTTCCTGTTTAGCCTCACTTGAACTGTAGTAAAAGTCCCTAATGCTAATTAGCAATTTTTTATATTTCTAGCAAAATGGCACTGATTTTCTCTGCACACAGAACATTGCTGTGTCACAAACATTGAATTACATTTTCAGTTACATCATAGTCTATTTTCTAATGATGTGAAAATTTAGTAGTTATTGTTAAACATGTATTCATTAAATGAAAAATGTTTTTTCATTATAGGTTGTAAATGAAAAAAATATATATTTCATTAGCTTCACTTTCAAGTTACCAAGCTCTTCATTAACAAGTAGTCTTAGAACAGCAAAACAAAATAATCCCTGACAAAGTGCCATTGCATCCCACTTTCAATTCACAATCCATGTCAGAACCACAGAACAAAGCACCCGGCTGTACTGAAACAAAGCCATTTCTACTCTCTGTCTCCACAGCTCGTTCAGAGTGCTGCCTTGTCTTTTCTTATCCCAATCACTCTGCCCATGCTTTGGAGAGTGGAACACTATCAAATTTGACATTGCTGCAGGCCCCTTAACAGAGCAGAACATCAGCAAGAAAATGATTGTGTATGGTCTGTGAATTGAATATATTCCTACAGGCTAAGTTCTGAAGTGAAATTATCATGTTTAACCCACTCTCCACCAACTAAAAAGTAAGAGCTATTTTGAGTAGCTGGTGGGCTAGCTGAGAGCTCCACTTGGAAAGCGCCAGAGTACATGTGCATACTCAAAAATGTGTCAGGATTACTAACAATATAAACATAAGTTTTAATAATGGAAATACAGTCTGTAGGAAAGAGGTCAGTGCTTCCTTTCATGGGAAAACAGTCACAAATATTATCAAATTGTACAGCAATTCACTTGAACCTATGAAGGAAAAGATACAGTTTTTCCTTCTTCCAACAAAGAAAATAGTCCAGACTACATATATATAAAAGATCAGCTGTCATTGGACCTCCTTTACCAGTGTGTCTACCCCTTTCTTATCACAAAATAATAATCAAGTACAAAATCATCTGCCTCAGGTTTTCTTACTACCTGTTCTGTGCTCCATTTTTCTTTAAAAAGCACAACAGAATTACTCATTTCTTCAACAAGTTTTTTTTGGCAGTACTTAATCCACAAGCTATGTGTCTCACAAATCATTCACGAATTTACTTGGAGGTTTTCTGAAGAAAAGAGTCGTGATATTCACCCCATTTTACTGAATGGCATCTGAGTAGACATACTGTGGACATACTAAAACTCTTATGCAATGTATAGACTGTTGGAGGCAAAAGAACCTTAACTTGGGGAATTTTACTTTGTTTAATTACTGCCAATTAAGATAAAAATATTGATCATCCATTCAGCTATTAGGAAAAAGAAATCAAACAGTTAAATGAACAGTTAGCAAAACAACTTTCCTACCCCTTTACTAGGTACAACTTCAGGTAAGAACCTCTCCTTCTCCTTTATGAGTCTCAGCTTCCCTTCACTGTTGCTGTGCATTATGCTCAGCCCCTCCTAGCTCCTTCAGTGGGGTTATGGGCAGTGACAGGGGCTGGGCTCCTGGACGTCACAGCTTCTGTGTGCCACTCCTTGCCTCTCACTATTTTTCCTATGTTGTAGCATGGGTAGCCCATGGCCACAGTCCCTCTGAGCAGCACCTCCTGTGTCACAGAATCACAGAATTGTTTTTGTTGGAAAAGACCTTTAAGATGATTGAGTCCAACTGTTAACGTAGCACTGCCATCACTAAACCATGTCCCTAAAAACCTCATCTATATGTCTTTTAAATACCTCTAGGGATAGCGACTCAACCACCTCCCTGGACAGCCTGTTCCAATGCCTGACAAACCTTTCCATGAAGAAGTTTTTCCTAATATCCAACTTGATATGGTGCAACTTGAGGCTATTTCCTTTCATTGCTTGTTACTTGGGAAGAGACCAACACTCACTTCTCTACAACATCCTTGCGGATAGTTATAGAGAGAGATAAGGTCAGCCTCCTTTTTTTTAAGGCTAAACAGACTCAGTTCCCTCAGCTTTTCCTCATAAGTCTTGTGCTCCAGACCCTTTACCAGCTTCATTGCCTTTCTTTGAATGCACCCCAGCAAGCACCTCCTCCCAGAGTGTGCTACCAGCTGCATCTCCAGCAATGATCTCTTCTGCCTCTTCTCCATCTCCCCCACCCTCCCTAATGGCCCTCTCTCTCAAATGTGCCTGTGCAGAGGTTCCACGTGCCCCGGCTGTGGCTTTGGCAGGTGGCAGGTGGTTCACAGTGGTGCCTGATCTGGCTAGAACCACCTGTGACCAGCTGGGGCAGCTCCCAGACCCCTGTGACCCCAGGTGCAATGCTGCCAGCTGTGCCTAGTGCACTTGGACACCTGGAGACCCATTTTTCCAGGTACTTAGCGCAATGCAGGAATCTGCACTAGAAGACCGACTGCACCATTACTAAGACAACAAGCAAATTTTCAATCTAAGTATTAGAGCTCAACATTTATAGGCAGAAAAACCTGAGGCACAGAGCCCGGCTGGCAAGGTCATGGATAATCATATAAACTTTCTATTCACACCACAGTCTCAGAAAACTTTCTGAAAAATACATTTCCTCAAAATAAAATACCCATTGCAGAAAACATCTGTCATCCAAGTTGAAGCACCAGAGCATTGTAAGTAGTCATAAAACTCACAAAAATGAATTGCAACAAAATAACTGCTTTAAAATAATTTAATATGTATGATCTAATTTAGGACAAATTCCCTCAACATTGATTGCTAGGTGTTCATATTCTACAGTGGTGTAAGAGAAACATGAAAACAGAGTAGTACAAAAAATTATAGCAGGCCACTCAAAAGGATTATAAAACACCATATTTTTGCCCTTTTCACCCCTGTAAGAATCTTGCTCTATTAAACTATTAAATTCTGAAGTCCAGCAAAAAGTTAAGCATTTGTTCTTCATCTAGAATAAGTTAAAATTCATGTTTCTATGTTACTAACATTCACATTTTCTGGTAGTCCTGATTCAGGAAAAATCAATTGTGCTTTCTTTTGCTTTGCTTTGTTTTATCCATTTGTTTGTATAATAAGGAAATTCGAATCAGCTGGATACAAAAAGAGAACCACATCACTTAGTGATATATGATGTCTTTTTTTTTTTTTTAATTACTAGCTAGAATGGCTAGAGCAGTGGAAAGTCATGTCTCATCTGCAACACCTGCACACCTCCCAGTCCCACTGGCGTAAGACACCAATGGCCCCAGTAATCACACAGCCCCAGCCAAGCCTCCTTGATTCCCTCCATACCTATAGCAAATTAGGGGAATTCACATGGGATTTCTATCACCCTCTGTTTTCCTACCACAAGTCTGTGAGATGTGTGAAGTTAGCAGCAGTTATGTGGCAAGATTTCTCTATTGTTTCTAGTCTGTTAGAGCTGGGCAGATGCCATCAAGATCTGAGTGCTTTCACATCAACTTTTCCCTATGACAGCTTGTGTACTGATTTCTTCCCAAATTTTAAAATAAAATAGGACTACTACTGGTGATGTTTCATCACCTTTTGTGATGATAAGTGTATTACATTAGAGTTCTAAGAATTTCCACATCTGAATTTAGTACCCAGATGAAAGATTAAGCTGGAGTTAAACAAAGTTTTCTTGATGAACAGTTGGAAGTATTGACTGATATTAAATATGGAAGAATTTGCACAATTCACTAGGAAGAAGAAAAATGTTAAAAATAATAAGGTTGGATAGGACTTTATAAACCCAGGGAACAAGAACTAATAAATTGAACATATGCTGCTCTGAAACAATAATGTATAAAAAAATATCTTGCAGCATAATAATATGTTTACTGGAAAGGCAAATATACATAAGAAAAATATGTCAAAGACAAGAAAATAATTAGATATTTACAAATTAAGTTCCAAAACAAACACTTTCCTGTAGCTATACAATTTAACTCTGAAGTGCCCAAATGCAACAACAGACTACTGTGAAGTACCTTGCGTAGTTTATCAGCTGATCCACAGTAACACATAAAACCCTTCTGCTGCAAAGACAGATGTATCTCTTATATCCTGTCACTTCATAGTTGTTGTGGGGAAAAGGAGGCACACAAAGCTACTGTGGATCAGTTGATTCATGGTAAACAGCTACTTTTTGGTTACATGGTCCTGTATATGAGCCCTTAGTTGTCTGGGAAATTAAGGCTGAATCTGCTGTTTTTCTCTGTCCAGTTAAGTTCAATTTCAATGAACAGAATAGCAAAATAATACAAACTTCAATCATGCTCATTATTTGGAAGGTACTATACAGAATCTAAGGAACAGATATTTAAAGTGTGGTATGTATGCTACAATTGCATAACATTCTACATCTGGCAAAATAGTAAAAAGAAAGAACTTTGTATTAATGCAAATTTTCAGCTGCCATAGTGATCGCTGTCACAGTTCTTTATTCCATTCTTTTGCTTCTGAAATTTCTCCCCAATACAATATTTTCCTGAAACATAAAATCATCTGAAATTATATTACAGTAAATTTCAACTCTTAATAGATATCATAAAAAGGCAGTAATCTCCATAGCATTTAGCTGAAGTTAAAATATGAGATCCTATTCAGTTTTTACAAAAGTCCATCAAAAATACATCTGGAACTTCATCAGAGGGTGTGCCTTGCATACGGACTCTCGATCCTGGCAAAATGTCAAGTGAGGGGCAGAAGCTAACAATAAAACTCCTAACAATGAATCAGTATTGCTTAGCAGAGAAATAACTCTGAAAGAACTCCAGTTATTACTTAGAACAGGCAACTAATTGTCTGCAAACTATCTGTCCATTTACTGCTACTACCAAAGAGGCTGATGCACTGCATTTAGAATTTATTGACTGCTAAGAGGAGGATTCAGTTCCTTCTTTGCTTAATGCACTGAAGACCCATACATTACAATTTGTATTGCATTCTTTCAAAGTACAAGTAAGTATTTCCAATATATTAGAGATCCAACATGTTGATTTAAGGGTATCTCATGTCTTCTTGGGATGAAATCTTCTTTGTTTGTGAGCTCCCAGATTTGACCTAGAGACTGAATGAAATAGATAACCACTCATTTCCAAGCTGTCTCTTCCAAGCCAACTATGCCATATGGTCCTGTTCACAACATAATAAACAATTCTAGGTCAATGCCTGCTAATAAGAACTGCAGCCTTCTTGAAAGGGTCAGCTTTTCTATTTCCAGCACTGATTCTACTATTGTTTTCTCCACTTTTTGAATGAATAATTCAACAGACAGAAAAGCATATGAAACAGCAAGCACAGATTGCAATTTATGCATTCTCTCTCTAACCATAGTACTTTTTAAGTATGTATACCAACTACGTTTAGTTTTGTGGTTTCTGGGAGATAAGAAATAGCATGCACAGCATTGAACAAGCAGAGAAAAGCACCATATTTTCCTCATTAAAAGGAATCAACCCATTTCAGAAAAGGAGGATCAAACCACAAAGTTTTAGACTTCCCTTTGAACTGTTTGGTGTCCTGGAAATGTTTCCACCACATAGCTAGGAAAATAGCTAATGATTTCTTAAAACATATTTTTCTTGAAAGTGATTTGATTCCATCTTATGTAGATCAAAAATGAATAAATTTTTCCTATCCAGGGAGACACTTATGTTGGAGACTTGTTGGAATAATTCTGCCAAGCTGGTTGCAAGGAAATGAGGGAAAAACACTTTACATTTTGTCCTTCTAAAAGTAGTACAAAAGTGGCACATGCAGAGTCAAAAGAGTGCGTACAGCAATGGTAGGATTCAGACAAATGTATATTTGAAAAAAAAATGCTTTGAATTTCATATGCTTTTCCTTCTATTTTTCATGTATTATACATTTCACCGAACAGACATATGTTTGGAAAATCCACTTAATTGGGATGTCTACAAGAGAATCAATTGAACCTCATGATAGTGAATAGCAGAAAATTTTGATCTGAGAAAAAATGAAGATTCATGTTGTGTACAAGAAGCTCACTTGCTCTGGAACAAATGATTAAGCAGTCCTTAATTTGGTACAGAATGGAAGTGAAACTCTTAAATCTGATCTAATGACAAAGTTGCCAAATTAAGGAGGGAGGGGAGCTGAAGGAATACTGGTGAAAAGCAATAAATCAATTTATTTCCATATATCCTGTCTAGAAAAAAATCACACATCTTTTCAGAAACTGGAAATAAATATCAGCAAACAAAAATCTACCCCATTTTTTAATTTTAAAAACAATTCAGATACCATATACTGAGGTGAGGCTTTTATTTTGGAAATAGTACAGTTAGTCTAGGTAGGGAGATTAAATTAATCTGTAAAACTATCAATTTAAAAAAGGCTGTTGAAACACTATGATACAATAAAGAGAGGAGAAGGTCTATGAGGAAAACTCAGATAAAATTTTAATAAAATTTTTGTCCTAATATAGGAAGGACTCCTTGGCTCCTGTAAAAAACCCCAGATTTCACCATAGGATAGTTTTAGGCTTTACTGAATGAGTCCAGTTAACAGAGGGAGGAAAAAATCTTTAATATGATTTTGAGTGGGTTTTTTTTCTTCTTCTCTTACTTGAAAATAAAAAAACCCCTTAATTGTTACAAACTTTGCCTAGCCTTGGATTAACTTTGCTGATCTCAATTAAAGTGTGCAGCAGGAAGAGCCATCCAGAAGATCAGGCCCATCTTTTTCATATAATGTGATGCAGAAGCTGTATTCCTACTTTAGATATTAATAAATTCACAGTGTAATATCACACACCCCACAAGTCAGAAAATGCCTGTCAGTCACCAAGAGTTAATAAAATAAACCTAACCAAACTGAAAGACCAAAGCTCCAGTGTGCCACGAGGAGAAAGAAGGAGCAGTCAAGGACTTTGCCAGCTCTAGGAAAAGAACAAAAAACCCACCTACTAGCAACATTTGAGAAACCTACCAGATAGTGGAGAGATTTCTCAATTCCAGTCAGCACACCACAGTGCACTGATTATCCCATCTTGAGCTGGTAATTATTTAGCTCTTCTGAAGAAAAAAAGAAATAAACAAATTAATAATAATAATGATACACAACAAAATCTTCCACCACCACCCCTCAAAAAGCAAGATTATATACATTCAATAGCAAACAAATGTATTGTACATATAAAGAAGAAGGGACAACTGACCCTAGCAGGAATAAATTACAGTGACACAAAAATTGATTCAGGCAAGTTTCCTAGCAACTACTACTCATAGATTTCCTCAGATGTACTGATAAGACAATAACTTCTTATACCTCTTAGTTATTTGTTACCTTCTGCTTGTCAACTATCTGTGGTTTAGAAACAACGTTTTACTAAGAAGTCATATTTGTTATCTGTTTTAAATATGCCTTCAGCTGAAGGGTTACTGCCTCTGTGTGTATGACAATGTGTGTGTATGTCTCAAAAAGTTCCTTTTTAAACGTTATTACAGTATTTTTCAAAGTTAAAGAATTATTTCGAAAACTAATTCTTATTGAAATACTTGAGATTCATGAACTTAGAGAAAATTTTAAAAATTTTTTAATAGGAGGTATATGAGAAAAATAATTAGCAATGGCCCCCAGTGTTTAATAGTATTTCTGTTAAGATTTTGAGATCGTTGTTTATTCCTTTTTAGGATTTAGGTAACACAGATACAACAACATGAGAACCACTGAGAATTTAGTTTATTTTTGCCCTATACCTTCACATTATAATCAGAAAACTGAGTATTATTTGTTCTTTCTTTGAACTGCCAGTCTCCACTCTAAATCATAGAGTTGAAGCTGCTTTGGTCTTTTATTCCTAGCTAGCAACAAACACTTTCAAGAACAGACAAACATTTAGAAACAGCAAGAATAATTATGTTTTTTCTGTAATTCCTTAAGAAAGCCCATCTTATTCGATTAAGTAATGTCTGAGGAACTGCACTAAACATTGTAGAAGCAAATGATATTGTACATAGAAGTACTTCAATTACATTGTATTTGAATACTTAATAGACTTAGAGACAGCATCTAATTTCAAATCAGAGTAAGTTTTTTTCAAATGAAAAAGTTATATTTTGACCATTTTTTCAGAAACCATCAGAAGATTTTTTAAGTACATAGATCTAATGGAGATTTTTTTTTTCCCTGAAGAAGTTGTTGCAAACTTTATCATTTGTGTCTTATTCATATTTCCAATATGGAAATGTGTAGTTCATCATCTTAGTGACATTAGTGGATTTATTTCTAAGAAATATCTAAGTAATAGGATGCTCCATTGAAAAAAATTGAAGGTACACTAGATCTGTTACTATAATCATTACACCAAGCTCAATGAAGTGCCACATCAAATGTTATGGCTGTTATCTTCACAGCACTAAAGAACTAAGTTTCTTAAAATGTGACCAAAATCTTAGGGGATTAAAACCACTGATACATCTGTAGTTTCTCATCTCTACTAAAATATAAGATTTGTAGCTGTAGCAAAACCACCTCAGAAAGGTAATACTCAGCCTCCACTGTTCAGTCCTCTGCTCTGTATAGGGAAAGTATATGGTAGAGCACATAAAATTCTAAATCTCACCTAGTTTATGTCTCCCTCATGGTGGAAGAGACAAAGAATGGCACAATTGATAATAAATGCTGCCTATGCTTCCCAGTACATCAGAAAGCTTTTCGGAGGCAAGCAGTTAAGATGACCATTTAAAAAAATAAAACCACAGAAAATGGGAGGAATGAAGTCAGAGTGACGCTTGTCCACAGTTTATGAAGCTGCTGAAAGTCTAGAGAGTGTATAGAAAAAAGATTTAAGAATTACTTCAGAAATGTGAAAACACCAGTGAGATAAGATGAACAGTATCTGTGAGGAAGTTAACCCAACATCTGACTAGAGTATACCAGTATGATCGCAGGAGAAAATACTGACCGCAAAGTTAATAGACTTAGATAATGGCTGTGAAAAGGCAAAAAAGTGGAAAAATTTGATAAAAGACAAGTTTTTCATTTATGTAACCAAACAAGCAAAGTATCAGTGGAAGTGAAGATTGGCACACTTCTTGAAGTTTTGAAATAAAGAATAGATAATTTTTAAAAAGGAACCATTATATTCACTGCAAGCCTTTGTCCTTAATATTTCAGGCAGAGTTAAATACACAGGCAAACTAATGATCTAACTGGTGCCTCTGGTCTTAACATAGAAGAGTCTGCAAGTCTTAGCTCTCATCCTTTCAGACACCTTTGTATCACCTAACTGCCCCTAAGGTGTGTGACAAACAATTGTAAATTCAGGGAAAAAAAATATTTTGATTCTTAAGCAAGCAGTGTAAGGCCACATACAAAGGGCAAAATATGAATGTGTTCTCCTAACGTATTTTATTAAGAACATTAAGCATCCATTTTTGAACAAATCATTTTTTTGCCAGAAATCACATGCCACACTTAAATTTTAATAACAGATGTCCATGAATATGGACTACTAATTTATATAATGGTTTATTAACATATTAAATTCAGCAACTGTAATTCACAATATAGATTAAATCCTATAGCACAGAAATTTATTTTCTTTGCAAAAACATAGGCTAATAAGATGAACTTAAACTTTCAAGCACCATCCATTGCACATTTACATTATACAAGGGTATATTTTCTGTTGGTTTAATATCCTTGACTTTCTCTGTTTATTTTTTACCCTATGATTTATGTAGTATCTTTGCCAGAAGAGGTGGTGCATAATTCTATTGCATTCTCAGCCTCATTATTAGTAATGGATTCATTTTCAGTTTCATCACTGAAAGCAGATCATTATCTGCAAAGACAAAATTATCTTCATATAGATTCTGAGGTAATTGATTCCTCTATTTACATGCTGAAGAGAACCTCGCTCACTCAAGCTGGGAGTAAAAACTCTTCTTTTCCTTCCCCTTTCTTCCATGTAACAGTAACACAAAACAACTGCCATTTTCACATATAATATAATCAGTGATAAGACAAGTTTAGTTACTCCCAACCATGTTATGCATTGCAGAAAAGATTTCTTAACAGTATAGCTTATGTATATGAAATGAACACTGTCTTATATCTTAAGAAAGTCTCTTGTAACATCACTGGAAATAAATATTCTATATATTGATGCTTGCAAGCGATAATACTTGTCATATTAATTTTTTCTTTTTCATTATTCTCCTCTAGGAATATTCAATCCTTTTGCAGCACAGAGCATAATTAAAGATTTACAATTGTACTACTATATATGGAGTACAACCAAAATCTATTTCTCACTCAGAAAGTTTGAGGATGGGAGGACCGAACATAAGTGTTCTGAGCACTTTTCATGAAGTAGAAGGGATCTTTTTAAAATTTCTGATTTTAATTTTGATTCATTTTTTTAATATATGGAGTGGAGAAAGGGGCATGTAAATTGATTTTTAGGGTTTTTTCAGGCTCACTGATGATACAGTTTTGTTCTAGGTCAGTTATGCTTTCTAAGTGATTTACATCTGAGTACTCCTCAATGAGCACTGGTATGCATATATATTTCTTCATTTAATTTATAAGCATAATAAAATAGCTACATAACTCCAGAGACAGCATAGCTAGAAGTCAAATAAACAAGAATATTCAGTTCTTAACTTGCCTGAACAGTAGTATAAACCAGTGGAAACTTTCACTTCATTGTAAATAATTTAAAACCCTATTAGAAATAGTTCTACTTGCAGTACTAAATCTACTAAGTAACATTCATTTGTACTTTTCAATTTCTCAAATGAGTGGTCTTCATATGTTTTCATTTGGCCATTCAAAATGGATCAAAGTTTGTTTGGTTGATTGGTTGGTTTGTTTTGCCCTGAAACTTGTATGTACATACTTAAAACATGAAACCAGCAAATTCTTCTATAGTTTCCTCAGAAAGAACAAAACCAGTTAAAAATTAGAGCAGTTAGGTTCTATTGTGGCAACAGGGCACTTTGATAATGTGCTTCAACTAGTTTCTCGGTATTATGGTGTTTAATTGATTTTCGTGACTGTTTAAAATTACAGAAGAGATGAACTTCAAAATACATCCCCCAACCCTTTGCTTTAGATTGTTCACATCATGGGAACTTTTGGAACACACCATAGATTCCTACCCCAGTAGGATGGTTTCGTTTAAAGGAAGGAAACCTAGGAAGGTCTCCTTTTGAAGGCTGTTGACCACAAGTCAGGACTTGGTTGAGTAAGGCACTCAGTTCTCAAACTCTGGTACAGTTAAAAATTCAGTGACTCATGAGCCCAGTTGCTGGACTATTCTACAGGCAATGACCTCAAAAATAGATAATAGCATGTATTATCAATATGCATTGTCTTTACATAGCAAGGTTCTGGTAACGGGGCTGGCTGTAGGGGTGGCTTCTGTGAGAAGATACTAGGAGCTATGCCCATGTCAAACATAGCCAGTTCCAGCTGGCTCCAAAATGAACCCACTGCAGAACACATCTGAGCTCTTCAGCCACAGGTAGGGTGCTTCTGGGAAAGTGTATTTAATAAAGGGTAAAAAATGGACTGCAATCAGTGAGAGAGACCCAGGCTGAAGCGAGGAACAAGTGTGAGAAGGAAGGAGTGCCAGAGAGGAGCTGTTATGGAGTGACCACAGCTGCCCCATTCCATATCCCCTGTACCACTCGAGGTGAGGAGATAGAAGAGTTGGGGATGAAGGAGTGAAGCTGAGCCTGGGAAGAAGGGAGCAGGGGGCGAGGGGGAGAAGGTCTTTTAGTTATTGTCTTTGTTTATCACCATCCAACTCTAATCAGCAAGAAATCAAATTAATCTTCCCCTAGTCAAGTCTATTTCACCTGTGATGGTAATTGACCAACAAATTTTTCTATCTTATGTTGTCCCCTTGTCCTGTTGGGGACAGGGGGAGTGAAAGAATGACTGGGCAGAAGTGTCTGGCGGGTGGCCAAGGTCAGCCCACCACACAATGCTAAAAACTGAAACTCATTTCCCCTTGGTACAATGTTTATGTTCGGCTTGGAGCCTCAATACTGGATCTTGGTGAAGAAACTACATACTGTGTGGGCTTACTTGTGTTCTGTAAAATATTTTGTATTTTAGCAATAATGTGTATAAATTACTATTCCAGCTATCCTCTCTTCTACATGGTGGTACATTTGGATCCATAACATCTCTCTATTTCCATTTAAAAAAACCAGAAAAAATATTACATCAACAACTTCCAAAAAGAATAAGATCAGCCGACAAAAATATCATTCTGTATGAATGAACAGCTTTAAAACACATTTTCCTGTGGTTATTTTTAAAAAGTAATTTTAAAAGTACTTTTAAAGTGTATTTTTAAAGCAGTCGAATAATTTTATATTACTTCTCATAACCAGTTATAGAAGTCTGCATTTGGTATGAAAGTGTTATGAGAGACAGCATGATCTGAGGTAATTTCAATACTAAAGGCATATCAGTCTCACTCACAAGCAGCCTGTATAATTTTAAAACAATCACTGTCAGATCTTCTTTTGTTTTTTTCTGAGGAAACAAAGCCTTTGGAAATGCCTGGTCACAATCAGTTGTTCCAATTATACTGAAGTAATTAGCATTTTTGTAATCCATATTTGTGTCACTTTCTCAAGAGAAAAGCACAGACATAGCTTTTCAGGAAGAAAACTCAGGTGTTGTTCTCCAGAGAGAGAAGATATCTAAGGAGTTCTAGAATAAATTAAAATCATTAAAAACCAAGAAAACAGAACTTATTGATTGCAGTCTCATTGCACATAAACAGAGAAAAAAATTATTTAAGAATAGTAAAAAGCAAATATCTGAGGGTTTTTTCTTTCCTCATCCCCAAAACACAGGCTGTACATTTCCAAATCAGTACATTTAATGATCTTGCCAATACTTCTGAAGACAATAGACAGAGAGCTAGGGACATAAAGAGGTAAAAAAAATACATGTAACAGCAATGAGTTAGAGATAGAAAAACAGATAAAAGTGGAAAACAAGAACAAGTTTCTAGTGTTCATCTAGAAGCTAAGTGCAGGAAAAGAAGAGAGTTGAGCAAAGAAGGAAAGGTGGAAAAGTTTGGAAGCATCTAATATATAATACTGAGTCCATTCCTGCATAATTTTGAAGATATCAGTAATTTCCTTTAATTTGCCTTCCCACAGCAAATTTCAAGTTTCTAGAAACTCAGAAAATAACCCTAAACACCTTAATTACCGTTACAAGATGGAAACAAAGATTACTTTGAGGGATGTTAGTTGTCTCATCAAGGAGCTTAATCTAAGAATTTTCACTTTTTGTGTCTTAACTTTTTACTTGTATGTTCTAGGACCTTAATTCCTTTTTCCTTTCAAAACATCAACAAAACATCTTAATGAAAAAATACATGCTTTCAGAGAAATTTCTTATTCTTATGTGTCTTCAGTATTTAGACACAACTCTCTAAAATGTCTGTTAATACCTGTGTCAAACAGCAAAGACAAATGTAATGTAAACTATGGGTAGAACATGACTGAAGGATACTAAAATGTGATGATAATTTGTGAAGATTCATAGTCAAAATGAATCAAAATAAAAACACGAGAGAGCAGAAAGAAACTGAGATAAATTCTACAGTATTCCAAGCAAAGGAAAAGTGGCAAAATTTTAAAATATGAAGATGTAAATATTCTAATATTGAAGGAATTGATAAAAATATATCATTCAGAATCGCTAAAAATCTACATGAGTTTAAATGATAGGGCAATTTAACACACAGAGTTAGAACAGTGTTTAGAACACATGGATTGAAAATCCAGTCTCACAGCTGAATTCCTGCAAGATCAATTGGTGAGTAGTGTTAGAACATAATTCATTTAATTCATCTGCAGATTAAAGGGTTTCTTTGTTGTCCCAAGGAAATGTGCATCTCAGCCATACAGTTGCCCAAGGGAGAAAACAATTTAAAATTTGTTTATCTTTTAAATATAATCTGAGTTTGAATACACAAAAAAAAGCATCTATTTTTATTTTCTGTGAAGTCAGGAATTGGAAGGACTATCAGCATCTAATATAATTTTTTTTTTAGCTTTGATTAAGAAGTGCAGACACTGTTCTTAATATCAGAGGTGTTGATGCATTGCAATAAGTAGTTCAAAATATCCCCTGGATATTTTGAGGTTTTTTAATAGAAGTGTGTTTCCCATGTTAAAATATTGATCAATCAACAGTCATTTTTCAGGATTATACTGCATCTTTAGAAAACATTTAAAACATACCCTCATTTGTCATACATTCATTGTGTTTTTTCTCTTTTTCACATACTCATTGATTTAACATTGAATAATTAAGATTATGAATACATAAAGAAAATGCTATTGAGTTTTCCACATACACTTGAAATACACATCAAAATGGTATCAATGGAGGCATTTTTATAGGTGTGTTTTTGTTTGTTTGTGGGTTTTTTCTTTCTCTTCTTTTTTTTTTTTTTTTTAAGGAATAAGTGGCTGTTACCGAACTGCAAAATTTGAATTCCATATAGGAAAATAAAATAAACAAAACAAAAACCTCTCAACAACAGATTTTGGTTAAAAACACATAATTAAAAATCACTCCTGCAAAATATAGTGCTGATGAATGTAATTTATTACTGTGAATAAAAAAAAAAAAAGAGAGCAGTATTTTGCCAAAATCTGTGGCCTGAGTTATGTTCACTCTTTTTCCCTGTAGCATCAGGGAATATTGAAAAAATATTCAACTTATTCTGGAAAGCTCAGGGCAAATGACTAGTCTCAATTACCTTAGAAAGCTTCAAATAGTTAAGTGTACTTAACCTTAAAGGTTTTTCAGGACACTTTAAGACTAAAATAAGAAGTTCTGACTTTAACAGATATAATCCTATTTCTGATGAGACTTATAGATGAATTATAAAAGTTACTTTGTTCATTTTATTTTACAAACAATTAATTCACTACCTTTTTTGATTGAAAATAGATGATATAAAATAAAATATAATGCAGTATTTATTTTACTTTATAAATTTGAAATTATAGCTAAGCAATGGAGTTGAAATGTAGTTTTTTAAGTTAGCATGTATATACAGTATCAACTATGTGTTAGATTTCCTTTACATTGTTGTCAAGTATTGAAGATGAATGGTATTTGTTAAAATGTATGAAAAAGTACATTTTAATGAGCTTAAAAAAATGAAATTGTTCAAATTCTATTCACCATAAGCATGATACTAACTAACTTCTCATAAGTATAACTTTAGATGAGGAAGATTTTTATCTCAGATTTTTATTAATATAAGCTGTCTTTTTTGTTCTCTACCGTTAAATTTTTAAGTAAAGTCATATCTGAAATCATATGTTAAATATTTTAAGTATAGATACTCAGAATTTCCAGGACAGAAAAATTATACTGGAAGTATTGAAAAAGGAATTAGTTTTCCAAATCTCAACACTCACATATCACTTATAAATATTACCAGTACCAAAGCTTATTAAACATTTTGATCAGATATAGAAAAAATCCATCTATAGAATCAAGCGATTATTGTCCTTGTGCTGTTGCAGCTTAAACCGAAGAATTTTCTTTGATTCACCTAGTATTCTATAAGAAAGAATTTTGATAATTACAAATTAACCTCTTCTATGTTAACATCCTTCTATTTTTTATCTCACTTTTGGTGATGTCTTAATGGAAGTCATAACCATGATTGCACATTTTATGAAATATGTTCCTTGTGATAATACAGTCCAAAATCCAGAAGGAAAAAAAAATGGTCTATGTTACTGAACTGCCCTCAGATACTGACAAAATAAAATTAATAGTTTTTCAGAGTAATTTTCTTTCACATACTCTGAAGGAACTTCTGAATCTGCTAGACGTTATCATGCTGTGTTAGCTGACTCCAGTCCTTATTCATGGTAGTTAATTTGTTATCTAATGTCCTGTTTGCCTTATAAAGTCTTAAATATTGGTAAGGATGGAAAAAAAAATAAAAGGAAAAAACCAGACAACCTGGTTTTTATTATTTTCTGCAGCAAGCATGCAACACTGTGTATCAATAAAAATACAATACCATTTTCATGTAGAAGATATTTCCTCACTGTAATAAAATGATTATGATAGTCAAGAGCAAACTGAGGTGTCATAAGTCCTCTCTAATGAGGACATGAGCTGTTGGATTAAATGATTAATTTACTACTTAAGCCTCACTGACATTTCTTCTCTGTGCATCTTGAAAACCCTCTCTGTGAACTTAACATCACCTTAGCAAGTTCCCCCTGGAGAGCAGCATTACCATGATGGGAAGCAAGAAGTGAATACCAACAACAGATGAATCAAAACTAAAATTTCCGCTTGATCCAACAAGTCCTAGCTATAACCCAAGCCAATGTGGTCAATAATGCCTCAGCACTTTAGAAAAAAGGACACAAATACGATGATGCTGAGCCTTTGCTGGCTAATTATGGGGTTTACCACTTTTTTCATTAACTCAAGAAACAAACTTGTGATTTATGGTGTAAAATGTTTTCCCATCTATTTTTCTTAGATCTTGCCTACAGGATAGGCAAAAAAGCGATCGCAAAAAGTACAAAAGATAGATTCAATAAGAAGTTATTAGTAACAAAATTATTGTGGGTTATATATAATATAAATAACTTAATTCCTTTAAATTCAAGGAATCCAAGGAACCTTCTAGACAGAATCGTATTTCAAATAAAATAAGTATTTCCTTGAACAAATAGCTTAAGTTTGGCTTGACATTGTATTGATGAGCATGACATTCTGAATGGCTGTTTAGATGACTGGGAAGTACTGAATGTATCTGAGAGCTAAGAAAGTAATTTATAGTCCAAGTTT
Organism: Caloenas nicobarica; assembly: GCF_036013445.1. NCBI lineage: Eukaryota > Metazoa > Chordata > Aves > Columbiformes > Columbidae > Caloenas > Caloenas nicobarica. The sequence continues at coordinate 79,733,142 of NC_088246.1, read as the reverse complement.
TATTTTTCTCTCTGCCAAATACCAAACCTTTCTGAAAGGCCTATGTGCAATCTGGACAAAAACAAAACAGAGAAAAAATTAAGTTGGGTATTTCCCATTTTACCATCGTTTTTTTGTTAATTGATCTGTCTTAATGAGTTCTTTCAGCCACTTTAAAATGTCTAACATCTGGAGTATTATATCCAACCATGCTAAAAATATCCTATAAAGTGTAGTGTGTTACATATTTTTTCAAGCATGTGTAGGTGTAAAGCAAATATACATAAAAGAATATCACATCCCAGAAAGCCGAAAAAAGACCATTCCAATCAAAATACCTGGTTCCTAAATGAGAAAAGAGAAATTATATCTTGAAAATGGTATGCATTGTTAAAACCTCACCACTCAGAAGTCAGTAGCAAAACTCCTGCTGAGGTCACTGTGAACAAGAATTTATCTCAGACAAAAACTAAAATATAATTATTTTCAAACAGAAAGCTGTAATGCCTCTGGGATGTTGCTATAATTCTATATGTGGCAGAACACTTCGTAATAAGGTCTCTTGTTCATTTTTTTCTAACCTAAATAAAATTAAAATTCCTTGGGTACGGCTGTACGACCAGTAAGACATCCTTCTCCAAAAATCTAGTGCTCTCAGTTGACTAGAGATGAAATAGTGTGTTAATTTGAAACACACTTTTTAGAACAATTTTCAGCAAGTAGATATTGTGGATCTTTTCCTTTTCTGTACAGGGGAAGTAAAATGACTTTCAGCATCAGGAGAAAAACAGTTTAAAAATATAAAAGTGAGGGACTTAGGATAAAACTGAAGAGATGTAGAGAAAATTAAAGAGAACATATTACCTATTTCTACACTGTTTCGGCCAGGTATGTTCTACTAAGTTAATTTTCCTCATCCTTATTATGGATACTAATGGGTAAGACCATAAGAAATAACTGAAGTTCAGACTACTGTTTTCTACACCTACTACACATCTGAGCTAACATGGGTAGCGTGCATGGTCTGGGAGTCCAGTCTTCTGTGCAAGCTCAGATCCTAAGTTAACCAGACAGTACTCATATTTGAGTACCCTTATTTATCTAAGGAGGATTCTGTTACCAAAAAATAAGAATTCCATAATGACCACTAAGGTTCAAGAGAGAACAGACTACAACCCATGTGCCAAGGTAGAAGTTTGTTTAATAGCAGAAATATTACATCTGGCAACACTTATCATATTTAACCTAACACCCTGCAACCCACTATTTCTCTCAATCACATGTTCTCTATATCTTGGTAAGCAGGGACACCTCTTTTTTTTTTGTTTTGTTTTGTTTCGTTTTGTTTCCTTTTTGCAGTAACTTCTGAGTACAGCTCAGTTAAATCCAAAGTTCCATGTGTTCCTTTGTTATTACTCTTCCTTCATAGCAGATGCAAGCATCAGTCTCTTCTGTCTGATGCCTGATACTGTCTGATAATTTTGCTAGCTATATGATTAAACATAAACTGGTGCATTTCAGTAATAAGCTCATGCATCACCAAAGAGAAAAACCTCACTATTTCACTCCTTGTTTCACATCTTAATAGAGAAAAGCATTTTGCATTTTACTCAGCTGTAATCTTACTGAAAAAAAAGCGTGCCATTTGCACTTCATTGTCTTAAGATGCAAATATTTATTCTGATAAGACAAGGTGTAAGAGGAATGTTCCTCAGAAAAGGATGCATAACATTTGATACATTACATTATACTATAATGACACCACAATGTGTGCTCCTCAGAGTATGGAAATATATCTATAATCAAACAGTTTTAAAATTTTTTATCAGTACTAATAAAAATAGTTTTGGATATATGATGAAATCCTCAAAAAAAAAGAAAGATTGGCAAAGCAATGACTAATAAAAGAGCTCTACATTTATAGATATGCTATGGAGCTGTGGACAAATATAGTCAATAGCCTACTATCAGATATTGCTTCCCTCTAGACAATCTGATGGAAACAATTTGATAAAACATTTTCCTAATGCACATCTTCTATTTAACTGAGCTGTGAAATTTCAAATTTGGAGAACTTTTCAAATTGCACCCTTCAAAGGGTTGTTACATTAAGAGGGTCTTGAGTCCCATACTGTACTTAACATAGATCTTGTAAAACGAACAGAACAGGACAATTATCCTTCATTCCCGACAATTAAGCAAGAACATGTGCCTGTAACATTACTTTTCTTCCAAGGAATTCCACCTGTTTTTAGTGGAACTTCTAGTTTAGCAAGAAAATATAAAGTACATGCAAGGACAAAACATGTCATTTATTAAATTGCCTATTCTTATTAAAACATAATTTTATGATATGTCACCATCTTCTTTGTCAAAAGTGTGAGGTATGAAAATTTTAGTTCATAACATGTGGTAGGAGAAGGATTATGTTATTTAAAGCATAGTTAAAGTCATAGATGCACTATAATGTATTAAGATCTAGCAGGTTTTGTTTTGACTGACTGAGCATCCAATTCCTATTTTACACTGAAGTAATGATGAGAAGTGGAAAGGAGACAAAATATCATGATATGACCAAAATTAAGACTAGACAAAAGGCTGAAGTATGTGACCAAATGTATAGAGTATATTACCAGTTCTGTTCGTTCATTTTCCTAAGAACGAACATATAATGACAGGTAATTTTAATGACATGTAAGGAGTCAATGAGATAATGTTTACCCTTACCTATCCAGAAGAGATGGGAAGATCAAAGACAGAAGGTCACTGATAAATGTCACAACATTTTCTGATGACAGTTTTTCTATATAAAAAAATGTACCAGCAAAGGAACAACTTTTCTGATCACTGGATCAAAGTGTAAAAAGTCCGGTGGTCTGATTATAAGCGTTATTGCTTTCATCTTGGAAACATCTGAAAAAAGCCCTCTTTATCTGGTAACAGTCTTTATTTTCAATGAATTTTTATCAGCAAATAGGAAGATGTATGATGCTAAGAATAAATAACCTTACTAATGAGGAAAGGTAAACATGTAATAGAAAGAATAGACAGGTAGATTCAGATATAGATGAACCGTTTACTTTGGTATCAGTGCTGTCCATAAAAAAAAGCTGATTTGGGGAAAAATCAGGAAAGACTAAACAATTGCAAGGAAGTTCATAAAAAGTAAAAGAATTAGTTAGAAAATATGCCATAAGAATAGTTTTCTGGTTTGATTTAAAAAAAAAAAATGATTAAAAATATGTTGGAATAACAAATTTCTTATGAGGCATTGTACATAAACACATTTCTGCATATGATAAAAAATGAATAAATATTACATATTTCAGACTGAATATTTTAAAATTATGAACTAAATTGTTAACTGAAGCTTTATAAGAGACTTCATTATTTCAGGGATTTAATATAAGCAATTCCATATCCATCGGTAATAAATATGTTGGCAAAATTTGTTTAAAGAATGGCAGATGAATAAATTGTTGCAGGAACCATTCAGAGAGAGATCTTCTTGTCTGCTCAGTAATGTGGGCTTTTTTGAATTAACATTTTAATATAGCCAAATGCAAGGTTATAAACATTAGAACGATTTGTATGTCTTGTGTTCAAAATGTAACATTACAAATTTAGAGATTATATTTTGCAACACTGGCCCAGAGAAGTCATAATCATCTTGTTCTATAAGAGCTTTCACAATAATTCTCTAACTGAAAAACATCAAGAGAATATTCCTGAAATATCATGAAGAGAAATAATCTCTGTTCCACTGGTATTCAGGAAGACCAATACTGGACCAACCTACCTGTTTCGACATCTATGATTTCAAAAATTGTGTTGAAAAATGGGAAATATTTCAAAAAGGTTCAAATTCCTGTTCTGTCATCCACAAGAATGTCTTAGTAAGACTAAATTTAGAACTGAGTGGTCATACACTTATGTTCTATAAACATATACAGTACATAGATGCTAACTTGCTTTTCATAAGAATTTCAAATGGACTGCACAGCTGAAGAATAATGGAGCTCTACAGAGATACATCTAGATTCTTCTACTCATTACCATTTATAACTCTATCTGTGATATATTTTAAAATGCTACTCCAAATCGTGTTTTCCTTTTATGGGAATAATCACTGTCTGACTTCCTAAGACTTTTGTTAACAATTCCCTATTTATAAAAGGGAGGACAGACTTTTTAATCAGCTCTGAATGTGGAACCACATTTGTGTTGCATGCAAAAAATAACTTTTAAATCTAAAAGAACAGGTAGAATCTAAATGAAAAAAAAATAGCGAATATTAGAACTAAACAATGCTAAAAATTCAAGTAAAACTGCAGACTTAAAAATAATTCAGACAAGTTTTCACATATCCACCTCAATTCTGCAAGAGAAAATTAGAGAGAGAAGTAATGTCTCTGTAGGCAGGAATACAGTAGTGTAATTAGTCTTCGATAGAAAAAAGAATAAATAGAAAGAAAACAGAAGAAACAAATGCAAAAGAGATGGAAGGAGAAAGGTAGAATTATAGGTAAAGTTGCTGAGAAAGATTTAAAAGGTTATTAGAAGTTATTTGCTCTTCAATAGAGATACATATAGCTACTGTATTCATCTTTCTGATCCATTAGTTTGATGATGCCACTCCTTTAATGGTTCTTTTTGGATTCGACTTTTGTCTTTTCAATATGATACTGCTTTCCCTCCTCTAGTTTTTTCCTTGTGGAAAATTTCATTGACAGTTTCCTTTTTCTTCCCTTAATGAGGACTGATAACTCCCTGCTGACAAATTTGCCAGATGCTTACAATCTGTAAATTCCATATGTAGTTTTTTGTTCATGCTTCAGATTTGCTAATCTCACAAGGCCCCATCTACACTGATGTTTCTCTGTTTCTCTCCAGCAATAACAGGTGATGAACTGAGCTGAATTATATTAGTGTAACTCTGTGGTTGCAGTTTACCTTTCGTATGCTCTGTCCTTAGAGCAAAAGCACCTAGCTAAAGGCAGAGGTTCTTGATGTAACTCAACTACAGAATCACAGAACAGTTGAGGTAAGAAAGCACCTCTGGAAATAGTCCAGTTCTTCTCCCCCTGCCCTCCCCCCAGCCATTTCAAAGGATGGTCAGCTAGGGCTGTGTCCAGCTGGGTTTTGAGTATGTTCAAGGGTTAAGATTCCACCACCTCTCTACTCAACCTATTTCAGTATTTGGCCATTCTGAAAGTAAAAGTGTTTAAATAAAACGCCTTGTCTTTTATTTTGTGCTCATTGCCTGTTGTTCTGCCCCTGAAAAACACCAAGAAGAGTCTGATATTTACACAGATATTTATATACTCTGATAAGATCTGCCCAAGCCTTCTCTTCTCCAAGCTAAATGACTCTAGGTCTCTCAGATTCACACATATGAAATATGGTCCAGTTCCTTAAACATCTTTGTGGCCTTGTACTGGACTTGCTCCACTATATCCTTGTCTCTGTTGTACTGAAGAGCACAAAGATGGACAATGAACTCCAGATGCAGTTTCACCAGTGCTGAACAGAGAGGATGGATAACTTCCCTTGACCTACTCATGACCATCTTTCTAACAGAGTCCAGGATGCTATTGGTCTTTGCCACAAGGGCACATCACTGGCTCATAGTCAGCTTGTTGTCTACCAGTACCCTAAGGTTCTTCTCAATAAAGCTTCTTTCCAGCAGCTTCCCGGTCAGTCAGCCTCCAGTGTGTACTAGTGGGGTTATTCCTCCCCAGCTCAGGACTTGGCATTTCCCTTCATTGAACTGCATGAGATTCATGTTAGTCCATTTCTTCAGTGTGTTGAGATCCCTCTGAATGTCATTGGGTTTAAAAAGTGGACTACATTCTCCAATATTGAAATGAATTTAATTTTGTCTTGAATAACTGCTTGCATACTTTGGAAATATGCAATTAGTCTAACAATAAATTGACATTATCTGCGTCTCCTTTTTTTAAAAAAAATTAACAAGGTGCCTTTAAGGTGCATCATGAATTTAATGTTGATTGATTTAATTCCAAAATTAATTAGTGAATAAAAGTTTAAAGACAAAATCATCATCTAGGCTATGAAAATCTTCTTATTTAGTTGTTTGATTGTATGCTAGGATGAACAATCTTCATTTAGAATGATCTGGTCAGAAACCTGGAAGGCTATTTTTATGTCTTTTATACTCTTTCCAGAGGAATCGCTTACACAATAGATGTAATGGAATCATCCTTGTAAATGGCATTGAGAAAAGTCAGCAGATCTGTCAGGACCTCATCCACTTACCTTAGAGGTAATCTAACAATGCTAAAACAATGCTAAAACAATGTTATGTGTTATTCCTCTAGTCACCAAGGTAGTCATTACATTGGGATGAGAAGAGCTTCTTCTCACAGACAATATCCACATAGGAGTGGGAGAATATGAAATGAGAAACAAATAAATTTAATTCCGCTTTCCATTATATCATGTATGGAGAAAAACAAAATGAGAGAAGAGCAGCCAACAGTGGTCAGAAAGGGAGAAACACTAATCACAAAATACAGTGGGTTGCTATTAAAAGGTTATTTGCCAAATGTTTTCACACAGCAGTATGTAAAATATCCAGAGTTTTACTTACGGTGGATAACTGATATCTGTGATAATGATTTCCAAATAATCATTGCCATTTTAATTCTTTCTGCTATTATGAGTTAGCAATTGTGTCTACAATGACACAAGCAAATAATTTGTGAAAGTATTTATTTTTTTCTAATCCTTTTCTCAGTACAACCTTCAGGGAACATGCTAAGCACTTAAGGAACTACAAGCATGTTTATTCATAAAATGAGTAAGTAGAGTGAAAACGCTTTCCTTCAAAATATGATTTTTTTTTTTCTTGAAGGAAGCAACCTGAATGAGAAGGTACTAACGTGCTCCTCATTCATGGTGCAGACTCAACTGAAAAAAAATAAAACAAAACATACCCTAAAAACTTCAGAGGTATTTCTATTTAAAAGTGCTGTCCTTAAAAAGTTAAATTTTGAGTGATCTATTTTACAGCCATAAGGTGATTGTAGATCAATAGTTAAATACCATTAACTTATGGTGTGGTCAACAGATAAAGCAGATATAGTACAGTGTATTAATATACTTAGAGAACTCTGGAAGACACAAGGTAGTTTACAAATCAAAAAGTAAGAGGCCAAAATATGGTTTTCTAGACAACTGTGTACAACTTCTAAAATGCAAAAACAAACAGGTGAATAAAAAAATCCACAAAACCAAAATCCAAACCAACCCCCACCAAAACAAGAACATTTGAAAAACAGCAGTTCTAAAATTTAACTAAAGTAATTAATTTTGGAATTTGCATACCAAATTTACAGGTTCTAAAAAGACTAAAAATGACTTTTTTTTTTTTCTCTCTGATAAAACACAGGGGAGTTTCTTTGCAAACCCCACTACATTCTTATTGAAACCTGGAAGTAGTGAACACTCTTGAACTGATGCAAATATTCACACTGAGAAACATTAACCATTTCTTCCGTGATGGGGTCTCCAATAAATTACTGGCAACAACATACAGCTAGACAAGTCCATAATACGTTGGGTGAACAATTGTCTGAAAGGTCAGGCTGAGATAATTGTAGTAAATGGGTTTATATCAGGCTGGCTCCCAGTCACCAGTGTTGGTCCCCAGGGTTCAGTTTTAGGGCCAATGCTCTTTAATGTTTTTATAAACAGTCTGGACAGAAGAATTGAATGTACATTAAGTAAGTTTGCCAATGGTACTAAATTAGAAGGAGCTGTGGGCTCCCTCGAGAGTGGAGAGGCCTTACAGGGAGAGCTGGATAGACTAGAGAGCTGGGTGATCACCAAGTGTATGAAATTTAACGAGAGTGAGTGCCAGATTCTCCACTGGGGATAGGGTAATCCTCGTTATATGTACAAACTGGGGGATGAGAGGCTGGAGAGCAGCCCCACAGAAAGAGATCTGGGGGTTTGAGTCAATGGCAAGTTGAACATGAGCCAACAGCATGCCCTGGCAGCCAAAAGGGCCAACCCTGTCCTGCAGTGCATCAAGCATGGCATCACTAGCTGGTCGAGGGAGGTGATTGTCCTGCTCTGCACTGGTACAGCCCCACCTTGAGTACTGTGTGCAGTTTTGGATGCCTTGATATAAGAAGGACATCAAACTATTAAAGTGTGTCCAGAGGAGGACAACCAAGATGGTGAAATGTCTCAAGGATTTAGGAGGAGTAGCTGAGGTCACTTGGTTTGCTCAGCTTGGAGAGGAGGAGGCTGAGGGGTGACCTCATTGCTGTCTACAACTTCCTCAAGGAGGGCAGTGGAAGCAGAGGTGATGATCTCTCTGTGGTGACCATCAGTAGGACACAAGTGAATGAAATGAAGCTACATCAGGAGAAGTTCAGATTGGACATGAGGAAATGGTTCTTCATGGAGAGGATGATCGCTCACTACAATAGGTCCCCCAGAGAAGTGGTCACAGCACCAAGCCTGTCAGAGTTCAAGGAGCATCTGAACAATTCTCTTTGTCATATGATTTAGGTTTAGGTAGTCTTGCAAGGTGCAGGGAGTTGGACTCGATGATTGGTTTGGGTCTCTTCCAACTTGAGTTATACTATGATTCTAATATAGTAAAGCCACTCACATATTTTACAATACCTAGAAATTTAACTGTTTTCTGTATCTGTTTTCTGAAAATCCTATAATCTCAAAAATAAAGTCATTTCACATTATTCCATGGTTACTATACTGGACATGTATTTCAGTCTGCAGGTTGTTTACAAAATGTTGGGACTATTGTGGTGTTTGATATATTTATAAGCTGAACTGTGAAGTTCTCTGTATCAATCACAGAACTGAGATGTGGTATACAAGATATTTTATTGGCTTTATGCAATTGCAAGACTTTTAAAAAAATATGGAAGAATCCTCCTGCCAACATAAGAATGATATAAACCTATAATCCATTGACAAAGTACATACATAGTGGAAAAACATTGCAATAGATGTTAAAATTGAAAGTCATATTTAAACTGTGATACAGTTATGAATATATGAGCATTTACAAATTTATACTTATTCCTTAAGATGAAGATGTGAAGAAAATAATATTTTTGATGAAAATAGAGTTGTTTTTGTTTTTGTTTTGTTTTGTTTTGTTTTGTTTGTTTGTTTGTTTGTTTGGGGTGGGGTTTTTTGTGTTTTGTTTTGTCTTGGTTTGTTTTGTTTTGTCTTGTTTTGTTTTAATTGAAAGATACCCAAAGCATAACTATAGAATAACAGTGAGGAGTGCTAAAATAAGGAGTTAAGTATTAAAAGCACATAAGATACACTCCAGACCTTGTATTTCATGGTTGGATGAGATTTTTAAGTGTTAAAAAATTCTGCTGACTTTGAACTCTGCTTCTGAGCAGAAAATTTTTTGAAAGATGACTTAAATATGAAATGCTCTTGTTCAAGTAAGTGTGGAAACATAATCTTGCCACAAACAGAATTAGTAAATGCATCTGAATACCGGTGCTTGAGCTGATAAGTCAAATGCTGTGAGACTAAAAGTGTTTCCACATTTATGTCATGTTTTCAACCATGTGAGCAGAAATAGAAAAAAACCCCAAATATTCCTGTATACTTTTGCCCAAGTAAATTATTGCTCACCTGTAACATGGAGGTAACAATTAGTAATGTGTCTTGACCTTTTGGTCATAACATCTTTCCTGCCTCCCTCAAGAATATCAGACAAAAAATTTTCTGCTTTCTCAAAATAAGTATTTTCCCTTTTCACAAACTTTATGCAAACTTTCGAATAACATATGATCAAGAGTGAACTTTGGGTGTTATTCCTCATAAAGCACCATGCTGTCATGTTATCTTCTTTTTTTTAAACTTGTGTTTATTTCTAAGCAAATATAGATATTAGTGAACATTCTCATACTTGTCTTCTTTCTGCTTTGGAAACATTCTGTAGGAAATAGGTTTTCTTGGTTTTTTGTTTGTTTGTAACTTTGTAACTCAACATGCTAGAAATTTTAAAATATTTTCCTGCTCCATATAAGGAAAAAACCCAGGACTTCAGAGTTGTAAATGGAAGAAAATAAGAAACTTCTCCTTCTTTTTCCTGTCTGCACTTCATACAACATGATTCAGGAATGTGTGAAGGAGGAAATAGTCTAGGCATCCTACTGCAGGGAACATAAGCAAATCACAGGTAGTCATGTATATTTTCCGATGTTTTACCTATTAATTGTTGCACTTCAAATTTTTAACTGAAGAAGGAAGTTAAGCCTTTTGCTCATAGTTCATACCAACACTCCAAAGTTCCTAATTAATCTAATCTTTCATTTCCCAGTGTCTTGATTTCAGCTAGTATGGAGTTAATTTTCTTCCTAATAGCTGATATAGTGCTGTGTTTTGGATTTAGTGTGAGAAGAATGTTGATAGTACACTGATGTTGTGGTTGTTGCTAAGAGATGTTTGTACTAAGCCAAGGACTTCAGTCAGAAGGTTGGAGATGCACAGAAAGTTGGGAGGGGACACAGCCGGGAGAGCTGACCCCAACTGACCAAAGGGATACTCCATACCATATGACATCATGCTCAGTATATGAAACTAGAGGAAGAAGAAGGAAAGGGGTGACGTTTGGAGTTACAGCATTTGTCTTCCCAAGTAACCATTGCATGTGATGGAGCCTGGCTTTCCTGGAGATGGCTGAACACCTGCCTGCTGGTGGGAAGCAGTGAATGAATTCCTTGTTTTGCTTTGATTGCGTGTATGGCTTTTGCTTTGCCTATTAAACTGTCTTCATCTCAACCCATGAGTTTTCTCACTTTTACCCTTCCAATTCTCTTCGCCATCCCACTGCGAGGAGTGAGCAAGTGGCTGTGTGGTACTTAGCTGCTGGCTGGGGTTGAACCACAACACCGAGGTTGAAGATATTACCTAAACTATTATCCTCTTATTTTGAGAAATCAATACGCATTTTCTTTTATTATGGTTTTATTGCTTGAATTTTTGAAACTTAAATGATCCTTCACTAAAAGAGGTTTTGTATAAATTTTTACGTCAATGACATAGGTCACACAAATAACTAGAAAAAGGAACTTTTTCCAAGTGACAAAATAAAATATTTTTAAGCTATGATTATCAAGCTAAGAGAATTCAATTTTGTGTGACAAAACTTAAAAGAACAAAAACAATTAATAAAATATGAGAATTACATACTAAGTAGTTTCAGAAAAGCTAAAATCAATTCATCAATTTCAAAGCTATATTTGGAAATACATTAATTTACAATTATGAATCTGATTCATATCCCTTTGACCTCAATTTTATATGTTGACTTCGAATGTTATTAAAGGACGTGTATAAGCACTACTATTAATAGATTCATGCTGTCACCTCGCAACACTGCCAGAGGAAATTATGAAATTAAATACATTGACAAGACACCCAAAAGATCCATACTTATGTACTTAGATACTTTCTTATTAAAGGAGTAAAACTTCAGAAATAAAATGGGGGAGGAGAGAAAAATCGTATTTAGATACTTGCCTTACCTTTTGGGAATTGAGAAACAATGCTCTGCCAGAAAACTCAGTGAAACTGGAAAAGGTTCAGAGCAGGGCACCAAGGATGATTAAAGTCATGGAGCTGTTTTTACAAAGGAAAGAAAACTAAAACTCTTTAGCATAAGAGAAGGTGATTAAAATTTATAACAGAGATCTACAAAATCCTGAATGGCAAAGAGAGTAACAAAGGATTGCTTATTCACTATCTCTTCCAAGACAAGAAGTTGGATGTCCCTTAGGTTCACCCTAGGTAGCAAGTTCAAACCAATCAAAAGGAAATTTTTCTATTATATATAAAGACGCTGTCCATGGGATAACAGACTCCCATGCCACATAATGATTTAAAGTGAAGGATATCCTGGGACAGTTTCATTATACCGTTACACAGTTCTTGCACTCCATCCCTAGCCTACCATTCTCAGAGAGGTCATAAGCTAAATGAGTGTTTAATCTGACCCACTATTGCCAGCTTTACATTCTCACATCATAGACACACATCTCGATTTTGCCATAATCTTTTTCCTTTAGAGACCATGTATATATATATATATATATAAAAACATAAGCACATGCATCTCTTTATATATAAAAGCTGATACAAAGAAACATCCTAAGAAATAGCACATAGTGCCTAACTACAGGCTGACTCCGTAAGGAGAAACAGTGAAGGCATAAGCCATTTCTATATGTGGGAGTTGAAAAACTAGAAGAAATCGACTTTATTATAAGCTTGTAGATAATAAATCTCAACATGTAAGCCAGTCATCACAGGCTTTTATTTTAAATATTTTTAGTAGTCAGTGGAGTGTAGGGCATAATTCATTTTGTGTCTACTTTAGTGGGAAATAATTCAGATATTTAATTTCCTAAAAATGTCTTCTTTTTTTCATTTCTTCAAGGTATTAATTTGGCAAGAATCCAGGACATTACTACTTTGGAAAAATCTTGCAAGCTATTAAGCAAGAGAAAATACATGAGGCGATGATTAAAGAGATAAGCCCTATTATATTGTAGGGGGGCAAGTTTTGTCAGGTTTCCCTGGATTACATAATTTATGACACTAAAATGTTAAACAGATGACAGAAAAATGTTATGTTATGACAGAAAAATGTTAAACAACACTCAGGAAGGTGGGCAGATCCTTTCTTAAGCTGGGTATACTCTCTATATTTTGACAACTGTTTATTTTCCCACTTTTTTGTCTTAGTCTTGAGTAAATTTGGTGCTGCAATAAGAAACTGATCTTTCCACAGACAGCTTCTGAGCAGGGAGCCTTGACTGCCTTTTTTCATACAAATGTATACTATGCTATGTATGCTACTTTGTGATCACCAAGCCACTTTCCATTATCAGCAATCCTGGCTAACTGGAGAGGACCCATTTGACTGGAAGTTGGCAAACATGACACCCATCTACAAGAAGTGCCAGAAGGAGGATCCGTGGAACTACAGGCCTATCAGTCTGACCTCTGTGCCAGGGAAGTGCCAGTGGGGCAGCACTCTAGAATTGATGAAGACGCCTTCCTGTGTAACCTCACCTAGGTGTTCCTGCTCTGGCAGGGGAATTGGACTAGATGACCTTTTGAGGTCCCTTCCAATCCCTAACTTTCTGTGATTCTGTGAAACATCCCATTTTGTTACAAGGGGTGTCGAATTTCTAATGCTCAGTGCTGAATTTGGTTATTTCAAGTTTCAACTACAATAATGTGCAACTTCACACAGAACTCAGCTTACCACATGAGTATAGCTCGATAGTTGTCACTTGCTGTTTTCACTTCTTAAAACTTTCAATACAGGCAGTGGTGCTTGGCATTCTTCGCTGTTTTTTCTTCCTTTCTGCTCTGTTTTTTCCAGAAGTGCTGAAATCTAAAATAGCAGCAAACCTTCTAAAGCAACAAAGAAACTGATCTTATTTACCATTGTTTTTAAACTTCAGACTTCTAAGTATTGTTATTTTTGCCTTATTTATTGCCACAGTACTTCCAAAAACAATAATTAGGTCTGTTCTTTGTCAATCATTAACTGCCTAAAGTTAACTTTGTTTATGTTTTAAAAGGGGACAGAGAATATAAATACCACAAAATAATAGAGATTAAAGAGATTAGAATATATCTGATTACACTCTTCACTGAAAAAGAACTCCTACTCCCTTCATGAAGCAGTGGATGACACATAAAAATGTGTGTATGTGCATCAGGTATGGTAAATCTGTTCATCCAAAGAAAGTGAAAGACACAAAGGCAGCCAACATTGGGGAAAATTGTCCCTGAGTAGAGGCAGAATATATTCAGGATAAGGTGAATAAAAAAAGCCTTTTAAGACAACTGTCAACTTCAGTGGTGCTTCAGTGCTTTTAAAATATGTAGAATAAACATCTGATTGTAAGTACGACTTTTCAGTGTAACCATTTGTCATTAAAACTTTAACCCCAGGATTCTTGTGATAAGGAGCAGACAGCACAAGTAGCATCACTATTCTCAAGCACCTTGTGATATCAACTGACCAGTAATATTTGAAGGAAAGGCATGAAGTAGAATTGCTGATTGTTTTCATTTAATTATTCTTTTATTCTACCACATACACACAGAATAAGGTTTTCTTTAGCATTCACAAAGATCATTTGGGTCCAACAACTTCTCCAGATGTTCCATTAGGTATATTATTTCTGAAAGTCTGCAGGTTCTAGCATAGCCAAATCCTCAGCCTGAAAAGAAAGTTGCAATTTACTTACATGTACATTCCTAGTATGTGGTAATTGCCTACATATAATTTTCTACTTCATAATGTAAACTTTGTGTTACACAAATATTTCATCATACAGTTTATTGTTTAACTATAGTGGTTTACCTTTTACTTTTCCTCACAATAGTTTGGGAGAAATAAAAAAACCCACATATGTGCAAGCATATTACTCAGTATTAGTTACATTAGAAGACTAAAAAACTAAATAAAATTTTATTCTTATTCTAAAATAAGAAAAATATTTCAGTGTAACAGCAACCCATAGCATTTTTCATCTGGCAGCAAAGAAAATGTAGCACTTGCTTTTCAGATATTGTAAACAACCAACTAAGATTTCATTTGTCATTCCAGTGTTGACTTAATTGCCAGAAAAATAAGAAGTGATAACTAACCAAACAGGTTAAACTTATGTTTTCTGGAAAGCCATTTGAATTAAGCCAGCAAAATATACACACGTTAGCTGAAACAAAAATTTCTGTTGCAGCCACCGTAAAGAATGAATTTTGATCAGCTTTCTTTGGAAGTAGAGACTGCAACATTCAATGTGAAGAGTGCAGATCAGAATGTAATCTCTCCTTTCAGTGTGTAATGAACTGATACAGAGAGTAAATATTTAGGGGGGGGTGGGGGAAGCAAAAAGCACTATCAAATCACTTATTGGGAAAAAAAAAGCCATTTGCTTACAAACACATGCTACTTTAACATTATGTGACAGACTATTCTTACTTTAATTGGGCTTAACAAGTTTTCTGGTACCACTTCAGAAATAATATTTGGGCTTAGTATCAAATAAATAATTAGGATCTGCTCTATAATGTGGGCTTTGAAGCATGTCCCGGCATAGAACTTCCTTCTTTCCCCCGCCAGGAAATATACTGAAGCATTATCATGAACCTATTAATGTTCAAAATACTAACAAATGACAGTAAGACAACTCAATAGGTGCCTTATTTTGTGTCTCTGTAGCATTGATTATATGTACAAAAACAAGTGACTTAAACTTTCTGAGAAGTTATTCAATACCTACATCACAGATCTACCTTAACAGACTACTATGACTGAAGGAACCATTCCAGCTGAACTTTATAATTTTGCTGTCTTTTAATACACAGCAGTTAAATGTAGTTTTGGCTGTAGGACTCATTTTTTGATTAAGGAAAACAATAAGAAAATATAGAACAACTGCTCATAAGATAGGGTATGCATACATCTGTGAACAGGACAAACCAGTCCTGACAACAAAGAAGCTGTTTTGTAAGCAACATAAAATGAACAAAGCCATAACAAGCTGCACACTGTCAGACTACAGATATGACTGCAAATGTACAATCTTATTTTATTCTTTGATCAGTGTCTGTGTCTCCCTTTGGCAACAGTGTCTATTAGATGCACAATACATGGGTAGATACTTGCCACTGGGAGGTGTTTGGAAAAGGATTCAGGTTTCTTAGTATGCTGTCAAGATGCTGTTAATTAGTCACTATGAATTTAACACAATATAAAAATAATGTAAATTATTTTGACACTCAAATACCTACTGCTTAGGTGTGGAAAACAGTGTTGATTTTTCTTTCTCAAGAATGAGTGTCTTGAAAATGGATTCAAACATTTTTGAGACCTCTCTAAGCCAGTAACTGATAACTGTATATTTCTTTTCTGTTTTGTCATACAGATGTTTTTATATTTTTCTGGGTAACCAAGGTGTAACCTCTTGTGTGCCTGTTAAACTGTCTGTTTGATGTGAATTATAATCAAGACCAGTCTTGCTGTCAGTAACTTTGGATTGCTGTTTTTCTAATCTGGATGTTGTTATGTAAACTCAGCTTACTCTTACTTCAAAAAAAAAAAAAAAGAGAAAGGTTGAGCTGTTCAATTGCCTATTTATGCATCTAAAATAGAAAGCAATTTTATGAATGGACCACTTAGGGCTTCATTTCTAAGTGGTGGTTTAGGAACAAGCATTTTTTTTGATTTTCCTTTTTTTTTCTTTTTTCTGGTTTTTTCCTTCTTTTTTTAAAATTAATTTTTACACCTTTCTCTTTCAAACCTTTACTAATATAGTTATAAGGAAAATGAATACCCAAGCATGTCATAGAATTCTTAAGCATCTTTCAGGACATTTACAGACTAGGAACTGTCTATTTGTTATTAGTGTAAATGCCTTAAAACCTATTTCAGAATTCTGTGGTATGCTCATCAGCTATGCTGACACCAAAATGTAACAAATGCCATATGATACTGATGTATAAAACTGTTTGCACCACCTGTGCTCAAAATATACAGCCATTCTAGAAGAAAATTTGACATTTCTCTTTTGCCATGGCAGGATTTATAAGCCTTTGACACAAAGATAACAGAAAACAAATGGCATGATAGTAGTGGGAGATGCCAAATAAAACTATATCTATTTCCTGCAAAGTTTGACTTCACTGAACTGCAAATATGAATTAGACTCCACTAATAGTCAGTGAAGAGTCTATTACTCTTTCTAGGAAGTCATTAATGAGGTCTCAACCTGAAATAGAGGAATTTTCCTTCACATGATGGATAAAATTCCAAATTTGCCAGATTCACCCTTTACAGCTGCAACATTATGGAAATTTCCTTTTCTCAGTTCTTTGAAAACAAGTCATGTGAGCAGCTAATGACTGCCACTGCAATCGCTGTGTCAAACCAGTTCTCTCACAACTTTGCCAAAGGGGTACTTCAGGTCAGTGACAGCATGCAACCATTGCTTTCACTAGCCTTATTGGTCTGTCGTCATGCCAGACCTAATTACTGGGGTGCAAGTGTTGCTATAAAGCAGAGAAGAGGTACTAAGAGTTTTACTTGAACCACCATCCCATTCTCCCACTCCGTGCTGTCAATCTCCATGTCTCCAGGACAACGCAGCCAATACTGTCAGTCTCCCCAAGCCTGTTTGCCAAGTTCAGTGAGATGAACAAAAACTGAGAGCCTGTGTGCTTCATTCAGCTAGAACTTTAGGTTATGCATATTTTCTCTTACCAGCTCCACAATGGAAACCATTAGAATTAAGAGTGGGGAAATGAGAAATTGGAGGCGATGAGGCAGGGAAAGCAGGGGAGCTCATGAACTTTCAAACACTGCCTCAGATTGGATTGAAATTATTTCTCAAGCTAACATTCACATTTCACTGCTATTCAATTCTGCCATCTATAAAGGGTTTGATCTGGGTCTTTAATAGTCAAAGCTAAAAATTCACTTTCTTGAGATTTTTTTGAGTTTTTGGATAAAAAAGCATATATTGCCATGTAATATGGCTTTGTCAGTCAATAGACTTGTGGTATCATTCCACTGATTTATGGAAGAATGAAGCACACAACTCAGTTCTCAGTAGTAAATAAGACACCACAATCTTTATAAGTCAGACAACATGCATAAAAAACATATGTTTATTTATTCAGTATGAAAGTGATCGGAGAAAACTGAATGTTGTGCTAAGTTAGGCTGCTGCTAAAAATGGGTTATATTGCTCTTCCCTTTGTTCATCAAGAAATCCACAGGTTTTTTAAACATTAAGTAGGAAACAATGCTTCTCAGGGCAAGCAAAAACTTGAGCATGCATAACGCAATGTCCACACTTATCCCATTCTTTCTTTCAAATCGACTATGAAATAATGGACTTGCCAGCTTATTCCAGCCAAAGATTATACTTTTACTCATGACAGAATTTTAAACATGCTGCTCCACTGAAGTGAAATAGTGATATTTCCTTGACTTCAGGATGAAGATGTCAGGGCCCTTGTACCATGTCCTTGAAGGATTTAACAATTTCTTTAGGCAATGTACATTTTAGAAATTTAAGTATTAAGTCTAGGAACAATAATTATGCCACAGAACAAATACTTTTATGATCACTCCATAAACTGCACAAAGAGAAGATATTATTATTATTATTATTGTTGTTGTTGTTGTTGTTGTTGTTGTTATTATTATTATTATTATTATTATTATTTAGACAAGGCAGTTAAACTGTAACAGAATTATTTCTTAACAAAACTAAAAATAAAAACGTCTTCATTGTTCTTGAGCAGGTTCATACTGAAAACCACTGAATCAAGTGGTTATAATACATAAACATGGTTAAAATGAGTAGTTTGAACTGAGATACTTACAGCTCAAGCTATTTTACAGAATTGTATTTCAAAATTCAGTTAACCTTTCAACTTAAAACAAACAAATCTGGCAATGCTTTAGAATTTTTTTCACACCTACATGACAGAATATATAAACATCATTCAAATACAATTACCTCAGTCTATGATTAAAGCCAAGATGCAACAAAATACTTTAAAATTTTCAAAGGCTCAGAATTTTGGTTTGGTTTGCATTCTCACTGACATTCCTTATTTTGTAGTTAACAAATCACGATAAGGACATTCTTATGAGAAACTTCTCTGAATGTTTATCAGCACACAAAAGCCATAGAAAGTTATTTTTTTCTGTTTCTCCTTTGAAGACGTAATATTACAATTTCACAAAAGTTGAAAAATTTAGAACAGAGCATCCTCTCCTTACAGTTTCATTTCACCATGATAGACAACTTATCATTTATACCATGTTCCCATATTAAATTATGACAAGTCCCCTAAGATACACACAACAAACTTCACACTACTAAATTTTAGTGGCACTGTTTGTTCGAAGACAGCATAGAACAACAAAGGCCAATGGAAGACTCTGAATGGCAAGAACCATTGACACAAATTCATTTTTGCTCAATATTTCGAGAAAAATTGTGTTTCACTCCAACAGAATATCAGTGAAGTAATGGATCCCCTGCTTATTCCAGTTAATATTGTATTGTAGAAACTCTAAATAATTCAACATGTCTTGTTCCACTGTACCAAGACATTGTTGAAGTCAATTCTTTCACCAAACGAGAAGGGACAAGTTTCTTTGGGTTTGGTTTCAGGTCATCATTTTTGTGAATGGTTTCACCTGAAACTAGATGCCAAGGTTCTTCTTTCTCCTAAAGAATCAGCTTCTAGTCTTCCAGTCTCCATATGACTTCCAGCGAATGTAAGGGCAAGTATTATTACTATGTGTTATAATTAAAGCTATTGAAAATAGCATGGTCCAATGTGAGATGGACATACAAATGTAACTTTTTTATAATCACTGAAATAAAGATAGCAGTGAGGCTGAAGACCAATGTTCCTACTTGTTCCTGCCCCAGGTGAGTAACTTCATTCATGTACACAAGATCAACATTCCTCAGCAGTGACTGCATTTTTTTTTGTAAAACAATGATTACCTCTCCAGCTTAAGCAGTGTTTCTTAGATGTTCTGGTATGGCAACAGTAACTGTAAGAGTACTTTCATAACTGTCAATGCCAAATACACTGCAATATCTGAGACTAGTCACAGTTTTGTGTAGCACAGTCTGCTGTTTAACGTGGAATGCTCTGCAGTCACCTTTCATTCAATTACACAGAGCTCATCCCTAGTGCCAGCTACAGCTATGGAGTGCAGATATCATTAGCATTACAAAATTATTTAAAGTGAGCTTTTAAAAAACCTTCTTATTCGGAGAGGGTGGCAATATGTCAGCAATAAGCACTTTGATGATAATACCTGTTAAGGTCTGTAAGAGGATCATACAATCAGCTCTCGGTAGACTACAAGTTGTACAGGGTGACAGCATCAGTAAAACTGGAACGACCCAATAAGAAGACATATCCTAAATCATTAGATAACAGAAAGGATTTCTTGAGCTAACAGTAAGAAAATGTCTGTAGTCCTCTTGTGTTGAAACACCAGACTGAAGAAGTCAGCCTATAGCCAAAACTAAAAAAAAATCCAAATGACCATCAGATCAGCTTTCAGTGGAGAAGGTATGATTATCTATACTCATTTCTATTGCCTTTTCTTAATGTGCTTATGCTTTTTAAGCCTTTAGTATATTCGTTTCCTAACTCTAGAGCTCCTTTAGTTCAATAATAAGTTGTAATACATAATAAAGCAAAGTCAAACAGAATATAAGCTTCTGACAAAGTAGTAAAGAAAGAAGTATACATATCCTGAAGAAAAACCTAGGTAAACCTCCTTAAGCACACATTATAGAGTTGCATTTCTGTAACTTCCATTAAAACAACAACAATCAGAAAATCTGAGCAATGGGATGTCCAGAGGCAGACAAAAGTCATATAATTTAATACATACTTAGTATATATATTTTTTATGCATTGATTATATGTCGTATATTTACTGAAATGAACACAGAGTTGTTTTTTTAGAAAAAAATACAAAAACCCCTGCTGCTATAACCCAATTTACCAACAGTTAATTTATGAGTTAAAACTGCTCTACTTTTCTAAGTGCAAAAATAAGACATTGTTACTAATGAGCAGTAGTTTAAATTAACCTGGTGATTCTTGTCCATTTTCCAACAACTGTTTATTCTTTAACACAAATGTACCACACTTATATAAATGTGGGTAGCATAATAGCACCCCTATACTCAAGCCATGGGTCAATATTCTACTTGCAAAGCAGCTTTTTGGTTATTTTGATTATTTTTTCCTTCTCCCTCATCACCTGTTACCATCCCTCCATTGGAAGTCCTCACAAACTTACTCTTCCTCAGTTGTTCAATTAAAACAGTCAATACAAGTACTCAGAGAAACAAACAAACAAGCTACATTTTAGTTCATTCAGGTGGCTTGAGTCAATTTGGTTGTTTTTTTCTGGAACATAGTGGGGACAACTTATGCAGCTCACTAAGACAAAAACATTGTAACAGTAATCTTCAGCTGATGAGGAGCAATGAGCAACTGGAGACAGAAACGAAAAGACAGTAAGATCTGCCTATAACCTCTATCTCAGCAGACAATAAAAGTCTAAGTATGCTTAGAGACCGAAGATCAATACTGATTTCCACAGCTTAGCCCCATTTTAGTGTGGACCTGCCGTTTACCATCTAAGTTATAGACATTATTGTGATTTTAGCTCTGCATATAGAACAGTAATTTGACAGTGGTGGTGACTGCCTGTTTATTTATTTATTCTTAATGTGGTAACTGTACTTGCCAGGTAGTCCTGCAGACCAAAGATGAAGCACTTTTACGTTCTGAAAAGCCTACAGTGCTGCTGCTCATATGATCTCTTTTGCAAGCAAATCAATTATCTTAGTCTTTGTGAGCATAGTGTTCGAATTCCAATAAGGCTAGAAATCCATACCAAGGAAGAAATATCCAGGCTTGTTATCATCCTCTGCAATGCGTTGGTAAAAAAAGATGCAGCTGTGGTAAGCCACTAACGCCCTCCTATTATGCAATGGGGGAACACAGATGCATCAAGGATAAAGGGTTGACTATGTTCCCTGAATTTTCTTTCTTTATAAATTTTACTGTAAAATTATTTCCCATTCAATAAAAATAAGTGGGGACTCATATCTATGCATTTCTACAGATATTCTGAACCACAATCAATACAGAGTATACATTTAGTCCTTCATAAAAAGGAAGCTCTACTCAGATCTTTTCTTAAGGGTTTCATTCTGATACTATATTACAATCATATATTCCACGTGAAAGAAAAAAAATAGCAGCAGGCTATGTGATAAAATGTTAATGGGAAATTTAACACAGTTTTATTCCCTTAGAACTGCCCAGGGTGATTTTTAAAAAATGTAAACTTAACACTGAATACAATGAAAATTACACACTGAAACTTGACTAAAATTGACGAGGCACAATTACTTTTCCAGATTAAAACATTAAAAAAAATAGGTTCTGAGTAAGGCCAAAATAAGAGTGACAAGCTAGAAGCATCCTCTTTGAAAGCCAAGGTTGCTCATCACTACCATAGCAAACAGCTAAAGAGAGACCATGGCTTTGGACAGAAAAATTGAGTCCATCACTTTTAATGTAAGCAATACATCCTCACACTAATGGAAATTATTTATATTTTGATGCATAACTTACGTTTTACTATACTGAGAATGTCAGCAATCTTAGCAATAAGCCCACTGAAATTCTGAAGTTATTATGTTTGCCAATAAAATTAATTTTACAAACTCCTCAAAAAATAAAACCAAGCTCTCAAAGTTGCTGCAGTTTCCTGATGATGAAAAATCATTACTTTGATGGGGATGCCGTGATGATATAGTGGGATAAATAAATATAACCCAGCAACTCTCACAGTTTAAACCTACTCTCAAAAATAAGAATACAGAAAACATCAGAAGGTTTGAAATAGGCTTAGTGGTTTAGGAAACAGATCTCTGCCTCAGTACAGGAGGTCTGTGAACCACTTATACACAACCTAATCTGTCAGTATAGAATTTAATCAGTTTATAAAGCACTGAGTAAATTCTCTCCTCTAGAATGTGGATCACAAGTTGATAGGACATACTTGCAAATATATAATAAAAAAATTATTTTATGTGCTAAAAGCCATGATCAATTTCAAAATATTTCCATATTTTCAAACAAAGCACCATTTTGACTGAGCACATTACACAGGTTTTATTTGGTAAAAAGTTATTTGGTACATATTTTCTTGAGGGATGAAAATAACAACTTAGGCTATGGTTTTGAAAATAATTCTAAAGGTGGCAGTTTCTGCCCCGATTACAGTCAGAGCTGGCAGGTGTGCTTGAGGGTTGAAGGAATGCTTCATATACCCCAAATACACCCGTAAGCTCTGAAACCAGAGCTGACAGTAGCTTGCACGGACTGGGGTCTGGAGCATTCTGGCAGTGTGAAGAGGCATGTACAGAGGATTTTACATGGCAGGCCAAGCAATTTCTTGGGAAAAACACATGTACGGAAACAGACTAGAGAAAGGAAGTTCCACTGTGCCCTTCCTTCATCTAATGTGCATAACCCCTCTGCCACTACTACCACAATTTACAGTATAGTCCCCCACCCTGTTTTTTGCAGATCTAATCTGGGTGTGTATATCTATACTAACCATCTGGTTTGTTCAGAAGACAGCTGGAGTTCAGCTGGAATGGGATGAAGCTGAGACTATATTGAAGCCACTTAATTTATGGAAAGAAAAAACAAAACAAAATGGAACACCACACTGCCTACAAGTTTATTTCTGTGACGTCCAGTCCAAATAACTATGAAAGAAGGAGTAAGATGTTGTTTCACTACTGGAAAGATTGCTCACTAACTTCTGATCACACTCATCCTTCCTACAGGTCAAGACATAATGGGCAAAATGAATGTGTTTCGGCATTTACATATTAGGCTGTTTGAAAAGCTAGCAGTTGGAGGATGCAGGAGGAAGACAAGGAGGCGGAAAAGAATAAAAAACATATTTTGACTGTAATGCTGAAAGTCACTACAGGAAGAAAATTATGGAGTCCACTAACCTTATTAAAATCTTTTTTGTTAAAATGACTGCTTTGAGTCAGACTTCTACAACATATCTATGTGTAAATCTATATTATGCCATATCTTTATTTTTAAACAGAATCAATGTGACAAACAATTTCCAAGTGTCAAAGTCCTTATTTAGTTATCAACATATGCATTATATTCCACATTTTTTTCACTCCACACCACATGACAGCACCTAACAGAAC
Organism: Caloenas nicobarica; assembly: GCF_036013445.1. Taxonomy (NCBI): domain Eukaryota; kingdom Metazoa; phylum Chordata; class Aves; order Columbiformes; family Columbidae; genus Caloenas; species Caloenas nicobarica. The sequence goes on along the minus strand of NC_088246.1, from coordinate 79,709,293 downwards.
ATAGTAACTCCCTTTCTTCTTACTCCTTGTTAGTCTTACAAAACGTAGTACAAAAACTAGCCAACAAAAACAACCAATAAAAGAAATTACTTCAGGGCAGTAATTATCCATAAATCTCACTGGCTACGAACACTGAAGAAAAATGAGAGTAACAGTTTGTATGTAAGATTCATGACAATGAATTGTTTCGAAGTTTCAGTTTTATCTGCCAGAAAGAAAAAGTCTTCCAAGGGGAGTCTGTGTTGTGAGTTCCCTGGCTTCCAGCAATATACCCAGAACTACAGACAAGAAGACATCATAGAGTAAAGTCCAGCAACAGAAAGTCTGTGGATTTTCAAAATGCTATTGCAAGGGCTATGATCCACTTACATAATTTCTCTATTAACTTGTATGGAAAGTTCTTTCATAGATAATGTGAACAGTAGGAAGGTACATGTGTAATAAACATGAGAAGTATTTCAGCCTGAATATATGGAAATGGAAGTTATTATTTGATTCAATATTTCACTGAAAGTCTGAAAAGGCAGGTTACCATATTTTGAATTCCCCGTGTGCAAATTCTCACTCGACTGTTTTATTTTCAGTTCTATGACCAAGAACCTGAATTATGGAAAGGAATAGAATCTAATGACATATTGAGCTTAGACATATTGTAAAGATGTCTGTGACTTGGCAGCATACAATTAGAACTTCAAAAATAAAGCAGCACAAAAGCACATATGCTGTATGCATTTTAATTTTCTATTTTATGCCACAATGACTGTGTTTTGTGGTTTCAACTGAAGAGTTAATTATAGCTCTTCCCTTACTCAACAACTGCCATCAAAGAGAGCAGCAAAAGCATTCAGCAGTGTTCAAAAGGTATGGAGAGGAGGTATGAAGGTCTTCAGAATTGGCAAATTTTTGTAAGTAGCGGAGGTGGGAATAGCTGTTAAGCATCAAGTTTAACCCTCCGTTTCTAATGAGGACATGAAACCCTATTTTTTGCTGAGTTTCTACAAGAGCCATGGAGCAAGGTGCCCTGCACTGCTGGAAGTATCTCTATAAATGACTAATATTGCCTACTTTATATGATGTCTGCAGTTCAGTCATTTGCCTAAAATATATCCTCAATTGCTTGGTTTACTTTGAGAAGTGTTGTGGTACAATGCTGCTTGCTATAAAAAACATCAGAGGGAGAATGACGTAATTGCTCTGCTTAAAGAATCTGCCTTTCTACGTGCATATTTTTTAACTCCAGCAAATAAGTGGCAATGACAAGTTATAATGACTAAAACCTATAACCTGGGCAAAGTGAAAGCTCACAAATTGAACTAATTTTAACACATATAAACAAGATAAATATGGAAAACATTGATTTATTTTGAATGTTTTAAAATTTCATTTAAAAAATAATCAAGATCATGATCCAAGCTAACCACAATACTGGCACATTGCAATTTCAGTGAAACTGAATTTCAAACTTTATTTTACTGCTGGTAGACATGTACCTACAGCTTTTCAGTGATGACAGTTGAGACTTAACTAAACATCTACAAGTTAAAATGGATATGGTGCAGTGGGTAAGCAGAGAAAAACCTTTTCTGAGAAAGAAACAGAGTCTTTGTACAAAGAGCAGAGATTCTTGGTCCTTTTTGTCTTTCTCTCCTTCCTCCCCAGGGTCAGACTGATGAAAGAATAGACCTCTGCTCACTTATTGTGATATCCCTGGCTGATCAAACACAGAAAGTGGAGAAATGATACACACACACTGTCAAAAGACATTCTCACACAAGCAGAGCTACACTTTTTGGAAGGACTGGATTTAAAACCAAACTTCCCATAATTTGCTTCACCCACAAAAGCAAAATGTCTTTATTAGGGTCTATAAAAAAATACGTAATAGTATAGATTGTTCTTTAAGAGGATTTCTGTTGATTGGTTTTGGTGAGACAAATACATAACAGTCACCTTGTACTTGTTTCTTAGGATTACCTTTTTAGTTATGACATTATCATTGGGTCTTTATCTCAGTTGTCTTATAGTCATGGAATATGGCAGCTTTTTTAGTAAAATCGGGTATTTCATCACATGCTAATAATCGTTTTCAGATACACTGCAGGCTATTACAAATTGATCAGTACATGGGCAAGCCAAACAGTCTCTTCAGAGCACAGAAATCAATGAAGTATAAAAGAGCCAACCAGCATTTGGCATGCATCTTGTTTATTCACACGTACCACATGTCACAAGTTATGTTTGTTCTACAGGGATTAAATACTAGCTGTCTGAGTTACTTACAGAGATATTGGGGGGCCTGGACCAGCCACGTTTAAAGTCATTCTGAGGAACATCAGGGCACCTGAAAGCATCAGCATTCAGCATCATCAAATCCTGATATTTTGTTCACTAAATAATTCTAACAGCTTAAAAGTATTCTGAACTTTGTACAAAGTCATATATATATCTCACAGTTATTAGCTAATAAGCTGTTCTAAAATCCGTTACATAGTTCTCCTCTATCATTTTTTTAAGATTGTTTTAGTTAACGTGTAGCTATAGACACACATTATTTATTAAACCCAAACCAAACAAAAACCACAGAAAACAAATAAAAAAGAAAAACCCAAACCAAATCCTGGGGGAAAAAAAAAAAAAAGAAAGAAAAAGAAAAAAAAGAAAAAAAAATAAAAAGGCCTAGCTAGACACAAAGCAGCAAAACTGGTCAGGAAGGAAAACACAGATGCTAAGTCAACCTACAGAGTATTTTCTACCTGCTTTTTATTGTAGCTCATGTTGTTTGAAATAATGCTCCATGTGCTAGTGAATTTTCTGCCTTCTCCCAGTGTAAGAAATCATACTCATAGCAACACCTGTGCAGCAGTGAAAGGATGCCCTGATACCTACACATTGGGAGCAAACCACATTTCCATAGAGAGATAAATGAATCACTTTTAAGAGATTCGCTGTATTACTGTGCCTGACTTGTTCTCTTTGGCAAGGACAACATATTTTGAATCTCATATGTTTTGACACACTTTCTTACTTGATGTTATCTGGTATAGCAGTACATAAAGCATAAATTAATGATTCACACAGCTCTGATGTCTGTGAGAATCATGTTGAAAAATACTATTAACTCTCCTCAGTGTGAATCTCATGTTGCAAGCACAAGGGTGGAAATGTCTGTGTGCTGTAGGAATATTTTCAGTTCTGGGGGGAGACATGGTATGTAATATTATCTGGATTGTCATAAATGCTAACAGGTTTAGGATTTTAAAATCCTATTTTACAATTATGTGATTAATATTTTATTTCAGAGAACTATTAAAAAAATAACTGATGAAATATCTATTCAGGAGGTAAAATTTCCTCAGAAACTGAACTTTTGCTTCATTGTAAATGTATACTCAAAAAAGTCTAGATTTTATGTCTTGCTGTTGCACAGAATATGCAAAACTGAAAAAAGACTCTTTATGCAATAAAACCACAAAGAAATAAAAATGTGTATATAACACAATCTAGTGATATGGATGAATTCTCCTTGAATTGTATTATCAAAATCACAAGGGCAAATATATATAAATACATGCACATATATATAAAATATCTATAGTTTATCAAAAAAGATATTACACTACAAAGGTACTCTTCTGTAGCTGTGTTCGTTCCTGGTGTTCCTTTAAAGAAGTTTTTTGGTTTTTTGTTTTTTTCCCTATATACAAACTATTCCTAGCAGCAATTAGACTTAATCATGAGGGGAAAAATAGATGGCAAAATCCTCCCCTTCAACCCACTAGGCTCCCAGGATCCTGTGATCCTTAGCCTGGCTTTAAAAAAGAGCAGACTTGGAGAGGTCACTTACTGCACTGAAGAAGTCAGCCAGGCAGTTCCAGGAGCCTGAAGAAATTACTACGACTAACATCTCTGTTACTTCTGGTCAACCCAACACTGTGTTGGCAGCAGAATTTCAGTTCCATAAGGAGTTCTGTGATTTAAGCCTTTATCTTGTTCAGGATCAAAATGAAATATCACACATGCTTGATGTTTTTTGTAGTTTAGGTAAACCAAAACCTTAGAAAATTAGGCAGACATGAGGGATCAAGAGATTGTTCTGTCGCCATGCCAGTAGGCAAACATCAGGTATATCAACAACATTTCTGGCATGTGTGTCTCACCCATTCTTAAAAATCTCCATTAGCAAAACACTACAGTGTCTCTTAAAATCTATTCCAGTTCATTACTGTTTTGATAATAAAATACAGAATTATTCTTTGTCATACAAGAATTTGCATTTAAGTATAAGGAGAGCAAAGAATCATTCTTAATAAGAAGAACCTACCATATATTTAATCTCATCTATTTTAGAATGGAGTATTATTTTTCTTCTGAAAGTGTAATTTCTTTCCACTGATTGTATCTGAGAAACTTGTTCTGATGCCTGTGTTATGAGCATTTACATTTTGAAGAGACAAATCCTAGTCAAGTCATCAATGTTATTGTTGGACATTTTTTCATGAAGTACCAACTCTGCTATTTTTCAGGAACAACGTCGGTCTCTCAGATGAACTCACTGACTGAACTAGTATTGCAACACATCACATCTGGGTATTTTGCCACCAACCTCAGTGTTACTCTTGCTGTGTGAAGTCCTTTTGAGCAGTAACTCCCCTGCCAGTTTGAGCAGTATTACAGAATAAAGAGTTCTCATTGTCTCAGCAGGTGAGGCAACTAACAGAGGCTTCAGTCCTCAGTCTCTAGTTCTTACTGAATTTTAAAGGAGTTCTTATTTCAAAACTTTCTTTGTAGAGTTATGAAAAGTTTCCTAAATATAAGTATATATCTGGGAGGTAAAAATGGGTGGTGTTCAGAAAATCAATTATTATGAGTATGTTTCCAGTATGATTTGAGACTATAAGGCATACTATGCTTTGAATTGTATATGACTTTTCAGAGCCAGCCTTTCTGAGAACTGAGCATGCTGATAATTCTCTTTTCATATCTGATTAAACAGTGTTTTATAAGACTTTGAATAAATTTTACATACAAGCCTTGTACTGCACAATGACTTTTCCTCCCTGTTTATTTTTCCATTAGGTGATCTCAAGTGGGCTTCTTTGGCCCTTTCCAGCTGTGTCAGGTAAACTTTGTTTAAAGATTCTTCTCCCTCAGTTCAAAAAGGCAGACTGGGATTGATTATTCTAAACTATGCAGTGCTTCTGCTACTGCTGAGTGATACTTGTAGATCTGTTGGCAAGATATCCTGGAAGAGGGCTTTTATAGGCTTCAGGTGTTCTAATAGGCTTCCAAACTCCTGATGATAAACACCATGCATATCTCCCAGCTTCAAACCTCGTGGCTCAATCCTGTGTTTTTCATCCATCCAGGACTCCAGCAGCACAGTATTCCAGTCCCTGGAACCAGGAACCTGGGCAAAATAGCTCTGACACATTACAGGTCATCAGGACTCCACTGATTTCAATAGAATTTTTGAGTGCTTTTAGGCATCTTCTCCCTTCTGCCTGAAATGCCTGCTGAAATGCTTTGATTTTTTCCAGGGTTCTGCAGTCCAGAAGTCAGGGGTTTTCGGTTTTGGGGTTGTTTTTTTGGTTTTATTTTTGCGTGGGTTTTTTTATCACATTATGTGTTGGGTTTTAAATGGTAAAATTAGGCAGAATTTAGAACCTGGTTAAAGAATCTGCTTAGTATTTTAGTTGGAAAGATTCTAAACTGCTTGGAGAATAAAAATATTTAAAAACCCACACCACACAGACACACAAAAAACCCCACAAAAACAGAAATAAAAAAGACCCACAAACAAACAACAGAATCTAAACCAACAACAAAAACAAACAACAACAACCAAACAAAAAACCCCAAACAAACAAAAAAAACCCACACCAAACTGGTAAATATTATTTCAGCATCATAGTGTTAATGTCTTTTTGCAATCAAAAACAAGTGAGGCTTGGGCGGGAATAGTGTGGAATTTTGTGTTTTGAAAGACAGGGTAGAAAATTAAAACTGAGAAAATTTATAGTAAAGATAACAAGTGCAACTGCACAAAAACAAATCAGGGTAAACAGTTTTAATTCTTCGAGGGTATACACTTTAAAACATATACAATTCTCTGCAATTCACAGACTTCTTGTTTTGAAATATGATGTGGGTATCTTTCAGGAGCTGTAGTTAGAATAAGAAGCAACAGATAAATCATCAAAGATAAATAGTAACTAGCAGGTAAATGAATTTCTGAAGTGGCTTTTCAACTTGGCAGATGTATCAATTATAACATAATCATTGCAATTCAGCACTAATACAAGAAATTAGACACATTAGCTGAGCCAAATCTTGAAATAAATTTGTTTTCATATTGAAACTTATTGAAATATAATTTAAACATTTCATTTATGTATCTCTTTTGGTAAGGAGCTCATAGAAAGAACACAAGTAGTTTAAGAATATATATTACTTTATCCCACTAACATGCAGTTTTCTCCATATTTTGACCTATTTCATTCAGACAATTTATTTATTAATGTAGTGAGTGAATTCATAGTAATTAATAATAAAGAAAACATAAGGGACTCACATAGGTCTTTCCTCTGCCTGTACATGTTTGCCACAACACACTCCCCATTAGTTTGCCCATTCCAGTTGACATTGTTCCAAGTCTTACCACTTCAATGGAGCTGATTATCCCTTTCCTTTCTCTTTCTCTCTATAAATTTTCCTGATTTTATTTGTCAAATAAAATGTTTTCAGGTATTTGCAAGTGAAGATCTAGAAAGAAAAAAAAAAAAAAATCATGGATGTTGTACAAAGGCAGAATAATCATATTTGAACAGATGCACAACACAGAGGTTTTCCAGACAGCTGCTTGGACTCAGTTGCACTCCAAGTCTATTAAACCCTGATGCCTCCTGATTTAATGAGAATACATTATAAATACTAACATATTTTTGTCTAGTTTGGCATCAGTGAGTCTCTACTTCCCTCTTGCACTTCGCAAATTCTGACTAAGATGAAGATTTATTTTAATGCTCTTTGATTAAATCCAAGCTTCTGTAAAAATCATCTTTCTCTTTAATACAAAAATAATCTGACCAGAGAAACATGCAATGAATAGTTCTCTTTTTTTACAATTGTTCTGGATAAGAATTGTTGTAACTGAGAGCATAACTTAACTAAATAAGAGCAACATGATGCTGAAGAGTTTGCCAAGAGTGGAAATTTTTAAAAGGCATTTATTCTTTTGGGGAGGTGCAATGCAAAGGAGTTAAAAAGTATTTGTTATCAGGAATATCTCTATATAAGCCTACAGCTCACCACCATATTATTTGGGGGCTAAAATTAATTACTCACCTCATGTAGGTGGAGAACTAAGGCATCAAGTACACCAACATACCCAAGATCACACAAACATGTTAAACCAGGAACACACCACAGATTGCCTTTTTGTCTAATGAATGATTTACTACTTTCCCCCTCTTGCAAGTCTCAGAAAATGTAACTTGAAAAAATAATACTCAAATTATACAGAGAAGATACATATTACAACCAAATACCGAAACAAGATGCTTTGGAAAAAAAAAATGTTGCCTTGACATAAGTTAACTTCCTCCAAAAAAACCCCAACAACTTTTGCTATTATGAATTAAACTGGATCATAATTCAACCTGAGATGAAAGACAAATCACAGAATCACACAGAATCCCGAAATGTTAGGGATTGGAAGGGACCTCAAAAGATCATCTAGTCCAATCCCTCTGCCAGAGCAGGAACACCTAGATGAGGCTACACAGGAAGGTGTCCAGGCAGATTTTGAATGTCTCCAGAGAAGGAGAATCCACAACCTCCCTGGGCAGCCTGTTCCAGTGCTCTGTCACCCTCACTGAGAAGAAGTTTCTTCTCAAATTTAAGTGGAACCTCTTGTGTTCCAGCTTGAACCCATTACCCCTTGTCTTACTGTTGGTTGTCACCAAGAAGAGCCTGGCTCCATCCTCATGACACTCACCCTTTATATATTTATAAACATTAATGAGGTCACCCCTCAGTCTCCTCTTCTCCAAACTAAAGAGACCCAGCTCCCTCAGCCTTTCCTCATAAGGGAGATGCTCCACTCCCTTAATCATCTTTGTTGCCCTGTGCTGGGCTCTCTCCAGCAGTTCCCTGTCCTTCTTGAACTGAGGGGCCCAGAACTGGACACAATATTCCAGATGAGGTCTCACCAGGGCAGAATAGAGGGGAAGGAGAACCTCTCTCGACCTACTAACCACCCCCCTTCTAATACACCCCAGGATGCCATTGGCCTTCTTGGCCGCAAGGGCACAGTGCTGGCTCATGGTCATCCTGCTGTCCACCAGGAGCCCAGGTCCCTTTCCCCTGCACTGCTCTCTAACAGGTGGTTCCCCAACTTGTACTGGAACCTGGGGTTGTTCCTGCCCAGATGCAAGACTCTAAACTTGCCCTTGTTATATTTCATTAATTTTTTCCCCGCTCAACTCTCCAGCCTGTCCAGGTCTCGCTGGATGGCAGCACAACCTTCTGGCGTGTCAGCCACTCCTCCCAGCTTGGTGTTGTCCCGTCCCAACAGATGGGATGAGGGATGAGTTAACTCTGAACGCAACACGTGCCCTGACTCAACAGATGAGATCAGGTGTGAGTTAACTCTGGGTAATTCTGTGCAGCAATGCGAAGTAAATGACAGACAATCACTCTGGGGGTCCAACTATGAATTTACTAAAAGCACATGGTGGTATACAAATTACAGCGATTAGTGACTTGGCAAAACTATGTTATAGGAACATGAAACTTATCAATATATTGACAGCAAAAGCCCTTCTAAAAACCGTAGATTGGCAACAATTAGTAATTGTAATGCAAATCTTAACAAGACTTTAGCAGCAGAACTTACAATGGTATTACTTTTATATGTTCAAGAAAAAGAAAGAGAGAGAGAGAAGAAAAACCAAGATATCAGAAAGAGAAAGGGAGAGAGAGAGAGAAAGATATCACCACTCCACAGGTACATCAGTCCCATAACGACCTCTGGAGGGGGGGACGCGTTGAAGATTTACACGCCGCCCACCCGTATCATACGTGAGGTTGTTTTATAACCCAGTTCATTTACATGTGAGATAGGAGAGGGCGGTTCATCTCCTGCCTCTGCTCGCTCTTCATGCTAATTAGGAAAACTCTTCTGGAAATGAGTCTGGGGTCTTCAAAATAGGGGAAAGTTCACAGTACTAGCCAGAAGTGACTTGTTTTGCCCATCAGGGGTAGCTGTTGGTTCCTGGTTTCTTCTTGTAGTTGGTTGTCCAACAGATGGTTCATCTCTATCATTCCAATTAGGCCATGAGGCCTTTCACAGCAACATTGTTAATTAATTGCCCTTATCTTACAAGGTGTCTGCCTCCATGGCCATAAAACTTTTGGAAAGATAAGACAAGGTGTCATCTATCTTTTCCTCCCAAAGTAACAAAAACCAGACATTTAAGGCATAAAAAGGTCCTTTGTTCTGCTAAGGATGGGGGTGCACTTCAAGATTGTCACAGGTGTCATCAGCAAATTTGCTGATAGTACACTCAATTCCCTCATCCAAGTCATTGATGAATATATTGAATAATACTGGTCCCAGTACCGACCCTTGAGACACTCCACTAGATACAAGCCTCCAACTAGACTCTGCCCCATTGACCATGACTCTCTGGATTCTTTCCTTCAGCCAGTTCACAGTCCACCTCACTACCTGATCATCCAGTCCACACTTCCTCAGTTTAGCTGAGAGGATGCTGTGGGAGACGGTGTCAAATGCTTTACTGAAGTCAAGGTAGACCACATCCACCGCTCTGCCGTCATCTATCCACCTTGTTATGTCTTCATAAAAGGCTATGAGGTTGGTCAAGCACAACTTCCTCTTGGTGAAGCCATGCTGACTGCCCCTAATGACCCTCTTATCCTTGATATGCCTTGAGAAGGCACCAAGGATAAGGATTTCCATCACCTTTCCAGGGATGGAGGTGAGGCTGACCAGTCTATAGTTACCTGGGTCCTCTTTCTTGCCCTTTTTGAAGACCGGCGTGACATTTGCTTTCCTCCAGTCCTCAGGCACCTCTCCCATTTCCCAAGATGTGACAAAGACGATGGAGAGTGGTCTAGCAATGACCTCAGCCAGCTCCCTCAGCAGCCACGAGTGTATCCCATCTGCACCCATGGATTTATGAGTGTCCAGATTGCTAAATTACTCCTTAACCCAGTCCTCATCAACTAAGGCAAACTCCTCCATTGTCCTGACTTCCTCTGGGGCCTCAGGGGTACGGGGCTCCTCAGGACAGCCTCCAGCAGAGTAGACAGAGACAAAGAAGGCATTCAGTAACTCTGCCTTCTGTGTATCTTCTGTCACCAGGGCACCCACCTCATTCATCAGTGGGCCAACATTGCCTCTGGTGTTAGTTTTATCTGCCATGTATTTGAAGAAGCTCTTTCTGTTGTCCTTGACCCTTCTCGCCAGGTTTAATTCTAAGGCGGCCTTAGCTTTCCTAGTTGCCTCCCTACATCCTCTGACAACATCCTTATATTCTTCCCAAGTGGCCGGCCCCTCCTTCCATGATTTGTAAACTCTCCTCTTCCACTTGAGCTTACCCAGCAGTTCCCTGTTTAACCACGCAGGTCTCCTGGCTCCCTTCCTTGACTTCCTACGTGTCGAGATGCTCTGATCTTGAGCTTGGTAGAAGCAGTCCCTGAATGTTAACCAACTATCTTGGGCCCCTTTACCATCAAGCAGCCTTGCCCATGGGATTTCCCCTAGCAATTGTTGGAAAAGGCCAAAGTTGTCCCTACTGAAGTCCAGGCTTGCAATTCTGCTTGCTATTCTGTTCCTGCCACACGAGATCCTGAACTCCAACATCTCACGGTCACTGCAACAAGGCAGCCCTCAACCTTTACCGCTTCAACCAGACCCTCCTTGTTAGTGAGGATGAGATCCAGCAGTGCACCTCTCCTAGTCGGCTCCTCCACCATTTGCATCAGAAAGTTATCATCAATGCACTGGAGGAACCTCCCAGACTGAGGCTGGCTGGCTGAGTAGTCCTTTCAGCAAACATCAGGGTAGTTAAAATCCCCCATGACAACCAGAGCCTGTGACTGTGAGGCCACTCTGAGTTGCCCATAGAAGGCCTCATCAACTTCCTCACCCTGATCTGGTGACCTGTAATAGACATTCACAACTGTATCACCCCTGCCAGCCTGCTCCTTAATTCTCACCCATAGACTCTCAACTCGTTCCTCATCCGTGCCTGGACAGTACTCAATACATTGTAGTTGCTATCTCACATAAAGAGGAACTTCACCATCACACCTGGCTGGCCTGTCTTTCCTGAGAAGGACATAGTCATCCATGACCACACTCCAGCCATGTGAGCTGTCCCACCATGTCTCTGTAATTGCCACCAGATCATAAACTCCTGACTAAACACAGGTTTCTAACTCCTCCTGCTTATTCCCCATGCTGCAAAATGGTTACCTATGTTATCAAATGTCCTCAGAATGCAACACTGGGGCTACATGTTCTCTGCTGCATAATGTTAACAAATTCATTACATGTAAGTAAAAACATAATAGAAATGGTAAAACTGTTTTTTAGAGAGGATGAAGAAGAATGTCCACATGTGGAAACCCTGGAGAAATGAGATGACCAGTTATGAGGACAGCGTGTCATCAGAGTCAAAGCACATCTCCATTGAGCTAAGGAAAACAGAGGATAGCCTACATACACAATAAAAGAAAGACTTAAGGGATGAAGAAATTTTGGGAAAGAGATAGAGAACACTGGTTTGGTACCCTGGAACATCTAGATAAGAAAACAAAAGTCAGTGAGTAAATCCTAATAATCAGAGATGAGAAAAATGGAGATGAAGTGCTGTAATCACCATCAGATCTAAAAGAGAAATAAGAAAGCCTCTGTCTAAAGCAAACACTCTGGCCAATAAAAGAACCACTTAGGAGTCATGAGGTGGTCTCACCAGCTGATGTTTTTTGTCCAAAATATCATCGAATAAAATCTTGGGCAGATCTCTTCGATACAAGCCTTTTGGTGCCTGAATGCTGGACAAACCTCTGGGACAAGTTTTATGAGTTTGTAGCTAAGTTACTTTAAGACAATAAGATGGGGTTTGTTTTAAATGGGTCACCTTCCTCTCCTAGAAGACCTCACACTGAGAGTTGCCGCATTTTTGCTAGTGTCACAACAGAGCTTCTATCATAAATACATTAAATTTCACAGTGACAATAATTTATACTTGTCCTACTTCTAATCTTTCCATCGTCTTTGTACTATAGCTTGAATTCTGCTCCCCCATGTCAATCTTTTATCTTTCCCAAATGGTGTTTTTAAGAGTAGGACATCAACTCACTGTTTTTTTTTGTTTTGAGACAGACAGTATCTTGTTCTCAGGATACAAAGGGCAACCAGATATTGTTAGTAAAACAGATGTAATGTGACATCTCCAATCATTAGTTTTGTTTCTAGTGATGTTGTGTCATTACACTGATACCAGGATAAACTTTGTAATGCACAAAAAATAGTTTGGCTTATAACATGCAATAGCATTTATTGCCTCTGATGATATTAGATCCTTCATTGCTGTGATTAGGCAGCTTTAACACTGTTAGTCCTTGCACAATTGTTATTTTGTTTAAAAGTCTGAGAAGAGAGAAGTGTTTTTATTAGACAGAGGTTAATGGAATCATTTTTGTTTCCTATTTAAGGATTACGTATGAGTGGAGTGTTACATTGGTGTTACTCCATGGAAAGCCATTTTTGGAACAGTGTGTGTTTGTTTGGTCTCTTTTTTTTTCTTTCCTCCTTCAGTTACCAAGTGATATCTTTAACACAGTGACACAATCCCTCTGGATCATACCAGTCTATTACCATACTATACTTTTTGCAGATCTTTACTAAGCATACTTGAGATCCGCATTTTCCGCTTTCCACCCAGCAAGAAGTAATCCAGTCAACATTCTACATAAACTACCTCATTGGACTATTTTGATGGCTAGCTGGAAATCCATTGACATAAGAGCTCTTTTTTTTTTTTCAAAATCTGCCTGCCTTCATCCAGTTACGACACTACTTATTTTGAGCTCTCCCTTATCCATAAAATGAAAAGCACACTGGTGACAGAAATCTACAAGCTCAGAAACAAAACTTCTATTTAAATCAATGCTGATGTGTGGTTAAAAATATTGGATAAATTATTTCCAGATGTAAGAATTAAGGCAGATTGGAGATAGAAATAAAGACTGCAGAAGAATCAAGTTAATGTACATGGTTTATTTCAAAAGACAAAGAAAATATCTGCTTTAGAATAGCAACTTTTTAATCTGGATATGACATATATAAAAATTCAAGGTATGAACTTGAGTAATTTCACTAAAGAAAAATGATTCAGGCACCCAGTGTACCACAACTGATCACTCATCTTAGGCCCTATGTTTCCTTCCACCAGTGTCAACAGCAGAACTTTGGTTTTATTTGGAGATTTTCTAGTATAGAAATAATTGCTTTTACTTATGTATCTCATAACACAATTCTGGAACTCTAGCTACAGCATAGAAAGTTTGTATTTTAATGTAAACAGGTTAAACATATTTAATATAAAAAAATAGCCTACAAAGAATTGTGTAACTAACAGAATTGTTCAGCTTAATAGAACAGCAAAAGCATTAAATTAGCATATTCAAATTCTTTAAAAGCTTCAGATACATACCCTTGGGTATTTTTATTTGCTAATTCTTTCTAAGATTATGGATATTTATATGAGAATCAGATGTTTGGATAAGAATCAAAGGTATTAGTTCCCCATACAGTATTGAAAAGACTATTGGTTTTGGTTTATTACAGTTGTTAGATTGAATATTATAAAATGGGGACATGCTTTAGCTTTCTGGCTTTGTTTTACTGCTTTCTAAGAATATGTTTAAAAAATGGGTTTCAAATTATCTCTGTTGTCCTCATGCCAGCAGCTCTTCATAATGTATATACATATACTGACAGAAACCAAAATATCTTGCCCTCAGCAGGGATCAAAATATTACAGTACAGAGTTGCAGGTTAAGTACACTTCACAGTTCATAGTTAACTGCATTGTGGCTTTAGTCATACCTAAACACTGTAAAATGTTTTGGAAATAAATAAAGAAAGAAATAGAAATAGAAATAGAAGTGTGTTCATGACTTCAGGAGGAAAAAGTCAAGAATAAGTTTTAAAAATGAACTCTTTTGTTTGGAGATAAAAATGTTTCTATCAAAGACAGTATGAACTATATGTTTGAAATCTTCCTCAGGCCTGAATATCTTATTTCTACAAACATTTCAATTCAGAATTTTGACACTCCAAGTGACTTATGACTACCCTGGCAAGAGATGTATGAGCTACTTTAAATATGTCTAAGTATAATTTATAAAGCAGTTGCACAGAAAAACAGATTTCAGGTCTTATCACACACTGTACACAGATTTTTGTTATTTTTGTTATGCTTGATACCCACTGCCAACATTTCATCTGCAAATATCTCTCAAAGCCTCCAAAAATTGGTATACAACACAACAGATGCATCAGCATATCTTTAGATAAATTTATGATGTAGCCAGAACTGTTATTTCACTCTTCATGATTGCATTGTCACGTACTCATCCAGTTTCTATAATGATGTAGAGAATTCATAGCAATAAATTTCATTAGAAAGCACAGTTTTGAGGTTCCAAACTAATTAAACGGTTCTCTTGCATTGCATCTGTCTATAGTTATATTTTTCTCCAGTATCTGAAGCTACTCTTTCTCTTTTGATACTCATTATATATAATGGCAGGATCAAAACATTATTTTTTAAAGTTCAACATCAGTTAGACATTTCAGAAATCTGATAAAAAGCCAAAGCACATTCTATGTTTCTATTTAGAATTTTGTTCTATTAACATCCCTTTCCCTCACAAGAGATAGAGGATGCAGAATTATGAAACTTCTGTGGAAAAAAAGAACATTTTGTAGGTACACAAACACTTGCTTTGACCTCTGATATAGACACTATATTAAAGTCTCTAGTATTAGTCAAAATTAATAATAAATAATTTTACAAAAGAGTCAAAATGAAAGAGAAAATTCTGAACTTTCTCACTATAGCCACAATTCATACGAAATACAGACCTGTAAAACAGAAAGCTGATGCAAATCTGGAAGCCAATTGTAAAATATTGCTTTCACAGCAACACCTATAAATAAATTCCTATCAAATAAATAAAATACTATAATTCCAACTTTCAATTCAGTCGAAAACATTTCCTAGCATTACCTACATAGAAGACGTCGGTAACAAGGCTGGAGCTGTCACTATCAGGTTAGACAAAGCAATAGTCAATGTGATGTATTTCCAACAGCCAAAAAAGTACAAAATCTGTTAACACTGCTCCCAGGGAAAGATTTCTAAATTAACACATAATTCTCCACATAAAGACATTTGAACTAAGTACTGAAAGGGATGCTTAAATCAGCTCTTTGGGATATCAGAGTATTAAAAGGAATCAAACTTAGAAGAGGTTGAAGTTTGTCAAGAACAAATCAGTAAAAATGACACAGTTCAAAAAGTATGAAGAAAGTTGATGACAAAAGACTACAACAAGCACATCTCAGCAGCATTCTCAATCCACAGAAAATCAAGTAAGATACATTAACTTTTTTGTTATATGATAGTGTTAAACATCACAACAACTATGACTGTTTTTCCTTGAACAAAGTCAAAAATTTAGATAAAAGAGGCCACACAAGAAGAGCTAAGAGAAAGGAAGTAAGTAAACAGTAACCAAAATTAGGTCTGCAAAAATGTCAAAAATAAGGGGAAAAAAAAATCACAAAACTGTAATGAAACAGAGAGAAGATTAAAAAATTTTTGTGGATAATATAACAATATGCTGGTTAACAGCATGGTGATAAAAGGTTTTATGGGTATAATAAATTCCAAGTGAACTGTTAAGTTTCCACCAGCCAGGTAGTCTGCCCAAGAGAAACAATTTTAAAAGTTAGTAGAAGAGAAAATATGACAATTCAGAGAATACTTTCAAGGTCAGATAAACATATAAACATTTGAAAAAAAAATGTCTCTGGCAGATTTATCTCACAGAATAAGGCTCTGTAATATAGCACAACGAAAATATGAAAAGATGCAGTTAAATGATCAGTTTTTGAAAGGTACAAGAAAGAATAAGTTAATAGAAATACACTGAAAATTCACAATAATTAAAGTTACAAAACTCTAATATTTGAATCAGGAAAGCCTCTAAAACAATGATGTTTTCACTGTTAAAATAATCAAATTCTACGCAATTGTAGGACAGAATGAAGTATACTTCTCTAGGGAGAAAGTGTTTTACGTAATAATTTCAGACAGAACTAAGAAATGGTTATGGAGAAGCTTATGGCACTCTATTATTATGATTTAAATGATCATATATTAAGCAGGTATTACAAGAAAAGTAGGTAGGAAAGCAAAGTTACAAGCAGATAGGAACAAAAATTACTTATGTTAAACTTCATGTATTTCACTACAACATTTCTACACTTCTAGAAAACAGGATTCAAGGGTATAAAGGAGGATCCTGAGAACTGCTTACCTTTCAGCCTCACCTCTGTGCCTGGGAAGATCATGGAATAGATCCTCCTAGAAGCTGTGCTGAAGTGCATGGAGAAAAGGAAGGGGATTTGACACAGCCAGCATGGCTTCACCAAGAGCAAGTCCTGCCTGACCAACCTAGTGGCCTTCTGCAATGGAGTAATTACATCAATGGTTATGGATGTTGCCTATCTGGACTTCTGTAAAGCCTTTGACACAGTCCCCTACAACATCCTTCTCCCTACATTGGAGAGATGTGGATTTGATGGGTGGACTGTTTGGTGGATGAAGAACTGGCTGGATGGTCACACCCAGAGAGTAGTGGTCAATGGCACAATGTGTGGATGAACACCAGTAATAAGTGGGGATTTGTACTGGGACCACTGCTTTTTAACATCTTCATCAGTGACATAGACAGTGGGACTGAGTGCATCCTCAGCAAGTTTGCAGATGACACTAAGCTAAGTGGTGCAGTTGACAAGCTTAAGGGATGGGACGCCATCCAGAGAGACTTGGACAAGCTCGAGAAGTGGGCCCATGTGAACCTCATGAGGTTCAACAAGGCCAAGTGCAAGGTCCTGCATCAGGGTCAGGGCAACCCCCAATATCAATATAGGCTGGGGAATGAAGGGACTGAGAGCAGCCCTGTGGAGAAGGACTTGGGGGTACTGGTGGATGAAAGATGAGACACAAGCCGGCAATGTGCGCTTGCAGCCCAGAAGGCCAACTGTATCTTGGGCTGCATCAAAAGGAGCATGGCCAGCAGGTGCAGGGAGGTGATTCTGCCCCTCTACTTTGCTCTGGTGAGACCCTACCTGGAGTATTGTGTCCAGCTCTGGAGCCCTCAGTACAGGAAAGACACGGACCTGTTGGAGGTCCAGACGAAGGGCCACAAAAATGCTCAAATGGATGGATTGGAGTTGTTCAGCCTGGAGAAGGCCAATGGCATCCGGGGGTGTATTAGAAGGGGGGTGGTTAGTAGGTCGAGAGGGGTTCTCCTTCCCCTCTACTCTGCCCTGGTGAGACCTCATCTGGAATATTGTGTCCAGTTCTGGGCCTCTCAGTTCAAGAAGGACAGGGAACTGCTGGAGAGAGTCCAGCGCAGGGCCACAAAGATGATGAAGGGAGTGGAGCATCTCCCTTATGAGGAAAGGCTGAGGGAGCTGGGTCTCTTTAGCTTGGAGAAGAGGAGACTGAGGGGTAACCTCATCAATGTTTATAAATATATTAAGGGTGGGTGTCACGAGGATGGAGCCAGGCTCTTCTCGGTGACAACCAACAGTAAGACAAGGGGTAATGGGTTCAAGCTGGAACACAAGAGGTTCCACTTAAATTTGAGAAGAAATTTCTTCTCAGTGAGGGTGACGGAACACTGGAACAGGCTGCCCAGGGAGGTTGTGGATTCTCCTTCTCTGGAGACATTCAAAACCCGCCTGGACGCCTTCCTGTGTAACCTCACCTAGGTGTTCCTGCTCTAGCAGAGGGATTGGACTAGATGATCTTTTGAGGTCCCTTCCAATCCCTAACATTCTGTGATTCTGTGATTCTGTGAGAAGACAAGGCTCCAGGGAGACAGGATTGTGACCTTCCAGTACTTAAAATGAACTTATAAGAAAGATGGGGACAGACTTTATAACAGGGCCTGTTACAATAGGGCAAGGGTTAATGGTTTTAAACTAAAGGAGGGGAGATTCAGGCTAGACATGACGAAGAAATTTTTTACAATGAGGGTGGTAAAATACTGGAACAAGTTTCCCAGAGAGGTGGTAGATGCCCCATCCCTGAAGACATTCAAGGTAAGGTTGGATGTGGCTCTGGAGATCATCTAGTCCAACCCACTTGCTAAAGCAGGTTCACCTAGAGTAGATTGCACAGCAATGCATCCAAGCAGGTTTTGAATATCTCCAGGAAAGGAGACTCCAGAACCTCTCTGGGCAGCCTGTTCCAGTGCTCCGTCACCCTCAAAGTAAAGAAGTTTCTCCTCATATTCAGATGGAACCCCCTATGTTTCAGGCTGTGCCCATTACACCTCATCCTATCGTTGGGCACCACTGAAAAGAGTCTGGTCCCATGCTCTTGACAACTACCCTTGAGATATTTATAAGTGTAAATAAGATCTCCTCTCCTCCTTCTCTTCTCCAGGATGAACAGACCCAGCTCTCTCAGTCTCTCCTCATAAGAAAGATGCTCTAGACTCCTGATCATCTTCTTAGCTCTCTGATGGACTCCCTCCAGTAATTTCTTGTCCTCCTTAAACTGGGGAGCCCAGAACTGGACATAGTACTCTAAATGGGGCCTCACCAGGGCAGATGGGGGTATGGCCTCCCTTAACCTGCTGTCATACTCTTCCTAATGCACCCCAGGATATTGTTTGCCTTCTAGGTCACAAGGGCACATTACTGACTCATGGTCAACCTGTTGTCTACCAGAACTCCCAAGTCTTTCTCTACAGTGTTGCTTTCCAGCTGGTCAACCTCTAACCTGTACTGGTGTCTGGGGTTATTCCTCCACAGGTGCAGGACCCTACACTTGCCTTTGTTGAACTTCATTAGGTTCTTCTCTGCTCAGTCCTCCAGCCTGTCCAGGTCTCACTGAATGGCAGCACAGCCTTCTGGTGTGTCAACCCTTCCTCCCAGTTTGGTATCATCAGCAAATTTGCTGAGGGTGCACTCAGTCTCTTCCTCCAGGTCATTGATGAACAGGTTGAACAAGACTGGACCCAGTACTGACCTCTGGGGAAGCCCACTATCTACAGTCTTCCAACCAGACTCTGCACCATTGATCACAACCCTCTGAGCTCTGCCATCCAGCCAGTTCTCGATCCATCTCACCGCACACTCATCTAACCTGTACTTCCTGAGCTTACCTATGAGGAGGAGAGACAGTGTCAAAAGCCTTGCTGAAGTCAAGGTAGAAAACATCCAATGCTCTTCCCTCATCTACCCGGACAGTCATAGCATCATAGAAGGCTACCAGGCTGGCCAAACATGATCTCCCTTTGGTGAACCCATGCTGACTACTGAAAACCTTCTTTTCCTCCATATGCTTGGAGGTGATGTCCAGAACGAGTTGTTCCATCACCTTTCCGGGAGTGGAGATGAGGCTGACTGGCCTGTAGTTTCTTAGGTCATCCTTCTTACCCTGTTTGAAGACTAGAGTGACATTGGCTTTCTTCCAGTCCTCAGGCACCTCTCCTGTTCTCCATGACCTTTCAAAGATGATGGACAGCAGATTAGCAATAATATCTGCTGGCTCTCTCAGCACTCATGTGTGCATCCCATCGGGACCCATGGATTTGTGGATATCCAGTTTGCCTAAATGATCTCTAACCTGATCCTCCTCACCCAAGGGAAGGTCTTCCTTTTGCCAGACTTTCTCTCCTGTCTCTAAGGTATGGGATTCAGTAACTCCATCTTCTTTGTATCATTCGTCACCAGGGCACCCACTTCATTCAGCAGCGGAACTACATTTTCCTTAACCTTCCTTTTGCTGCTGCTGTATTTGAAGAAGCCCTTCCTATTGTCTTTGACATCCCTGGCCAGATTTTCTTCCCAGTGGAGCTTGGTCTTCCTCACCACATCCCTGCATACTCTAGCAGCCACCTTATATTCCTCCCAGGTGGTCTATCTCTTTTTCCACATTACATAAGCATCCTTCTTCCACCTGAGTTTTGACAGAGCCTCCTCACTCAACCGTGCTGGCCTCTTACTCCCTTTACCTGATTTCTTGCTCATAGGTCTTGAGCTTGGAGGAAGTGATGTTTGAAAATAAACCAGCTCTCACGGACAGTCCTGCCTTCTAGAGCCCTAAACCATGGGAATCTTCCAAGCAGGACCTTGAAGAGGCCAAAGTTTGCTCTGCTGAAGTCCATGATTGTAATCCTGTTTATTGCACTGCTTCCTCCACGCAGGATCCTGAAGTCCACCATCTCATGGTCACTGCACCCAAGCCTGCCCCCAACCCTCACATCTCCAAACAGTTCTTGAAGTTATACACTGTACTAAACTCACACAGAAAACTCAGTTTGCAGATTGCAGAAAGTAGACATTTGAAATACTTGAGATTTCTGAGTATTTGCAAGTCACAGTTTCAAGAGTAGTTAAAACGCTTATTTCTCTATGATCCACAATACTACCAGCAAGCTCTACTTCCATTTCACTTTAGAAATTTTCAAGAATTAATGTGCAATATCCATCTATGAAAAATGAAGGCAATTTATATAAATATCAGATTTAGACCAATATCAGACAGTAAGCACTTGAATTTCACAGATTCCAACAAAAAATTTCTACATTAAGGTACTTTTCTAATAATGTTATAGGCATTTTTGAAACACAATCAATATTGTTAAGTGTTTTAAGAAGAGATTTTCATTATCTGATGAATGTTGACTTGCATCTTTGGAAACCCAGACCCCAGCTTTTCCTTATTTCTTAGAGGCTCTTCAAGATCAGAAAGAATTGTGATCTTCACCCTGTGCTGGAAATGGGTTTTGGGTGCATCTGTGTATGTTAGTTTGACTGATCCACTTGAAATCTGATTGGGCTCTAACACATTATCACCTGTATTACTTATGTGAAAAATAAGTTTAATTGTTGCAAAGATCAGATGCCAAACGTCAAGTCACAGCTGTTCACTGAACAGATGGGAAAGGTTATGGTATTTGAATATTTCATTATTAGTGAGACAGGTCACAAAACAAGCCATAAATCATATGTTTACAGGTACTTTATTTGATGTAAAATATGAGGTATTTTTGGTTTTGCATCTTGAAAGTTTTAATCACTGACAAAGCCAGTCATCTTCACACTGAAAATATCATTAGTGTGCAAATTATATCTCAGAGCAAACGGACACAGCATAAAATACGGTGCCTGATGCCTTGGGTATTTTTTTAAAGACACATGTAAATCACATATTTACTAATATTTATTATATACCATGTAACTAGTATATATGATACCACCTGTGAGAGGAATAAAATGTTCTTTTTTTTCAGAGTCCAAGGGGATGTGGGTATCCTACAACACTCTGTCCGTAAGAGTTAAATGCCTCCTTATTAAAGCGATCAAGTATTGTACAGAACTTCTAGAAAAAACTCAGTAAGGCTGATTTCTATTAAGTTTTCTAAGACTTTTGTATGAACTTAACAAAGAAAAACTGAGGTTGCCAGTTAGTTATAGACATATGGTCTCTGGTACTTAGTGAGCTGCAGTAAAAGAGAGATATACTGTTTGTAAGCAATGAAGCTTAAACAGCAAGAAGATATAAATTTGACAGGAGGAGAAATTTTCCTTGCACCAAGGACTGAGAAAAGGACAGGGGAAAAAAAGAAAAACAAATACCACCATGTATTACGAAACCGACTTTTATTATAGGGGCCCCTTTAACATGCTGACTGTGTCCAATCCTGATCTAATCCCCATCTAGATGGTAAAGTTAATTGTTTTAGGAACTGACCACTTGATTTGTATTTTCACTACATGTGGCTTCATCACCTTATCACCCTCAAGCTGAACAATCCTGTCTTTGCTCATCCTAATTTACACTCATGGTAAGCATAGTAATAGAATAATATTGCATTATGTGTAGTTCACTCTCACAAAAGTGTACATATCCATTTATATTTTTACTATTGCCTAGGGATAACACTGAGAAAATGTACTTATGATTTTTTCCTATTTCTTTTTTTAAGCTTTCGAAAGAAAAATACTAATGTTAGCATACTACAGAAAACACATAAAAGAAAAAATGTAACATCATACATACGAGAAAATAAGAAAAATAATGCACAGAGGCTGTTATCCAAGTTTCTGTTATATAGTAACACAGGACTGAACTGCAGTAGGATCTGTAACAGAAAGAGAATTTAAAACACAGAAAAGCTATAAGCCATGGATACTAAATTTAGGATTATAAAGCATTTCCTGTCATTAGCTAAGACAGATGAGATAAATCAGTTGAGCTCTACTGTTATACCAGTTCTTTACACTTTGATATCTGATCTGTGCTTTCATTCCACTTTTTTGTATTTACTCAGGTTTTTTATTCTATTAAAAAAGTGACTGTGAAAAATACAAAATTATTACTTCAACTCTACAAAACCCAGAAAACTTGAATCATAAATAACCTAGCTTCCTAAAGCAAGGACCACTTCCTCCACAGTGCATCCAGAGATGTAATTGCATGAAAGACTGAAAATAAGGAACTTTATGGTGAAAATGTACCATCAACAATTTTGAGTGCAAAATAGGAATGGGATACAGTGAGAAGAATACTGATAGAAAATGGAAGTTCTGAAGCGTGAAGTTCCTCTTCATAAGAAATCAAACTTAAAAGGGCCTACTTTGAACACCTTGACCCATAACAAATTCTGCATTGTGATAAAAACTACTAAGACCTCAATGTCATAATTGTTTAGCTCAATTTTCAAAACCAACTTTAAGAAAATATAAAATTAAGTTTCCACAAGTTTTGTTAGAACAGGTGACTGAGACATTGGATTTTCAACACACCTTTCCCTTCTCATCTTGTTCATTTTTCTCTAAGTCTGACATAAAATTCTTCATATTATCGCCAAAACACTTCAGGAAGTGAGGGCTGAAGAGAACAAAGGTGAATTAAAGACTAAAAAGCAACTATTTTTCCAGATAACTTAAAAATCTGAATCCTGCCAGAGCTCCAAACTTGATTTGGAAAGCAAAATCCACCTTGTGCTTAGGACCACACCTTTGACTTCCACAATCTTATCAGTTATATGATATTTATTGTTTGTTTGTTCTGTTTTGTTTTGCTTTTCTATAATGGCTGATGGATGAGAAACCACAAAATCTCAAAAGAGGAAGAAAGACATGGCATTACACACATGCCTACTTTAGAGTCCTTCAGCATGCTCAGAAGGCATTGCCACACGACGTCACCTTGGGCTCTAGTGATAGGACTCAGACTATTGTCCTCATAATAATCTGACTTAATGTACAAGAGATCATTAGAAAAGAAGGCAAAATATTTGTGGAATAAATCAAAATATGATATTCATGTGCCATACAATATAGAGGCTATATAATATTTTCCCAAAATACTTTAATAGTCTAAGATTTCCTCAAGGAAATGCAACCATTTACCAACTTGTCTCTGTAAAATACTGTCTTTTTTTTAATATTTGACCTTCATATGAAAACAACCTAACATGTTGGTTTGGAGTCAGCAGAAATCTGTTATTTCTGTTAGGAAAGTGAAAAGCATCCTACCTTCTCTTTAAAGGTACTCCACTAAAAGGAGTGAACTAGCATAGAACAAAAAGTGATTTACTGTTTGGCCATTAAGGTATAAAGAATGCATCACATTTGCGTTGAATGTATTCCAATTGCTGACACTATGCCTCGGCTCACTGTCGTAGATAGGATAAAAAACATGTCTCAGTAAAAAGTTTTTGAATATTCTGGTCAAATGTCAAAATTTTTTAGCTATAAACAGGAAGAATTCTGAGTGAAAAAATAATAAAGTAATGGTGGAGAAGAAGTCTATTTTGGATATCTTATGAAACAACTGTATGTTTTTCTTGTTATCATCTTCTCTTAAAGATGTGTCTCCTCCAATATAGACAACTGAAGAGCTCCTTCACTGTCAGTATAACTTGAATGAGTGTGTCACCTCAGAGAATACCTGGTAGCAGCAAAATTTAGCTAAAGAGACAATTGTTGCTTTCACCTCAGATGGTCTACAGCAACAGCAAACATAAAGATCTGTTCTCTGGGATATTGGTTTTTTGCCTTTCTACTAACATACAACATGTAATGCCAAAATCAGAGGAATCAAAACATTCTGTAAAAATCAAATACCCTCCTAAGAATATAAAAGGTAGCGTAATATATTTGCTTTTCTGACCCACAGAAGACCAAGGTAAGAGCAATCAGAGATGACTGAAACATTGGAATAACTGAATAACTGAATGACAAGGGGGTTTTCTACCCTTCTACATAAAAGAAGATAGCTGTTTCTCCCAGCATCAGTCACTCCTACTATGCCTGTGTTAAAACTTTATATTTGATGACAGCAATTTCCTGCAAGGCAGCTTGGCTTTCGTATTTTCCAACACTGAAGAGTTAAATTTTTATTTGGTAATGCATTTTAAAGTGTGTATAGAGGTTTCTTAGCTTTTCTACTTTAGAAAAAAATAGACAATGAAGGATCACAGAAGCAGAAAATATATTGCATTTTAAAATCAGAACAGTCATACATTTTACTAAATGTGTGCATCCTACTCATAAATTTCAAATACCAGTTTATGGAATGCTAGACATATTAAGTACTGGAGAGAAGGAGTTATATCTTACATTCACATTTGAACAAGTTTTCTGGTCACGTGTGACAGATAAAGTTCAGTAAAACCTTTTTCTACAGCCATATCCAATTTCCAGAGACTCACTTATTTGCCTACACTAGCATTTCTGGGGAATGGTGCTTGGGCTGACAAGCCACACAGTATGGATAAACTTAAACTCTTGATTACAGTTGGCACACCAAATCCATAATCAGTTTATCAAGTTATTAATAAGTATTTGAATTAAACAATAGAAGTATTGTCATACTTAAATTCCTTGTGTCGATTTTACTTCTGTTTTACTTTGCAAACGGAGCAAGACTTGTAAACTTATGGCTCTATGCAGTTTAAAAATATTTGTTTTCATAATGAAGATGTTTTTGACAATAGTAATGTGAGTTGAATTGGGATGAATCCTGTTAATATTTGCTTAACTGCAAAATTTTATGTTTTTCCAAACTCACTTATCATCTAAAGAAAACTCAAGGGAAAATAAGATAAACGAACTTGAAGTTTAAAATCATAATGTTTTTGCTTTCAATTTTCTTCAAATTGTTTTGTATTGTTTTTTAATTTGGAAAAAATACGTTCTTCATATCTTTTTGAGTAAAATTCTAATTTTTAACTCAAACTTTTAAGTAAATTCACATGAATTAAAACAGCACTTTGCAGAACCATATGGTGAAATTTTAACTATATGAATGCAACAATCTAAATAATAAATTATGAGCCACTTTTTCTTTGTCCTTCAGTTTCTTGCCTTTAAGTTTTGTCTGTGAGTGACTTTTTATATGAAATACTACCAACAAAGTTATATCAATCAGGATTTCAAGACAAATATTATAAATATTTGCTGGCTTTAATGATATTCATTGCAATGATACTCATCACCTTAACTCATTTATCATCGCAAGCACTCCAAATATATTCAAATACATATATCTTCATAATTGATTAACATGTTTCTGGTCAGGATGCCTCACAGCAATTCCATCTCTTTTTCACTTACTCACTAGACCCACACTTACTGTGATTAATATAATCTTGAATATCAAAATATGTTCATGCCATAAATACAGCACTGATATAAAGGAAGCTACTTATTTCCATAAGATTTAATCCAAAAATGAAATGTACTCTCTTCAGGATTACTTAGTTTTAACTGTTTCTTTCTTGCATAGTCTTTCCTTTTTTAAAAAATATTAGATATACATAGAAAATAAAACTATTGACTTTATTCCCTAGCAGTAAGTGTAGAGGCTTAGGCCTTCACTTTTACCTTATTAATGTTTTGGTGAGTTGGTTTTTTTTCCTTTTCTTTGTTGGACTTTTTTTCATTTTGTTTTTAAATCTCCAACTTTCCATTTTAATATTTAATTCCTGTTTTAACATTTAGTTTTACTTTTCTTTTGAGAAACAGTTGATCACGACTAACAGCTATCCTCTTAATCCTTTGATAGAAGGTACTATTACAATGTGGAAATATTGTAAAAGAGAAATTATTTAGAATTTAAATCCGTTTCTGTTCCCATGAACAGCTTGAGTTGCGAAAAATATATGGAACAATATTGTCCTGTACTTGAGTGCATTTCTAACAGAAAACGCAGAGAACATTAATTGGTGAGGCTGAAGTTAACAATCCTGTTACAATAACAGTATCTACAACGAGAACAGAACTTGTCAAACACTGTCCCATCAAACCCTGGATTTGCTTTACATTTACCCTGTTCCTTTATATTATCTCCAGAGCATTAACTGAAAGTGCTTGCAGAAACCACAGAGAAAATATGTAAAATGTGCATACTTTTGCACAAAAAAGTGCTGTATAAAGGCAGTCCTTCTTCCACTCCAAGTATGTTTTGCCTGTAATCACTACTAAGTGCAATTATGTGACTATACACATATAAATCCATGATAAGCACAGATCAATGACTGTGGCAGATGCACTCTCTCTGCCCACCCCCTTCCTCCTCCCCCAGAAGCAACAGAAACTTCTAGGCTGACGGATCACTGCAGTCATGCACACATCCCTTGGTTGACAGACAGGGCCTTTGACCAATGAGACACCTTCGCTGAGAGAAGTTTCTGGACCACTACCATAAACGACCACAGGTCAGATTCAGCTAGGGTATAAATAGAGCCCGCTGAAGACCTCCTTTGGGTTTGTCTTCCTTGGAGCAGTGGGTGTGCAGTTGAAGACTCTCCTCCATAGACTGGCCATCTAAGGAACATTCCCTGGGGATTGAGACACTTTCCCAACCTGCTAAGTGATCTTCTGGGTATCCTTGAGGATTGTCACTTTGAAGCAGAGTGAGAAGATGCACATTTTGAATCATAATTCTAGAGTTTCGGGATCTGATCCCCTTGAGTTTGAGTTACTTGTGTAGTAACTGAACTCCTAACTAGTATCTGAACCTGTGTTGTATAATGTTGTCGGAGTGCTGAATAATTTTGGATAAACACTTTATAGTTGGTTCTCTGCTAAACAGCTCTTGTTAGAATAATGTCTGTCTGGAGATTTTTGCCTGTCTAGATTGACATTTGAGGTGCCTCTGTGACAATGACTCCTGTGTATATTAGCTTCAGTTGAACACTGCTGTATTGGATTGAACCCCGGAATCACCATGATCTTGTTTTCAAAGCCAGCTTGTGTACGTAAAGAGCTCTAGCATGTGCTTTGACATAGAGGTACCCGTAGTTAAATAATGGTATTGTACATTAACTACAGGGTGTTTCAAAAAGATGGACCCAATTTCAAAGCAGTTGTGGGGTTGCCATCTTAGAGGCTGTTTGTGCACTGGGAGAGGTATCTAGCAGTAATCATTTGGAACTCTATGCCCTGCCCTTTCAAGTGGTAAGAGTTTCATTCACGGGTGGTCCATGGTTGTAGAGATATAGTGATTTCAAATTGGGTCCATTTTTTGAAACACCTTGTAATTTGTTTGATAAACCCAAGGGCCACAGAAATAATAGCTCATGTATTCTACTAGTACCTACACTATCATACATGGTTTTGTAAAATCTTTTAACCATCAGATACATTAATCTGTAAATGTGTACTAAAGGACACATTAAGGTGTGCATGCTAAGCTGGAACATGTCACTTCATAGTAGGTTAGAGTTTAAGAAAACTGGTGAAAATTCATGCTCTTATTTGTATGAAGTCAAAATTAATTTTCTATACAGTAAGTGGCTAACATTCATTTCAAAACATGACTATGTAACTTCAAAAATTATTAAACTGTAGTGATATGGTCTCTTTCTCTGCAGTGGCTGGTAACAGGAAAGTGTTATTTGAGTGTAGTAACTCTTGTCTAAGATCACTTTCTAATTAGTTTTTCTTGAGATATAGTAAAACCAGATTAGCAGGTCATATTTTAAGCCAGTATTCCCTGTGCACCCCTCCATTGCTCCCATTTGAGATATTTTTCTCAAAATTCGTTCACCAATACAGAACTTGTGCATAAACTATCGAGAAGTTATCATGCAAAATTATTTATTATGCATTAAAAAAATATATCAGAAATAAGACTACTCATTTTTACAGTGACACACGTATAACACAAGATACTATGAAATTAATAGGAGTGTTCAGGAGTGTCTACTCCAATAGGACACTCTGGGAAGGAACCGTAGCAATGGATGGAGGGGTATGTGTAGCACCTTTTCTGACCTGTACAACAAAAGCACATAAAACTGACAACTGCACTGAGACACCTCTGTGAGGAGACTTATTGTCTGTTCTGGGTGTAGGACTGATAGATGTGATGTAACAGACAATGAAAGCCTTGCACGGCATATTCAACTTGCAATGGAAAATGACCACTTGTATTCACACTGGCAAAGGACTAGGTTTTGCCACATTGTTTTAAACTACAAACAATCCTGTCAACATACTTCGGGGCTAAAATATTTTTGGCAGGAGTTTGCTTTACCTCAAACACTCTTAAAGTTCTGGCATGCTTTTCTATTAATAACACAATAAAAGAAAGTGCATATATTACAGACCAAAATAGTTGTTTCAAGCCTCATGTACAAGATCAATGAATCTGTGGCTATGCATATTTAAGCAACATGGTCAACGATAATGGACAGTAATGGGTCCTAAAACAATATAATCCAGGATGTTCTAATGGGCAAGAGGGGAAGGATGGAAGATTTATAAACTACTCTCACTAGCAAAAAAGCAAGACTATTTAATCCATTAATCTTAGTGACTTTTAAAAGAAATAGGTTAAGCTAAATGACCAACTACACTTTCCTTGGTTAGATAAGGAAAACTTGTTTTCCTGGTGTCTCTCTGAACTGGTCAGGCTTCACTGCATTTCATGTTTACAAACGCATTTCTAATATGTTGATAGCCCATCTATTTCTGTTTACACTCTTAGTTAAGCACATGCTTAGCCAGGCTTCTCTGTACAGCTATCTACTCTCCAGGAAAGCAATAGTTCATTAATCTGACTCCATCTAGCCAAAGCTGGGCAGGACATTTTGCCCCTTCTCGCATCATGGTTTGTAGTGTTCCTTCTTCAGGATGGATAAGGACTTTTTACTGTTGACTGTGTTGCAGGTACAATCATGTTCAAAGCAAATTAGTTACTGCAATTTGCTGAAAGGAATGCAGTAGAGTTAAAAGCAATTTTTATGAGTTTGAACCCTTATATATTCAACTCTTTCAAGATACCCAATGACTACAACCATCTTTACAGTCAACAGAGTCACATTCCACAATCGATTTTCTCGCTAATACAGGGTGGGGGATAGGTAATTTTTATTATTTATATAAAAGTAATATATGAAGTCTTATTTAATGTTCAGCTGAATATCTCCAATAATGTATATGTTTTCTTTAAGCATTTGCTTACAATGTTTCCTTTTGTAGTATTGACTTCAAGGCCCATACCCAGGAAGCAACTATTAAACAGAACAAAAAGAATAAAAATGAAAATTATGGTAATATAAATTGTTGGCACAGAAATAACTCACTTTAAAATTACTTTGCAGTTGAAAACCGGGCCTTGCTGAATCTAGAACTGAAATTAACCAAAATCAAAATCTTTGAAACATAACTCCTTATAACCTCAGGCTAAATGTCCTGCTGAACAAGCAGGCAGGAAAACTTCTATCAACTGGAGATGGCTAAATTACTCAGAAATCCATTGAGAGAGAGCAAAACTGCATTCCTCCACTTGAAGAGAGAAACCTTCACAATTCCAAACTAATGCTATTTCCTAGTTCAATATGGAAAGAGTTTAAGGAACAGAGACAGACAGACACAGGCAAAAGTGTTTGCAGTACACTGTGAAGAGGATCATTAAATGAAATGTATCCAAGAACTAATTGCTGACTTGTGTTTGCATTTCCATTCTGACCTGTGTGCTTAATTCAGTATGAGATAATAGGATGAACTCTCCATGTAGCAAGTGGGCACCTGAAGATGAACAAAATTAAAGCAGTCTCTTCATTACCTTCTTTTCATTATCTTTATGGGCGTAATCTAAAGACATTTGGGACAGGAGGAGAAAAATAAATCTTTGCTTATACTACCAGCATTTCCAAGGGTTGCATGCTGGTTTATTTTTTACAAGCTTCTCCCTAGAGAAAGTATTAGAAGCTTATCCTTCTCAAGAGCACAATACCATGAAACTTTCAGGAAGATCTGCCATTCTTTGGCAGGTTTTTTCAGAATGAGAGAGCAGTTTGATCCTCATTTTAGTGGTATTTCATAGCACTGCAAAGCTCTGTTAGTAAGTTATAATGGAAACTATTAGGATGCCAAATGGAGGATTATCTTTTCTTGATTATGATCTCTGCAAGAAGCATGGGTAAAGGAAACTTTAAAAATCAAATGCCTCGCTTACTTTCAAGGGCCCAAATATAATTTAAAAAGAAAAATAAAATAAAAAGCTTTTGTAAGGTAACTTTTCATTTAGGTCATAACTGATCCAAGTTTTCCATAGGAAAAAAATAAAAATGTTATATAACAACATTGTACAAGCTTTATATCAACAACACAAGTATTTACAAAAGCAAGAGAGGAAATGAAGCCTTCATTTTTTAAGCTAATGTGTTTTGTTTATTGTAATCTGAAAGCATCTGGAGGGAGCACTTTTGCATTATAGGAAATTTATTCTAGATTTGTTGGGATTGCAAAAAGCTTTATGCTGTTTATAAACGTTTAGCTCTTGACAATGATTACTGGCCTTTATCTAATGTACTCTGAGGACACAAGATTCCAAAGTGCATGCTATAATGCTCGAGTACAGGTAGCTGGAAAATTAAAAACAATGCACTTCCTGTGTTTTGTTCCAGGCATCACGAAAATATAAACATGCAGCTGTGGTGCAGCATTACAGTCTTACAAGTAAATTACTCTCATTTTCTTCAAAATGAAAAAATAACTGAAACATTCTAACATATAAAACAAGCAAAAGATCATGATGGTATTTTTTACTGATTTTATATAAAAACCTATACTAACGTACAGAAATATTTTTAATTATAAATTCCTGTAGATCAGAGTTTGCAAACCCACTAGAAATGTTTAGATTAATGTATGTTCTACATAACTATAGGAGTATAACAATTTTGTATGAGAATACTAAAGCATGCAATACAGGCATACAAGGAAATTGAAGATAAAACTTGATTTATCTGACTGAGCTGTCCGTTACTTTGGCAGGTGAGAGCATCCTGGTATAAAACAATGCTAAATTTGCACAGTTAAGAACAGTGAAGACCAGTCTATAAAAATATCACGTTAGTGGAAAAGATTCTTGAACATCATACTGAAGGAGATAAAAAAATCATAGAATCATGGAATAATTTTGTTCAGAAGAGACCCTCAGTATCATCAAATACAACCATAACATAAGTCTAGCACTAAACTATGTCCCTAAGAACCTCGTCTAAATGCCTTTTAAACAACTTCAGGGATGGTGACTCCACCACTTCCCTGGACGGCCTGTTCCAATGCCCGACAAGAATTTTTTCCTAATATCCAATCTAAACCTTCCCTGGCACAACTTGAGGCCATTTCCTCTTGCCCTATCACTTGCTACTTGGGAGAAGAGACCAACACCATCCACGCTACAACCTCCTTTCAGGTAGTTGTAGACAGCGATCAGGTCTCCCCTCAGTTTCCTTTTCTGCAGGCCAAACAGCCCCAGTTCCCTCAACCTCTTCTCATCAGACTTGTGCTCCAGACCCCTCACCAGCCTCATTGCCCTCCTGTAGTACCTCCTGTAGCCTCTCTCTAGTACTTCAATGTCCTTCTTATGATGAGGGGCCCAAAACTGAACACAGTATTCAAGGTGCAGCCTCACCAGCACCGAGTACAGTGACACAATCACTTCCCTAGTCCTGCTGGCCACACTGTTCCTGATACAAGCCAGGATGCTGTTGGCCTTTTAGGCCACCTGGGCACACTGCTGGCTCATATGCAGTGAAGTGGAAGTCTCTACTATTGAAGAAAGTGTCTTTTAGTCAGATCAATATTTGCAGACCAGAACAGATTTTAAACATTTGCTTCATCTACTGCCTACAGTCATGACTGAAGTAGAGGTATTCACTTTAAAAATTCCCATGTATTGTAAGCATCAAATGGCATACTCTGGGAAAAAGGCCAAAAAAAGTTTTACTTCCCACACAAATAATTCTGGCATCTGAATTCTGAGGCAAATACAGTAAGATTATGCAATATTGCATAATTAATGAGATATTTCTCCTAGTGTTTATGCACTGAAAGATGAAGGCACTGAAAAACAACTCAAGAAACAAAAGATGAGAAGCAACAGGCAGTTCAGAAATCCATATCAGTCAAGGAGTGAATAGCTCTCTTATTATGCTGTGATATTGATCATATGAAAAACAATGCATTATGTCAGGATGTTGGAAGTGTCATTTCAGAGTAAGCATGACAGAAATTTTGAAAAGCTAGTAAAGTATATTTCAAATGGTTTTGAGTGTAGTGTGCAAATCACATGGAAAATTGTAATGTATTTTCATTACACAAAAAGTGCAAAAAAAGAAAAAAAATATTACTGAAGCCTACAGAGAAAATTAAGCACATTTACAGAAAATCCCAGTTTAGAGTTATAATTAAAATAAAATTAATCAGAAAATCAATTTCACACATAGCAAAAGGTATCACAGTTATGAGGTATCCTGCATGACTCATAGCTAAAGAGAAATTTAACCTTGACCTGAAGTAACCCTGTAGCTCCTTAAGCGAGAAGCTGCATCAGCCATACACAAAATCATCAGGCAGTCATCACAGTGACAGCAGACCTTCTTGTACCATGAAATTCATATAACTGTATTCAGATGCACACATACACACATATATGAATATATGAGTGGTAGTTATGTGAATTATACATAGATATAAATGTATACACATATTCATATACATGACTTCCATCAGGCCACTTCTCTGGTGGTGGTGGGCAGAGGCTCCAGCAGCACCTCGCAGAGGTGGGCACCAGGGCCAGCCTCCAGCCCTGACAGCTGCTCCCAGCCAAGGCTTTGCCATGGGGCCTGGCCTGAGCAGCGGCCACTGCCATGTCACAGCCTGCCTGGACCTGCACCTCCTACGCGCTGATCTTCACTGTGAGTCTGGCGAGGCACTGGAACGGGTTGCCCAGAGAAATTGTGGATGACCTGTCCCTGGAAGTGTTCAACACCAAGTTGGATGGGGCTTTGAGCAACCTGGTCTAGTGGATTCTATGATTCTATAATCTGCACCTGACTCTGTCCCTGTCCCCAGGGAGGTGACAGATGTCCAGGGCCAGGTCTGGCCCAGTGCCCCCAGACTGCCCTGCTCCTGGCTGGGGTGGTCAGACAGGCCCTGGCTGACAGGTCCTGCCCTGACCCACTGGGGAACCCCCAGCAGTTCCTGGACAAGTTAAAAATTCAACATGTCCGTTCAATAGATATAATTAGAAACATCCAGCTTCCTGAATGTCGTTTTGCTCTATTCACACTGTCAGTTTCATAGGTTGCCGCAGCTCATCAACAAATAGCTCAAAATAAATGTAATTGTGGATGACAACAGGACAATGGCAAAATTAGTGCTTGTAATCTGAACCCCTGGGACACAAGCCTTCCTGTACTGTGTAATTGTCAAAGGACCACAACAACATTCTGGTTTTGCCACAGCATCCACCAAGTCTCATATCAAACTGAAATACTCTAATTTAAACACGGACATGGTATATCTAAACAAGTTTTATTACTGTCAACTGCAATGCATGAGACTAGAGGTTAAACAAATTCCTACTTATAATTTCCAAAGCAAAAGGAAAATGCTAACACTCAGTGGAGAATAAATTCAGACAGGAGAGTAGAAAAGGAAGAGGAAGTGATTTCAATAGGTATTAATGAAATAGTTTAAGGATAGGTCCCATGGTCCTAATTACAGGTTTTAAAGAATAACTGTCATGACAACAATAGTTTTCAACATATAAAATTCCAATTCGCTAGCATTGTTTGAAAGGGAACGAACTTCCTCTTTTTACTCTACCGCATATGTACAGTTTACTTTTTGTGTAGCTGTTCTCACATTTAGTAATCGAACATGTCTTCTTTAGACAAGCTGTGAATGAACAATGGAAAAAACCTTTATTTTATGTACAATTAATTTAGCTGCCCGCACAATTAAAGTATTTCTTCCCTCACTCACACTGAAGTAATTGATTTATACCAGCAGAATAAGCAGGAAGACATGGCCTTATTTAATTTAACTCCACTTTTAAAGTCCTTCAAGATAATTTTCATCTGCTACCTAGTTTACTTCATCAGAAAGTACCTCCAGAACCAATCAAACATTCTCCATCAAATTATGTGTACAGTAAGTGTAGTCAGCAGATTTTTTACTATTTCTTTAAATTGCTGTGAAAGTAGAATAGTGCACTAAGAAGGCCACAATAAGAATTAGGCACCTCATCTTAGGGTTTTCAGTTGCAAAACTCTGAGTTGCTAGAGAAACACCTAACAGAGAAATAAGTTTTCATAAAACTTCCGGAGTGCCTCAGCCTTCGGTGACATCTTCATGGTACCTCATGCTGTAGTAAAGAAGGCCCAGTGCTTTAGAGACACACTGCAACTCATATGAGCTATAATGTTGATGGAGTAATGCATCTATCTTTAGAAAATCATGATTTAGATTAGAATGTATTTACTCATATTAAACAAACAAACAAACGAACAAAAAGCTTAGCACAATCTATAGTACCTTCCCCTCTCTATCCTAATTAATTCATGATAGTAAATGGAAGAATTTGGGCTTATCTAAATTTTCATTTTTCTCTTTCAGTTCACCTTCAAGAAACCTATTGAACATTTCTGATCATGGTTCAAGAAGCAGTACAAATAAAAAAAAAACAACACATTTTAGGCATATACTTTTGCAATACTTTGGTTCGATTAAAAAGCCCATACTTTAAATGCCGCATCTTAAAACATATGTCTAACAATCAGTGCCCTAAGACTTTACTACACTATAATTAAAGCACTGCAGACTGAGATTTTTATTCTCTCTCCAGTAACTTATTAGCATGCTTAGTTTTCCAGTAAAATCTCCATTACATTTAAAACTGAACAGATATTTCCTAGTTTCAGAGTCACAACAATGTGTTAGCAATGACTTTTTCAGTCTCTGCTAACTTTTTCAGTTCTTCTTGATTTAGTGGTTACTCAAAGACTCATATTGCAGTCTCGTCCATGAAATTTTAATTAACAAAATGCTGGAAGACTGGCCTTATATTGCTCTGAGAGTAAGTATGGTACATAAGGAATGGTGAGTGCTGTGCAAAATTAAATCCCTTGTAATGAAATCTGCTTTTTAATGTAATCCCGCTGATGTCAATTGAAATCATGCCAAAAAAAAAAAAAAGAGAGAGAAAGAAGATGAAATTTAAAAACCCCTAGTGGATAAATGGATTTAGAGGCCCATACCTCATATGTTACAAATTGAAAACCCCTCTAAAACAAAATTAGGCTTCCATCGCAGGGAACTACCTTAGGCAAAATATCTAGAGAGAACTGTGAAGAAGAGAAAGCCTCAAAGCCTTTCAGATTAAGGTTTACATCTTTTATTTCGTCACCCCAAAAGAAAATCAACCACTTTTAAAGAGCTGCTCTGAGGCAGAGTCCCCATTTGTTCTTTTTAGAAAAAAATGCAAGATATTTTCTGGAAGACTTACCTGATTCTTGGGCACATGACTACTTTGAAGAGAGCTAGATGGTTGTCCAACAACACATTTAAAAAAAAAGAAAAAAAAGGCTGATTTCCCAGTCAAATAAAATTTTTCAGGAACTACTTCTTTTCCACCCTGGTCTAGAATTTTTGGCTAACTGAAGGACAGGGTTGATGGCTGTCTCATTTGATCACTGCCAGCTTTTAAGTGTGGCTATTTTTCCTTCTGAAAAGAGGATTTTTTTATATCTAGAAGATACAGCTATCTACTAATATTTTAAACCAATAATAGCACATAGCACAACATTTCAATTGTTTAAGGAATTAATGGATGGGACCCCCTGGGAAACTGACCTCAGGGACAAATAACCAGAACAGAGCTAGCAGCTCTTTATGGACATTTTTTGTAGAGCACAAGAGCTCTCAATTCCCACATATAAGAAATCAGGCAAGGAAGGCAGGAGACTGGCATGGTTCAATAAGGACCTCTTTGTCAAACTAAAGTGTATAAGGAAATTCACAGGCAGTAGAACCAGGGATTCATACCCTGGGAAGAATATAAGGGCATTTCCCAGATGTATAGGGAAGGAATTAGGAAAGCTAAGGTTCAGTTGGAGCTGAATTTGGTGAGGGATGCAAAGAATAATAAGGAAGGCTTTCACAGGTATGTCAGCCAGAAAATTAAGATTAAAGAAAATGTACCCGCTTGGTAAATAAGACAGGCAAATTGGTGACAACTAACATGAAGACGGCAGGGGTACTCACCAATTTTTTGCCTCAGTTTTCAATGGTAACCTCTCTTCCCACATATTTCAAGCCCCTGCAATTCAAGACAGTAACTAGGGGAATGAAGGACCTTTCAATGGTAGGAGAAGATCAGGTCTGAGTCCACTTGAAGAACATGAACATACACAAGTTCATGAGACCCGACAAGATGCATCCCAGAGTGCTGAGGAAAATGGCTGGTGTAGTTACCAAGCCACTTTTCATCATATCTGAAAAGCTGTGGCAGTCAGGTGAAGTCCCTGGTGACTAGAAAAAGGGAAAAAATCTGCCCATTTTGTAAAAGGATAGAAAGGAAGAGCCTAAGAACTACCTTACCTCTGTGCCTGGTAACATCATGGAGCACATACTCCAGGAAGACATGTAAAAACATACAGAAGACAGAGAGGTGACTAGAGACAGCCGATATGGCTTTACTAAGGGCAAATTGTGCCAGACTAATCTAGTGGCCTTCTGCAATGGAGTGACTGTATCAGTGGACAAGGGAAGACCTACAAATATCATCTACCTAGACTTCTATAAGGTCTTTGATATGGTGCTCCACAACATTCTTGCTGCAATATTGGAGAGATATGCATTTGATGGTTGGACTTTTTTGAAGTGGTTGGATGGCTGCATCCAAAGAGTTACAGTCAATGGCTCAATGTCCAAGTGGGAACTAGTGATGAGTGATAGCCCTCAAGCATGTGTACTGGGACCAGTACTATTTAATCACAGAATCGCAGAATGTCCTGAGTTGGAAGGGACCCATAAGGATCATCGAGTCCAAATCCTCTCCCTCCACCGTTCACACCATGTGTCTGAGGGTGTTGTCCAGTCTCTTATTGAATACTGACTGGCTTGGGGCTGTGACTGCCTCCCTAGGGAGCCTGTTCCAGTGCATTACCACGCTCTGGTTAAAGAAACTTTTCCTAATGTCCAACCTACACCTCCCCGGGCACATCTTCCTGCCATTCCCTCGGGTTCTGTCATTGGTCACCGAAGAGAAGAGATCGGCGCTTACCCTTCTTCCTCCCCTTATGAAGAACCTGTAGACCACAATAATGTGTCCCCTTAGTCTCCTCCAGGCTGAATAAACCAAGTGACTTTAGCTGCTCTGCATATGTCTTCCTTTCCAAACCCTTCACCAACTTTGTAGCCTTCTTCTGCACACACTCCAGCAGCTTAATATCTTTTTTATACTATGGTGCTCAGAACTGCACACAGTGCTCCAGGTGAGGCTGCACCAGTGCAGAGCAGAGTGGGACAATCACCTCCCTTGCCCGGCTGGCAATGCTGTGCTTGATGCACTCCAGGACACGGTTGGCCCTCTTGGCTGCCAGGGCACACTCTTGGCTCATGTTGAACTTGCCATCAAGCACAACCCCCAGATCCCTCTCCGTGGGGCTGCGCTCCAGCATCTTGTCCCGCAGTCTATATGTATAGCCAGGGTTTCCGTGTCCCAGGTGCAAAATCCAGCAGTTGTCCTTGTTGAACATCATGCGGATGGTGATTGTCCAGTTCTCCAATCTGTCTAGACCCCTCTGCTGGGCCCCTCTGCCCTCAAGAGTGGCAAAACCTCCTCCCAATTTTGTGTCATCAGCAAACTTACAAAGTAATCCTTCAAGTTCTAAGTCATTTATAAAGACATTGAAGAGTGCTGGCCCTCAGATGGATCCCCGTGGAACCCCATGACTGACTGGTCACCAGCCCGACATAACCTCATTTACTAGAACCCTTTGAGCCTGGCCTGTTAGTCAATTGCACACCCACTGTACTGTGTGTTTATCCAGCTGTACGCTGGACATCTTGTCCAGGAGGATACTGTGAGAGACTTTACTGAAATCCAAAGAGATCACACTAACAGGCTTCTCTTGATTAACTCGGTGGGTAACCTTGCCATAGAAAGAAATTAAGTTTGTTAAGCAGGACTTTCCCCTCATGAACGCATGCTGGCTGGGACCAATGACCACATTGTCGTTCACATGTTTTTCAGTAGCTCCCAGAACAACCTTCTCCATGATTTTGCTAGGAACAGAAGTGAGGCTGACAGGCCTGTAGTTGCCAGGGTCATCCTTCTTGCCCTTCTTGTAGATTTGGCAAACGTTTGCAAGCTTCCAGTCATCCGGGACCTCTCCAGATTCCAAGGAGTGTTGAAAAATCGTGGAGAGGTCTCGCTATGACATCAACCAGCTCTTTAAGCACTCTTCGATG
This sequence comes from Caloenas nicobarica, assembly GCF_036013445.1. Taxonomy (NCBI): domain Eukaryota; kingdom Metazoa; phylum Chordata; class Aves; order Columbiformes; family Columbidae; genus Caloenas; species Caloenas nicobarica. Next base: position 79,670,154 of record NC_088246.1, on the reverse strand, counting down.
AATCTCATCAGGCCCCACTGACTTATAGGGATCTAGCTGGAGTAGCAAATCCTGTACAAGTTCTGGATTGACTGGGAGTTTATTGTTCATGCAGTCATGGTTTTCTAACACAGGGTTATGGGGGCCCCCAAGTCCATCATCAGTGTTGAAGACCAAGGTGAATAAGGCATTAAACGTCCCAGCTTTGTCTATGTCCCTATTAATAAGGTGACCATGCTCATCGAGTAATAGGCCAATGTTGTTTCTAATTTGCCTTTGCCATTAATATATTTTAAAAAGCCTTTTGTTGTTGTTAATATCTTTATTAATGACATAGACAGTAGGATTGAGTGCACTTTCAGCAAGTCTGCAGATGACACCAAGATCAGTGGTGAAGTTGATTCTCTAGAGAGAGGGGATGCCATCCAGACAGACCTTGACAGGCTTGAGGATTGGGTCCATGTCAAGTGCAAAGTCCTGCGCCATTGTCAATGCAATTCCCAGTACCATTACAGACTGGACAATGAATGGATTGAGAGTGGACCTGTGGAGAAGGACTGGTGGACAAAACATTGGACATGAACTGGCAATGTGCACTTGCAGCCCAGAAAGTCAACTATATCCAGGACCACATAAAAAGAAGTGTGGCCAGCAGGTTGGCAGAGGTAGTTCTCTCCATCTGCTCCCCAGATCCCACTGGAGAACTGCTTGCAGCTATGGAATCCACAGTACAAGACAGACATGGACCTGTTAAAGCAGGTCCAGAGGAGGGACACAAAAGTGGTTAGAGGGCTGGAACATGTCGCCTATAAATGAATGCTGAGAAGCTGGGGTTGTTCAGGTTAAGGCTCTGAGAGGAAATTATTGCAGCCTTTCAGTACTTAAAGGAAACTTATAAGAAAGATGGAAGGAGACATTTTACCTGTAGACATAGGACAAGGACAGTAGTTTTAAACTGAAAGAGGGTAGATTTAGATTGGATGTAAGGAAGAAATTTTTATGATGAGGGTGGTAAGACAGTGGAAAAGGTTGCCTAGAGAAGTTGTGAATGCCCCATTGTTAGTAATGTTCAGTGCTTTGAGCATCTTGATCTAGTGAAAGATGTCCTTGCCCATGGGAGAAGTGTTGGACTAAATGATGTTTAGAGATTCCTTCCAAACTAAACCAATCTATGATTCTATGATTATTGTCTTTTTAATTAGGAGTGTAATTATTAATTATCATTTGCTATCCCAAACCATGTTCAAATTAGGAGAATATAGATTATTGAGCGCATCAGGTAAAAGAACAGATTTTAATGCATCACCCTTTAAAGGTTAATTTTTAAAATTAAATAATCTAAATGAATTTAATGACTAAGCTATTTTGAGAGTATTACCTGAAAAAACCCTTTCATGTTTACATGTTATTTTCCCCCAAACAAACTCAAAATGTAACATTTTTATGCCTTACTAAGTGCATATTAGTAAAGAGGTCGATGGAAAAGTAACTTTACCGATGTCTATGCTTTTGTGTATCACAGCGTGTCCATCTAAGAAGAATGCAAATTGCAGGTTGAATCACACTGAATTGTTTCTATAAAGTAGTTCTCTAATTGTCAAGTTACATTTACAAATATTTAACATCCAGTCATGAAACAGGAAAAAAGCTGCACTTACAAGCAGAAGATGTATTCATGGAGAAGTAAAATCAAATTGTTTGTGATCGAAAAGAATACTTGTATACACAAGAAGCAATGGTTTTGCCACTTGTGTCCTGATAATTTATTTTTGGCAGAATACTATTTCACATAATGATCTTGAAACATTCCTCTATCTTCACTAAATTATAAAATTGTTGTGATTATGATTACTTGACAAAATTGAGCTGAAATGTCTCTTCACAAGATATCTACACATGCGCGCATGCACACACACACAAGTCTAATTGCAGCTGTAAGGTACCAAAGCTGAGCTAGATTTTCATTGCCTTTGTCACTGAAGTTTGCTAATCTGACAGCTATTGACTAATTCCTTCCCCCCGGAGATATTCAGTCAATATCAAATGATACCAAGAATGGGCAGACCAGTAACAAAATTTCACAGTTAAAATTGTATGTTGGTCAAAACCAGAAGTCCACTATTTCTATGTAAATGTGACTTGTTCCTAATCACTACTGTGCTGAAGTTCCTTCAGTAATGAAAGAAACAGATGTGAGGCATGTGGGCAGGAATGATGAACATGGAAAGAGAAATGTGGTGAACACTGAACTGCTTTTAAAGTTTGAATTTTTAAAAGAACATGATGAAGAAGACAATGTATTATAACCTTGTTGTCTCAATACAGAGGATTTTTTCGTTTTTTACTCCCCTACCTCCCCCCCCGCCCCCCCCCAACATTTAGAATATTTGTTTGAAGTAGGAATTTTATGGTTTCTTTCTGACCAGGTAAGATTTTTCTTTTTCTTTTCTAGTCTAATCACTGAATGTCCTGAGTTGGAAGGTACCCACAAGGATCATCAAGTCCAACTCCTGTCCCTGCATAGGACAACTCCACAGTTCACACCATGTGTCTGAGGGTGTTGTCCAAATGCTTCTTGAATACTTTCAGGCTTGGGGCTGTGACTGCCTCCCTGGGGAGCCTATTCCAGTGCTTCGTCACCCTCTGGGTGAAGAATTGTTTCTTAATATCCAGCATAAATCTCACATAGCACATCTTCCTGCCATTCCCCTGGGTCCCATCATTGCTTGCCGAGAGAAGAGATCAGTCCCCGCCCCTACTCCTCCCCTTCTGAGGAAGTTGTAGGCCATGATGAGGTCTCCCCTCAGTCTCCTGTTCTCCAAGCTGAACAGACCTAGGGACTTTAGCTGCTACTCATATAGCTTCCTCTCAAAACCCCTGACCAACCTCATGGCCCTCCTCTGTACATTCTCCAGTAGCTTTATGTCCTTTTAATACTGTAGTGCCCAGAACTGCACACAGTGCTCCAGGTGAGGCCGCACCAGTGCAGAGCAGAGCGGGACAATCACCTCCCTCACCCGGCTGGCAATGCTGTGCTTGATGCACCTCAGGACACGGTTGGCCCTCTTGGCTGCCAGGGCACACTCTTGGCTCACGTTCAACTTGCTGTTGACCACAACCCCAGATACCTCTCTGCATAGCTGCTCTCCAGCATCTCATCTCCCAGTATGTATGTACAGCCAGGGTTCCTGTGTCCCAGGTGCAAATCTGGCACTTGCCCTTGTTAAACTTCATCTGGTTGGTGATTGCCCAGTTCTCTAATTTGCCCAGGTCCCACCGCAGGGTATCTGTGCCCTGGAGAGTGTCAACAGCTCCACCCAATTTTGCGTCATAGGCAAACTAGATCTGTATTCCTTCAAGCCCTGCATGCAAGTCATTTATGAAGACATTAAAGAGCACTGGCCCTAAGATGGATCCCTGTGGAACCCTGCTAGTTATTGGTCATCAGCCTGACATAATCCCATTTACTAGAACCCTTTGAGCCTGGCCTGTCAGCCAATTGCACACCCACTCTATTGTGTGTTTATCCAGCTGTATGCTGGACATCTTGTCCAGGCGGATACTGTGAGAGACAGTATCAAAGGCTTTACTGAAATCCAAAAAGATCACATCCACAGGCTTCCCTTGGTCAACTAGGTGGGTAACTTTGTTGTAGAATTAAATTAAGTTTGTTAAGCAAGTCTTTCCCCTCACAGACCCGTGCTGGCTGGGACCAATGACCACATTGTCATTCATGTATTTTTCAGTAACTCCCAGATTAATCTTCTCCATAATTTTGCAAGGCACAGGAGAGAGACTGACAGGCCTGTAGTTGCTGGGATCAGCCCTGTTGCCCTTCTTGAAGACTGGATCAACATTTGCCAGCTTCCAGTCAAATGAGACCTCTCCAGATTCCCAAGAGCATTGAAAAATCATGGAGAGAGGTCTCAGTATGACATCAGCCAGCTCTTCAAGTAACTTCAGTTGAATCTCATTAGGCTCCATTGACTTACAGGGACCTAGCTGGAGCAGCAAATCCCACACAAATTCAGGGTTGGCTGGGATTTGATCAGATATTCTCACAGCCCTGCTTCTCTAGCCCAGGGCTCTGAGGGTCCCAGATCCTATCTTTGGTGTTGAAGATGGAGGCAAAGAAAGCATTAAATGTCTCTGCTTTGTCTATGTCCCTATGTGTGAGGTAACCATGCTCATCAAGTAATGGGCCAATGTTATTTCTGGCTTGTCTTTTGCTGTTAACATATTTTAATAATCCCTTTTTATTGTCCCTCACAGTACTGGCCAGCTTCAACTCTAGTTGAGCTTTGGCCACATGAATTTCCTCTTTACTGTGGCAAGCAGCATCTGAATGTAGTTTTCCACTTGACAAACTATGGGTGCTCTGGATAAAATTACACCTGTCCAAAAGTCTAATTGTTTTACAGATGCTCAGAAGGCTGTTCCAAACTTTTCTGGAAATGTTGAAGGAATCTTAATGGGAAATATGACAATATCAAAGTACTGAACCTGCAATCTTACTTAAAATAACTAAATGGTTCTATCAAAGTGAGCATTAATGGAGTAAATACCAGTATGTCTGAAAAAAAAAAAAAAGCTAGAAACAGATAACAGCTTGCAAATATTTGACAACTGGACTTATGGATTTGTATTTGCAAAACTTTTGAATAAAAACGAGAACAGAACTACTCATTAACAATCACAAAAATGAACTTTCAGACATTTCCTACCTTTGTTTTTGTAAATAAATAAAATTTTATGTGACAGCACCACATTAAATGTTTGATTAAAGGCAATCATTTACATTCTTTTTATATTTTCCCCTTGTTTACCAGACTGATTAAAAATTTTACTTTTATCTTGATAAGTTGGAATGTTTTTGTATACTCACACTCTGAAAAAGAAAATGCATATATATATACACATACTGAAAAATCAACAAAGCTAAAGGGGGAAAGTTGGGTGCCATTCGACCTGGGAAAATTCCTGCTATTTTAATTTCTTTTCCTCAACTTCCATTTCTTCTTCCTACAAACCAGGCAATGGATACTAAACTTCAGAAATGAGACATCCTTAGAAGAACTGATCAAAAATATGTTCCTGAAGAGATATCTTTTTTTTTTTTCTTTTTAGTCGGATTACTCAAGAGAGTCCATGGACTTTGGCTTCAAGTTCTTAACAGCATGCACAGAAATACTTTGGTGAGACTTCAGCTTAGACTGTGAATATCCCTAAAGTAGAATGGGGTGCAAATTACTTAGGTTTCTAGGAGGAGCACAATGAAACTCACCTTACAGTTAATGTTCTGTTAAGGTCTCAAAAGAGAGAAAGCAAATACATCGTTTAGGAGGAAATGTCTCACTTTGCCAAACTGGCATATACACTGTTCTGTCACTATCATAACACTGTATGACCCTTCCAAGTGAGTAACACAGACATGTTTCATGAAGGCTTTTAAAACTGATGTTTACAACTTTTGATCATTTTAACAGCCAGACATAGTACATCTCCAAATGTGACTGGAGTATCTGTAGCTCTATGAAAACAAGGCTCCAATTTCTAGGAAGTTCTTTAGGATTTGTACCAATTAAAGAATATAATTTTCAATCAAAATATGCATTTAATTTGCCTAGAGCATTGCTCTCCTGACAAGTCTGCAAACAGCAGCATCGTATTATTTCCTCCAGCCCTTCCTCCCCCTTTCATAACAGGAAAATCTTTTGGGCCAATTACTTTCCTGCAGGATAATTCTCAGGTATTTTAAGCCTGCCGGGTTAAGAGCAAATAATTACATGCAGGTTCCCAAGTAATCCACATTTTTCCCAGCAATACGTTTCAGCATAATACTTAATATGAGGGGGAGAAACAATGTCCTGTAAACTCCTACAAGCTGATATATTACAAAAAAGCAGACATGCTGGATTTACAGGTTTGGATGTCTATGTATAAATCCATATGATGGTCAAATGCAAGAGGAGCATAACTGACCAGAGATGTAAAGTTAGTCCTGAAGATTCCACTTTTTAAAGGCAATTCTTATCTATCTCATGTGGCCAAGAGAGAGAAGATAAATGTATCGAAAACTCCAAACCAAATATTTCTGAGATAAATATTTTACATGGAAATATATGAAAATATAATTCTAATTCCAGTCTAATCTAAGATGTCCTATCAATTGAAAAATATTTTAGCTTTTAGCCCATTGATTAAGATTAATATGCAATAAAAACTAACCGCTTCTGAAAAGAAAAATTGAAAAGTTTTCCTTAGTTTCAGAACATCCATACTAGTTCCCCAGTATCTCCTAAATAGTCTATAAACAGCATGTAGTAGAATTATCAGTTATTCAACAGTATTTCTGGGTGACGATATGTCTTGGCACCTTTGCATCCATTTCGCAGCACATTATATTCTCTGTTGCTTTATACCTCATGCAGTCATTTCAGAACTAAGTCAGAAGTCAGACACCATCACACCTGTACCTTTCTTTTGCTTTACACAGATAAAGAACTTTAGAAAATACAAAGTGATGAAGGATCAGACATGTTGGGCCCAATTATGTATTGTTGTATAATATGTTTCCGCAGTTCTGGAAATATAAAATATATTTAAACTAGGCCACCTACTACTGTGGAATATCCTAAGCATAAAAGGGTTATCCTCAACAGAGTTACAGCTACATCTTTGCCCCTGTTTTTTCAGCCTTACCTCCATGGGAACAAGCAAAGGCAAGTATGGGCAGAGAACTGACAAATTCAGACTTTTCATATTTATTTCACAGCAGATACATCCAGATTATAAAAAAAAAAAATTGATCAGACTTTTACTTTGTTTGGGTTACCACCAGATGATCTTAAGAACTTGAAGGAGCTGAAGATTTCTAGGTAATAAAGAAAGTAAAATTTATATCCAAGATTGCTGGTTTCCGACAGCAGCAGGGAAACAGTGTCGAGCTGGAAGTCATTGTGATGCACTAGTTTACATCAGCTATAGTAAAAAAAACACCACCAAAAAAAAACCAAAAAAAACAAAGGAGAGAAAGTAAATCTGAATTTGTGGAAGATATCAATATAAAAAGCTTGTTCCAAGTCATTTCTGTTACAGGACATTGACCTTTAAAAAGGCTATCATTTGAAATTACTCAACATACCCAAGTGTGTTGAGTCACCAGAATAGACTTGAAAGCTTTGCCCATAAGACTGTTCTGCAGACACTGCCTCTTTACATGCATAAGCTCTGATTTTACTTCAGTTCTGGTTTGTTTGCTTCTAGATTTCTTCTGTTCCCATCATCCTGAGACCTTGGCTTGCCTGCCCTATCCCTTAATATCCTTGCTTGTTTATTGGGCAACCACTACCTCCCTCATTGTTTCTAGTTTAAAACTCTCCCTAACAGGTTGACCAGCTTGTTGTCAAAGATAGAATCAGTTTGACTAGACAGTACAAAACCATCTCTTCCAAGAAGCTGTGGACCTTCAAAGAAGATCCCATGACTACAGACCCTGATGCCAACAGCAGCTGGACAAGCAGTTGTTAATCTGCAGAATTTGTCAAGTCCTTCTCAGGCTGTTGCTCCTCACCAGAAGAACTGAAGACAACACCACCTGGCGTCCCATGTCCTTGACCATTGCATTGAGAACCCTGCAGTTATGCCTGATGCTTTCCAGTCACCCTGGCAGTATCATTGGCACTTACATGGAAAAGTAGCAGGGGTAGTAGCTGGAAGTCTGGATGAGCCTAAGTAATCACTTCACAACATCCAGAACATGAGGCCCAGGAAGGAGCAAATGTTCCTAGATAACAAATCAGGTTAGCAGACAGGGGCCTCCCTCATCTTTAGTAGTCCCCTACTACTGTAATTTACTGCTTCCTTCTAATGGTCCTGAGTATCTCAGACACAGCCCTCAGACATGCTCCATTTGAGAGCAGTCCAAGCACCCCATTGCTAAGGCAGTGAATCCATTCTATAACTGCAAGTCACAATGTGGGGCAAGCACATTTCTCCTGGTATAAGAAGTCACTGGCTTCCAGTGTCAAAAGTTGTTTCCACTTTCTAGCTTCATAGAGTAAGCCTCTTCCTGCCCTTCTGCTGCAGGTGAAAGTTCAGGTTCTTGAAGCTGCGACATCTTAGAGAAGATCCAATTGATCTTTCTCATCCTCTCTGACGCTGCACAGTCTCTTTCTCTCTCTCTCTCTTTCTCTCTCTCTCAAGATTCATTTAGCGTCTTTAATGATTCTGAGAAAGAACAAGACTAAAATAAATATTACACTTTAATCAGTTCTAATCTGTTTATACACCTACAAGCTGTGTTGTGGTAACACCCATTTCAATGCATTAGCAGAATTTCCTAGGAAGTCTAAATTAGAAGGTTCATTCCATCAGCCATACCACTCAGCACCTAAACAGTGGGTGAGTGGAAGGCAAAGAAATATCCCCAGCAATGCTTTGGCCTCAGAGTTAGGACAAAAGGCTTAGGTTACAGAACATTCACAATATTTTTCAAAACCACATCTCCATTTAGATTTTCAGTGTACCAGAAATCAGCATTTTGAACATACCAAGTTTGACATGTTTTATTTATTAGCAGTACAATCAGAAGAGTATCAAAGACAGAAACATTAAGATTTGGCTAAATATTCAGAATTAGCATGCCTATTCAAACCTGTGGCAGCCTTATACAGGGTCTTGCTGTTCTCTGTCCCTCCCAAATGTATTTCCTCTACCATATCTCAATATCTCTGCACATAGTTACATCTGTTTTCTTCTTTGAGACAATAATAGAGAAGGGATGAAAAAATAGAGTAATTTTTCCCTTCAAGAGACAATTTTTGTCTGCTTTTGTTTAGAGGACAGGAAAATTTAAGTCTCAGATGGAAGATGGAAGACAATTCTGAACAATTATCCGCTGTCTACCTTCTGCCTCCATGGTTACATTATTCCTATGTTCTTGATGCCTTGCATCTGGTCCACATGTTCTCCTGGTTTATGCCACCCCTGCTCTCAACTCCAACAAACTCAGTGCCAAAATACTTTTTTCCTCCCACTTTCATTTCTGCATCCTATGAGCTATTTTTCCTCCTGCAACATGAGGCTCAAGGAATGGCCCAATTTGTAGTTCTGGAGGATGTGATCTAGGCAGCAGCACAGTTACAGAAGTTGATAGAATTGTCTCTTCTATTTTTATTTTCTGCATCTCAGACATTGTTTCAGCCATTGATGATGATGTGAGAAACAGACATCCAGCAATGATAGAAACAGTCAATGACAGCCTCTTGCAGCGCTACATAACACAAGATGAAAAAGGCTGATCAAGAAGTCTGCCAGGAGATGGCGTGGAATTGACATTAGAAACTTGTGATTTTCCTAGTCATTTGCCAGGTCTTCCTTGTCCTCAAAGCTATTGGTAGCTGTGTCACATACTTGAAATGAGATTGCAACAATTTCATAATAAATTCAGTACAGGTAACCACATTAGCACCCAAATCTCTTCTCTTTTTGATTGTAAGGCAGTTCTAGCCATTGCTTGGCCACTCCTTGATTCAACAGAAGTGATATTAGATCTTCAAAAGCCACCATTATGAAACTCTATTAGTAAGATTATATTCTCTAAAACAGATTTGAAGTTTTGGCTGTATTTGAGATGATACTACTTATAGCAGAATGTCACTATATTAAAAGGACCTACAACGGTATATTCAACATCAGAATGGCTTAAGTTAAATTGAGTTTAAACACATAAATACATTTTATTTGGATGCAAACACTTTTTCTCCCCACAGGTAAAGGCAACATGGCTAAGTTTATTTAGAGTGTTAGACACTGAAAAAACTGACAAGAATGAATAAAGCCACAAAAAGGAAATACCAGCACTTCTAAGCAGAGATTTTGGGGGGAGTGACTTTCAAGAGTCCTGAACTGATACCAATGAAACTATTGCTTCATAATATAATTGTAATCCATACCTTTTTATTTTTAATCATTTTATAGAATCCATGCCTACTTCAGAAGACATCGTGTAACATTCTATAGGAGAATACAAAACTTAGTGTGCAGAAAGATTAAAAGTTGTGTCCTCCTCATAACTAAGCCAGCTTACTCATCTATGGGTTTATAGTCTTTCTCCCAGTCATATAGTTTCTGCAGCATAAATGAATATCAGAAATAAATACAAGAAAACATGTTCCTCAGTCTTATGTGAAAAATATTTTTGAGTTTCAGAAAATGATTTTACGATCTGTACAACCCGTAAGTAAAATTAAACTGTTCTAGAAATCCATGTAACATACCTTGAGTGTGCAAATAATAAAATGGATAATCTAGATAATTCCTAAAATTTATTATCCTTGTTAGGGAAACCATTTTGAATTTATCAAATTAGAGTAATCTGAATGAAAGAAAGGCAGGAGTAGAATTTATTGTGTGATTATCTGGTGTACCATATACCACAGAATACATACAGACAAAATAGAAAAGGCAAATATCAGTAAGCACATATTTAAATGAAAGGCTACGAAATTAAAAAAAATAAACTTAGATTGCTTGTAAATGAAACTTTCAGAGCTGCTACTTTAGGAAATCTAAAGAAAAGAACTTATGTCAATAAAAGTATCACGCTAGTGTCTGCTACGCCATGTTGATACAACCATACCATAAATCAATTTAGTGCAAGCTAAGCTCTCAGGCAACCCCCTTCCAGCTCCTCTTTCCCTTGCAACAAAATTAGAAAATAACATATATCTTGATTATGATCTTCTTTACATAACTGTAAATGAGGAGCCATTGAAATCAATATATATACTTGTGATTTATAAATGTAAACTATATGCATGGCATACAATTTTTCTGAGATCTGTACTTTATACTTTCTAAGGGGTAAAAATCAATTGATTAAACCAAGTGATAGCTGAAAAAAAAAAAGAGTGCCAAAATACTCCTACTCCCTAAACAATGGTCTAAAACTGTCACAAATACTGCAAATTCTAAAGAATAGCTTCATTAGGAATGCATATACATTGTTATGTTATTTCAGTGATAGGTGAACAAAGTCAAAGCAAGAGGAAAGAAAAGGATCAACAAATGCACCCAGAGGATATCAGAAATCTTGTCAAGTGATGCCCAATATCATGAGACCACAGCGTATTTCCAGATGCATTTTCAAGATTAAGGCATCAAATACCTTGAATACAATTTCAGTCATGCAAAGAAATATGTAAATGCACGTACAGAGGGTCAAAACACTACAGTGAAGATCAAGTCCACATTTTTATAAACAAGGACTTATATTACCTGGGTGTATCTGGAAGAGATTAATTTAACATATAACTCATGTAAAATGAAAAAGAAAATAGCTTTGAAAAGTCAGACAAAAAAATAACTCACAAAATCTAAGACTAAAAATAAATCAGATTGTATAATACGTATGCCTATAAAGTTCCTCCTGATCCTGGATTCACCTTCCATTCTTTTCTTTTTTCTAATACAGCCAAAGTGTCAGCCTCAAGCTGTCACAGTCTGTTGAAGTTGCAGTTGTCCGTTGAGGGAAAAGAGACAACTGAATCATTCACCTGAGCCACAACCGAAGGAGGATAGCCACTGGCACATGCAAAGAGCAGAACACAAAATCAATGAATGGGTTGGCATGTCGATAGAAATTTTTAAAACATCAAATTATATCCAATAGTTAAAAAATGCAAGCAGTTTGATAGAAGGTGGTGTTTGCTGATTAGTTCATTCACTCTGAACCCCTAGAAATCTCCCAGTCCTACAGTATACCTTTACAATTACTCATGGTACCTTTAAATGTGAAAAAGTAGGGGTTTTTTGATAAGGGCACTTGTCAATTGGAAGAGTGGAATTATTTTAAAGCAGAAGGAATTACAGCTTTCAACATCTACATGCAAAGACAGATACAATTACTTATAATAAGACAGTGACAGCAAAGATCCGTTTGCTAAGCAACCCTGAACAACCTGTTTTAAAGAACAATAACATGCCACATGTTGAATTAAAAGACAAGCAGAAATAGAATTTCTTAAAGATAAATGCTTACTTGCATAAGTTCAGTTAATAAAATAATTATTGTGTATAATACATTAACAAAATCATATGTACAAATACAAATTCTGGACTACAGACTTAGTTGCTCTGTCCTTGTGGGAGTAACTGGTGATGTATATACTTTATAAGACATATATCTACATCTTACATACATATAAACAGGAAAAATTGTTAGAAAGGAAAAAAAATACCAGTTAGCGCTTCAGCTGTTTGTGACATATTTCTATTTATACTTTTTTGCTGTTTTAATTGAAGAAAACATTTCTTCAATATGAAACCAATGACTAGAAAACACATACAAGTGCTGGATATATCTACCAAGACAATGGGGAGTACAATTGACAGTTAATTCTTTTGGTTTATGTCAGACACGGACCATAAAGCAAAGTTCAGAGCACTTTTATTTCCAGTGGAGCAGCTAAGAAGTAAGAGGCTTTATGCAGATTTTTGTGTAATGAGGGATGAAGAGAAAACCAGAAGACTTTTCACAGATTCAGTTGGGCACTTACAGTTAGACATACAGATTGATATGAAATGCTCTAAACAGAGCAAAGCAGAAGTCTTGCATTTGCTGAGACTGAGTAGAGTGACTTTTCTGCATCCACTGACTTCTAAAACTACTTTGGGAGTGCACATTCACATTTCAAATACCTTTTGAAACAAACATGTCCATCAAGATTTCCCAGTTGCTTTTGCATGTAGCCCACAGTTTAAACATGAGAATAAATAATATCTGTTTCCCAGGATATAGATTAGGTATAGCGCATTTCATATACATATTATGCAAGCTTTGTACAGAATAGCTGAATACAAGTACTCACTGAAAAATCAAATATTAATCCAGAAAACATTATTAAATAAATCCTTCAGATTAACTCAGAAACTATTTCACAAAAGTAGTATTTTCTATAACTCCTTAAGTATGTGCTACAGGCACATGCAAATTATTAGAAAATATTCCTCAGCAGAGCGGTTCTTTCCTTATAGTCCACCAATGCAATAAATGCAAACTCCTATGAAGGGACTTTTAACAGAGAAGAGGTCTGAAAAGGAAACAATTTGCTAAGAGAATGATTCCATTTTGTTCTGCTCAAGATTCCGTTTACGGGCAAAGAGAAAAAACAACTTTCTTTCTTTATCCTTAATATATTTTAAAAGTTTCAAAATTATTGCCCCAAATCTATTTCTTACAGGAGTAAAGAAAAACAAACACTTACAATACTTCTACACAGAAGGAACCTCAATATCCATAATACACACTTTCCATTTCTATCTTTGTTTTCTGGTGTTCTGAATTAGAGAGTACTTTTCCTGTGTTGTTTTTGTTTGTTTGCTTTTGTTTGTTTGTTTTGGTTGGGGTTTTTTTTGTGTTTTTTTTGTTTGTTGTTTGTTTTACTGAAATAATTATTTCATATAATTAAAATAATAATATATTTTTTTTACACATGCTGATAAAAAGACCTGTATTGCCTAAAAATCTATTATCTCTTCAAGGACTAGAAAATGAAGGAAGCTTCTCAAACTCCATGGAACCTAACTAGTTATTTTGTACAACTCAAGTGTTGACTGCTTTTGTCTTCAAATAAATTTCAATGTTTGAGTTCTTTTGTGTAGAACACCAGAAGCTTAATCAAGAGTTTTAACATAAAATTACAAAAAAACCCAACACAACAACAACAAAACCCACAAAAAAACCCAACCAAACAAAAAAGACAAAAACCCCCCACATATAACAACCAAACCAAACCCAAAACAGAACTCCCCCATGCCCTCTATGAAATCTAGGCTACAGCATTATCTCAAAGTCTGAAGATTCAGTCAATAGCAGTTATGGTGCTGAGAAGCAAGTTTTGTTCCTTTGCATCTGATTTCACTCAGCAGCACTCACCCCAACACATGATGGAATTCCCATTAGAGATCTTCTGAGATTTAAGGAGTGGGTATAAAGAAAATTTTATAAAGTGTTGTAACAAGTGCAAGTCAAAACAGTAATGGCTTTTTAAATTCCCTGTATACTAGTCCAATAATCATACTGAGTTTCCGAATGGATTTGCTGCATGAGCAACTATAAGTAAATAAACAAGCTGATAAAATTCCAATAAGGAGACATAATTCACCACAGCTTTTTGTCAAGAATATTCTGCAGTGGTACAGCATTCAGATGATGATTTTGGCCACTTCAGCAAACAGCTGAAACACCTGAAAATGAACTTACGTTTCATTGGCCAGAATGTTTTATTACAATTTTTCACAGGATTGTTTCCTAAATATATTGGTAGTTCCTGTGACACGTTATATTTACTCACTGAAGAATTCTAGTATGTGCAATAAATAAAAATCTCAAATTGCTTTTACTCTGATTTCAGAAATGTAACAACTGTTTAAGTTTTTACTATGCATTCAGTTATTACTGTGACAGTTACTATAGTAGTAATGATACCATCATGCAGAATTCTACTTTCACTGAACTGAAACAAATGCTTCATTTCACATGGGCTTTTAAAAAGAGATAGATGAAGCCTTTCAATCACTCCCATGATTTATCACTAACAGCATTTTACATTGTTATAGTTGAATCTTCAAATCTAAGTAAGATCAAAACAAGAGCAAATCAGACTTCAAAACTCTAAATAAGTTTCAGCAATCTAAGAAATATTTGTCTATACACAAGGCCCTGAAATTTGAATCTCAAGTATTATCGATAACATCAATGACTTCAGTGTCAAAATCCAAACTGGATCTTTGCTTTCCTTGTTTTTTCAGCGTGCTCATTCTAAACACTCTGTAATATAATATCTATGATACAAAAACATGCTAGGAGTCAAGTACCACAATGAATTTCCAGAAAAATTTCCACACTAACATTTGTGCCCATACAATCTAAGAAATTTTCTGCTTCCAAGTTCAAAGAAGGTGAATGAACTAAATAATCTTTCCGTCTCTCTCCACCATTTCATTGAGCAACCGTAACAACTTCGTGCTTTGTGAATATATTTGTTCCACAAATTAAGACTATATTTCTTTAGAGCTCTGTTCTTTCAGGCATCACAATAAAAATGCACCAGTAGAAGATGATGATGCTTTATACAAAGATCTGTTATTTGTATGTTGTGATCAGTATCTTGGCGTCGTTTCTTATGGAGACAGTCCAAATGCAATAATTAAAAGCTGGTGTGCTTTGAAAATGTAATTCATTGCAGCATTGACTTTCTATATAAATACATCAAAATATTAGCACATGAGATAGTCCTTCAGCTGTAATACCTATTTTTTTGTCTCAGAGTAGGTGATGTTTCTAGAACACTGGATTATTACCTCTGTATGGCTTTACAACTGGTCTGTCATGAGTGTTAAGTAAAGTATTACAGACTCAAAAGTAACTCAGAAAGCCTCATTGTGCCTAAATATCTGTTTCATTACAGTATTTTCAAAATGGTTAAATTAATCAGATAATTAGCGTTAGATATGTCCATTGCCATTGGATATATGTTTAGACCTGTGGTAGTTGAACAAAGGCTGCTTGAGTTTTTGGGGTATTAGGTGGTGTGCATTTGGTTGTTTGAGTGTAGGTTGGTGTTGGTTTTCTTTTTTTTCAGGCTTGGCTAATGAAGAGAGAAGGCTTTTATTGTCTTTTAAGTGGTTTGGAATAGTATTCCTTTCAGCATACTGTATATACTGTACAATGGAAAATGAATTTACAAGGAGGGTAACCTCATAGATATATTAGTGGACAGAAGGCATGATGAAGAGATAGAAAGGAAAATGAATCATAATGAGTCTTCCACAGGTAATATCTTCCACTGGAGTCTAATCACCCATTTAATGTTATAACAATTCTTATGGAATATGGTGAATCATATCTAATGAATAGTGATGAGATTCACCTCGTTGATGACCTTAGCAGGTGAAACTGATTTTTAAGCAGAATTGTTATCTTGAGAGATTGATTAAATTTATTCAAATTACAACTGGTTACATAGTAATTTGGTACACATTTTCTTGCAAGTAGTGCCAATTGAATCAGTTTTCAGAGTCGTAATGGCAACATCAACTAATTTTGGTTCCTCTTTGCTCATTTCTAGATACTTCTCTAAAGAAGTGATATCTCAAGAGGCTTCTTTATGCTGTACTATATAAAAAGGAAGCCAGAGGAGGCTGGGGTTTATTTAACAGAAATTTTGGGAAGGTTTCCTTCCCTTTTCTGTTTTTGAAATGTCAGAGAAGTTTTATTTTCCTAGGTCCCACCATCATAGGAGTGCTTAGGAATCTGAATTGTGAAAGAATGCTCAGAAGTTTCAGATTCTACAAAAACTGATGAGTTGATAAATATCTTAACCTTTTTTTCTCAAAAGTAGCTGTTCTTACCCACCCAGATTTTTAAAATCAAATTGAAATTCAGTCTATTCTTTTCTGAGTACTAGGATTTGAGGGAAAAAAAAAAAAAGCAGCTTACATCGCATCAATATTCATCAGATCTCTCATGATTGGCTTTGTTCTGAGATTTTTCCTGGCATGAAAATGCAGTATTTAATCCAAGTTTTGTAGCCTTCCCTGTAGTTTTTGGGAGGCTAGATGTGTTCAACAAACTTTCCAGTGCTGGAGTGGCACTCAAAAGGTATAATATTTTAACCCTATTAGTTCATCACTCAAAGTTTTTCTGGAGAAAAAAACCAAAGACCATGAAACCAATCGTCCTTTATAATAAATACAAAATCTCCACCATTTCACATCTGTTCGTATACCATAAGGACTAGAAAGACAATAAATAGCATTTTTTCTCTAAAATCATTCAGCCACGTTTCAGAGAAATCAATTGAGTAGGTTGTGTCTGAACTTATTTCTCCTTTGATGAACAATCAAAAGTCCATGGTTTTGGCGAAATTATTTCAAATTTAGAGAGAATTAAACTTGTAAAACATACTGAATTTGCTAGTAACTTAACTACAAAATGTAAGCAAATCCTGCTTTACCTTCAACAGACAGATGTAAGTGTACCTAGGAAAATTCATCTGCAGAAATTCCAGCTAACATACCACTGATTCCGGTCCCGTTGCCAAGAAACAGCTCTTTTCTGTCTCCCTCGGTGATAATCTCTACTTTTAGCACTGTTCCCCTATTCTCATCAGTCATGCAATGCTTCTCTTAAATGTTAAAGTTAGTGCTGAACATTTTGCCAATTCGTATATCTGGCAGTCTTGAAAATGTGTATGCTATCTGTGGAACAGCCTGTGCATTGACTGCCAGGTTACAGCAAGTTAATACTCAGGTGCACTAATGCATATTTGATTTTATATATGTATTTAAATTTTAAGTAATTGTTTAAAAAAATGAGGGTTTTTTTTTTTAAAAAAAGGAACAATTTAGATTTCCAAAAATAAATGCTAAAAACATTGCAGTAACTGATCAAATTCCAGGACGGCTGGAATATTGCCTTTAAGAGTACTTAATTCTATGCAAATTATGTTTGAGTAAGTAAACAACACACTGCTAATTCCAAATCTGAAAATCTCTATTAAATTAGATAAGAGAATAGTAATATAACCCAAATAATGTAGAAGATCCTCCAGAAATGAATAAGTGCACTCGCTCAAAGTTGTCAGTACAGAAAGTGTCAGTAAAGAAAGTCTGTCTCAAAAAAAAATAATCTGCCAAATTAAAAATCTGAAACAGAAAGATACATCTAATGACTATTTAATTGACAATGTTGGGTTTGATTAACTCCATTGTACTTATGCATGACTCTTCATTCAATAACCTGGTGGAGCAAAACATTCTAGATTTCAAGAGTACATTGTATGAAATGGTAGATAGAAATGTAAAAAGCTTAAAACATTTAAGTTTTCATTACAAGCTGTAGACAATCAACAAGCTTCAGATTCCTATTTTGAATCTTAAGACATGAATACATCCTTTGATTTGAACAGAGATGCATTTTTAATACAAGTTTAGGTCTTTTTAATCAATAATATTTCATAAATAATTTTGTGCACTTATGCAGCTCCTTAGATCAGTATTTAAATGTAAACATGCCTACAAAAAGAAAATCAGTGCTGCTAATATCAGTTCTATGTGAACCTCATGGTATTCTGTGTTTTTTTTCCAAGTCATGGTGATTTTCAGCTCTGACTTTTAAAAGAATTCATGAGTTCAGAGAAAAGCTTGCTAATGTAAATGCAGGTGGCTCAGAAAGGAAGCAAATTATGGTTCATAATCCGGATCTTCAAAGCTGTAGAGGATGATAGAAAGCAGCATACCTCTGGTCTGAAGAAGTGTTAAGACTCCACTTCTGATAATTTTCTAGAAAAGAATGCAATACTGATTTTTCTTACTCTCCTCCATCTCTTTTCAAAGAAAACCAGTGTTCCAGTTCTGAATATGCACCACAATAAGTTTTCAAAAACAGCAGTTTGCAAGACACAGTGTAAAGACACATTGTCTTCCTTTGTTTTCTCTAGCTTTGTAATCAGTGAGTATTGTAAATTCTAGCATACTTTATCCACGAGCCATAGTATGTACTTCTGTTAGAATGGTAGCAGATGTAGAAGGGGGGTTTTGTTGGCTCATTACATGGTTGTTTCCAAAAGGGAAGACCAAGTAAATCATTAAATACAGCAGGACTTGCAATGAAGTCTGAGTTGAAACTTAAGGGTGAAAAAGAACAATTAACAGTTCTTTGTATATTAATGAAGTAATTGAAAGTATTTCATTAGTTGCCAGGCAAATGTATTGTTAATGCCTGCATTTATCACAGATCATTGTTCTGACTACCAAGTCAGCAGCATTACCATTATACCTTGTTAGCTGCCTGCCAAACCTCCCTGCTATAGCACAGTTTAACATCCTGAGAATATTAATTATTCATACACATATTTGTCAAAGAATAGCTTTTCAGTATTTCTTTTGATCATCCAAATAAAATAGATTCATCACATCCCTAATGCAAAACAATCTCAGGAACAGCAAAATGGTGATCTCTGCTCTGTGGTGACATCTGCTAGCAGAACACAGATGACAGAAAATGCCATCCAGCAGCTCCAGTCCACTGGGAAGAGTAATTTGAGTCATAGAATAATTCAGGTTGAAATGGACTTCAGGAGATCTGTAGTCCAGCTTCTTGCTCAAAACAAGATGTCAGACCAGGTTGCCAAGGGTTTTATCTATTTGGCTTTTGAAAACCTCGAAGGATGGAGACCGCATGGTACCTGGGCAGCCTCTTCTGCTGCTTGGCTGTCCTCACAGTGAGAAAGATTTCCTTGTATGCTGAATGAAACTCATATTTCAGCTCAGGCTCATTGGCTCGTCTTCCCACCATGCACTGCTGAAAGAGGCTGGTTTCATCTTCTTGTTTACCTTTTCTCACATAGGGGCAGACTGTGCTAGGTTGCCCCAAGGCAGCCTCTTTCCAGGCTGAGCAAGCCCCATTCTCTCAGCTTCTCCTCATGGGGCAAGTTCTCCAGTCCTGACCAGTTTGGCCCTCTACTGATCTTGCTCCAATTGGTCAGTGTCTTTCCTATTCTAGAGGGCCCCAAAATTGAGCAGAGTATGCAGATGAGATCTCATGAGTGCTGAGCAGAGGGGGATAGTCCCTCCCTTCAGTGTCCGGCTGTACCTTGTGAATACATCCCAGAATGCTGCTGGCCATCTCTGCAGCTACAGCACGCTGCTCACTTATGTTCAGCTTGTGTCTGACAAGGGCCCTAGGTCTTTTCCCGCAGAGGTGCCCCTAGTCAGTCAGGCCCCAAGCTGTGTCCTTGCACTGGTGGTCCCTGCACGGGCAGCACTTGATATTTCTCACTGTTGCATTTCATGAGGCTTGTCTGCCCATTCCTCCAGCCTGACTAGGTCCCCCTGGATGTCAGCTCTGATTTCCTACATCTTGACTCACCAGGCTAAAGTACTATCATCTACAAATTTGGTGAGAGTAACCTCCATTACCTCCTCCAGATCATTGATAAAGAGGTTTAACAGGTCAAGTCCCTATTTAGATCCTTGCAGCTCTCCACTTCTCACAAACCTCCACCACTTGTCACAGGTGTGCAGGTAGATTAGACTCATTAACCACAACCCTCTGAACCCAACCATGGAGCCAGTGCTTAGCCAGCTAGTTGTCTGCCCATTCAGAGACAGCCATTTTGAAGTTGAGGTAGATAACATTCACTGTTATCTACTAGATAATCTGCTACATACTCTAGATAAACTCATCTAGACTTCCTTTCCCATAAAAGCTTGGACAAGATGATCTTTCAAGGTCCCTTCCATCCTGGGCTGTACTATGATGATTGTGTGATGATTCTATGATGATAACTTTCATCCACAAATCCAGTTGTTTTGTTGTAGAAAACAATCAAATTTATTAGTCATGATCTACCTTTGTTGTTGAACCCTGTTAAACCTCTTTGGGAGCTTTGGCTTTAGTGACACTATTCCTACATACTCTGGTAAGGTTTGTAAATTCCTCCTTTGTAGCCTGTCCCTATTTCTACATCCTGCATATAGAGCATTTTGGCACAAGAGCCTCCTCATGAGCCTGGCCTGCTTAGCCAGGCTAGTCTTCTGATAGGTCTGGTTGCTTTTTTGACTGTCAAAATGGATCATTTTTATGCGTTAAGATGTCCTTGAAGATCTGCCATGCTCCCACATCTTCTCTACCCTTCAGAGCTGCCTTCAGTGCAGGTCTCTCCATTCTTTGAATAAGTTGCAGTCTGCTTTTTTAATGTCCAGTATATATGTTCTTCTACTATCTCAGTATCTTCAGCTTCACAGTAACTTCATTTTCTTGGTTGCTACAGAAAAAAAACCTGTGATTGATTGCCCCACCCACCCAGCTTTTCCCTTCCAAATGAATAGCAGACTCAGCTGTGCATTACTTCTGTTTGCTTCATTCACTACATGTATAAGAAGTTATCCCCAGCACACTCCAGAAGACTCCACTGTGTAGCCCTTCTAGCAGATTTCAAGGAGGTTCAAGCCTTCAAAGAGCATCAATCTGTGATCCTAAGACTTTCTCAAGTCATTTAAAGGAGACTTTGACCACTTCTTCACTCCGATCTTTTGGTCTGAAACAGTTCTGTAATGTTATCACCCTCACTGGCTTCTACTTGGTTCCTGAACCACCAGCTGTTAATGAGTCCATTGTCCATCCCACAGAAGAGTTCATATATCCAGGTTGCTCTTTACCATAGAGGGCAACCTTGCCTCTCGTCTTCCTTGCGTTCCCTGAAAAGCTTGTTCCCATTCACTAAAGTACTCCATTTGTGCAAGCTGCCCTCACACATCTCAGTTATTCCAACAATATTGTAGTTCTATGACTACACATGGAGATTTTGCTCCTCCTGCTTTTCTCAGGCTGTATCCATTTCTGTACACACACTTAAAGCTGGTGTCTTATCACCCTTGCTTTCCTCAGGTGTCTCTAGTTCCTATTACTCTGTTTGTTATTCCATTTGTTACTACCACACTTAACTGCCTGTTGTATTCACTCTCGGTCCTCATTCCTGTTTAGATCGCACTGCACCAGGGTGGTCATCCGATGACAAAGACACTGCTGCCTCACTTTGACAGGTGGATTCTGTCTCTTCCCAGCAATCCTGGATCCCTATAAAGGCAGAACCCTGTGGACAACAAAAACTGTAAAAACAGATGGTGTTCCTTCCCAAACTGACAGGATCATGAAGAACCACCAGTGTTCCTGATGTCCCTGACTCTCACTCTCAGAGCAGCATAGGCACTCTTGATACACCCAAGATCTCCTTTTAAAAGCATTCTTGGTGTCCGTAAGGATGGGAATAGCAACTACTGGACAAGCCACAGTCTTTCTGCAACAACCTACATCTGAGTCTTTGTCAAGCAATAAACCCCCTTTTGGGGAAGTCAGATCAGTAGACATGGATTTCTGTACCGTACAAGGAGTTTCCCAACTGCTACCTCCTGCTGTTTTCTCTTGGTGCAGACACATGCTACATGCTCTGCAGTTTCAAATCTGCAACGGAGGAGATGTCTTCTTGGTGCCACAAGTCACAAGTCCCAGCCTTATAGCTTGCCACTCAGTTGAGCAGAATCATTGGCTGCCACCTCCATCTGTGCAGCTGGGGTTTCAGTCTTGTCTATGTCAGGACTCAGTGAAGACCCTGTCAATCTTTCACCTTCTCTCATGCTTCACAGTCTGTTCACCTCCACCCACAGCCTCTTCACCTGGTAACAGCCCATCAGCCAGTGCACACCTTCTGCAGCGCAGGACACCCTCACTGCCTCCTCCAGCCATGGGGAGGGGCCCTGGGCACTCCCTACAGCCCCAGATCTGTGGAGCTCCATCCTCTCTCTGGATCTGCTCTGGGTTCAGGCCGTTGCTGTGCCAGGAGATTTGCTCCAATGTCCTGTGATGTGGCACCACCACTGCTGAGCAGTTCTACGACCTTCAGCAGAGTTTCTGCTTCCCCTCTGCATGAATTCAGTTATTTGCACTCTGAGCTGTGCTCCAGGTCTGACAGTTATATAGCTGTCTTCCTAGCGTGGTTTGAAGAGGTGCTTGATGCTCCCTGATCCCTAATCTGGAGTGAGCTCAAGGCAAAAGGCACAATTTCACTAGAGTAAAGGAGACTACAGGCCTAGAGAGATTAGAATCAATGTCCTTGGAAAGTACATCGCATAAAATACCAAATAGCACTCTCTAACCATGCTCATCCTACTCTTTAGCTGCTTATGAGCAGCCTAGCCTTAGATAAGTATGTATGCCAGGCTATCATCTTTAATAACTGATTAAACTGTCTGTTACCATTGCTTTTTACATACAGAGTGTGGGATAAAGGCTCCTATTGAGCTCAAAGACAAATTAACATTTGTATCACATTATATTTATATTAGAATCTTTTGTACATTTTGCCTGAGAGGGATAGATATCTCTCTACAAGAAATGCGTAATTGCAGGGGATGCATCTCCACAGGCCTGCCACGATGAAATTGGGAGGTTATTTATAGTAAGAATAAATGACTACATGGTGTGTAAATGGCAAAATGTTACTGAGAATTAGAGAAATAAAGCATGACGTTCTGAAGATGAAAGATAAAAATGAATAAAGAAATTTACAACAGATAAAATACAAGAGGCCAGGAAAAAAATGAAGTGTAATTGTGAATAAAATGGTAACTGTGGGAAAAGTGCAAAACTGACAACTAGACTCTGAAGTGCTGAGGATATCAGCAATAGATTTTTCTCAATAGATTACCAACTCCCACACATAGCTTTTCATAGCACAACAATTCAAAAAGGACAGTCAAGCTGCTTTGCTTTTTTTTTTCTCCAAAAGGTTAACCTCTAAAAAGAGTCAGAAATTGCTAAACTGAATTAGTCTTCTCACAACAGTACATCAGTAATTTATAAAACAAAGTCTTCATTTTATAATGGAAGAGACTATATTGAAAAGTATAATGCCTTTGCTATATCTAAAGGGGTCTGTCTTTACTGATGTTTAAATTGAACATAGAGATAATCCAAATTACTGTTCTCTATTTGTATCATACATTTATGTCGTCCAGTTGGGAGCAGCTCTCATCTTGTAGACCTAACTGCTGCTCCTAACAACAACCATGTTACTGTTTCACCCCAGACAGCAGCTAAAACAGTAAACAGCTGCTCTCTTTCACCTTCCATTCCCCAGGAGGAATAAAGGGAAAAGGAGGAAAGTCTCATGGGTTGAAATACAAACAGGTTTAATAGAGTAATAAGAAAAAAAGAATGAAACAAAGCAATACTTAGCCACTGGAATGGGCGATGCCAGCAATGGACACCAGTGAGTGGATGCTGCAAGCACAGTGAGTTCAGTAAAGGCAAAGATGAACACGGGCATAGGGAAGTCACAGGAGTAGGACCCTTCATGAATGGTGGCCATCAAAGAAGGGTTGTCTGCAGCAACTTCCCACTTATATATGGAGCATGATGTTCATTCATTGATCAACTTGGGTGTCAATCTAAGGTGCTTTCTCATTATGTTCCCTCCCAGCTGCTCTTTTGCACCTGGAGCAGGGTAGTGAAATGAAGGTGATTCTGTTCTGGATGCAACCATATGAATTACCTTTTACTGTTGATTAACATGCCATGCTAGCTTTTCATGTGCAACATCATAAGGCTGTAGCATCTGGTATTTGCCTCTTGCACAGAGCCAAAGCCAAGAACAAACTGTGGCTTATAGATATGTACCTTTTAACCTTGAACAGGTTCTGTTATCATGAATTGGAAGACCGTAGTCAGAGGATGCATTTCACAGCTAGAAGACTGAGAACACAGTGAAGAGGTTTCACCCGACATCTGTTTTCTGGCTACTGACTGTCAGAGATATTGCTGTCACTCAGCTGTTTCATTTATCTCGCAGGGGATTTCACTGAGACATTAGAAATGACAGAAGGAATCAGCTGGAGTCTAGCTAAGTTGAGACAGAGTCAGCTGCATCTGTTAGAATAGATTTGGAACAAAGTTCTGAATTCTAATTTAATCTTCACAAAATATAAATTGCTTGTAGATACGATTGTGAGAAAAATATCATTTAAATTCAAGGTCAGATTGAAGAGAAAGGAAGTTATACTTTCAGAGACCAGTTCCTAATGATACCTCTTTACATACAGGTAGTGTAAGTGCTAGGTAAAGCTGGCTTCTAGAAATGAAAAAGAAAATTGCAGAATTGGGTTAAGATTGTATATCTTTTACCTTAAAACAAGCTTCTTTCTAAAAGAAGATGCAGAATTATATCCAGAACACATACTTCTGTGCCAAATGTATCAGTAACCAACTGTAAGGCTTTGGACCAAAGACTAGTTGATGCACTGAACAGAGTACCAACTATTTAGTATCTGGGAAGAATTAGATAACTCAAAGGTATTTAACAGTTCTATAATACGGTGCCATTAAAGCAAAAAATAGCATGGAAAGGAATAATGTCTCCAGGATTACCTCTTTACAAAGGTCAGTACTCTAGCTCCACTTGTGACCCATATTCCAACATCTGGTCCCAGAGCTAGGTACTGATAGCCTATTTTGAAGAGTATTCTTTTCTTTAAAGCTTGCGAAAAGTTTGTTAACTGCTCTCCTGAAATACAGAAAACACCCAGGCTCAGCACACCTCTGAACCTGTGAGGAATCACAACTTCATCTTCCCCCTCACTGAACAGCATCTTGGTTAATATCTGGCTATAGGTTACAAATACTTTTCTCCCTTTCTCTTACATTCTTTGAACGCTGATTGAGAAAATACTTATGACATGAGAGAGAGACTTTGAAGGAGTTTCTCAGATTCAGACAGAATTCAGAAAGCTTAGGATACTTAACCTGTATCTGACTTATTTCCTCAAATTAAAATGGAGTTGTCATTACTTTCTATCTCATATTACTTTTTCAAAAATATACACATCTATGTTAATAGCAAAGCAATGGGAGTCCTGTGATTTAACTCAGCAAAAGAAGACTCCCATTTGCTTTCTTGCCTTCACATTTCTGCTTTCCTTCATCACACCTTGTATCAACCACAATGATTCTGTCTGTGTACAACTAATTGATCATCCAGCTACCCAATCAGAGCAATATTTAAAATGGCTGTATTGTCAGCCTCTTTTTTTCTTGGTCCTTATAGCGCCAGCGGTGGGAGATTATTTTTTTCTGGTTTTTTTCACATTCCTGTGCAAGTAAATAGTGGTTTCTCTTATTTTCCTGTAATTTTATTTGAATCCTTATTTATTTCCCCATTCAATTATAATCATTCATGCAATAAAGTGCAGTACAGCCATCTTCTTTTCTTTAAATCTATCATTTCTACATGTAGGAAATATAGCTTGTCTATCAGAGGCTAAAACTATAGCAAATTTATTTTCTTTTATGTGCTAGTGTGTATGAGCTTAAAAGTAGGAAATGCTTTAAAGTGTGTAAGCTAATGAAATTTACTGATGCGTTACACTCTAGACAAGTGGTGTGTGTGGTGGGTGGGGAAATCGCTGACAAGCCACACCCAGCGGGTGGCAGTAAATGGGTGCTTTTCAAACTGGCAACCTGTTACAATTGGGGTCCCCTAGGGACTGATATTGGGCCCAATGCTGTTTCATATCTTCATAAGTGACCTGGATGATGAGATCAAGTGTATGCTGATGAAGTTTGTCAATGACACAAAACTGAGTAAGGCAGTAGACACTTTGGAAGGGAGAGCCACCCTGCAGGATTACCTGAATAGGCTGGAGGAGGGGCTAAAAAGAACCTCATGAAGTTCAACAAGGACAACTCTAAGATCTTGCACCTGGGAAAACATAATCCAGGAGTACAGCACAGGCTGGAATCTACCTGTCTGGGGAGCAGCTCTGTGGAAAGGGACCTGGGGGTCCTGGTGGACAGGAAGCTCAATGTGTGCTCACTCAACAGTGTGCTGCTGCAGCAAGGAAAGCCAACAGGATGCTGGGCTGCATTAGCAAGGTCATCACCAGCAGAGACAAAGCAGGCATTATCCTGTTCTGCTCAGCACTTGTCAGGCCACACCTGGAACACTGTGTTCAGGTTTGGTCCCTGCTATGCAAAAAAGATGTAGACAGGCTGGAAAGTGTCCAGAGAAGAACCACAAAGATGACCAAAGGACTGGGAAGCCCGACATATTGGGAAAGGCTGAGAGAACTTGTTTTTTTCAGCCTTGTGAAAAGAACACTTAGAGAACACCTTGCCTATGTTCCAGTATTGAAAGGGTGGGTACAAAGAAGATGGAGACTTTTTTTACAAGGAGTCACATGGAAAAGACAAGGGGTAATGGGGCGATTCCGATTGGACACAAGAAGGAAATTTTTCATGATGAGAACAATCAGCCATTGGAATAATCTCCCCAGGGAAGTGGTGGATTCCCCAACATTTGGCACTTAAATTGGCTGGACAGGGTGCTGGGCCATCTTGTCTAAACAATACTTTTGCCAAGGAAGTTTGGACCAGATGATCCTTGAGGTCCCTTCCAACCTGGTATTCTATGATTCTATGAAATCTAAGCAAAAAATGTTCTAATTCATCATAGTTTTGAGCAGCCTTATCTAGGAGCTAACGAGTACACAAAATGTCAAGCCACAGGGTAACTCCTTCAAAAAACTCCTTCAAACAGCTGATGACCGCCTTCTCAACCATAGCCATCGCAATAGAGAAAATACACTGATTGAGTGCTATTTCATCTGACAATCAGAAATATGGAGAAATAGACATAGACTAGTTGCT
Organism: Caloenas nicobarica; assembly: GCF_036013445.1. Lineage (NCBI taxonomy): Eukaryota > Metazoa > Chordata > Aves > Columbiformes > Columbidae > Caloenas > Caloenas nicobarica. Next base: position 79,642,907 of record NC_088246.1, on the reverse strand, counting down.
AAAATCATAAGCTGTAACACCCATAATTGAGAGAATAGAAATAATGATACAGAACCAAAAAAAAAAAATATATATATAAAAAAAATGAAAAGGTTGAACTTGTCTGTCCCAGAGTTATCACAACTCCCACTTCAATACCTACATCTTAAAAACATAACTTACAGTACAAAGTACTTTAAGGTCTTTTTATGGTACTTTTCAGCTGTCAATTATACCTAAGCAGCTGACAGTAAGACTTAATCTACAATGTGTATATACAATATGTTTGGCAAACTGAAACTTACATAGAAAACACAAAGAAAATATTATGTCAGATAACACCACAGACCTTTTCCTGTAGCAATACGTTTTAACTTACTATACCTGTGTGTTACTAGTAATGGATGAGAATGGCAGTCTAAGCAAGATGGATCACAGATGGTATGTTTTTATAACACTGTCAATAAAATTGAGAGGAGAAAACCTGTATAGAAACAGCAATTCTACAGCAAAATAATAGTTATAAATACACCTGGAAAAATACGTTTCCTGATGGAACAGGCAAAAATTACATTATGCCTTATCTTTATTTATTAACTCTTAAATTCATGTGTAATATCACACATGACAGTCATCAGGTTCTTTATTTTGGGGAACAGAGATGGTCAGCTTTAAGTTATACCTCTAAAAGTGTTTGGCATGATATTAATAGCCACCAGTGATACACAGTAGAAAGAAATTTAAATGACTTCAATAGCTGCAAAATTTAAAGTCCTGAACTTTAGAATTTTTAAATTCAAAAACTCAGATTCAAAAGCAAATTTCTCTCCAAGTGGATACTTACATATGAACATGGATTTCCTTCTCCATGCTGATTGGCTATGAAGATTGCATTGGCAGAAAAGTCACAGTGTTTTGTGACAAACAACGGTATAATAATCATATAAGGGAAGATATGTGGAAGGTCTTGACCACTGAGGAAGAAAGCATTTATTGAAATATTTTTTTGTATTTGGTTTATGTGGCAAGGTTTTGGTAGCTGCAGCCCATTGACAGCCCACACAGGAGCAGGTTTTCTGGCAGGACCTGTGACCTTATGGGGAACCCACACTGGGGTAGTTTGTTTCTGAAGGACTGTACCTCCTGGAAAGGACCCATGCTGGAGCAGTTCTCGAGGAACTGCAGCCTGGGGGAAGGACCCATAGGTAGGAATCTACACTGGAGCAGGAGAAGAATGTGAAATGGAAGGAGCAGCAAAGATAAAGCTTAATGAACTGATGTGCTGGTTTGAGTGCAACTGTGTTCATTTTCTTCATGCAGTTAGAAACCTTTCTTTTTCATAGCTAGCATGCTCATTATTTGGACTTAGTTTGAGAACAAGCAGATAACACTCCAGTACAGAGCTAATGTTTTTAATTGCTCTGGTCTGAGAGCCAAAGACACTCTGAGCACTCTGCACACAGGTGTGAGGCATAGAGAAAGGGGAGCAGAGATGGGGCAGAGCTTGACTGACATCCAGATTGATCAGTAAGAGCAGTCCATCCCAATAACGTCATGCTAATTATTTAAGGAGAGTTGGGAGTTGGGACCTTCCAGTTTTGTTCTTCCAATCTCTCAGGCTCTTCTTATCTTCCACTCTCTCTCTGGGGTGCAGCCAGGGGAGTTTTTGATGTGGGACATTTAGTCCGGCTTTTTCTGTTTTGCAGAGGCCTCTGAGCCTTTCTGCCTTTTTTTCCTCTTTTTTTTGCTGTTGGGGACCGGGTGCTGCTTTCCTGGGACTGGCTGCTCAGTGTGGATGGAGTTCATGAGGAATTGCCTTGAGTATCTTTTATTTCTATTTTATATATATATTTACTAGTAGTGTATTAGCATTTTGTTATTTTATTAAACTGTGTTTATCTCAGCCCAAGTTTCTCCCTTCCCTTTTGATTCTCTCCCCTATTGGGGGAGGAGGTGGGGCGGGGGGTGAGTGAGCGGCTATTGTGGTTGTATTGCTAACTTGGGTTAAATCATGACAACTGACCATAAGCCCAATTCCCCATCCTCCTGTGCCACTTGGGAGGAGGAGGTAGAAGAGTTAGGAGTGAACTTGAGCCTGGGAAGAAAGGGGTGGAGGGTGAAGGTGGTTTGAGTTTTGTTTTGTTTCTCACTGTCTTATTCTGTTACAATTAATTGGCAATAAATTAAATTAATTTCCCCAAGGTGACTCTGTTTTGCCCACGATGGTAATTGGTAAGTGATCTCTCCATCCTTATCTTGGCCCATGAGACTTTCATCGTATTTTCTTCCCCCATCATGCTAACGGAAGGGGAGTAATAGAGTGGCTTTGTGGGCACCTGAGAACCAGCCAAGGTCAACTCACCGTATTTCTCTAGAACAAAATATTTTAGAAATTTTTACTAATTAAGTTTTTATATGTGTATGTATTTCTAGAGTGCTTGCTCTCCCATAGCATCTTTTTTAAATGAAGAGAAAGATTTTCTCTAAGATCAGCTTCATTATTGAATCACTCAGGATTCACATATGACAGTAAGTATTAACATCTTTTCATTTCAATTTCACATTTTTTTCAGCTCTTCCCCTCATTTGGTACTTCAGATATCAATATTATGGGATCTTCAAGTTAATATCATAACTACTATTGTAATGCTATAATAATGCTCGGTATTTCACTGTATTTTAAAGAAACAGATTGAGTCAATATATCCATCTCATTTCTTCATTCTTTGCAATCATTTATCCTTTAGAGTTTCATAATGATGTGTAGAAAAATAGAAATACACAAAATACATAGCTAAAAATGAAATCACTTCATTTTAGTATAAAATGTTGATATTCACTCTTTTTCATTTCCAGTATAACTATTAAGTATTTTATTCTTTACTAATGGATTTTTTCTTTTTTTCTTTTTTTTCTTTTGTTGTTGTTGTTGTTGTTGGGTTTTGTTTTTGTTATTGCTAACTTCAGGAATTCTAAATGGTCAGTTTTCCCTCTCTTCGTCCAGTTTCTGGGAGATTAAAATAATTGTCTGGTCCAGGAATCAATTTTGTTTTAATTCAAATTATACTAGTTGAACTAGGTAGCTTGACCAATGGACCCTCAAACTCAGGAAGAACAAAACGTTGGTTTTCTGTACTTAAATTATGATAATATAAGAATGCTCTGGTGACAACTAAATATGGAGAAACAATGCAACCATTACTCATCAAAAGAAAAAACATAGACAAATATTTTTTTTCAAAACAAACATACTTTTGTGAACACTATTTACAATGCAGATAAATTTAACAAACCCCAGAACCAAGAATATGAGGGGAAAACAGAATCCTTTCATCTCAGCCAGAATTACTCATAAATCATCTCGTTAAATGTCAGTTCTTCTTTTATAAGTCCTTATTTTATAATAGCAGCATTTCAAAGACTGATTTTGTCTTATTTCCATGCCAAGTAATTGCTTTTCAAGAAAAAGATTGGAGCATTTCCAAGGTTTTTCTATCAACTGTTTTTTTTTGCTGAAAATCCAGGATTTTTAGCAGTTGTTCCTCTTCACACCCTCTCCAATCTCATTCACAGGAGGCTGGCCTCATGGAAGATGTCTGTTTCATTAGAAACAAGAACATAAATGAAGAAAAAGCATGAAAAACACAAAGAAAGTGCATGAAATAGAACATTCTGATATCAGGTACAGCTGCTTCAGTCTCTTTTTTTCTCTCTGTGAGTTTATGTCACCCAGGTATTTTCTGACTTGCGTAAAGACAGTAGGACTTGGAGCACAAAAATGCTTGATATCAGAAAGGAACAGTGTATCACAGGAGATTTAACTCCACGAGCCCAGCTTCTAGATAAGAAGTGGGACACAAGATGAACCCTGCAAGTAACTAGAAAAGTATTTCTAATCACCATGTGTATTTCTGACAGAAACATTTTTTGGTGGGAAAAATCTTAAATGGCTGCTGAAGAGTCATATTTTCTCATTTTTTTCCTCTTTAATTAGGCCCACTTTATGTCCAAGAGTAAAGCTAGGTTTGTCCCATTTTGCAAGGGTTGGTATACACAGGAGATTTATCATGGAAATTTCCATGGTACAAAATCCTTACAAGCATCTTGATTATAGGAGTGTAACAAACATGCTATCCTCACTCAACTTGCAGTCATTGTTGCAGTGACCCTACTGGCTCTGCCAGCAATGAGGAAAAAAGTCCTGTCTTCAATAACCCCTTTTCAAACACAATGTTATCTCCAATTTTCATAAACATAATCAATTCAAACTTCATTATGATGTCATTGAGCTATTAAAAAAAAGAGTAAAGGATGCAACTTCCTTATTCTGACAGAACTTAAGTCACTTTATGTGACTAAAATAAAATTTTACTGTTCTTAATCCTTAAGAGCAGCCTGTTATTCAAACACAAACACATAGAAAATAATCAGGTACAGTTATAATATATGAGATTGCTGATCGAAGTGTACTTAAGGTTTTCTAGAAGACATTTGTTGGTAGGAGATGCATCTTTTGATCAAATCTTTTTTTTTTTTTTTTTTTTTTGCAGAGGGTATGATGTGTCAGGAACAAGCTGAAAGAGATTGTAAAGTGTTTTCAGAGTAACATGATTTACTAGACAGGTATTTGATAAGGTTGTTTATCATGTGCTAGCTATTTTTTTGTAATGCAAATTTGTTTTCACTATATCATATAGACATATTTTGCACCTCATAAGACTATTCTTAGACTTGCAAAATCAGCTAAAGAAGTGAAATAAAATCTGCATTAACCTTTAGCCAAAAATATACAGCACTGTGATATCTTCCACAAAATAAAGAAGTTAAAATTTGAAATAACTAAGCAGCTAAGGCAAGAAAGGTTATTTTAGTACAAAATAATACAATGTAACACAATTTCAAACTCCACTGTGTATTACTGAATGTTATGCTTTACTCCCGTAGAGCAAAATTAGCAATGATAAGAAGTAATATATCAGGTTTCTTATTGATTAGAACATCACAACGGAAAGACTCAGTGTTTACTGTACTGAAGTGTCCCATTGCAATTAAAGGAGAAGTATTTTGTTTAGTATGCCTGTGTTGTTTGTTGTTTTGTTTTATTTTCCCCACAGACATATGAAATGGTAAGCATTGAGATATATTAAAATATTTATGTAAATATAATGTTCATCCTCTCCACTGTTTCAAACCATTCCTTGATTAGTTCCTAGAACTAAGGTGGGGAGGAATAGTTTACAGTGGTGAATAATAAGAAATTTGTTTTTCTTTTTCAGTTTAAAACTAAATTTATAAATTATAAATGAATCAATGGGAATATACTACAACATTTGTTTTCCTTTTGACAGTGATACATGCCAGTTGACAGTTATCTGAAATATTATTTTCTCAACATTAATATCAGTTTAAAATTTTAATTTACAAATGCTATTTCTTTATTCTAGTGCTGTTAAATATCAACAGTTTTAATTTTTAGCTGTCACTTATCCCATGTTAATTAAACATAAAATAATCAGACCTCTTGAAAGAAAAAAGCATCAAATGGGAGCTTTCTCACAGAGAGCTGATGAGATTCCCTTAAAACATTCCTTTCACTAATATGAATATATTTAGTGCTGCTTTCATGTTTCAAGGCAGAGCAATGCATTACTTTAGCCAATCAGTTCTTAATTTATTTTCCATACACAAGTGAATAACAAGGTTTGCAACACTTGGTTTAGACCTGTGCTCTTTGATGAAGTGGAAGAGGTATTAATTGGTTCTGATTGACGCAAAAAGCTAAAGCCATTCAGATGTGTCACTTTGGATAGTCCTTGAGGCCTCAAAAACAAGGAGGAAGAGTTTCCTTCAGTCAGTTGCTCAGGCCTGTGAATGGGAATGTCTCATGCAGGTATCATGGCTTTCAGAACAGCGAAAGTTATGTCAGAAATACCAAACTGTCCATGACAGTTGACAAATTAGTTCTCCCAATCTACCACTACCCTGTACGCTTTCAGCCCCCTCACCTCCCCTCAGATATTGTTGTCTCTTTAGGACTACGCTATACCTGCATTATCAAGTAATTTGATATAAAGGGAGCAGATTGGTAGATCAAAGCAGCAGATACTGAGGTTCCTCATACCTCTGTTAAATGAGCTTTAAGAAACATTAGGTCTAGTCTCCTGACAAAACATCCCCTTTTTTCACCTGTTCAATGTTGACTAAAAAAACAATCCTGCTGGAAGTTTGTCTTTTCTTCCTCAACTGAAGACCCCATTGCTAAGAGGCATCACCTTCTCTCTTCACCTGTTTTCCTGGATGAAAGTAGTAATTATTGCCTCTGCCATCATTGCTCTTGTAAAAATCTGGCATACAAAATGCTTCTGCTCCTGTTTGTGCAATTTTCTAGATGAAACCATGGTGACAGATGCCCAGACAGGGATGATTTCCTCAGTTTCCAGAGAAAGGTCACATTGTACTCAAGCATTCAGGTTTCACCCGGAGTTTCCACGGCTTGAGGAAATGACAGTATCTATGTGTTCTCAGCCTCCTATAATCACTTTTGCATACAGAAGTCTTCACAAACAAAATATTTCAGTAAGTTAAGCCAGTAGCTAACTATTCCTTGTTTTCTCAAGAGCTTTGAAAAGCTATACCACACATCTTACACTGAAACACTTAACTTCTAGTTACACAGCCCTAATTCCATCCTCCTTATTTATACAAATCTTTCCGTGCCCTCTTTGACTCAGAACTTGCATCAGACAAAGGTAGCTCCTGTGGTACTGATCACCCTCTAGATATCCTTGTTTTGTCCAAGACATCTGCTTTACATTAGGAGGTAAAAGCCAAATATAACACCCTGACTACTTAACGGTTCCTAGGATTTTCTAAGTGGGGCTAATCTCTTTGTATGTATAGCAACACGAGGACTCCACTAAAATGAATGTTTTCCTTCCAGATTTTTTCTCCTCTCGCAAGGTACATCAGGTAGGCTTTTACACATTATAATCAGACAAGAATCAGGATATATAGTACTGACAAGGACTTAAAAATCTCTAAATGAGATGTAGTCTCGGCAATGTGACAGATTGTTTGACTGGTTTGAACTCAGTTTGCCTGTTATATCCTGTTGGAAAAGTGAATGAGTTTGACTGACCCTTAGAAGAGAGTTTGCTGAGTATTAGGGAGAGGACTGGAGCTTGCGACACAAATAGAGACAGTGTGGTGGGGAGCAGGGAACAGCCACCGCCAGACCTCTGGCTTCATGGGCACCAGGAGCAATTGGATAAAGTTTCTTGTAACTCAAAAAAGGCAGCAAGTGAAAGACTGTTCTGATTTGACTACTTAAAATATTAAGTATGGTACCTTATATTTTAATATAACCCCAACTTTTACCATAGTTTATATGGGAGGTAGAAATAAGGAAAAGTTCTCAACAGATTCACTGCAAAAATGGTTCTGTCACTGCAGCATCTATCAGGTATCATAGTAAAGTGAGCACCTAATATGAAACAAAGATACTTTGTGGTCTTTGTTATATAATCTCCAGTGGAATTCTCCATTTTAGGATATCTGAGGTATCAAGGGAAAAGGAACTTATTTTGGTATCTGGGCAAGAATGACCTTAAAATCGTATCTGCTCTCTTGATCCTTTCTTCTCACTATAGTGTGCTGAAAAACTCCTCTATTTCCTGATTTTTTAGTTCCTTTCTGAGCCTACTATAGCCCCTTTACAAGATAGGACTGGATATGGAAAAACATATAGCACACACTCAAGAAATTAGTACAATAAATTTGGATATATTTATGTGTAATTTATTTCCATTACACATATATGTCAACCTTCTAACAAAGTTGATTACAAACAATCATTTGGGCAATTATTATCCCAGATATCCATGTCTGGAAATGAATGTAGAATTTTATAGACCAAATGTAATAAAAAAAAAATCTAAAAGGAATAAAAGCTTTTTCTTTTTTTTAATACTACATCTCTGTCCTCACAACTGATGTCAGTACAGGTCTCCCCATGGCAGAATATATGTTCACATGCCTTATGAAAAAGGAATTGGAAAATAGAATGGATTGTCCCAGTTGGTGACATCCTCTTTAAAAACCAGAAGTTCATTTAATGGTTTTGGTGCTTCATAGGAAGTGAATAAACTCATGGCAGTAAAAATAACCAGAATCAAAAAGAAAAGCATTACAAAAATGTCAAGTTTGAGTGGATGCAGGACATTTAAAGAACATTATTTCTAATATTTTCATTGTCAAGTAATAAAACATAATGTAAATGTTACTAGGTCACAAATGGTTACCCAGTAGTCTTGCTGAATCACCTTGGACTGTGAAGACTGATCTACTCATAAAGGTAAACTTCAATAAGATTGGAAATTCAGTAGTGAGTATTTCTTTTAGTAGGTAAGACTAATGAAAAATGAAATTTGGGAAAAGCTGTCAATTCTTCAAATAAATAATACTGAAAGTATAAGTATAAAATCTGAAAATTATAGAAAGTTTAGTAGGAGATCAGCTTGGTTAAAGTATGATTTCTTCATTGGTCTCAAATATAAGAAAGAAGCATTTAGAAACTAAAAATTAGGACAGACTACTGAAGAAAAAAAATAAAGTCTAGACATAGAAGAAAAAAAATTGAAAGGTCAAGACACAAATGAGATGCAATTAGCAAAAGGCATAAGAATGACAAGGAATCAGTTTCTAAATATAAGAGGAAGACCAAAGAAAGCATTGTTCTGCTACTAATCAAGAAGGAAAGCTCTGCACAGATAACAGAGAAGGCTGAAGCTTTTAATGACTTTTTTGCATCAATCTTCAGTAAAAACATCCATTAAGGAGAAGTGCCTAGCATAATTAATATCAGCAACAAAAGGGGAAGATTTCAATGTGGAAAAGGAAAGACATGAGTTGCAGAGCACTTAGAGAACTTAAATCAATGTGATCTGATGAACTTCATTCTAGGATATTGGTGGATGCAATCAAAAAACTCTTCGTGGTTATCTTTGAGAACTCTTGGAAGATAGCTATGGTATCAAAAGATTTGGGGAAAAAAAAAAGGCAGCCCTGTACATAAAAGAAGAGAAGAAAAAGAAGCTGGAGAATTATACAGCAGTTAGTTTGACTTCATTCCTCAGAATAAAAAACAAAACCGAAACCAAAGAAACACCACCAAAAAACCAAACCAACCAACCAAACAACAAAAACAAAACAAACAACAAAAACAAAACAAACAAACAAAACCTACTTGTAAACAGTGTGAAGACAAAAAGAAGGTGAATGAGAGTCTGTGTAGGTTTGAGAAGAACAAATCTTGTCAAACCAATCTGTTTTCCTTTCTGAAAGCCTAACAGGCCTTTGAATACAATAACATTAATAGATGTCACATGTAAGCTAGGAAGTAAGGATGAAGCAGTGCTATACAGGCCAAAACAGGAATTAATGTGTATATGATTTAGTTGTTATGCAGATGGGAGCTAAATGTGAGGCACATGTATTACTTAAGAGCTATTTTATTTATTTGGCAAAATGCTTACATCTATGTGATGAAGTGAGTAACACAATCAAGCAGCTGAGTATGGGCAAGAAACAAATTTGGATATTGAAGACACAAAAATTTGTCAATATCATACAGGATAATCTGAGGTTAAAGGCCACCTGATATCAACAATGATTGGCCACATGTTAGTGGATGAATATGGGTTTGAGCAAACTAAGAAATTCATGTCAGACATAAGTTAAATTACAATAGCCAGGAGAAAGACACATGACAAACTGTGACAGGAATAACCAAATACTTGTAAAAGGAAATTAGATGTGACCAGGCAAACTGTTCCCTGAAAAGAGTATATTTGGAATAGATTTTGAAGCAGACAGCTGAGGCTAGCACCTGAGCAATAACACCCTGCATGGCTGAAAATTATAAGAGCCTATAAGTGAAGAGCAAGGGTTTCCAAAGTGCCTGGGTGGTCCAGATGTCACTAGCACCGATTGGTCAGTGACATTAAGTAGTTTCAAATTCATAAAAGAACCGGCAACTTATGACATCATTGTAGCTTTAGATACTATTTCATATGACATCTCCATGAGCAAAACAGAGAAAAAGAGTAAAGACAGAACTACGGTAATGGGCAAATCTGACTTGTTAATTTTCCTGGAGTAGAGCTGGTCCATTAGCAAAAAGGAGTCTGCCTTGACTCTGATTAATTCCTGGGTTATCATTATTCACCCAAATGCTGGAATAAATAGAAATATAGAAATAGGAATAGATTAAATGGTGGAAGTAAAAATCCTACACTGAACAGATTTAACCAGCTGTACTGATACAGGATATAAAGCATCTAGAACTTGATAATTCTCCAAGAAAGGATCTGGGGTTTTTGGCAGATGACTAGCTGCCAATGTACTGACACTATGCTTTTACAACAAAGACAAACATCTCACAAAAATTTATTAACAGACTTATGAACTACTGATCACATTATTTATATCTGTGTAACAATTCAGATGTTTACACATCCTCCTACTTTACGAATTTTATTGGTAAGGACTCAGCTGGAATACTGTATGCAGTTTTACATGTTGCACTTCAGGAAGATGTGCATTTATTGTGAAAAACATAAGACAGCAGCAAATAAAATAGAAATTAGAGGAGCTCCTCAGTCAAGACCCTAAGTCAATCAGGCTTTTGGAATGAGTCTGCCTATTTTTTTCTTGATACTGAAAAGTCTAAAGAAGAACGAATTGCTCTTAAACTCACCAAAGCCAGGGATTATTAAACTGTCTAGAATTCCGAGCTTTTTAAAATCAGACAGGTTAGAAATATAAAGGATTTAGATGAAGTGCTGTCTCTTCCAACCCACTGACTATTTACTTCCAGTCTGCTCAGTAACTAAGTCACAGTAGATCATGCCCACTTCCCTGTGCTCCCTCTCCAACACCTCTGAAAATTTTCTGTCTGCTCCCTATTTCTTCTCAGCAGACCAGATTCTCCTCCACCTGCAGACTTCTAAATCTTTCAAGTGGCTTTCTCACTCCCTTCTTCTGCTTGCCACAATATGCAGTTTCCAGGACCCCTGCTCTCTGCCAGATTCAACTGCTTTATGGGAAGAAACATCTCCTCTGTCTCCAGATAAGTATCTGATTAATCCCTCTTCTGAAAGGAGCATAACATGCAAAACAAGAAGATACAAAGATACCATCTGTCCTATTCCTGTAAGTACTCAACAGAAATAATCTGTTCTCCATTGCAGATATGGAGAAAAAAGGAAGAATAATCTTAAATTTCAACAAGCATTCAGGTTAGAGACAAGTCACTGGAATAGATTACATGGAAGACTGGAGTCTCTCTCATCAGAAATATTTAAAAAAAGAGTTAGCTATTCATTTGTCAGCAATACTAAAAATATAGTTCACCCACAGAATATAAGCACAGGCAAGAAGATCCTCTCTATTTTTTTTTTTTTTTTAATTTGATTCAAATGCTTTTTGTTACTCTGACTTTATCAGATTGTTGATTTCAGCAGATGTTAAAACTGGAGTGCAAGTTTGCATATTCATGATTACTAGGGACTGGGTGAACCTGAAAATCACACAGACTGGGGAGAGACATGAAAGCGTATGAGCAGGAAAGACATTATTTTAAAAATATATATTGCTTGACTAAGAACTACTTGAAACTCAATGCTTTCAAAGAAGTTGTGCTTTGAAGTTTGGAGTCTGTTTGACTCTTATATGCATGGGTATGTCTTAAAACTTATAAAACCAATGTCATGTGGGACCACCAGTCTGTGTAGGATATTAGACAAATTTTAAATTCAGTGCTCAGTTGGCAGAGAAGAGGGGCAATGAAATGTCTGCAGTCAGTTTTTTATTTGTGAGATGTACTTCTTCACCCAAACTTGAAAATATATAAACAACTAAAAATTAGATATTAGTGTAGTCTCTTTTGAAAGAATTAAGAAAAGGTTTTATGTAAGGCTTTCTTATAGTTGTGCAGCTTAAATTTCGTACCACAAGAAAGCAACTGACTGTTTTTTCTTCTTTTTGTGTGTGTGTGTTTTCTTTTTTTTTTAATTTATCTAGAAGTGCAATCCTTGGGTTTTATTGTTTTTGTTTGTTTGTTTGTTTTGTCTGGTTTAGTTTGGTTAGGTTTGTTTTTTGGTTATGATTATTTCCCAATGGTCTTTTTTTATTTTCAGCTGAAACCAGTAAAGAGTACAAGGTGTTGAGTAGCAACTGAAATACAACTGAAATCCCTATTTCAATATTAGTTAGTCATAAACATTTATTCTAAATGATACTTCTAAGTGGTTCCTGAATTTAGCTGCTCTTTATCATTTATAAAAGGTTCAATGCTTAAAGATAAAACTCTAAAACAATATTTTGGCATCTCTATGTCAGTTTTACAGCAACCTTCTATATGACACACAATCTTTATTTTATGCAAACAAAAAAATCAGTGTCATGCCCCACATAGCTCACTGGATGATTTTTTTTTTCCCCACCAGAAGTATATGCGTTTAATATATGTGCAGATAATATTGTAAATAAGGCTTTTGTTGTCCATTCGTGGTTATAGCCAGAATGACATTTGTGATGCTTATGAGGAAAGAGAAAAAAAAATCAGATTAAAAAGCAGTGGGGTACTTGTACAGCATACAGTTAAAGCAATCTTATGATCACATTTAAACCAGACTTATATGCTGCTAAGCAACACCTGCATGGTTTACCTGCAAGGAGACTTCAGTATTTTCCATCTGCCTTGGCTGAGGACTAGAGGTGAATGGAATGAAATTGGACCCTACCATATTTACAGCTGCTTCATAACCTGCTCCTTCAGAGCATCAGCAAAAAAAAGCCTTGAATTCCATCTCTGCTAATGAACAGAAAGGAGCAGGTCCCTTACACCATATCTGTGTGTTTTCTAGTCTTATCTGTTTGGAAAGAAGTTGCAAAGAGATTATCAGTTGGGTGCACAAAACACCATTAAGCTCAATATTTATATTATGTTTGTGGGTCAAACACAGGGAGAGGAAGGAGACTGTTGCTCATGCAGAGCTGAAAGGAAGTTTTCTGACAAGACATTAGGATTCTGCATAATAATTTTGGTAAACTGGACAGTAATTTTTTATGCGAACATGGACAAGATGTTCAGCATACAGCTGGATATACAAATAGTGCAGTGAGTGAGCAGTTGGCTCATGGGGCAGCCTCAAAGTGTTCTACTGAGTGGGTTTATGTTGGGCTGGTGACCAGTCACTAGTGGGGTTCCACAAGGATCCATGTTAGGGCAAGTGCTCTTTAATGTCTTCATAAATAAATTGAACACAGGACTTGTGGGCATACTAAGTAAGCTCACTGATGACACAAAATTGGGAGGAGCTGTTGACACTCTTGAGGGCAGAAAGGCCCTGCAGAGGGATCTGGACAAATTGGAGAACTGGGCAATCACCAACAACATGAACTTTAACAAGGATAAGTGCCGGATTTTGCACCTGGGTCATGGCGACCCTGGCTGTACATACAGACTGGGGAATAAATTGCTGGAAAGCAGCTCTGCGGAGAGGGATCTGGGGGTTCTGGTCAACAGCAAGTTGAACATGAGCCAACAGTGCCCTGGCAGCCAAGAGGGCCAACCATGTCCTGGGGTGCATCAAGCACAGCATTGCCAGCCGAGCGAGGGAGGTGATTGTCCCGCTCTGCTCTGCACTGGTGCGGCCTCACCTGGAGCACTGTGTGCGGTTCTGGATGCCACAGGATAAAAAGGCTATAAAGCTACTGAAGAGTGTCCAGAGGAAGGCAACAAAGTTGGTGAAGGGTTTGGAGAGGAAGCCATAGGAGCAGCAGCTGAAGTCCCTAGGACTCTTCAGCTTGGGGAAGAGGAGACTGAGGGGAGACCTCATTGTGGTCTACAGCTTCTTCACAAGGGGAGGAGGAGGGGCAGATGCCAATCTCTTCTTTCTGGTGACCAACAACAGAGCCTGAGGAAATGGCAGGAAGATGTGCCAGCGGAGGTGTAAGTTGGACACTAGGAAAAAGTTCTTCACCCAGAGGGTAGTGGAGCACTGGAACAGGCTCCCCAGGGAGGCATTTGTGGCCCCAAGCCTGACAGTGTTCAAGAAGCGACTAGACAATGCCGTCAGACACATGGTGTGAATGGTGGGGTCGTCCTATGCAGGGTCAGGAGTTAGGCTTGATGATCCTTGTGCATTCCTTCCAACTCAGGACAGTCTATGATTCTACGGGCGCAGTCTTACAGTGTAGAGAAGTCCCTTTACCCATACCTGTCACACAAACAGGATTACAGCAAGGCAAATGAAGTAGCTCACAGCAAATTAGGTGGTACACTTAAATGAGACTTCCCCAGTATCTGACTGGTATTCGTAAGTTCTTTCTCTGCTGTACAGAAGTGTGTTGGAGACTAAAATCTCCTTCTGAATTCCTTTCTTGAAGTAGGGCTAAAATTACTTCAAGGAATTTAGGAAGGCCATAGAACTACCCAAAAGCTGCCTTTAAATAGTAAATAAATCAGGACATAGGGATTGAAGGGGAATGACCACCTCTGCCTTGGCTTTTCACTCTGCTGTTTAACTTCTCTAGTGATGGATCTTGACTGACAGTCCAGTTGTTGAATTGTCAGATGAGTGGGTTCCTTACCTCTTGGTATCTATAGCACAGCTTATCATTTGTTATCTCCCAGTGTATGATTCCAGCAGAAGATATAAGTTCAGTTTATACAACAATTTCTCTCACTCTTGCTTCTGCAGATGGCACTGAGAAGAAGGTGAGAGAGATGTTATGAAGAGCTTCTCCACAGTCAAGTCCAGGAAATTATTTTTCACAGCAGGGAATGGACAGTATTGTGTTCTTTAAATCTTTCCAAAAGATGTATTAGGGCATATGTTTAAACATGTGAGAGAATTGGGGCTGTACTTTAACCCTTTTCCCCTCATATTATGCAATTTAAAAAGTACTTTTCTGTAAATATAATAGATTTTGGAAGAAAATATATATTGCAAACTTACACTATTCAACTGAGAAATTGCTCTCATTTCCTCAGATACCCAGCATGGAAAAGTTTATTATTAATAGAAGGTACTAAATGCAAGCTGAGTTCTCAGCAGGATTACTTCATACATGCCTTAATGGACTTTCTGGATTAGTAAAGTGTTCGGGTGCATATTGCTTTATAAACTAAATTCTCGTGTGGTTTTGGACTCTATGTAATGCTTGATAGTACTCAGGACATTGCTTCTGGGAAAGTGAGACCAGCTTCACCACCACTCCGTATATAAGACACCAGGATAAGAGCTTACCAGAGAGACAGAAGGCTAGTTTTGGCTGTGTAGGTTATCCTGGTGGATGGCAGACTGATCCCTCCACCTTCTCTCTTGAGATGGGTGAAAAATAGGTGCGCTGAGCCACAGGAAGAACTGCATGCCATATGTGTAATATGTGCAGAGCTCTTAAGTGACTTCAGATAGACATCTGAACAGTCAGACTTCGCTTACATACGCAACAGCATTTCCTCTGTGCTACCATCTTGAATAAGCACAGTGAAAATTCAGGATCATTATTTTTAATGAAGAGAGGGCGATTAGGATTCACAGTTAGATGATCAGTTTGCAGTTAAGGCCACAGGCAAAAGAAATGCAATTTTGAAATAATCTGGGTAAAAGTACATTGGAACAGGTCTTTTTCTGTAGCACTGTGAAAAACCCCAGCAGACTGGCATGACCACAGAGAGGAGCAATGACAAAGCTGCATGCATTTCCCAGTAGCATCTGCAAATGTGGAGGAAAAAAATAAATACCAGCTCTTACAGAGGCCTTCTCTCTGCCTGAAGAGAAGATCTGTAGCAAAAGCACACAGGTATAAGGCATAGGAGGAATTCCTTTCATCCCATTTACACTATAGCACTAGTGTGTAGGTTTAACCAGTCATTCACGAAATTAGCAAATGTGGTACATTCTACAGTCCTAACACACATTTTTATTTGCATGGGAAATTGTTCACAATTTAAAGCATACTAGAATTTTAGAATAATTTAAAGGAATTCTGAGATACAAACAGAAGTGATTTTTCATTACTTATAATAGTTTAATATTTATGTTATTTGTTTTGAATGATCTTTTTTGTTCAGATGCTAAAATAGATATTTCAAAGAGCCACATCCTGAGACAGAACAGATGTTTTTCTGAATTCACCCCAACACAATTTTTCAGATCAGAGACTATTGCTAAATATAAAGTTAAGCTTGCCATTCTTTAGTTTCTCTGATGATTTATGGATGAAAGCATTACTTGTTTGGGTCTTTTCTAAGACAGAGCTGCTTTAAAGGACTTTCACAGGGGCTACTTTGTGAAACTGGAAGCCTCCCAAGTTGCCTGATCTTGACTAATGCCAAAGATGAAACTGTGTTTGAATTTTAAAAGACTACACAGCCTCCTCCTCACTGTGCTTTAAGGGTCCACTCAGGTAGTGCTTAGGCACATAGAGTTCCCATTGATCTTAAATGAATGACATATATATAAGGAATTTAGAATTATTTTTTCCCTTGGATTTACAAAGAATCATTTGTCCTACTGCTATGCAATGTATCCTTGAATAAAGGCAACGTATTTACAATACAGTTTGAAACAAATCTTTGCAAAATCATTTTCTTGTCTCAGATTGGAAGACTTCATCTTGCTCGCCAATGCAGCAAACACCAGAAGTGATGAAGCATAAGCAAATGACTGAAAAAATATATTTTATTTGAACAAAAATTTTTTTTTAGTCTAACCATATGGTCCTGCCATGGGGAAAGCAAAGGTTGGACATGCAATATAGATGGAAAGAATATTAGGTAGAAGAATATTTCCTACCTAACTAATTCAGATTCTGAAAGAATGATATGAAACCCTGTTACAGTGTTTTTATGAATCAGGGATTCAAAGCAAGGGCTGGAGGAGTTTGGTATTGCAGAAAATGAATTAGTTCATAGTCTAGTGGTGGTCTTATCAAAAGCAGCAATACTTATAGGAGATTTCCTTTTGTACTGTGTAAGGTATGAGCTGCGACAAAGCAATACAAGTTTTCTTCAAAAGAATATAAGCAGATAAGAGAGCTAATATCATAAGCTAGACACCTACTTCAAAGCTGAGGATAACAGTCCTGATATCAGCCAGTATTTATATGTGTTTATTTACTGGTCAGAATGCATGGAACAGTGTAAGATTAACCATTGTATTCTTGGCACATGATGGAGAGATACTGTTGTCTCATGACACCTGACTTGTCAGAATTTATCTATTTGCTTTCAAAAAAAAGAAGGGGATATTACAAGTTTAGTTTCTAGAAGATGGGTTATCTGGAATTTGGAAATAGAAGGTGGATTTTGCATGACCTAGCTCTGTTCAGATAAGATTCTGTTCAGATAAAGGTTATATGTGGAAAGAGATCATATGAGGCAATGTTGGATGAAAGCAATATTCTTGAGATGCAGACAGAAACCTTTTATTAGGTTAGTGATTTATAGAACAAGGGTTGCACTTCTAGGGGATGGGGAGGGCGCCAGTGAAATTTGTTGCAGCCTTGAAGAGGAAGAGAGCAATTGAGAGCATGTCATGCTAACTATCTAGAAAGACTGCTACAAATGGCCCAAGAGGATGAGAGCACTTTTACAAGTGAGTTTGTCTACTTCTAACCATTAATATAATTTTAGAGTAGTGGATTTCTATTTTCTTTACCAAATATTCGAGGCTGTCTGTTTCTGGAGTCTGCACTCATCTCCTCTCTTAACTAGACTAAAGCTAGTCAGTCCATCTTCCTCAACAATCAATAGACATGCAGCTTCATTCATGGCTCTCTCTGTTGGAAATAATAACAGTTCAGCTAAAGATCTTTCCCATTAGGGCTATAAAGCATAATATTTTAGGAAAGAATAAAATTGCAATTTGTAAATCCTCAGCAAGTGTTAAAGAGAAAGGTTATGTAGAACACAAAATATGCTAAAGCAAACGTGTTAAATGTGTTAGCTTAATATAACACAGGAAGTTCTTTGCTAGCCAGTCTTCATTTCTCTTACCCCTTCTCTCTGTTTCACATATGAGTTGACTAAAGATTTTAATTGATGGAAATCCCTGGAGAAGTGAGGAGGTACATAATGTTGTTCTCATTATACGAAAGAATATCTCTGAAGACCAAGTCAGCATTAATATATGGTACATATAAATCAAGAATAATGATATCCAAGCTCTTCAGATGGGGACTAGCAATTTTAACAGCACTGGACATGTCCTTAAGGCAACATAAAATACACAAATCATGACTTTTCGCTAGTGAAGTATTTTCTCCCAAGGCCATCATAAAAAGATAGCTTATTACACTTACTGGTGAGATGCAGAGAGAGGTTTTTCTGAAATCTAATTTCTTTATAGAATGTACTTGATAAATGGTAATTTTAAAATGTTTCAAGCTGTCCATCCTGCCTCATTTTGTTTTCATAAAGAACTTAAGAGGGGTTGAATTTTCCCTGAAATGATAGCTCCTTGAAGGCCTTTGGAGAGTGAGTAGTGGATTAACCAACCTCCAGAGTGATCTAAATTATGAACAAGCTCTAGGACACCTGAGGCAAGTGAACTTTCCCTCACTGCATGCCAGAGCTGATGTACAATAT
This sequence comes from Caloenas nicobarica, assembly GCF_036013445.1. Lineage (NCBI taxonomy): Eukaryota > Metazoa > Chordata > Aves > Columbiformes > Columbidae > Caloenas > Caloenas nicobarica. The sequence goes on along the minus strand of NC_088246.1, from coordinate 79,624,270 downwards.
TGTCACTTTTGTGAAGTGAAAACCTAGCTGCCATGAGGCTATCCTATAATTACTTGAGTTCTCTCAAATAGTAGCTACTGTTACCTGTATGAATCTGGTAACTTAGCTGCTTATTTGTTGTATTCTAATTTACTCAAAGAATTCTTAGACATGTGGCAATTATGCAAAATTTAAAAAAAAAAAAGGCAAAGAGTATTTTAGTTGCGTTTGTGTGCTTCTAATTAGCAACCGTTTTGGTAAGCATTTCAGTGTTTGTAAATACTGGTAAACATCAGTGCTTATTTCTCTGACAACGTTATTTCAGCTCAAAAGAGCTAACGTGAATTCTTTACCAGTGTTCTCTGAACTAAGTGTTGTAAAACAATGAAAAGAGCTATTTTCATTGACTGAAATTTTTAAAAGGCACTTCTAGTTAGCTTGAAGAATCCTAAAGAAAAAAAATACTTTCCAGGTAAAAATAAGCCAATGGAATTTCTCATGGTTTGCACACAATAAAATTAATCTCTGCCACTGAACAAAAATCTATATTGGGTCACACCTTCAGATTCCATAAAAGTGGATCTAGATCTGTGAATTCAAAATTTCAACTTAAAGAGTATGAAATTTTTATACTGTTTTTCTACAGTACCACAGATATTTCATCAAATAGTATAAATTATTGGTCTATAAAATACTTTAATGTAAGACAAAAAATAGCAGAATTGATCACAGAACTTGCATGAAAGCAGAGTGACATAGTGTGGTTGGAGGGATCAGTATGTCTCTAACTATTAGACTTCCAAGATTGCTTTTGCTGCTAAAGGAAATGGGCACGGCAATCTAAAAGGATTTCTTGAAAGATGCTCAGTTTAGACGTTAAGATAATGTTAGGTTAGTGGTTTCATAACAGAGGTGTCGAATACATTTTTGTGTATGCATGTGGCACAATCTAGAAAGATGGTGTCATTTTCAGTTTTCACTTTGTTTAAAGTCAGCTTTAATTTAATGTTATTTTATTTTGTTTTGATACTAGTATTTTTTCTTCTCATTAATTACTATCTTAAACCTTTGTTTTCTCTTTATTTGGAGGTTTATTATTTAATGAAATCAAACCACAGCTGGTATACAGTATATGCAAATTTTCTTCTAACTTTGCTGCCTGATATTCCAGGAAACTGTAATCTGGGGAATGCCTTAAGATATCCTGATTTTTGCTGTGTCACAATGCAATCCTAAAGCTTTTGGTGCTTAAACTTAGGTGACAGTGGTGGTGCTTGGGTGTTCAACATTTTAAGTGAAAGGCCGAGTAAAGAAGGAAGTTGGAGGAAAGATTTCTCATGCTGGTACCTACTAGGTTTGGAGTCAGTGACCTAGGTGGTCTCTGTCAGCCCCACATTCCTAAGATTTTCTCATTCAAACAGATACTGTGGTGCATTTTTCAATATAATAACATGTGAAATGTTCTCCACGTGAATTTAACAACTCTGAACAATTTTAGTTTCACGGTTTGTGTTCTCTAGCATTGAGTTCAGAAAACTATGGCTGTGCTAACTTGGGATATCAAGTGTCATATTAAAAGGTACCTCACCAATTCATAGTTCAACCAAGTAAATGATCTTGTTGACTAAATTAAACCCCTCCTCAACAGTTTACCACAGTTTTGACATACTGAGAGTTTTCACTCTACCATTGCTGAGGCAGATGCAGATGCGGCCAAAGCTCAATTAGAGCTGAAGCTGGCTAGTTCTGTGAGGGACAATAAAAAGGGATTTTTGAAATATGTTAACAGCAAAAAGGCAAGCCAGAAATAACATTGGCCCATTACTTGATGAGCATGGTTACCTCACACATAGGGACATAGACAAAGCAGAGACGTTTAATGCTTTCTTTGCCTCCATCTTCAACACCAAAGATAGGATCTGGGACCCTCAGAGCCCTGGGCTAGAGAAGCATGGCTGTGAGAATATCTGATCAACTCCCAGCCAACCCTGAATTTGTGTGGGATTCGCTGCTCCAGCTAGGTCCCTGTAAGTCAATGGAGCCTAATGGGATTAAACCAAAGGTATGTAAAGAGCTGGTTGATGTCATAGTGAGATCTCTCTCTATGATTTTTCAGCGCCCTTGGGAATCTGGGGCGGTCTCATTTGACTGGAAGCTGGCAAATGTTGATCCAGTCTTCAAGAAGGGCAACAGGGCTGATCCCAGCAACTACAGGCCTGTCAGTCTCTCTCCTGTGCCTTGCAAAATTATGGAGAAGATTATTCTGGGAGTTACTGAAAAACACATGAATGACAATGTGGTCATTGGTCCCAGCCAGCACAGGTTCATGAAGGGAAAGTCTTGCTTAACAATCTTAATTTTGTTCTACACTGAAGTTACCCACCTAGCTGAACACGGGAAGCTTGTTGACATGATCTTTTTGAATTTCAGTAAAGCCTTTGATACTGTCACAGTATCCTTCTGGCCAAGACGTCCAGCATCCAGCTTGATAAACACACAGTGCAGTGGGTGAGCAATTGACTGACAGGCTGGGCTCAAAGGGTTCTAGTAAATGTGGTTATTAGACCTAATGCTATATAAGTAATTTTAAAAATTCTTCCTTACCCCATCTTCTGGTCGTGAACCCTGATCTTAAACTGAAAAAATTTATTTCCCATTTCACTTCCTGTTTTGCAGATACTGGAAAAAATATTAGTACATATGTACTTAAATTGATTGCAAAGCTTTTCTTACCTGTCTCTAAGGTATCATTAAAAGTCTTCCAGATGATATACATCGAAATAAATTTAGATCTTTTTCTGAAATAAAAGAAAATGAGTGGTCAAATATGTCTCCAATTTATGTTGATTCAGTCACTATGAAAAAATGTAGTGCACAATTCATACAAATAGAAATGTGAGGCATAACTGCATCTATTTGCTGAAGGGATGAAAGCCTGAAAATACCATAGAAGACCTTATGGATGACCTCGAATATTCAGGGAGGATAATATTGTAAAAAAAATACAAAATATTTTGCACTTATCAAGTTCTTATGCAAAAAATTTTCTGAAGATTTACACCTAATATCTAAACTTTTTCTAGGGTAACAATGCAGATGGCAAGGCAGAACAAACTTATAAAAATGCAAAGCATGCAAAAAGCCAGAATGTAGCATGGTACAAGTAAAGAAAACAGAAAGAATTTTACCTGCATAGTACAAAACTAATCTATATTAAGATCAGGAGAAGCTTCAAAATGGCCAGATTCTCTGATTAAAATCACAAAGGTGGCAAAGGAGAACATTAAAATAGATTAAGCCATCTGCAAAACAAATAGTGATGTGATCAATATATTTATAGTTTAAAAGACATTTGGAATCTTCTTGTTAAAACACTCTATGATGATAACCCAAGCAAGGATAAATTTTGTCTGTTTCCTAGGATTTACTGTTTTGAACACTGGCATTCAAGGTCCACATTCAGCTACTTTTAAAACTGACTGAGGACAAAGATGGCTTATTAGGACTTGAGAGAGATTAGTCCAACCCTGAATTGAAACATTTCTTTCTCAATCTGTTGTCTGAAAAATAGGGATAATATTATTAAGCTATCTGATAGGGATGTACTAAGTATTTGCACAGTGCTTTAGAAATTTTAAGGCTTAGAGTAATAGTAAGAGTTACCTTCAATAAAATCAAAGAATGCTGAACAGATATAGAAGTGTAAAAATGTATGAAAACACCTTTCTTCAGTGAAAAAAACACCACAGCAGTAACTCACCAGGAAGCAAGTGTAATATTCATATTAGTGTGAATGTTGAGTTATATATAAATCCTACAGTAGAAAACTCCTGAGATTCGCATAGGCTGTTATATCATCAATATACTGATGAACATCAGATAAAAAGACAGCGGTGCAATCCAGTGTTTTTCTTGCTCCCAAAGTTTAAATCTTTGTTATACAGAGACTCAAATCTCTGAGATTATTTTATGATAATGAAATCAGATAGCAAATTTCTAAATTATATAATGAATAAAGTAATGTTTAAATAGCACACTTCTTTATCTAATTTCTTGGTTTTCAATCACAGATGACAAATATTCTATCTGAAATATTTTTACCCATTACAAATTCTCTCTACTTGTGCTGTAATATAAATAAAGCTGCAAAGAACTGAAATGTTACAAGTGAATACTGAGAAAAAATAAAAGAGCAAGGAAATCTATATTGCTTTTAAGCACATCTGAGGGAGTTGTTGGGTGTTTCCATGGTTATATTCTGTTCTGCCATTGCTTAGGGAGATTCAGTAAATGAGTTACATTTGTGTTATTAGGATATTATCACAAACAACTATTAACATTATATATTGTACAATTGCTGTCTAAAAGGAGAAGAAACACAAAGGTTAAAAAGAAAGAGAAGTTCCGAGAAATCTGAAGAATCCAAAGTAAAATATGGTTTTTTGCTAAGGTCTGCAATTTTGCTTGCATAGAGATCAGTCCTAGCAATTGATTAGATATTACTGTCCCAAAAATATAGAACAAAAAAAAAATTCTACAAAACACAAATCAGACACTGAGATGAAGAAATTTACAAGATTTAATAACTGCAGGTACATTTTTTGCATGAATAACAGGACAGTAACTCATCAAGAACTAAAAACAAGATAATTTTTTATGTTCTCTTTCATTAAGTTGCTGTCAGAATCTGTGCTTCAAAACATAATTAGTTACACTTTAAGGACATTAAGAGAGGAAAGAGAGGGAAAAAAGCTTTTGTCAAGAAAAAAGTAAACTTGTCAGGATTTTTAGGAAGGACAGGTAGGGAACTATATGAGGGGAAGTAAAGCAGCTCCTTGACTGTTAAGTGGCCCATTGTGAAACATGGGATCTGAGAGGTTGTGAATCAAAACCAGATTGTAAGTAGCAGTGCAGCGTTGTGGTGAGAATTTATCACAAAACTCCACAAGAGGAGGGAGTGGATGAGGCATTTTGTACACAACTATTAGAAGTCTCATGACCTCAAGACCTGGTTCTTATTGGGGTTTTAACCATCTGCTGGGAAGAAAACACAGCACTGTGCAAGCAACTCCAGAACTTCCTAGATTATGCTGGTGATTATTTCCCAAGGCAAGTGCTAGAGGAGTCAACTACTCTAATGCTCTACTTGTCCTGGTGCTCACAAATAGGGACTTCATAACCATGAACTGATTGAGTTCAGAATCTAGAGGAAAGATCTGCAAAGCTAAGCAGTAAAATTTAGACTCTGGAGTTATTCCATAGAGCAGCCTTCAGTTTACTTAAGTAATTGTTACGCAGAATACTCTGAGAAATTGCCATGAATAAGAAAGGTGCCTATGAGAGTTGGCTCATTTTCTTTAACACCACCACCACCAACAACAACAAAGGAAAGAGAATTTATAAGCAAACACCTTTTTGTAGTCAGGAAGACCAAGGATTTCACCAGAAGGCTCACCTTGTTATATAAAGATCTTCATGAAGAACTAAAATGCGTCAACAAATTGGAAGCAAAGACAGACAACAAAGACAGACCATAAAAGTAGTGCTTGGACACTTATACATGGAATCAGAAAAGGTATTATAAATACCCACTGAAGTTAAAATGAGGTAGCATCATGAAGTGTAACAAGGAGGAAATCATCAAGATAGGCACAGGGAAAGAAAATTCAGAGAAGAGGCTCTGTTGCTAAACAGGGGAGAGAAGCTAGTGGAGGACAGAGTGGAAAAGGCTAAACTACTCCATGATTTTTTTGCTTCTCTTTTCATAGATGAAGTCTGGTCACAGAAGTGAGAAAGCAACAGGTTAAGGATGAGTTCAGATCCATGGGATCAGAAGCAATTCATCAGAACTTGGTGAAAAAGTTTTCTGATGTGATTGTGAGGCCTTTGCTTATCATCTATAAAGATTCATAGCAAATGTGGGAGGGGTCCCCACGTAACTAGATAGAGAACGATATTGGACTGATCTATCCTTAAGTAACACAAAAGAGATGATACAGAGACCTGTCAGCCAGTCAGCTTCACCTCAGTCCTTGGAGAAATTGCAAAGCACCTTCTCCTGGAGTGCATTTCCAGGCATGTGGAGTAAAATAAGTCAATAGGAATATTTTATGTAGATTTATGAAAGAAAAAGCATGTTTGACCCACCTTATTGTGTTTTATGGTGAAATAACTGTCTGTTCAGATGAGAAGGATTTAGCAACCTCTACTCCAATATGGCTTTTGTCCCCCACAGCCTAAGTTATCTTAAGCTTCTGTTAAAAAGAAGTAACTATATTTTAATAGCTATTATTTTTCCCCCCTTTGGTTTCCTTTTCAACATACCATCTAAGTAATTAAAAGCATATTTGTGACGGAACTAGTAATTTTGCCTTTCTAAGTTATTTTAATGTTTTTTCTTTACTTTCAGGTGAAAATTTTTCCTTGCAGAAACAAATATTTGCAAATATAATTAAATGTAGAATTTGATATGTTCATAACTTTTCACACATCATTTGCTAAATTCTGAACATTGTTATATATTTCTGAATGCTTAAAAATAATTTGCCAATTTGTGTAATGGTGTTAAAATTTGCATTTTTTTAAATCATTGACTGCTGAGTAAGTATAGTTGCAAGTACTCTAAATTAAATTGGACTACTCCTGTAAATAAAGTTATTTTCCATGCATATGATCAAAGTTTTAATCAACGCAGAAAATAAATTATTAGACTGAAATAAAAAGATAATATGCTGGGGACTTGGGGAACATTAAGATTCAAACAGCATGATAAAAATAAATTTCTTTTCTGTTTATTTAGAAATTAATATGCTTATGTTTATGTTTCATTCTCTAAGAATAAGTCCATACATCTTTACAATTTAAAATGTATAGAAATTGAAAATATATAATTAATTTAATTAAACAGATTTTTTTTCTCCTATAAATACAATGTCTTTAAGAAGCTGCCTGAAGATGTATGGAACTTTTCTGTCCTTAGAACTGAGTGCCATACATATTTGATTGATGAAAGACTTAAAAAGTAAGGAAATAAGCTGTAAAAAATCAATTAAGAAAACATTCAAAATCTAATAAAACAGTAGAGAGACATGATATTAAACATTCTTACTTTATCCTTTTTTTTTTCTATCTTCTGTGATTTAAATGCTATCCCAATCAGAAAGAATGGCTGTTAAATTGACACTGTCTCTTAATCGGAAATTATACCTCATGTATCTACTCAGAACTGTTTGCTGATTTCAGAAGCAAAAATATATCCACACAATTTTTAATCCTGTTATTCCCAGAGAGTCAACCCAGCTAAAAGAGAACAACTCTAGTTCTGTATTTCCTCCTTCATCAGCAGAAGTTCCAATCAAGTCCTGTAAAGTCCAGTGAAGGTAGCTTTGCAGGCATATTCCTGATGATATACCTCAGAAGACGTGTGGCATAGTATTTCCATTGACATAAAAAAGGAGCCTCACTGTGTTTAGATTCTCTGTAAATTGTTGTTAAAGAAGAAAGAACAATTTAGTCTGGACATCACTGAGTTTTTCCTTGCTGACTTAATTCCATAGTTATATTTTTAGTAGCTTTTTTGTCATAGGCTTAGTTTTCATTAGTCCATTTATTGAACTATTTGTGTAGTTTTCGTATATGCATCTAGATTAATAATCAAACAAAAGACTTTAAGGGCCTTATCCTCTGCACGATAAATGAGTACAAAGAATAAAACTATTTTTATTTGAGGATTAAGCTGTTTGAGCCACATGGTGTCTATCTATATACAATTTTTAGTACATTGAATGTGGCAGCAGTGGACATAATAAAAGGCAAGATCCTCCCTTAGTCTGGAGAGCAAAACAAGCAAAACAGTCCAAGATGTGAAGATGTAACTACAGCATGTGACAGACTAAGAAAGGCTGAATCAGAAAGGACAAGTGTCTCAATGCAGACTAACAATCAGCGATGACAAGAGAAAATCATTCTCAACTGCTACCAGTTAGCTAAACCAAGCACAGTCCTGTTCACCATTCTTATTTTCCGGTGATCCTGCTAAACAGTTGAAAGGAAACATCCTGTTCCTCTATCCACCTCTGAGGTCTCCAGAGCCATGATTCGTTGCAACAGGGCTACTTCATCCATCTTTCTGCCATTGCAAATTCTGACCTTAACACAAAGGAAATTCCCAGTGGGCAGCTGATGACTGACAGCAAGGACTGGGTCAGGCTACAAGATGATCCACTTTCCATTTCTTGAACTGGAATCTTAAAAGGATACAATGGTATACTACTATTAAAATAGTGCCACAACTGCCATGATGAAGTAATAAATTAGTGCAATATATCACCACTCTGTCAAACAGTTAATGGCAACAAGTAGAATCAGGCTCAGTATGTCTAGGATCCAATATACAGCTAAACCAGCTCAGGAATACAGGGAAAAAAAATGCATGCTTGATCCTGCACTGTTCATACTCACGGATATGCTCTCAGCAAGCAAAATTAGAGACTACATATAATCAAGAAGTTCTTTATGATGCTAAATGGGTTTCTTGGGTGAAGGTGTCAAGATTTGGGTAGTGAGCGGGCTGCTGGGTTGTCCCCCGTGAGGAGCGGCCGGTTCCGCCCCGTGCCGGACGCAGCCGGTTCCAGCGGCCCCAGCGGCCCCAGCGCAGGGCACAGCTGAGCCCCTCAGCCACGGGCGGGCGCCTCGGGGAAAGCCGGGGGGAGAAAGGGCAAAACGCTGCCCGGCAGCCAGGGCTGAGGGAAACCGAGTGAGAAACAGCCCTGCCAGCCCCGAGGGGAGAGCAGGAGGAGGGCAGGAGCTGCTCCCTCCCCACAGAGGTTCCCCTGCGGCCCCGGGACAGGCCCCGCTGGGGCAGCTGTTTCCCCGCAGCCCCTGGGAAGGGCCCAGGCTGGAGCAGGTATCCACACTGCAGTCCATGGAGGACCCCATGCCAGAGCAGATGGATGTTCTCTGCAGGATTTCAGGCCCCAAGTGGAGAAGTAGAAAGTGTGATGAGGAAGGAGTGGCAGAAAGCAGCTGTTGTGGACTGACTGTAGCGCCCTATTACCTGTCCCCCTGCATTGCTTGGAGCAGGAGGAGGTAGAGGAGTCAGGAATGAAGGAGTGAAGCTGAGTCTTGGAAAAGGAGGAGAGAGGAAGTGTTGTTTTAGATTTTTGTTTTGGTTCTCACTAGTCAAACATATTTTAACTGGCAAAATATTAAATTAATTTTCCCCAAGTCAGGACTATTTTCCACATGACAGTAATTGATAAATGATGTCTTTATCTCGACTCATGAGCTTTTTAATCTTATTTTCTGCCCCCTCCTATTCAGGAGGAGGAGTGAGAGTGTGGCTGGGTGGGGGTCTGGCAGCTGGCCAAGGTCAACCCACCACAATGGAATAAACTTGTAAACTTGTGATGCACAATAATGGAATATGAACTTTAACTTCTCTTACAAACAATCTCCTTTCCTGACACATATCAGGTAAAGATAAGTACCTTCAGCTTTGCAGAGTGTCTCACAGTTGGAAGCCCCTTGACACCATCATTTCATCTGGCTCCACTCAAAACTGGGATCATTGAGCAGCAGTAGCCCACAATTCTTTGTGTCCCAAGCATAGACTTACCTCATCCTGCTGCAAGGTAGTAGTTTTACTAGGGCATCGAATGCGAAATTGCTATGATATTTCCCTCTGCCAGCAGCTGTTTAGGACTATTATGCTGTCCATATGGCATCAATCACTTGTACTCCTTGTAGCTGTTGACAACAGCATAGGCCAGGTGGGCTGGCAGGAGAGGCTGTGCCCTCTCCTGTCCAGTGAGCACAGTGCCACTGCACCCCAACGAGCTGAGCAAGGCCAAGCCCAAGGACCAGGGCTCCTGAAGTAGCTCCCGAGCAAAGGAGGAGGGCTATGCTGAGGCCTCTCCAGGCTCCCTCTCACCTGGCTTCTACTCAGCAGCTGCAACCCAGGTCCTGCTGCAGTGCCTGGCCAGAATGGACTGGGCTGAGTGGGAGCATGGGTCCTATCGGTTCACTGAGGACACTGACAATAACATAGTAAATGTGATTTTTGCCATCACTAGCAGAAGCCCCCAGCCCTGGGGTACCCTTGGGACCTGGTCCTGGGCATGGTCTGGGTTGCACTGGCCGCCATGTCTGCCTGGGGATGAGTTCCTCTTACATATAAACCTAAAGCTCCTTGTATACACCAAAGGTGAGGCAGAGTAGGCCCTCACCAGGAACACCACATTTTCCCCATTACAATTCCAGGATGCCTATGGCTCATCAAAATTTCCTCCCCAGTTCTTGAGGAAGAATAAAGCTGTAAAGTTTAGCACCCAGAGAAGCACTGGAAGAGTACATTTAAGATCAAAGAAAAGGAGTTGAGACTAACATGCTTTTGTATAACATCTACCAAGTATTATGTATTTTTGTATTGATTATACAACTTGAATGATCAGATTACTAAAGCATTCATTGGACACAGGAATTCTTAACTCTGTATATGGTGCATTCTCTTTTGTGCATCACAAGATTTTGAGTGTAGCACCCTCTCCAGATCCATCATCCATGTTAAGTGTACTGCCAGATACAGTCAAGTGTTTGAGAGGAAAGGACCCTAAAAATTTGGGATACTTTTCTCATATGCATGAGCACTCTTCTTCCTGATCCTGTCCTGAATGACATGCTCTTATTTTTATTGTGACCTGGTCATATCTACTTTCCAAAACAACTCAAAATTGAGGCTTCATCACTAAGCTACAAAAATTATCTCCTGTATATTCATCATGGTAGTCAGGTTAACAGAAATCAAAAGCATGATAACAATGATATTTTCACAGATTAACATCAGTACGTGATAAGAGAGACTAAATAAAGTAAGAAGGACTACTAGCTGAACATTTTAGACACAGTATAGGATCATGGATGGGGTGAGTAGCTATTGAATGAGCAAGAACAAGAATTGAGGATGTATTCTGGACTAAGTGGAGGGAGAGGTTAATCAATACCATGATGGACATCTGAAGCCTGCTCTGAGGCAGATTTGTCCCTAAATAGGTCAAATATCAGCTGTAACACCTCCCAAGTTGTTCACCAGCAACAGAGGGAAGCTGGATTTTCTGCGCTCTGCTAGCCTGTCGGTCAACTGCAGATATCAGTGGATCTGGAATTATGAAGGCATTTACCTTATTCTCTAGGGAAATGGGAGATCTCCATAGAGCAACAGAGGCTACCACAGCCCCAAACTAGACCATGACTACGTATCCTCATTTTACTGAGAAGAATTTCCCACAGTAGTATTTCTGTGATCCATATATTTTTCCTGGACAGTGGCATGTAATCAAGGAGCCCAGGACATATTTTCTTTTTTTTTTTCCTCAATTCTTTTCCTCCCACTCTTCTATCCCAGTCTGTCCCAGAAGAACTCATTACTTCTCTGGTAGAAGTAAAAAAAAGTCTGTGCAAAGTTCCTCTCATCCAAAATACTAACTTACAGCTATCCCTGCATAGATGTTTTTGGAGGCAGTTCCATGATCATTTAGTCTACTGTCAAAGCTAGCAGGACACCAGCTGGCATCAGTCTCAACACCCTGCTCCAGCTACAGTGTAGTTCTCACATTACGAGCCACTTGGCTTTTGAGTTCTTTCTTAATTAGAGAGAAAATGAAGATATTTTAATTGTGTATCTGTCGGTGCACACTGAGTACACATTCTCTATCCTGCAGTATTTCAGATTACTGAAGTATGCAATAGGCAAAAGTAATAACTGCACGCTGAGTTCTGGAAAGAAAAAATCCACTGAAATTTTTGAGAAGGTACAATGGTATTATTAAGCAGTAGATGAATGTGGGTTTTGTTTGTTTGTTTGTTTGTTTGTTTTTTCCCCTAAAGAGAAAAATGTTGCTTGCAGCCTGTAGGTATCATCCCTCAATTTATAGCAACTCCTCAGAAATGACTAAATGTACTGTGGTGCACATGCTATGAGAATGAAACAGTTCAGGGAAATGTTTTGGGGTGTTCATGTGTTAATGCAGATACATTACCTCTTCTTAAGGTCATCTGAAACTGGGAGTTTAAAATCCAGAATAAATAAGAAACAGTCTATATATTTCCAGTATTTGAGTGTTGTTAAACTGTAATGCATGAAAGACATTATTACTCTCATGATAAGAAAGAAAACTGAGTGTAATGTTTTTCCTTATATTTATATATTCTCTTCTCTCTGGAATTTCTGCTGAGAGAATTGGAACTGACTGCCCTGACAGAGTAACAATTTGGGTTTAACAGGAACATGGCTTTTTTTTCTTTTCTGGAAAGTTTGTGTTTTGCAAGGATGTGTCACATGTGTACAAAAAAGAAGGAAATTGTACCTTTTTCACACCTCCATTTTTTCCTTGCAAGTCAAACTATTCTAAGGTTTCTGAGCTGCCAAGCTGTTTTAGTGAAAATCTGTCATGTTGAAGACTCTTAAAACCAGACTTTAAAGGATCAAGCTATGGAAGGGTAACGCACTTCTTTCTTTTACTGACAGTGCTATAGTTAAACTGAGTATCGGTGCCTCAGGGCAGCAGAAATGTAATGCCTGAGGCATTCATATATCATGTTAAGTATATATTGCCATGAGCTTTGTGATTTTACTCAGAAATAATTCAATTTATTTGTAATCAGCTATGCTGCCCTTCAGGAAGATGGGAAGGAAATCAACTTGCAGACAACCTGTTAACAGCAGTAACGTCAGACTTCAGAATTTTTTATAATAATATGCACCCTTTCATAGTGAATATTAATTCCTGGCAGATATTTTAGTATTTTTATATTAAAAGAGTATTTAGAAAATATTTTTATTAAAAAGACTTGTTAGGAAAAAAAAGCCCTTTAAGTCTAGAAATGTGTGTCATTTTTATTATCTGACAGCAAATGGAGATACTGTTTTGCTTCATGATTATCAACCATTTCAATGCCAATTTGCAATTACATAATTAATTGCATGCAAGCAACTTTATGAATGTGTTAATGATGCACAGCAGACCCAATAAGCAACTCCCATATGGCAGGAAATGGTTCTAATAACTTCCTCAAACACATATTTGCTCCCTATGAATAATCCTTTTAGATGTTTTTTACAGGGAACAAGGAAGCAGATGCATATTGGTATGAAAACAGTGCTTCCACTGCCACTCACAATGCCTTATGATTATGTTACAAAATCATAACTTAGTGTCTTGGGCTTTATGCCTAAGTTTTGCTGAATTCATCCTGGTGCCACATAAACTGTCATGTGGCCAGGAATCATCATTCTGCCTTCAGAAAAAGGATTAACATCTCCCGTGATATTCAGAAAAACTGCACCAAGCAACCTGCCTAGCTTGAACAATTTTCAGAGATCATCACTGATTCAGGGTTGAGATTATTGATCACACAGTGCAATGTGGTATTGCTGCATACAGAAATGACACTATATGCTTATCAATTAACTTCAATCCTATTTCTTTACCTTAGACAAAATAAATCATTTAACTGTTAGAAATTTTAGTGATCTATGACAGTGAGGCTCAAAGATTTCTCTTACAGTTTTGCTTTTCTTTTCCCTTGAGGTATAACTGGAGCTGAATGGGAAGAATTCTGGTACTATGTAGACAGACGTTATTATAGTAACTTGAGTTTATTACACATTTATATAAAATCTGATTGTTGCTAAAATTAACAGACCCTGTCTAAACAGAGGAAAACCTGCATATAAGGCAGTGACTGTAGAATAAGGCTTTTGGAATTAAGTGGGGAAATCAGGAAACACAAATTTGAGACTACTGAATTAGAATTGCATTATATCAGAAGTATTTAAAACCTCTAACTGAATTCCCCAAATCTGGTATCATATAATGAGATCATTCTTCCATTTAAAAAATGTAGACTTATCATGCAGATAGGGAATAAAGGAAATGTTCTTTGGAAGAAGTAGTACTTCCAAACTCCAGCATCCAAAAGAAAAGCAATGCCTTTCTCATGCAGAGCCTGACTCGCTAGGATACTCACCTGAGGCTCAGTGAACCCCATTGCACAGCTGTGCAGGTCAGATGATGGAAAACCACCATCAAAGAACATGGCATGAATTATCACGCTTTCAAAGCATATATCATCTTAGTCTTTTGACTATATGCTGCCTTGCAGGGGAGGAATTCAGCAGAGTGCTGTTCCCTCCTTACACCTCACTTCTTTCCATTCTCATTTTTACCTGTATGCTTCTATCTGTGGGCTTCAAAATCCTATCTAGCATCTATAAAAGGGCTTTGGATGTCAAGAAAAAGAGAGAGAGAATATAGCAAATTGGTGTGAGGAAGTATACCAAGGGGACTGTTACTGTAGGCTTGACTGTTCTTGTACTTTTCTGCCTAGCATCTGACCCTGCTCACTGTGAGGTAGCAGTCCATAAATGAGAAGAACTTATGGTCTGCCCCAGAACAGTCATGCTTTTGGTCCAATATTAAATTTCTGAATATCAGAGTCAAATCTAGATTAATATGTAACTTGCTATTTAGCACAAAGCAAATAGTGAAAGCTGGATTAACTTCCTTGCAATCCATAATTTGTTCAAAATAAATATGTAACAGTGACCTGTAGATAAGATTCACGGAGTCATGAGAGTTGGAAAGCATTTCTGGCAACCATCTAGTCAAACTTCCTTGATCAAAGCAGAGTGAGCTAAAGCAAGTTGTCTAAGACCATGACCGGTCAGTTTTTTATTATCTCCAAGAGTGAAAATTCTACAGCCCCTCCAGGTAACCTACTTTAGCATTTGACCACCCTCACAGTAATTTTTTATGTTTATGTTTAAATGGAATTTCCAGTTTTTGCCCATTGACTCTTCTCCTGTCACAGGACACCACTGAGCAAAGGCTTTGTCTTCTTTACTGACTCCAATCAGCAGTCAGTCAAGGGAAGGTGATTGCCTCACTCCACATTGCAGTGGTGCGTCCCTACCTCTAGTACTGTGTGCAGTTTTGGGTACCATAATGTAAGAACATCGCACTATTAGAGTGTGTTCAGAGGAGGGCAACCAAGATGGTGAAAGGCCTTGAGGGCAAGACTTAAAAGGAGCAGCTGAGGTAACTTGGTTTGTTCAGCTTGGAGAAGGCTGAGGAATGACCTCATTGGAGTCTATAACTTCCTCGAGAGGCGCAGCAGAGGAGGAGGTGTTGATCTCCTGTCTGGTGATCAGTGACAGGACATGAGGAAATGGAATGAAGCTGCCTCAGGGGAAGTTCAGATCTGGCAATTAGGAAATAAATCTTCACAGAGAGAGTGTTTGGTCACTGGAACAGGATCCCCAGGGAAGTGGTCACAGCACCAAGCTTGTCAGAGTTCAAGGAGCATCTGGATGACACTTTTAGTCATATGGTAGTCCTGCTGCCTTGTGTTCAGCTTGTTGACCAGCACCTGCAGGTCCCTTTCTTCCAAGCTGCTTTCCAGCTGGCCATCCCCCAGCATGTTTGGGTACCTGGGGTTATTCTTTTTCAGGTGCAGGACTTAGCATTTCCTTTTGTTGAAAGTGTTGAATTTCCTGTCAGCCTATTTCTCCAGGCTGTTGAGGTTCCTCTGAATGACATCTCTATGGTGTATCATCCACTTTTTCCAGTTCTGTATCATTTGGTGAGGGTGCTTTCTGTCCCATCTTCCAGATTGGTAATGAAGGTGTTTATCAGTATTTGCCCCAGTATAGATCCCTGGAGTACTCTGCTGGGGAGTGGACTCCACTGTACCAGACTCCAGCTAGCCTCCAGTTGTGCACTGATCACAGTTGTTCACCAGTTTTCACTCCATCTATGTGTCCATTTATCTACTTCATACCTCATCAGTTTTTCTGTGAAGACTTTATGTGAAACAACATTGAAGACCTTCTTTTGAAGGTCCTTCATTTGAAGGACCTTCATTTGAAGGACCTTCATTTGAAGACCTACTTGAGAAATTCAAGGTAAACAACATCCACTGCCTTCCCATTGTTCACAAAGTTAGGCATTTCATTGTAGGAGGCTACTAGGCTGTTTAAGCAAGATTTTCGCTTCACAAATCCATAGTGACTACTCCTAATCATTTCCTTGTTCTTCACCTGTTTGGAATTGGCTTTGAAGAGGATTTGCTCCATCACCTTCCCAGGGATCAAGGTTAGGCTGACTGGCTTGTGTTTTCCCAAATCCAAATACTTGCACAAAACTGCATAAAAAGAAGTTGCTGGCTTTGCACTTTAGCTATAAATATGAACTATATATACCTACATCTCTGAAATGATAAAGGCTGTGTATTGTTTCTTACAGAATTCTTGTCTTAGAAGTCTTAAATACTTATGGCTGGAACCAAGATATCCAGGTATTTTCTGCTCTGACAGAGAACACAGTCATAAAGAGAAGAAAAATGAAAAGAGCATTTGAGAAACAAGACACAAAAAGGCAAATAGATGAACTAGATATGGAAAATTATCCTTGTGATTCTGAAAATTGTGCAAGCAGAAAGATTTCTCATTGTTTGAAGACCATTAAATGTTAATGTTGTCTCAGGAGAAAAAGGCTTAATTTTAATCTCATTAGTATTTCATCAGAAAGAATGGTACAGAGCTCTGTGACTACATATTTATGGTTTGATTTGCAGAAACAAACCATGACACCTCTAAAGATCCAAGCAGAAGCTTGAGTGAGACTCTATGGCAGACTAATATATACCTAAATAAGTTGAAGCATGTACTTAAGATGACTGTTGCTTTATTGAGCTACAGCTTCAATCAATATTATAGATTGACTTCACATTCTTGGTATTTTCCCAAATTTTTGTCTTATCTATGAGGGTTAAACTTAAAGAGATTAGAGGTCCATCTCCAAAATCAAAGCTTTTCACTGTTATACTTTACTGTACCATAGAAAATGAGTCTTCTGATACAGTTGAGACATTTTTTTTCCTCTGGAACAAGGAAGTCATTGTTTAATGACTTTTGTTCCAGAAAAAGTGAAACTTCTTAATGTCAGGTTTATTAGCTATTGGAGTTTCTGTATTTCAGGTGGACATTTCCACATAATCAATGTTTATTATCTGGGTGGAGTCTCTGGTGTTTAATGGTGAACATCAACAACAGAAGTTGCTTTAAATCCAGACCATCATTGGAGTTTGCACTCTCATGTCATGCTATCTTTCATAGTCCCTCTCTCTCCTATTCCATCAAACCATATATGCGGCTTCATATTGACTATATTGGTCATAAGAAAGACACTTTAAAAAGAAATAATGTGTTTTAGCTGGATAATTTTGTGAATTGTTTCCCCTGCTAACTGAAGGAGTACTAGGCCTGATTAAAAGTCTGCCTGTAGAGGTGAGGGACATTATTGGTGTTGGATCCCAACTTATATCAATTAAAGCAAAATCCTGTGCAGATTTAGAGTGCATTTTTTTCCACAGTATGAGTACTCATAAAAATATCTCATGTTTCTGAGTATTTTCATAAAATACATTAGTACTCACTAATCTTTATGTTCTGTGGTTTTTGAAACTGGATAATAAGTTCAAGAACTACTATGGAAGAGATATATAGAAAGAGAGATTTCTCGACCATTGATGTCTGAACTAATTTTACTCTGTATGAATTAATCTAACCAAAGAGCTGATGTTTCAAAATGTATATGTTGATATTTAAGCCTTTGTTCTTGTAAGATTAAAAACACGCAAGCACTCAACTTCTCTTAAACATTTTAACATCAAAATAGCCTTAGATGCATTTGAATATGAGTGGAGGAATGTTATTTACTTACTTGTTCTGCGAGTAAATATATTATGAAATAAAATTGTATTGGATACCCTTTTGAATTAAATACAGGGAAGCATATTTCAAAATAGAAGATAAATGATGGAAGATTTGTACTAATAAATCCTTGTCTATTGGTTTGTTTTAATGCTCTAGACCACATTCTGCAAACAAAGTCAAAGCTTTGAAATCAATGTCTTGATCTCTTAAAGAAATGAAATGAGGATAAGAAATTAACTTTTTATATCACTAATTGTCCAAATAATTCTGACTGGAAAAATACAAATCTCACCTGCCAGGTAGACAAAAGAGAAGAGTTATCCCCAAAAAATATTTAATTTAACACTTAGAAAAATCATGTAATAAGAACAAACAATCAAGCTTGGGTGAAGGAAGGGATGTTAAGTTGTTTGTTGTTGTCTTGGTTTGGTTTTTGTTTGTTTGTTTGTTTTTGTTTGTTTGTTCATTTTTTGTTTTTTTTGTTTTTTTAATGCATAGGTAAGTCAGAATTTGCCAATTTCAGCAAATTCTGCATACTCTTGGTTTTGCATAGTATTAATAAAAAGTCTTCAGCATGGTAATCTTATGCGTTTATAATCAGCAAGTTGTTATTTAGTATGAGCATCATATGGTTAAACTAAAAGATCTGTTTTATGGAAAAGAGAGCACATTTCACTTAACTGCAATCTCCATCTACCAATGAAACCCACAATAAAGCTTTGTGCAGCAATAACAAGTGTAAAATAGGATGATCTTTCAGTCGGTCAAATTGTTGTTAATTGCAGAATGTTGTTAAAGGAAAACATACTATGCAGAGCAGAACAAGCATAACAAAGGGACATTTATAGGCCAATCCAGCTGTCATTTAAATAAGCAGGAATTTTGCTGTTAACTTCAATATCAGTAGAATCAGCTTTTTCAATTAACCATGAACATAAAATGACAAGTCTTTTGCAGGCCATCTTCCTCTCTCTGCCACCTGAAATAATTTGATTCCATATTAAGGCATAGAAAGTTTCTGGAAATGTGCTTGTGATGAATGCATGCCTTTTAGTGAATTCATGAGTATGTTCTAGACATTCTTTTCTCATTGCCAAAAGAGATTCTTCTCCAAATTTGTGGCTGCTAGTCTCCAAAGTAGTCCTGTCATGAAGATGACAGTCTGTAACACTAGAACATCTAATAGTTCACTGCCCTTAAAGTTTCAAAATAGAAACTGAGACACACCTTCTCTCTTATTTACCTACTAACTTAGTAATCAACTTAATATGCTGACCTTCATCTTAGTGGAGTCTGCCAACAGAATACTCTGAAGCTTCTTTCAGAATAGGTGTTTCAGAAGATTAAAGGGGACTCTGAAGTACCAGTTATTCTTCCTTTGTTTATGTCCTCTTTCATAAAACTAACTGAACTGTAGTCATAAGTTTATGCCATAACATTTTACAAACCACATATACTTTAGCAGCCTCTCAGAATCCTGCAGTAATATTTTTTTTGTTCCTTTCTTCTCCAGTAGCATGAATTTCAATATAAACCGTTTCATGGTTCTGTAAAAAGTTGCAACATAGAAATTTACAACAATGTATATAACATCGTTTCTGTTAGTCTGTGTTTCAGTGTATTGTGATTTCTGAAGGGACCCCACATTACCTATTAACAGAACAAGTAAATGTGGTACAATTTTTGCCTTCTTTGTGATATTTTTGAAATAAAACTAAGTACTAATGGACAATGAATAATTTCTTTAATTAATAGAAGATAAATTTAAAAGGAATGATTTTACTAATAGAATTTTGTTCAAATTGTACCTTGAAAAGAAATCTTAAATCTGTCACCAAGATCATCATGAGCATTAATGTACACAACAAAATATTCCTAGATAACTTGCTGCTTTGGATCATAATGAAATTAATAGATAAACGTTTTCCTTCATTTTACTGGAGAGCACAACTGTCTCTATAACTCTTACGTCAGATTAAAGATAATCATCTTCATGACAGAAATATGTCCCAAAGAATTTTTCCTCTTACTTTGATGCACCTATTTTTATATCAAGGGTGAAGGATTACATTAGATGAAGTGTACTGAACAAGACTGGAATATGTTCTTATGATTAGATACCGCATTTCTGAGTTTAATTATTAAAAAAACCCCTAATCCTCCATTAAAATATGAGGTAAGACTTACTCTATGGGTGTTGAGAAAACTGCTTGCTTTTTGCTGCCTAGAGTGACATACACTTAAATTATGACCATTGTATTTCTTGTTATGTTTTGTTTGCTCAGTTTGCTTATCCAGAACATGTTACTAAGATAAAACATATGTCCTTTTTTCTGCTTTGAAATGCTATTTCTTCTTCCAAAGTGCTAACATTCTTCATGGTCTTGAAAGCCACCCTTATTTCTGCCTTCTTTATATTTAATTTTGTAGCTTTTTCTACTGGCAGCGGAGAGAAGGCACTTGTCTCTGGACACCATTAGTCACTCAATGAACCCACTACATGGCTTTTCAGAAGCCTTTGACATTAGCCTGTGTGCATTTCATCTTTTCTGTACTGGTCAGAACCAAGAGAAGGGATGAAGTTACTACGTCAGATATTACTACCTATTCTGCAGGTCTCTAGACATTTACATAGGTAGAATCTACCTCATTTTGATAACTACAAAACTCTGAATCAAACTGTAATGGCTTTCAGGAAATGGTGGATGTATGAGTTTGAATGAAAATACTGAGCAAAAACTTGATCATAATCTGTCTCAAGAGAAAGAAGTACAAACCAAATCTCAAACCCATCCAGACAGAAATTTAATGGTGACATTCTAAGAAACCATCTTGACCTTAAGAGGACTGACTGTAAGTAAAAGTGCTATGAGCCTATCTCTTAAAGTATCAAATGAGCTTCTGTAAGCAGGAAGATAGAAATAATAGAAAAACAGCTAAATGCCAAGAGTACAACCAGATGACTGTGAACATAGGGAACCGTAAATGAACACCGAGTAGTGAACAAATAGACAAATGATAGATGCAGAAATGTTCCTGGAAGAACTTCTTTGAACCGCCTTGGGAAAAGCATTTCAGAAAGGCTTGGGAAAAAAATAAGGAGGATTATGTCCTCTCACAATGCTACTTTTGTGTATGTGTATGCATGTGAAACAATACTTCATTGCAGATTTTGCACATGGAGCTAGAATTTCAGTCTAAAGAACATTTCTTTTAATATGTGCTGTTATTTCCATTTAGACATCTAGGTATAAACTTCTCAGTTTCAAGAAAGATCAAAATAATGCTTTCCCAAGTTTCCAGGCCTGATGTCTGTGTAGCTAACACTGTAACCAACGAGATGAGTTCTCTATTGACCAGCAGTTCCTTAGATGAACTGCTCAGTCTACCTTTGAAGTATTTTTTACTCAGGAGACTCTTTTATTGCTCATCATTCCTTGTTGAATTTCAGGTGAATTCAAAGATCATAATTGTTTGCATAGCTAGATAATTATTCTTTTTGACTAATTGCTTATATAACAAGATCAGCCTAAGGCTTTTGAGTATGGGGATTATTGCATGGCTCAAACTTTCTAAAAGGCCTGGATAACAATGCCTATTAAAAGGAAGATGACCATCAGCTAGTTTGAACAGTAACCAGTTAATTACAATGTAGCATTTGAAACAAAGGAGTCAGTCTGAAAAAGTAGCATAAAAGAAGAAAACAAGTTGCAAATGGTGAGACCTCAGAGTGAAAACAGCAGCAGTCAGCCCATGGTTTGACACTGCTGGCAGTCGCCCTGCAAACGTTGCCATCACTGCCCACAACTGATGGTGCAGTCTCTCTGTGCTAGAGCAGCAAGTGGAGGACACATCAAGCAGGAACCCAGCATCTCAGGATGGGTGTAGGAACTCGTGGAGTGCTCCCTTGCTGGTGAACAGGTGGTAGGAAGGAGCAGGGGAACACAAAGAGCTGGAGCACCCACATCTCTCACAGGAAGGCTGTGCACTCAAGGAACCTGCTCTATACCCCAGAAAAGAGGGCATTCTGATAGCCCAGATGTAGCTGCCAGAATATGTGTGGTGTTAGAGCTGTTTGTGGTTAGATATATAATAGAAATATTCTTAGAAATTTGTAGCTGTATTAACATTTTGTAAGTAGCTAACACTGTTTATCTATTGAATTATTGATAGTCATCCTGAATGTATAGTTCAGTGATTACCAGTCAATTATGTATTGTTAATAAATCAACAAACCACTTCTGTCCTGATTTACTTTAAACTATGTGAACTGAACAGTTGTTTTCTGAGCTAACAACAAGCTGTTATATTCTAAGCACAACATGTGAACATTACAGCCGACCGTTAGGTACTCTATGGCACATTCCGACAGATAAAGTAACACCTATTTCATGAATTTATTTTTATATGTGCAATTTTTAATAAATTTTCCTCAATAGACATTCAATAACCAAGAGAGAGATTTATGGTACTAAACCTGAAATCTAAACCTGCAGTCCAAAGGGCTATAACCTAAGCCCTAACAAACCTCAGTACAACTCTTCACATTGAGAGAAAGAAACACTATCAGTCAAGTGCAGCATTATCAAGAGATAGAGACACTGATATGAAAGCAAAGCAAATATCACCATTAAGAATCTTTAAACCCTAAAGGAAAAAATAAAGAAATCCAGGAGACTTAAATGTTTCTTCAGTTGCTAGCACTCCAGCTACAACCAAAAGAATAAATTCTCCTTTATGCACATTTCCTACTGAAATTTTAGTAACATAAGATTTTGAGGAACAGTTGGAACTGGTCCTTCACTTCCATTCTTCATGATCCTTTTTTTTTTTTTTCTTTTTCTTTTTAACACTCCTTTGAGAATGATTGGAACAGAGTGTAACAAAGTGGAAAGACTACCACATCAGAGTACTAAGTTCAGTTTTCCAGCTTCACTTAGTAAAAAGCTAGTTATAATTTAATTGCCTTTCAGCAAAATTTCTAGATCTTTCAGGGAATACATTATTAGTGTTAGGAGGTTACAGGTGGTTCGTTGTTTGTTTGGGTTTTTTTTGGCAGAAAACTGTGGAATCATAGAGCAACTGGCAATCCAGTATAACAGAACTTCTGACAATCCAGTACAAATTTGCTGTATTACTCATTTTGCTGTGTATGTAACTGAGTATGAGAAACAAGAAATTGGGATGGAAAACATATAGGAGCCTGGCAGAGGTGTGTTCTGATGATGACAGCAGGTGACTTTGAGATGGATCTTCCTGCTTCTGCCCTGAAGTCTTTGATTTGGCTTGGGTAATGACTCACTTCAGGGTTTTTTCAAATAAGCACAATAAAGTTTCCCTGCCTTACATGAAAGTTGAAATAACAAACAGGGAAGTTTTAAATTTGTTCATAAAAAAAGAAGTTGCTATGTGCAATAAAACCAGGCTTGTTTACTTACTATCTCTAAAAATTTGGAAGAAATCTAATCCAGTGTGTGAAGGCCATTTTTCTACTTGATAACAAATACATATTTGCCTCTTTTCAGTTCTTTCTGAACCTAAATGAAATTAGATAATTAGACTTAAACCAAACATCCATTAGTACACTAAAATTTCTCAGTACATTCCCATTCCAGTTCTATCCATCATGTTTGGTTAGTTTTTCCTTAACAAAATACTTTTACGGATACAGATATTGATATAACACAAAATGTGGCAACTAAATCTTCAGTTTTACTGCAGTATTATATAAAAAAAATTAAACATGATGAAGAGAATTAGTATCTTGATATACATTGTGTTTAAGTCAATCACACCTTGCTGAAAAGACATCTAAACTTTAAAGCATGATCGAGGTCAGCAATTTCATTTGTTAAACAAAGTCACTATCAGGAAAAAAGCTTGATTTTTTTTTTCATTCCAAAGGTAATCCTTTTGTTTGCTCTCTTCGGTAAATAATAATATGCAAGTTACACATGGGTTATCGATATACCTGGTTTGACATTTTAGATAAAAACCTAAAAACTGAAAAAGTTAATAAACTAAAAACCTTTTAAAAATATTGTCACCATCTAATATCATTATCCCTGTAAGCTAATTCCTTTAACTTATTTTTTTCTTCCTCCCTTTACATGTGTATACCATTAGAATGTTGGTCACAAAATAGCAGAAACAAATTCAGATTTTCTCTTAAATGTGCATTATCTAATCTGCTTTCTAAAGCACTCTCATGGTTTCAAGACACTGGAAGTAGCTGTGTTTCACTACATACAACTTTTTATATTTTTCAGTTATGGAAACTACCCAAAGGCTTTTTTTCCCTCTAATAAAAATTGTATTACCATGTTTCTATAATTTGACAAAGAGTAAAAAATGGCTATTGAATCTTCTAACTGTCCAATAGGCACATATGATACTTTTTTGTACCCAGTCTTAAAATATCCAGGAAGAAAGGTAGATGCATAAACATGAAACATAAGCTACAT
Source organism: Caloenas nicobarica (assembly GCF_036013445.1). Taxonomy (NCBI): domain Eukaryota; kingdom Metazoa; phylum Chordata; class Aves; order Columbiformes; family Columbidae; genus Caloenas; species Caloenas nicobarica. The sequence continues at coordinate 79,600,054 of NC_088246.1, read as the reverse complement.
GATGGAGATTTTCAAAGGGCCAGGTGATCTGTAATTCTTCTGCTCTTTCATTTTCCTAGAGGTTATATTCCCATTGAAGTAAGAACCAACCAACATTTATTGTTGTTATTTCCACCTTTCAGCCAGAGAAATACATAGTGATTCTTTTAAACACGTGTTGTCAATAATGCAATAAAACTAATATTGTTTGAAGAAACTCAGTTAACTTTAGCTATACTCAGTGTCAAAACCTGACCCTCTAGTTATACATTCCATCACTCAGAGGAGATTATAATGACCTCTCCTTTCCTACCAATATTTGTTACAATATTTTTTCTTATTGTGTATTGTGTTCTCTGTTTATTTTGTCACTGTATTGGAAGAATCGTCACATAAGTCAGTCTACTGAAAAAATAAGTCATTTGTCAAAATTACAATGGTTCAATGGCTGGAATGAGGAAGAAATATCTATGAGAATTGCAGGCATTGAAACAGTAGAAATCATTGTTCTGTAGTGAACCAATTACAGTAAAGACTCTTGAGGTATTACCTGAGCTGAGAAAGTACACAGTGAAATAGTATTTAAAATATTCATTAAAAATATCAATTTCCTTAGGTACACAAAACCAGTTTTATAAATTTAATCTGATAGTTGAGATTCTGTATAGCAACATTCATTTACAGGACGTGTATAGACATAAGGCCATCTCCTCTCAAGTGTAAAAGGAGGAGGCAAATCCTGCTGTCAGAAACGGCAATAGTGAGATGGAAGACAGGTGATGGCAAAAAAAATATTAGGAACTCTTATTTTAATCTTTCCAACCTCTGTAGAATTATGTCAAAACAAAATAATTAGGTGTTGGATTATGTGGCTGCATTTCACCACTCTCACAGAAGTGCGTGGGGCATTTGCCCCACTTTATAAACGACAAACAAATCACACTTTGTCAGACTTACCATATATACTCCTCCAGAAAGAGCCATTTACAGAAATATTGAGGGTGACCTCTTCTTTGTGTGGAGGTCCTGAATCACATAAACCAGATATTGCTGAAGTCTGAGAGCACTGTAATTTCATTCTGCTCTCTACACTGTGAAATATAGAACCATTGGTGTCGTGAAATCGAAGAAGTGTAAAAATGAAAGTCCTTACTGATAGAAGCATGTGCAGTTTTTATTAAATTAAGAAGGATGGAAACAGATCTGTGGCTTTTGAAGTACATGAAAAACTACAGCACCACGAAAGACACCAGCAGGTCAGGAAATGGAAATAACTACTTTAGAGACAGGCTATTCAGGACCCATATTGAAAACCTGTGTGTCGCATATTTTCACAAAATCAATTTATTTCCAGCAACTTGGGAGCTTTAGGGTTTATGAAATATGGTTATAGCCCAACTGCCAGCTAAGAACAAGTTTTCTAAAAGTAGAAAAACTATTGAAGTCTGTGCCCCTTCAAGAAAAACAAAATAAAAACAATAAACAAAATTCCAGACTATTTCCTTCCGTAGGAGTCTAATGGCTGTTTTGTGACATTTACCTCCTACAAGTAAATGGTTATATTTTTATACATATAAGTGTGTCTATAAATGTGCGTGCATAGGTAGCATACAAAGCGCACACGTTTCTGTGGTCATGCAGGGTAAAATATTGATGTGAATTAATGAAAGAGATTTACTTCTTGCTAACAAGTGATGTCTTTTAGAGAAGAATCTAATGGATTTTATAACAGTTAGCAGAAGCCTAGTTGTAGCTGATTAATTTTGTTATTTAAAATGTATATCAAATTAAATAGTAATAAATTCAAATTTATTTGCAAATAATTTACAATTTTAGAAAACTTTCAATAAAATTGTTTTCAAGAAGGATATGTTAAATATTATATAGTTGAAACCACCTATAGTGCGTTTTTTTTTAAAGTACTGACAAAACCCCTAAAAGTTGCAGGAGAAAATCTGGTTTTAGCCATTTGGGAGTTTTATTAACATCAGTAACAAGAACAGCTTCATTATTTCATTGGAAGAGTGCAAAGATTTATTCACGATTACAGTAAAGCTGCCTCTTAACACTAGCTATGATTCAAAAGATTGAATCAGGCAGGAAATATGGACTATGCTTTGCATTGATTTTTTTACTAGACTGGCTAATCTCCCTGAATAGCATTTCTGAACTCACATGTTAGAATGCAATGTAGAGTTTGTACTTTGAGGCAAAAGTCACTGCCTGAAGCACACAAATCATAAAAAAAAAAGTTGGGAATATGCTCCTTCTTGCTCTTCAAAACCCAGTTAGGATGCTGTCTGATACTTCACCACACACATCTTCTCTCTTGCAGTGTATTTTTTTTTAATAGGGGAAGATCAAGGGATAGTCTTGATGCAGCCTGGTAGCACGAAGTTCTATATAATTAGGACCTTCAGAAGGAAGGAGTTCCCAAACAATTCTTTGCTTTTGATGGTCTCTTAGGGCTGTCTGCAGAAAATGGGAATAGCTTTTAGCTGAAACATTTGGGGCACAGTGCAGCATCTGAATTGAAGGTCTTAAAAATAGCTTATAAAGCCCCCTTTATGCGTGTCCCTTGTCTGCCTTGCTTGCTTCCTCTTAACTGTTCAAAGTGCTCAGCAGTTAAAGAAGGCAGTCAATAAGTGCAGACTTAAAGACTCGGAGGCTGCAGAAGTGTTCTCATTTACTGGGAGAGACAGGAATGGATTTACTTACTCTTGAATGGTGCTTCACATCAGGCAAATCAGAGAATCTAAAGATTGTTTCATTCCAGACTATGATGGGCATTATATTTTTAAGGAAAACTGTTGTAGGAAAGCTTGTTCTCTGCCACTGATAGTATAGTGGATATTCAGTTTCTAATCTTGTCTAAACTGGAATAGGAAAGTGAACACAGGGACAAGAAATGACAAGAAGCAAAACTACACTCTTCAAGTGCCAGAAAAGAGGAGAACTCATCAGCTTCTGCACTACATGCATACACAAATCCATATGTATATACACTCACATGCTAATAGTTTTTAAAGCACTTTCTACACCTACAGTCTTCACAATACTGACCTGAATATTAATTCTTAAATGTGTTTCACTTAATCTTATCTATTATCAAAGTAAAGCAAAGAGTATCCTCACCTGCAATTAATTCCCGGGAAATGGACAGTTCATGACAGTTGAAGGATAAAACAGATCACTAAGCTTACATCAGTAATATTTTCTCCCTGAAAGTATATTTTCATAGAAGTGAAAGTATTTTCTACTTCTTGCATCTATTTCTTAAAATTTTGCTCTTAACATAATCAAAAGAGTTTTCTTTGTCAAGATTCATTGTCTCTAATATTTCACTGAAGAAACAATTATAAATTACGAATATATATTTATCACACTGATCTGTAGAAATCTTCAACAAAATTTAAAAAACATGTTTTCTTACAAACTAGAGAGAAAAATAAGAGCTATACTGACACTCAGACTGGAGGGCTAAAGTTATATTCTCATAAATATTATAAATTGTATGTATATTTGTGTTTGTTTCACAATCATATAAATACAGTTCCTTCTAATTTATATGTTTAGAAAGCATTTTCTCAATGAAGAAGATTCTTTCTACCTTGTTAATTTTATATTCTTATTAAAATAATTGCAAGATAATTTTCCCAACTACATACATTTCTTTAAATATGAAATAAAAACAACCTCTAGCAATCCAACATTCACATCACATATAAGAAAATGGAATTCTGATAGCTTTTGAAGAGCTGAAGACCAGAAAAAGTCAAGACTCACTGCTGATCAGCTATGGGGAATACAGTTTGCTACACCAGGTGTGAACTGTTTTTAGACATGTTATGCTTTAAAGGGCACAAGTAAGAAAGAGTTTTTATTTAAAAAGTAACAGAAAATAAGAGGAAAACCTGAAACTGTGACATACAACAATAGGACCACGTAAGCAAAAAGCCTTTAACAATATGGATTTACTCAAATGCCAGTTAAAATTATAGCTATAAGAAAGCAAAACTTTTAAATAATTCCCCATTTGAAAGAAGATACTTGTACTTTTCTATTTTAAGACAAAGAAAATAGAAAACCTAAGCCCCAAATCTCCATGCAATATTTGCTTTCTTTGTGATATTCCTCTTGCTTTTCTCTTGCTTTTGTTTGTCTTTGTATTTCACATTTGCATCTTGGATTTCTACTTATTATTATGGGCAGAAAGAAATCACACAGTTATAGTCCTATTGTTTACAACAATAGCTAATCATCCTTTTATGGAAAATAACACTGTTAAGGCTCCTGGCTGTGAAATTTGCATTCAGTTCCTGGCTAGTAGATTTGCATTTTTCATTACAAGAAAGAAACTACAGCTCCCATAAGGCAGTGGAAAATAAAATAGAAAATAGGGTTTAGTATTGCAATTACATTTTAGAAAAGGAAATGACTTGATTCCATTCAAAGACAGAGTATGCTTAGGTAGGTTGGACTGATGCACAATTAGTTCTTTTTTCAATATACCTAAATAATCTTATCACATTACTTATGACATTATTAAAAAAAAAAAAAAGTGAACTGTTCTTGGGTTTGGTTGGTTGGTTGGTGGGTTGGCTGGTTTTTTACCAGGAAACAGAAAAAGCAAAACTGTTCTACTCAGATATTTGGTTTTTTAACATATAAGCTATTAATTGCAGTTGGTTTTGAAATATGCTTAAGAAAGCATTCAGAACTTACACAGCCTGACCAGCCAGGCTTTGAGGCATAACCAGAATCTGAAATACCATACTAGGTGTCCCTTAACCCTAGCAACCTTAAGGAGTAAACTAAGAATGAAATTGATGACAATACAAACCCAAGGGTTTTCTATCCGTCATCACTGAAAAGAGCAACAAAATTTCATTTTGTCACTAGTTGATGAAATAGGTATCACAGGTCACAGAGATGACATAGTAATTGTCAAAAAAGTCAGAGGATATTAGACTATCAATTGTCCTATAAAGACAAAGTAATTTATCTTCAGTAAGTTGCCTAGCCCTTCAGTAAAGTGTTCATGGCCACAAGCTCATAGAAACATACTTAGTGGTTACTATTTCTTTTGAAATCAAGATTGACTACATCAATTATGTAATCCCTTCTTTTTTCTTTCTAATGTGGATATATTTTCTTCAATGATTGCTGCTCACTTATTTCCACAATTCCACAAGCTCTACTTGGGTAAAGATGGTGGGAGTAGTAGTTTTCTTCAGTAATACAGTAGTTGGTGCCATGATCTGACAGCACAATACATGCCTAATGTGACCATGCTGTCATTTCTTTTGATCCCAAAGTTGTCTTACTAGCTTCAAACATCTTTCTGAGTGTTAGATATTACTTCTAAGAAATCCAAGAGATTTTCAGTAGCCAATGTCACTTTAATTCATAACATATTCTGTCTTCTAGTCAAAGAAGATAAACAGAATCTAGTTTAGACATACACTTGATATCTCCATTTACAGGATTCAGGTAATATGTAAAGCTGATGGCTTTAAGTCAGGCTTTAAAGAAAGTCGTTTTCCACTGACATATGACACATGGTATAGTCCAAGTATGCATTTGATTGATAGAATTGACCTAAAGCCTAAGTGCATGTATTTTTTTGCTTAAAACAGTGTTGATAACACTGGGAAGTTTTATTTATTGCTGGCCAGTGCTTACACAAAGTCAAGGCCTTTTCCACTCCCCACATTGCCCCGCCAGTGAGTAGGCTGGGGGTCCATGAGAAAATGGGAGGGGACACAGCGGGGTCAGCTGACCCCAGCTTACCAAAGGGATATTCCATACCATATGACATCATGCTCAGCAATAAAACTGTGGGGGTTGTTGACAGCAAGCAGTTACTTGAGGACTGACTGGACATCGGTCAGTCAGTGCTGAGCAATTTTTTTCATTTGCATCACTTGTTTTTCTTGAGTTTTATTTTCCTCTGTGCTTTGTTTTGTTTTTTCCTTACGTTAAAAAAAAAAAAATTGTCTTTATCTCAAGACACTACGTTTTTTCACATATTTACCCTTCCAGTTCTCCCCCCATCCCACTGGGGGAGAGTGAGTGAGCAGCTGTGTGGGGCTTAGTTGCTGACCAGGGTTAAAGCACAAACAGAATGAAGAACTGTACTGAGTCTGGCTGGGATGAGCTTAACTTTCTTCATAGCAGCCTGTATAGTACTGTGTTTTAGATTTGTAACTAAACCAGTGTTGATAGCACACCAGTGTTTTACTGCTGAACAGTACTTGTGCAGCATCAAGGCCTTCCCTGCTTCCCACTCTGCTCCCACAGTGAGTAGGCTACAGGTGAGCAAGAGATCAAGACACAGCTGGGATAGCTGACCTAAATTGACCAAAGGGATATTCCATGCCCTATGACATCATGCTCAGTAGTAAAATCTGGGTGGCAGTTTTTCCAAAATAACTATTGCTTGCAGGGTGGCTGGGCATCAGTCTACTTGTTGGACATGGTGAATTATTGCCTTTGTATCACTTCTTTTTGGTTTTGTTTTGTTTTCTTTTCTTTTCTTTTCTTTTATTTTTTCCCCCATATTTCCTTCACTTATTGAACTGTTTTTGTCTTGACCCATGAGTTTTTCTCACTTTTGCTCTTTTGATTCCTCTTGGGCAAGAGGGGGCAAACAGAGGAACATAACATTTCTAGTGACTTCTCATTCCACATAACCTTCTAGTAAAGGTTGTTTGTGTTATAATATTAACAAAATAGAATGGTCAGATTATGTGTTAACATTATCACATTCCAGACAGTAATTAAAGCTTCAAATGCGAAATACCTTACACTAAAAACATCATTTAAGTCATAAATAAGAGCTATAATAGCATACTACAAGGACAAATAAAGAACTGCAGTAGACCTACAATTATATGTTCCTTCCCTCTCCTCTCTTTCAAAATTGTATTTTTTCTACTTTCTTTTAAATTATATTTTCTTCACTTTTTCCATCCCTTCTGTCTCAATGCCATTTTCACTGATGTACACATGTACACAAATATGGAATTTGCATCACTGAAATACAAGGCGGGAATTAAATGTCAATATTCTCTTTGTAACTGATGTTTTATTCCTACCATATATTTCAATGGGAAGACTAAATGTCAAATATCAGCAATTACACAATGAATACATGACATTTTTTATATTTGATGGCTAAACAAGAAAAAAAATCACTGAAGTTGTATTTTCATTGAAAGTCTGACCAAAAACACATGAAACCCCTATACATGCAAGAATACAATTAGTCTCAGTTCAAAGACTGTAAAATTTTGCTTTGAGTATTCTTGGTACAGACGTAAATACATTCAGTGTGACATTTAAGAAAAAAGGGATACCATGACTGAAAGGTAAGGAAGTGAGGCAGGAATTTCAACTTTTATGTATGTGGTTTTACTGCTAAAGGAACTTGATTGACAATACTTGCAGCTAAAATCCTTAGTATTATCTATGGACTTGATATGTATTGCTAATTCAGCTAATCTCCTATCCAATTTAGAGCTACTGTGCCTACATTTTGATGCCTGGAATAATTCTTGGAGCAAGAGGGAAACTAAAGTGCCTTTGTCCACCCATTGTGTGGCTTTTATGATGAGACAGGAGAGGTACAGTTTTACGATGATTTCTTGTTGAGAAATGTGTTGGCAAGTAGGATGAAACATCTACATTGTTTTCTGTCCCCCATAAACAGCCACTGACAGTAACTTAGTCACTTGCTATGAACTAAAGACATACAACCGCACCTTCCAGAACAGTGATACTGTATCCATCATACTGAAAACTTTAAATAAAAAGATTGTGAGGAAATATGCATCTGTTCTGAACACAATTAAATCTACTGAAAGTCATCTTCAGAGACACAATGAAAAAGCAATAGCCATTTCATTGTGTTACTTGTTTTCTTAAGTGGGTAAAACAGGTCTAACAAACAAATGCCTCAGAGAAAGATAACCTGAATAAATAAGCCCATTAATAAAATCTCGGTCTGTAGTTTAATATGCAAAGTTTTCTTTAAAGAGCCATATTACTCTCTGGGATTAACTATTTAATTTTAAAATTTTACATTTCTGCCTTTAAATTCTGCTTTTTCTCTTTCCGTTATGCAAGACCATGGAGACAATCCTTTAGAAATCAGGATTTTAAGCATTTGTTAATGACATCTCCTATGAGAACACAAATGTTCTAGACTACATTTATCAAAGACTCACAAAACCAAGATACCAACTAGGGAATTGTAGCAGTACTTAAAGAATGAGATAAGAACAGCATTGTGTTACGGATCTCACATTAATATCCAATTTAAATAATTTTGTCTACATTCATATACATAGTAACAGAAATTCTCTGTTCCTGTCTTATGTTTTTGTTCAGGTAATCAAAGCATTTTCGGTTTGAGAAAGGTAGTGTGATAAAATGCCCTTATATGCTTGTAAACCACAACTGATCACCTTTAGCCTTTATTCATCAAGTCTACTGCTGCTTCTCAGAAATATTAGGCATCTGCTCCAAATAATAGTCTTGAAAAAAAATTGAATAGATGCATTTTTTCCTCTTTTCCAAAATTTCCATACTCTCTTTCATATTTGCAATAAAAAATTCCATGACTGTGGTAAGCAGTGTTCACTTCTGTAGCAACAACAGGTTTAAGATACAGTATTTTTCCTGAACAAAGCTGCTAAAAAGCATTTGTACAATTGGAAAAGAGTATATTCCAGCTCCCCAGCATGATGTGTACAGCATTGTTAAAGTGCCCTGGAGAGTCTGCAATTATTGTGGTTTAAATCCATTGTGCTTGTTATGTAAGACCATATTTTCTTTTTCCTTGTTATTATCTTGCCGACAATAAAGGCTGAATTAATGGTACTAATGTCTTGGTTTTTTTCATGAAGACAGTATAACTTCTTATAGTATAACGCAGTTTCAGGGAGTATGACTGTCTAGATGAGGAGTTAGAGATATTTTATCAGCATTGCTTTTATAAAGATTTTTTTAAATCCAGGTGAAAACTTTTGTATTAAAATACCTGCTGCCACATGGCTATATATAAGTAATATTGAGAGTCTTGGGAGGACTTGTATAATTTACATGAGATTAAGGTGAACAGGAAAATAAAGTTTAACTCATACCAGTAAATTTTCATGACATATATAACACTTTCCGTATATACAGCAGAAATGCCTCATTCAAATTTACCTTTTCACATACTTATGGATTTGTAGCTTGGAATCTGGTAAAAAATAAGTATCCTTTTCACAAGAGCATTTACTTGTGCATGATGAGTGAAGCGTATTTTAAGATTCCTTTAAAAGTATTACTGGATTTAATTTTGTATCTTCAGTCACATTATTTGATGACAGCATTTTGACCGTCTCATTTGAATTGAATTTCTTGAAGAATGAAGATATCATGTAGAATGTAATCTTTAAAATTCATTTAACAGCTATATTTTTAGAGGATTTGTGAAATAAATATTTGTACTTCTACATTTTAATTTTGATCTGCTGAAGAAAACTGAGTGGTTACCACCAAACAGTTGGATGGCTGGAGTAAAAAGTTGATTGATGACTTCATGTGTCTTTCATTTCATCTTAACACTTGCACAGTATATAGTAAATTTTAGACAGGATATAGTCTGGAGCAGTATTCCTTACATTTTAACTTAGTGACTCATCAAAACCCTCATGAAAATCTGTTTTAGCATTCTAATTATGATTTTGTCAAAATGATGGACACAAATGAAACTGCTGGTTAATGCTGAGCACTGCGATTTCATCAGTGATGTTACAGTGATGGATGATACTATTATTTAAGTGGAAAGATTTTATTTAAGTGGAAAGATTTGATTATGTGTGCTGAATGTCTCCACATCATTGGCATATTTCATGACTGCACCATTGACACAATACATACTGGTCAGTGGTCATAAGTGGAACATGTAAACTACATCAAGTGTTTCAGGTTAAGAGTATGCATCATAAGGCATTTGCATTAAGACATTAAACTACGTGATCTGCTCAGTTTTATCTCAAATAATACCTACAGTTTAGACTCCATATTAGGCTAAAGTTAGATGAAAGACTTCGGTGATTATTTGAATATTGGACATGCCTTGAATTCCTGTTTTGTAACAGTTGCAGTTTACACCTACCCACTTGCTCAGTTCTGTTTCTCTGTGAGCTCAGTCCTCATATTCAAAGCTGACGTAAGTGAAAAATAGCACATTCTGCTTGGTTTGTGGTCCAATCTATACAATTCTAGTAGATTCCTGACTGCAACTGTCACAACATGGCTCAAAATACAATTAACTTCACTGAGTATGGTTACTGAATTTTGTTCTCAACTTTTCTTGTAGCCCAGTTGTTTTCCTGCTTATACTGACAAAAATGTATTTTATATAGAAACTCCTGCTTCTCAATATGTAGAGAAGCATGTCTTACAAAACATTTAAATCTTCTCTGGCTAGCAATTTATGCCACAGGAATGTAAATGCTACGAATTTCATAGGATGCACGAATCCTGTATGGAACATCAATTGTATATCTTCAACTTAATCCAGCATGATTCTCTACTGTATTGTATACTTGGGAAGAGAGGGAAGAGACTATAAACAATAAATAGGTAGTCAGGGATGGCAGAAGCTGGGATAATGGATAAACACAGTTTTATACAAATAGGATTATACTACAAAGTTTGAGAAGAGTACTTTACAGCCAGGTCTATTAAAATGTTATTGGATTTCTTTCTAGCTTTGTGAAAAATTGCAGCTAGAGCTTTCTGAAGAATAAGTATCATTTATATGGCTGTTTGGAGGACAAATCTTTCAGTCCCTAGCAACAAACTAATTAACTGCATATTTATAGAATTCGATAACAAGGTAAATGATCAAAAGTAATTTTTCTAGGAAAACTGTACAGTTTCTTGCAAGCATTTTTTCATTTTTGTCATGTTTAATTTAAGTCAAAAATATTTTCTCTTTTATGAAGAAAAACTTGCTTAATGGAGTCATAACTTTGTGAATATTCGCATCGATTGTGGGATATTTTCTGAAACATTTGCCAGTCAGTAAGTTTGGAAGTGACCATTAACTATGTAGCGTTGTGTTTGTTTTCTTTCATTTTTGTAATAGATATGGGCACACACATTTTTCATAAATTAGTCTTTGGAGAAGATCACATAACTGGGATCATATGCTATACTGGCTAGAAATGCGTGGTCTGTCCATGCTAGAAAAAGTACAGATACTGTTAGAATAATCCTATATCTGAAAATAGCTAAAATCACTGATCAATAACTTTTTTGTAAACATTATGTACAGCAACTAACCTATTATATATTTCTCTATCCTCAAAGCCCTTTGTTCATTACCTAAAAAAAAATTCCCTCTTTTTATTTTCCATATTTGATCCAGATTACTTCATGAATTTATTTCATCACCTTACAGCTCTTTCCTACACTCATTATTCATTTCTGCTTCATTCAAAGGAGCAACAATAAATTATTATGTAAAACAAGATTTTTTTTTTTCTAATTTTCAGTTTCTTGAAAATATTACCACGTTTCTGCTTCAGATGACTTCCGAACTGTTTTCCAGTTGTGGCAAAGATGAAATTTATACCACTCAGATACCCTTTGGTTTACTCTGTTTTTCTCTGTTTTTCTCTCCCTTCTTTCTCCTGCAAGCTTCATTAGAATTTGTTGCTCACTGTTAAAAATCATGTGTAGACGTGCAAACGTAGCCAAATTTCATGCAGTTTTTGCTAGCCTATAATTGCGTGTTTTCTTTATTGACAGTTAATTTATGTAAGATAACTTAGGCAAATTGAACAATATGTTGTTTCTAAACTAGACTCAACATAAATACTCATGCATTTCCCCAGTTTCCCAAGGCCAAGAATAGTCAACAAATATGGCCCCCAAGCCCCTCAGCTTTCACATACCTTTTTTTCCTATATGCTTAGATGGTTTACTCTGGGCATTCATCCCACTTCTGTGCTTTAATAATATGTATCATGCTTTTCAGGAGCGGAATGACTTGGAGGTTTTGTTTGTCATTTACAGCAAAGTATCTTAGCACAGCTGATTAGCCTGTGGCCTTTTCTGAGCACTGTAGTATGTTCTGGTCCCAGGATTTTTTCCACTAGAAGACTATCCCTTTCATTCGTGACAGTATCAGCCTGTTAGCAAGACATATAATAGTAGGAAATACCCTAGGATGCCTATTAGCCCTCAGAGTGAAGACACAAATTTGACGTGTGTTAATTTTGCCTGCCAATTTGCATCAGTTTGTAATGAATGGATGTGATACATTGTAGTGACATGAAGACAAGCATTGGAGCCTTCTGTCAATAGACAATCTGATTTCTTAACAGTTTAACTGAACAGATCCTCCTTTGCTCTCCCATCTAGAGCATGTTAACATGGGTGTACACATTTACTAAGGAAAACGCCAACAACGCGTAGACAATATGGAATACAGGATGATGTCTCTTGTTTTGGTTCACGTGGGCTATTCCGTCAGGGGCTTCCTATAAAGGAAAACTGCAAAACATGGCCTCTTTCTCATCACCCCACATTTTGGACCATGGTTGAGCTTTACAAATGTGTCCTTGATTCTAAAGATATACACTGTCTTGAAATGTACTTTTTAAAATGCAGGTACAGCAGGTTACAAGTACAGCTCCTGCTATGTATATGGCATCTAATTTATTTGACATCTTTACAAGAATATTAGATGTCTATAAGTATAATTAAATTTATAAGTATCCTTTTAGATTTGTCATCTTTACAACAGGTAGACAAATCTTGTAATGGTTCTCACAATTCATGTAACTTCCTCAGCTATGGGCAGAGTTGTAACTTTTAAAGGAGGCTGCAGTGGGACACATAGCTGGTCAGCAATATGATACATTTTGTTTTCTATGTTGTATGCCTGACATCTTCCAACTGATATTTGGTGATCAAGAACCTGCATTAATTGTAATGGGTAGGTTTATTCTATGAATGATACTGGGCTAAACTAGTTGCTGGTTTTGTCTGACTTGTATTTTAATTAAGGTGAGCAGAGAGGGCTGTGTTTTTGTATGTATGTTTTCCACTGAGTGGCTTTTCTTGCCTGGAATCCACTAAAACCTGATCTCATTTTGCTTTGAGCACAAAACTTTCTTGAAGCCCAGCCAAACCCACTACATCATTGTCTCTGGCCACTGTCAGTTTAAGACATTGTCTCTAGTCGTTTTTCTCCTTGATGTAATTATAAAAAAACCCTATATTATCACTAAGGCATTTGATGGCAAATAATTTTATTTGTTTTGTGACCTTTATTTGTCTTTTGCTTGCAAGATTTTAATGGACTGTATACTCTTGTTTTCTTGTCTCTTCTTAGTTTTCATTTCCAGCCTCATTTATCTTCTGATATCTACTTAATTCAATGCCTCCCTTTTCCTATTTTTTCCTTTCATTTTTCTGCAGACTCTTCCCTCCCTTTTGTTCTGTATTGAAGTGTTTAATACTGGGACTATGTGAATTTAGGAGATTTTCTGCATGCAATCCAGAAAACAGATATTAATTATTATCAGTTACATAATTTTCATGCCTCTGTTTCCTTACAGTAAAGAATTGGGGATTCAATGATCAAAAATTCCCTTCCACTGCCTGTTTTTCAGTTAGGACTCGACTTGTAGGCATGGCTGAAGTTGAACAGTGTGTGAACCTCACTAAGATTAATTCTGCGAGCAACAATGATGGCATAATGTAGCCAATATTTCTTCACTATCCAAAAAATTATTCCCTGAATTCTGATGATCTACAGATCTACATCTGTATTTAACAACAGAGATATTTGAGCTATGTAGCAATTACTGAAATATTCAGTGGAATATAAATTGAGTTTTTTATTTCCTGAAACAGTATGAATGTATTTGTATTCCTGTATTACCATCTGTATATCACTACCTATATTAAATACTGCATAATTCTGAAAATTAGGCTATTTTTAGTATCTAAATAAATGCGAGAGACTGCAAGGGAATTCTCTGTAAAAAAGAGTTTAAGTACTTCACATGTCTTCCAAAGAGGTTAGGTCTCCTGAGCTGGGTAGAATATAATGAACATGAAATTCTCTTATTCTGAATCCGTTTTCCATATCAGATATATATGCAGATGTCTCCATTCTAGTTGAAATATTTCTTACCAGGTCATAAAGCTGAGCTCTGTGGTATCATCAGCCATATTTGTGAGGGAATATGACTGTTTAGATCTTTTAGTTGGCAGACATATTTGTGGCTAGCTAAATTATTCCGAGAAAGATCAGTCTTGGGATTTGGTCCCTGGTGTTCTTTTTCTCAGTACTCACTGGATTAGTCTCTGTAACAGAGATATTTTTTCTGTGGTGGTCAAATTATAAAACAGTATAACTGACATGAACTTAAAAAATAATGCACTATGACTGCAAAAATCGTGAATGGATGGAAGAATTGGAGGAGCGATGTTAATAATTTTTTAATAATTTCAGCCAAGTATTTTTGAACTCATTTCTTCTAATATTTGCAACATATTCAAATTTCTGAAAACATTCATGCATGAATTGCAGTTTGGATTCAACCAATAAATATCTTGAGGTCCCGAACTTACCTCAATCTTTGGGATCATATTTTGGTTACCTTTGTGAACATTATCCTAAGTCGTTGCCACTCCTCCCCTCTCCTCCCTTCTTATGTGTATTTTTTTTTTTCCACAAAACTCTGGTGGGTCTTTCCATGTAAAGAAGGCCAGAAAAGACTGCAGGTCGGATCCTGCTGGAAGTCCTAGATTGTCAGTAAAGAAATGGATTCTGGAGTCCTGGAAGGAGTCTCAAAAGATTGTCTTGCTCATCCGTCTGTCTCAGGGTATGAACAACTGCAAGCTAGTGAGTTCTGGTAGACGTTTGTGTAGCCTGTTCTTACTGCTAAAAAGATTTTCCAGATATCTAACCTAAATACTCCCTCTGTACATCTGCCGTCCACCATGCATACAGAAAAAAATATTATTGCAGATCTTAAAACTATTCTACTTCCCTTGTTCCCTCAAATATTAATATTTGGCTATCTTTTTCAGTCTTCTGGGTAAACCAACTGCATCTTCTATGCATCTTTCCATTCTTTCTAGCTGATGTCCACTGGACTCTGCCAAAGCAACTCCTATCTTTTCTAAAATCTAAGAGTGTCTAGAATTATCTGTCGTGGTTTTGATTGCAGGGTGACAATAAAACCATGTCAGATGTATTGTTAACCCTCTCTCCCCTGCCTCTCCCTTGTTCGCCCCTCCCTCTCCCCGCTTCACACTAAGGACAGGCGATTGGGAGGGAAAGAAAGACAGAGAGAAGAGAGTTGGAAAAATTAAAAATAGAGAAATATACAATAAAATACCAATAAAAATAGAGAAAATAATACAAAATATACAAACCCAATCTTGAAAGTCCTGGCAGCTGCTCTGGCAGATGAGGGCTGGCACCCAAAATCCTGGACTGGATTCCGCAGCCAACCGGAACTGGATTCAGTCTGTCACTGGGCCTCAACTCGCAGGGGCAACTTGCAAGTTCCTCTCCCGATGTTGGCCATAAGGAAAAGGTTTATACTTTCCAGTGCATTGTTCGAGTTCTTAGCAATAGCATAACTCTTGTTTAGCTTGAGATCTAGTGTAGCTGCTGGCTGCTAACTACCAAGTTGATCTTTCTTCTATATTTATGCAGCTGGTTAATCCTACTAATGTAATATTTTGTTCTTTTTCCTCTTGAATTTGATCTTAGGTTTTTCTTTCCATTTCTTTAATTTGTTGAAATAATTCTGAATTCTGTTCTTGTCTTCAATATACTTGCTGTCTCTCCTAGCTTGGCAGTATTTGCAAATTTAATTGGCACACTCTCTATTGTCAATTTCTCCATCTAGCCCTACTCCTGTGGATTCCCCTTTGCATGTCTGAAAGCACAAAGTAAACACTAAAAATATTTATAAAATATTTCCTGTGGCCAATTATATTCTTACCATGATATTAACATGTATTAAAGTAAAAGGTGAGTAATATAAATGAACAATATATGCACTTAAATTATGTTACAGCATTACACAGAAGGTATATATAAATACTAGTATAGTGCAACCTTATACAAGTACTAAAAGTTAAGAACATGGAATTACGTTATCTCTATTTCTGAACTTATAATGATTGAAGTTAGAATATCCTAAATTAAAAATTATGTCCTTTTATCATTGTTTTAAACTGTGTGGTGTGAGTTTAAGGTGTAATTTTTGATTATCTGGTTCCAGGAGAACAGTCAGTGTTTATCATTGTGTCACATTCTCCTTAATAGTGTGAGTGCAAAATGAATAAAAACCCCTGTAGTCCTAAACTGAGGGAAATGGCAAAGAAATTTTAGAAATAAGCAGATATTATTCATCAAGCTATCTTGAAGATAACTAACCTTTCAACTGTTTGTTTCTGCCAGATACCACAATACTGATACTCCAATGCTATGGTTTCATGTACTTTTTTTTTTTTTTTTGGGTCACATGCTATTTATTTCACTTCTCATGTGAATCCTGTACACTTGTAAAATTGCCAGTATGTGTACATGTAATCCTAAATATCTCTAGTCTGGTATCTTCTCTCTGAGAGTAGCCAGGGCCCTATCCTCAGAGAAATATAGAATTAGAATAGTGGTAAGTAATGGAGCCATCTGATCTTAAAGAATTTTTTTTTCTTTCTCATCAATTAAAGCACGGTATTTCTTTGAAGCATAAGGGATTATAGCTCTTTCTAATTTTATCTAAAAGATCTGTGGATGTTCTCATCCATATAAATGTCTAATCTTCTTTTCAAATCCTAATAAGATCTTGGCTTTAATGATAAGCAGTGATGATCCATTTCACAGCAAGTTATGCATTTCTTATTTGTCATATCTTATGGCAGAACACCTCTGACTCAAGGATGTGCTATGTCAAAGCCAAGGAAAAGATTACTCTGTATTTTATCCTAGCTGCTTAAAGCCTGCCTAATGTCAGATTTTATCCAAGGGGACTCTGTTTCTTAAGTGAAGCATCATATAACCCAGACACTGAATGACAATCCAGTGATCCATCAAAACTGGTCCCTATTCTGACACCTTTCTAGTACAATTCGGTTCCTGGTCTGTGCCTAGTTTGCTGCGTCATAAGAAGGACCTTTAATATTGAATATAATGATGCCATAATAATGACTCTCCTATCCAGTGTACACAAGAGTAAAGAATGTTACTCAATTTACAACAATCCACACTCACACACTAGAAGAAAATATTGCAAGTGAACTTTCTATGTTGCCTCCACTATTCCCTTAATCTTATTCGCCAATATGAAAATAGAATCAGAAGAGCCTCTCCTATGTGTAAACACCTGTATTTAAACAAGAAACACAACCAGAAAAGTGAGAAGACATGATAAAGAAAAAAATGAACTGCCTTCATTTGAAGTCATGGAAACAAGATTGGACTGAGTCATAATGAATGTGCATGCACTTTAATTCATATCTGTGTTTGAACTGCTACCTGCAAGGAAGTAAAGAAACTAAGTACATTAAATGCAACATGGTGTCTGAACTGCTGCACTGATAAAGTACAATAAAGAGCCACAGCATTCAGAAGGGGTATTACCAATGACCTAAGAAAATTAACAGACATTCCCTGGGAGGGGAAACAAAGTAATCAGTTGATTGTCACAGAACCTAGGTGAGTCATCTTTCCATCTTCAATAAAGGAGGACTAAATGAAGTACCCACTCAGTAGGCTTGATGGTTATGACAGGAAAATGACATTTTGATTAGGAAAAAAAAATCAGCTCTGTCAAATAACTACCCAACACATCTTTCAGAAAACACTAACAATAAAAAATCCTCTAAAATGGCAGCATTTGCAACAAGCATCCTGGAAGATACTTGGAAGGATAATTTTCCCTACTGTGTGATTTTCCCTCCACTCCTCAAATTACGCTAAGTAATCCAGTCTACCTTTTAGTCCAACATCAATAGCAAAAAATATTTCCATTATTTTATTTATTTATTACACATAGACTTGTATAGTAAGTCACCTCACTATTTCTGCAGAAGATATAATTTTATCTGTATTTTTCCCCCTCAACAAAAACTTGCTATGGCTACTCTTATTTCCAAACAGTCATACTCAGTAGCAAAGATTACTGTAATTAAAGTTCTATACACTTGAGGTTGCATTCCAAAGACACATCCTCTTCATTTCTTTCCACCAGTATCTTTAAAATTCTGTAGTTTAGTAGAGTATGCTAACTGATTTGAAGTTCATCTCAAGATTAACTACTGAGTTTAAAACACTAGCAAAAGTCATGAAAAATTTAACATAGCTTAAAATTTTTAATAGATTTCTGTACATGTACATGGTTATAAGCAGCACTGCACTAAAGAGCTCCACAGAAATGTCTTCCATTTATAATAGTATATTTTTAATGTCACCAGAGCTTAAAAATTAATACTCTTTATATTTTAAAACTACCATTTTTAGGGTTTCTGAATCCTGCTTAACAGAATTTTGCGATTTTCTTCCAAGAAAATAAGATGGACTACACGGACACGTCAACCTTTTTTCTTTCCAGGTTTTGGTAAGCATTGTTTGACTGAAAATTTTACTGTTGCTATATATAATACAATTGCATAAAATATGAGCATGTAAGCATGTACAATCTTGGATATCTCCAAACAGAAGGGTA
Organism: Caloenas nicobarica; assembly: GCF_036013445.1. Classification (NCBI taxonomy): domain Eukaryota; kingdom Metazoa; phylum Chordata; class Aves; order Columbiformes; family Columbidae; genus Caloenas; species Caloenas nicobarica. The sequence continues at coordinate 79,581,308 of NC_088246.1, read as the reverse complement.
TTAATAATCTCTGAGCTCACTGTTTTTATTTATTCTTCAGAGGTAGAATACAAGGCATGAACTGTTAGCAGAATGTAGATGAAAAAGTATAGTTACATTTTTAAAGTCAAATTACAATTTCTAAAAGACATGGTTATTATGGATGCTGTCATGGGGTAACCCCAGCCAGTGACTAGGACGATGCAGCCACTCACTCAGCCTCCCCAAGTGGGACAAGGGAGAGAATCGAACGGTGGAAAGAAAAAGAAAACCTCATGGGTTAAGATAAGAGCAGTTTAACAGGATAGAAAAGGAACATAAAATAATAATAATAATAATAATAATAATAATAATAATAGTGGTCAAATATACAAAACAAGTCATGAACAATGTAATTTTTCACCACCCACAACACCAATAGCCTGTCATTTCCTGAGCAGTGGTATTTGCCCCCTGGCCAACTCCAGTTTATGTACTGAGCATGACATCTTATGGTGTGGAATATCCCCTTGGCCAGCTTGGGTCAGTTGTCCTGGCTTTGTCCACTCCCAGCTTCTTGTGCACCTGCAGCCTTCTCACTGAAAAGTCCTTGACCTGCTATAAAAATTTCTTGGCAACAACCGAAACATCAGTGTATTATCAACATCTTTCTCAAACTAATTCAAAACACAGCACTATACCGGCTACTAGGAAGAAAATCAACTCTATCCCAGCTGAAACCAGGACAATGCATTTGCCACCTATTCTATACCTAAATTATTCCACCCACCAATATCCTATCTAGATATATTGAAAGGTAATGGATGGCACCAGCAACTGCAATTACACTCTGCTTCATGAGTTGCACTTTGTCCTCAAACCAGTAATAGAGAAATATAATTTCTCCCATGGACTAGAAGACTGAGGAGATATCTTTTTTCACTGCTTGGTGAACTGAGATGTTTTTTCTTGCTTGACTGTACAGTGCTCTAACTTAACCTTCATATCCACATATGTGCTGGTTTTGTTGGGACTGAGTCATTTTTCTTTATAGCAGTTAGAATCTTTTATTTTTAGTAGCTAGCACAGTGGTTTTGGTTTGGATTTAGTGTGAGAATAATATGATAACACACTGAATTTCCCTTGGACAGAGTTAATGTTTTCTTTCCAGTAGCTAGGTTGTGTTTTTGAGTTGGTCTGAAAAGAATGTGAGAATTCTCTGATGTTTTGGCTGTTGCCAAGGAGACCAAGGGCTTTCTCAACTTTCCAGGTGCAAGTGCACATAGCAGGAGGGAGGAGGAACAGGCAGGACAGTACCTAGATTAACATCCAGGCTGGCCAATGAAATATTGTCTACCATTACTGTCATGCTCTTTATAGAGCTGGAGATGGATTTTCCAGCTTGCTGGGTTTCGGCCTTTTGCCTTTTTCCTTTTTTGGTCCCTTTCTGGGATCAGCTGTTCAGGACTAGGGCTCTCTTTTTTCAGTGACTGGCTCTTCAGATCTCTGGGCTTGGTTGTATAGGACCAATGTGCTTAAGCAATTGTTTTCTGCATCAGTTGTTTTAGATAGATAGACAGATAAAGTTATTGTTATTAATATTAATATTTTTCCTTTTTTTGTGTGTGTGTGTCCTATTAGACTGTTCTTATCCTAACACATGGGGTAGGGCGGGAGTGAGCAAGCACCTCTCTGGTGCTTGTTTGCCATCTGGGTTTAAGCCATGAAAACATACTGAAAAAAAAAAAAAGTAAAGCATATGTGATAGATGTATGATGTTGGTTTTGCATATTTCTTAGAACTGCTGAAGTAGTAGCTCGATAACAAACACAACTGGAAGCCAGGACCTGAAACTTAAACAGATAAAAGCAGGAGAAAGAGGAATATTACAGCTCTTTCAAACTTACCACCTATCCCAGCACAACTCTTATCTTAAATTGCTCTGGCTTATCTGCCTGTTATCATGATGTGGATCTTCCAGAAACACTGGGACAATTTTACGTGAGTACCAAGGGCCTTTGAAGACTGCTCAGCAGAGGGAATTAGTGTGAACATACACTTTGCAATAGCTGCTCTCCTACAGCATCTTCTGTAAAGGGTAAAAACTTGCCACTGAGTTTTCCAAATTAGGATCTTTGATGAAAATCTCTTACCTTCCATCACAGTTCTCTGAAACATTCTAGACAGAAGTGCCAGAACTACTTTTTTTAAAAAAAAAAAAAAAAAAAGTGTTTTACTCTCTCTTCAAGCTACATAATCTCTGTATTCAAGTGGCAGTTTTTCATACTTTAGAACCACAGAAAATATGGGTAAGTATTGAAATATGACTTTATTTGCACCCATTAATCACTTTGTGTATCTACAATTGACATTATGCTATACTCTGTACTCTCATGTATGCTCTGCAGCCAACTGCAAAGGACTCCCAGATCTTTATTGGCCTCATAGCCTAGGAAATCTGCTCTCGTTACTATAAACTACCCAATGAAAAAAACCCAAAGTCTCCGAACTTGCCTCTACAACCCAAAGATGAAAGATTACAGAAAAAAAATGTTGCGAGTACTTATAGTACATTCTGAAGTGGCATAAAAACTAGGTTGTAAGTGCCAAGGAAAGGAAGAGGGCTGAAATACACTGATAATTAAAAGGAGGGGTGGGATGCAACAACAGAGAGACAGTAAGTTATGATGTTATTTTAGGTTTTAAGCTCTTTGATCTATTGCCTTGTCTGGAAAAACTTACTTCAACAGAAATCATGAACCAATTTATTTGTATGAACATGACTGTGGCTTGAGATAATAATTTCAGAAAAATTCTAATTCTGCAACAGTTGTAGGGAAAAAAGAGAACAAATAACATACATGTATATAGACCTTGAGTTTGTCTAGAAGATGCTGAGCAGGATCAAGTGAAAAACAGATCCACATCTTCCAGTCAGCTTCTTCAAAGAGGTCCCTTCTCAATGAGACAGAAACCTCAAGAGAAGATGATATAATGATGACATAAATTCTTTCTCCTCCTTTGCTGAAGAGTTTTGTCAAAAGTGCATGTGAGATGGCATCGTCCCTGTTATCCATCTTTATTTATGCAGAGCATTTTTACATGAGACTTAATCCATTAAAAGAGTTTTAAGCTCTGAGTACAAGCTCTATGGCTTCCATTTCTTATGGTGAGAGATGCGTGACAGTGAAGTTAGAGGAGTATCTCTTCTCCTCCACAAATAGATGGTAACTACAAAGCATAAATGGATATAACCTCATAGCTCTGATTTTTCTCCATTCTACAGAGAAGCACACACAGTTGTCTCTCTCTGCATTCAAATGACACAACAATTAAGCAAAATAGGCAAGGAATCAGATTTTTTTCCAGTTTGAGTCGTCATCTTGGTGACATATTTCTTATACAGACTGAAATTAAACTCTCAAAGATCTCAGTGTGACCAAGCATCTGTTATTAAACATTTCACATCTCTTGCAACTTTCACTGACTGGATTTCGATCTTTTTTCCCCCCTTAATCAACTCAATAACTGAAGTTATTGAGATAAAGTTAATTTAATTCCATATATTTCAGAATATATCATAGCTTAAGATACGAATTATATACAACCAATTGATTTTAAAACATTTTTGAAGCATAAAAGGTGCTTCTAAATGGAAATATTGAGTAGCATCAATTTTATGTGGCTATATTTCAGCATAAAAATACCGAGGCACGTATTTCTTATTATGTTTTTTGGCTCTGTTACTGGGCTGAGAAGTATAGAGGCTTTATCTCAAGCCTGAATCATCAGATGCAGAAGTGAGCCTTAATATGGCTGGTGCTACAGCTCGAGTAAAATGCTGTTGACAGTAATATGCGGTTCCAAACTGAGTAGCCTAGATTTGTCTACTGATAGCCTTTTTGCATAGCCTTTTAATATGTAGTACAGGGATTCACAGCCCAATTAAGCTGCATGCCATCTTCCTCTACCACTAAACCTCCATTTTGAGACCTCTGTCTCCCCAGTGCTCTCACTATAATTTTTATTTTGAGAGCTGAGGGCACTTAGTCTCTCCAGGTACCTGCGTCTAGCTCCCATACTGCTGTCAGCTGCTGCCTAGTTAGTGCTCATAATATGTATAGGATCGCTTATGCTGAATAATAATCTTGAGCCTGAAAGGAGCTGTTTCATTGGTTGCCCTAAAAGTCTGGCCACCTCTTTTTGTCCTGTGTGTTTCATCTCCACTTACAGAATTATCCTTCCTTCCTCACACCCCTTCCTTCTCTATCAGCATAGTAATTTTTCCAGTGCAGTGCACTGTCTTTAACTCTCCTCATTTTCATTAAAACACTTCTCCTCCCAAGAACCCTTCCTCCTATGCACATCACTTACCCTCTTTTGCTTGCAGAGAATTATATGTCGCTAAAGTTTTTCTTGAGATCACCAAGTACTTTTAAGTGCAGCATTAGCAATAGTGAATCTCTGCCATCTCTCGGTTGTCTAACGAGTGAGTACCAGCTTAGCCCATCACATACTCACAGCCGAACAGTTAAAACAGAATGAGCCTTATTCTCCTGTTTGATCTGCAGATAACTGTTTTTGTGGTGGTTTGTTTTGGTTTGTTTTGTTTTGGTTTGGTTTTTTAAAGTAAGAAAAACTGGGCTGGCTGAAAAAATTGCTTAAACTAGTGTTGAAAGCATGTGGATTGTATGTTTCACAGCACACAGGTTCGTTACAACGTAGTGAGAGTGGGAGTAATCAGGTCTTCAGCCTAGTGATTAAGGTGCTCACATGGAAGACACAAACGAGAGACTGGTTCCAGACCCAGGCAAGGTATGCACTATATTTGTACTACTGAATGCTCTCATCCTACCTCTTCTAGATCCCAAACTGTGCCTTGAAAGTGTGGGTTGTCTTGGGTCAAGCCTTAGCCAGGGATTGCTCTGTCAGTTTATCAGAACAGATGATAGATTCCAGTACCCAGGAATATTTCCTGGCACACTCTGATTTATTACTACTAATTAAGATGTAGTACTTAAGTATTTTATCTAATGATTGTTTCAGGCAAAGTTCATTGCACAGTCTTTGGAATAAATCAGATTCAGACAACTATTATGGATTTTATTTTAAAAGGGAAGCGAGCAAATATACACTTATAAAAATACCACTAAGTTAAGAGATAAAATTGCACTGATTAAATTAAGGTTGCAATTAAGATTAAGTCAATAGTTTTAAATTATTCCACCACCTAAAGTATTAAAACAGGTAATCAAAAGAAGTCATGACGCTAGAAGAGATTATTACATTGTAGCTTCAACTTTGGAAATTTAAAGAGGAGTCTTTTGTATCCCAGCCAGAGTTATAACTAATGCGACCTACCGGCTTAAGTAAGGGCAACCAAAATTATCTACATATTGCCAATGTCATCATTGGTACCCCCATCATTTTGGGGGCTTATACTATTCTAGTTTGCTCAAGGCAGCAATCATTGTATCTTCTTCATTTTGTAAGAATCCAGGCTGCTCCTTCCCACATTAGAGAATTTTATGTTTGCCTATTTTCCTTCCATTTCATAGGTATACAGAATATTATCTCACATTGAACCCAAGTGTGGCTGTTAATTTTATGCAATAGCAATCTTTTAAAAAGCAATATTTTTAACCCAGAAAGAGCTACTGACATTGTAGTAACTGATACTTAGGTGTTCATCTTGCAGCTCCTGGGTGGCCCAGAAGCATATACTCACATATGCTGCATAGTAAAAGAAAAAACAGAATAACAGGAGATTAAATCGAATAACAAATGATTTGTTTTTCAGGCTCTTTCATTCACAAGTCTATTATTTACTAGACACTGAAGGCTTAAAATACAGGTTAATTCCTTCATCAGTGTTCAGATGGGTGAGACAGCAGATTGAAATATTTTACTTCCTGTCCCAACACCCATCTAGAAAGAAAGAGTGCATAGGTTCAGCTATTGTTATAACAGGTACAAAAGGAGAAAAAAAATCCCACAACTTTTACTATCTTTATTTTATAGGGATTATTCCCAGTTTATTCTGCCTCAGAAATAATCTTTCATGATTTTATTACAAATTAGATTGAAATATTAAAGTAGAAATAAGTCAACCTCTTAACATATCATCTAAATTTCTAGCTAGTGAATAACAACTTGTGTTACCACTGTAAAATATTGCTCTGCCCTGAGTTCCCTGCTGGCGCTTTCTTTCTTTGACCTGTCAGTTGGCTACATCTGATACCATACTAAGTTGTAGAGATCTGTTTCTTGCTTTTGGTGTTTTATTTTTGGCTTAATTGCCATATTACACTGTGCAAAGTCATATATCTTTAAAAATTCATATATTATGTCTGATTAGTTTCTTTTATATCCCAAATGTCCAAAGTCAAAGCAGAAAATCCAGCTGGACAGGACTTATTTAGCATAACATTAAAAGTCTGAAACTAATTATATTTTTATAATGTATTTATTTTAAGAGATTCCAGAATCAGTGCTTTTAAAAATTTTTTTCTTTTCTATGTGTGATTAATGTCAGATAGCCAGGAAAAATTACCTTTATTTCCTTTCAAGGGCTCTCAAATTTCTCACAAACTTTGTTTTACCATCACTGATTCTAACATTTCTATGGTTTCAATGGGATTGTTTACCATATTAGTTAGTAATCTTGTCCAATCTCAGATGTATCTACATTTTATAGCTTTGTTTCAAAAAGACAAGAAACCATTCTATTCTACCTTCTCAATACTCCAAGCTGTTTTGAAAATATTGAATTGCTGACAATGATTGCTTAATAATTTTCTTAGTATTATTAAATAACTTTTCATGGCACATCCCTTATTTTATGTTTCAAAGTTATTAAATGCATCCTTTTTAGCTTTCCAGTCTATATAAGACAAGCTCAGTTGTGACTGATTTATTATGTTTCTTTTTTCTGACTTCCATATCTTGGAAAAAAAAGCACGAGCAACATAAAGGGTTTATATACAAAGTACTGAAATACCATTTTGTTTGTTTAAATAATCCCTGTATCCATGTAGCTATCTACTTTTGTGTTTGTTTGTTTGTTTTGTTGCTTTGTTTTGTTTTGTTGTTTTGTTTTTTGTTTTTTCCCCTAGAATCAAGCATTAGGAAGACAGCTTTGGTTTTTCATGAACAGTTTTCTTTTAACTTAGTGTACTCCTACAGGTTTCAAGAGCATTATCTCTTGAGTGCAGGGACTTTTTGCTGCAACATTTTTTACAGTTAAAGCTGAGTTAGGTAATTCCACAACCCACACTTACTTTTGGTATGAAAAAGCTGAAAAATAAACTAATTTTATTTGTGCCAAAAATGGATAATTTTATGATACGCAGATAGACTTTTCCCTGTTCAGATCAGCCTGGGAAATATGATGACTTTTTTTTGTTAAACATTGTGGTTGCTAATGAATTTATGCCTGAAACATATCTACATCATCCCTGACAAGAAGTGATTAAAAAAAAAATAATATCCTTTTTTGGCAGAAATATTTCAGTATGAATAATACTTAACTTTTCCCTCTTGAAGTTCCTACTAAATTTTCAGCTGAAAAAAAAAGCATAAAAAAGTATCTACACAAGTATACACACTCTTCCAAGAGGCTTTAGACACAACCTGTATTTTAGTGTTGTAAAAGTCATAGTCTGAATTATGTTTAATAAAAATAAGGTTTTAATCACTATTATTATTAAATCTACCTAATGATTAACACGGTGAAGTATCCTACATATACATAAGCAATAAATCAAAATTTCATTCACTATCCAAAATATACATAAAGTAGCAATCAAATAAAGGTTATTCATAAGTTGGCTTTCAAATCCTTCAGGATGGAGAACATAGGAAAACTTTCAAGTTACATGAATGCAATATTTACTTTTCTCTCTTTTTTAAAGATAATAATTTATTGTGTTCTTTATACTCTACATTTATAAAAAGTTTCACTTTTTAAAACTAAAGCAAATGTAATAGCTACTAATTAATCACTCCAATGTTATAGAATACTATACTTACTCGTCTGAAGGGCTTGATTCTTTCAAACATCTTTATCTGGACCTGATCATTACTCTAAATTTCATCACAGACATATCACCTTCATCATACTAGTATATATGTCACCAAACTAGTAGTTCTATAAATAGGGGGTTCACTTTAAATAAATCAAAGGACTTTTTAAAAAGTCACTATATAAAGATGTGACAATATAACAGGTAAATGCATAACAGAATATGGCAGTGAGGAAAATAGTGAAAATAAAACTGGAAAGTTATGTAGAAAGTTTTATAAAAATAAAAAGAAATGGAAGTACATTTAATTTAAACTTTGGTTGAAGACTTATTGGGTCACATCTTTGTTTATTACTCAATCCTTTGTCCTACTTTTATTTGATCATTTAATTGAGTATAGTGAGCTACAGCTCTCAGCTTGTTTTGGTCCATTTAACTATGGCAACATGTTCAGATTTAAAGGACCTGTTACAGATGAGGTAGGCTCTGTTTCCTGCCAAATGGGTCAGAATTGCAAAAAGCGAGAGGTTCAGCATATACTGATTTCAAGTAAAAGGAATAGATTTGTCCTGGGTCATTGTGGGGAGAAACAAGAGGAGGTGGTCTGAGTCAGGTGACCACGGATTGACCAATTGGAGTATCCCATCCCATTCACGATTTCCTGGATATAAAAGGTAGAGGTGAAGGACTCTCTTCTGCTGGGTCTTCTACTGCTTTGCTTCGTCTCTGCTTTCTTTTCTGCCATCCCTGCAAGCTGAGGCCTCATGACAGACTGAATCTAGTTCCAGTTGGCTGAAGAATCCTGCCGGGCTCGGCTCGGTGCGAAATTTGGAGACTTTCTGGCTCTCAAAATTGGTCAGACGTACCTTTCAATTTTCTTGGCACAGTCCCAACTCATAGAGTTATAAGACTTGCGGGTCTGGGTGTTTAGGATATTATTTAGTGGTATTAAGGCAGAAGTGAATTACATTGGTTTGAAAATGCTGTGGTATAATTTGTATCAGCTATTTTTCTACTTTGTGGACTGCCATACCCTATTTATGTTGGCTGTTTCTTGGGAATAGAATCTTATATTATATCACAACAAAGAACTGGACAATGCTTATGATTGTACTGTGTGGTTTGGCATTGGCTTACTTTATTATATTGCAACCGATAATGAGTTTGTATTCGTTTCTGCTTTACTTTGAGAAACCTCCGAGAGAGAGAAAATCCAGCTATGTGTTTGCTAAATGGACTAGCGAATCTTTAGAAAGGTTGACTAACCATACTTTCGCCTCCTCGTTAGAGCAGATTACCAACATTTTTGAGTGCTTTGAATATCCATGGAGTTTTGACAGAACTATAACAGTGTTCTCTGCCATGACGAATGTGCTAGTATTAATACTAGTGTTAAGAGAAATTAAATTAAATCGGAGGTTTGTGTCCCTTTTGAGCAAAGAGAGTTGCACGGTGTCTGTTGAAACTGGAAGGGCAGCTGAAGCTGCAGCTGCAGCCACCTCACCCCCAGTCGCAGCCACCACAGCTACACAGGCTCAAGCTTCTTCCTCAACTGTGGATGATGTCACTTGTCCAAAGGCTATCAGGGCCCCTCCTTCCTCAAACACGGGGCATGGCTGCTGTTGCAACAATAACAACCCCTGTGATAATGGTGAGCCCATATCAACATCAGTTGTCGGTTGTAAGAAAGTCACTAGAAAGGCTATTCATGCTGCAGATGATGGCAACAGGCCAGACTCATCCCAAGGGGCATCATCAAGGGAGGAAGTGAACACTACTCGGTCCTTTTCTCCAGGTGAGCTGAGAGATCTGTGGAAAGACTATAGTTGTCATGATGGCGAGAATATTGTAACCTGGATGCTCCGATGCTGGGATAATGGGGCTGAAATGATAGAACTGGAGGGCAGAGAAGCAAAACAGCTGGGATCTCTATCAAAGGATTCCACCCTTGATAGGGCAATTGCAAGTGAGCACAACTCCGCTACCCTCTGGACCCGACTCCTGACAGCTATGAAAACAAGGTTTCATCACAAGGACAATGCACGTTGTCCTTGTCAATGCACATCAGGGAAATGGAATACTATGGAGAGAGGTATCCAGTTCCTGAGAGAATTAGCTGTGCAAGAGATCATCTATTTTGGGCCAAACAGCCAAGAGGGGATAGATTCAGATAGAACCGTGTGTACATGATCTATGTGGCGCAGATTAGTACAAAGTGCACCACCTGCATATGCTAAGTCATTGGCAGGAATGGTCTTGTCAACTGGCGGTAGACAAAGTGTTTCTGACATGATTGAGCAGCTCCAGGAATTTGAGGACAGCCTTGCTGGTTCTCTACGGGCTTGTGTCTCTGCTGTGGAGAAACCGTGTGAAAAATCTGATGACCGGTTTGAAAAGCTGTTGCAAGAAATCAAAGCACTCAGAGAAGACACACACGCTTCACGAACCAGTGTTGCAGCTATTAGAAGAAGGTGTTTCCAGTCTTTGGAGAGAGAACAGAGGCAGACCACCATCAGAAGTTCACTGTGGTCCTTCCTATGTGAGCAGGGAGAAGATATGAATAAGTGGCATAAAAGACCTACTTCAGAACTTCAAGAACGAGTACGTGAATTAAAAAGGAAAACACCTGGTAAAAGGGCTGCCCCAGTTTACAGAAGGGACAGAAGAGATTCTGATGCTCTTGACGGAACCTCTAATTCACAGTCAGAGACTATGCAAGACAGAGATTAGAGATGCCCTGCCTCCAGCCAGGTGGAGGAAAGGGATAACAGAGTTTATTGGACTGTACAGATATGATGGCCTGGTACAACGCACCCCCAGGAGTACGAGGCTTTGGTGGACACTGGTGCTCAGTGCACGATAATTCCTTCAGATTATAAAGGAACACAATCCATCAATATTTTTGGAGTGACTGGGGGATCCCAGGAACTGACTGTTGTAGAGGCTGAAATGAGCCTAACTGGAAGAAACTGGCAAAAGCATCCCATTGTGACTGGCCCAGATGCTCCGTGCATCCTTGGCATAGAGTACCTCAGGAGAGTGTATTTTAAGGACCCAAAAAGGTGTAGGTGGGCATTTGGTATAGCATCTGTGGACACTGAGAAAATTGAACAGCTGTCTGATTTGCCTGGTCTTTCAGACGACCCTTCTGTTGTAGGACTGCTGATGGTTGATGATCAGCAGGTGCCAGTTGCTACCACAATGTTGCATCGTTGACAGTATCGCACCAACCAGGACTCTTTGATTCCTATTCAGAAATTGATTCGTCAACTAGAAAGCCAGGGTGTGATCAGTAAGACTCACTCACCTTTTAATAGCCCAATTTGGCCAGTGCGTAAGTCTAGTGATGAGTGGAGACTAACTGTAGACTATCGTGGCCTGAATGAGGTTACACCACCGTTGAGTGCTGCTGTACCTGATATGCTAGAACTGAAATTTGAACTGGAGTCAAAGGCAGCTAAGTGGTATGCCACAACTGACATTGCTAATGCATTTTTCTCTATCCCTTTAGCAGCAGAGTGCAGGCCGCAGTTTGCTTTGACCTGGAGGGGCATCCAGTACACATGGAATCGCTTGCCCCAGGGGTGGAAACAGTCCTACCATCTGCCATGGACTGATCCAAACCACGCTGGAAGAAGGTAAAGCTCCAGAACACTTGCAGTATATTGATGACCTCATTGTATGGGGCGACACAGAGAAAGAAGTCTTTGAGAAAGGTGAGAGAATAATTCATATTCTTCTGGATGCTGGTTTTGCCATAAAACGTAGTAAGGTCAAAGGACCTGCACAAGAGATCCAGTTTTTAGGAATAAAATGGCAAGATGGTTGGCATCAGATCCCAAAGGAGGTGATCAACAAAATTTCAGCTATGTCTCCACCTGCTAATAAGAAGGAGACACAGACTTTCTTGGGTGTTATAGGTTTTTGGAGGATACATATTCCTGACTATAGCCAGATTGTGAGCCCTCTCTATCGAGTGACTCGTAAAAAGAACCAATTTGAGTGGGGACCAGAACAACGACAAGCCTTTGAACAAATTAAGCATGAGATAACTCGTGCTGTGGCCCTTGGACCAGTTCGGACTGGACTAGATGTTAAAAATGTGCTATACACTGCGGCCAGAGATAATGGTCGTACCTGGAGCCTCTGGCAGAAGGCACCAGGAGAAACCCGAGGTCGACTCTTAGGTTTTTGGAGTCGAGGATACAAAGGATCGAAGGCCAATTATACCCCAACTGAAAAGGAAATACTTGCAGCTTATGACGGAGTCCGAGCCGCTTCAGAAGTGATTGGTACTGAAGCTCAGCTCCTCCTGGCACCTCGACTGCTGGTGCTGAGCTGGATGTTTAAAGGGAAGGTTCCCTCTACACATCATGCAACCAATGCTATGTGGAGTAAATGGATTGCATTGATCGCGCAACGAGCCCGAATTGGGAGTCCCAATCGCCCGGGGATCTTAGAAGTGATTACGGACTGGCCAGAAAGTAAAGACTTTGGGATGGCCCAGAGCAGGAGGAAGTAACACGTGCTGAAGAAGCACCACCATATAATACCTTTACAGAAACTGAAAAGCAGTATGCCCTGTTCACAGATGGATCCTGCCATCTTGTAGGTAAACATTGAAGGTGGAAAGCTGCTGTGTGGAGTCCCATATGATGAGTCACAGAAGCCACTGAAGGACAGGGTGAATCTAGTCAATTTGCAGAAGTGAAAGCCATCCAGCTGGCCTTGGACATTGCTGAACGAGAAAAGTGGCCGATACTTTATACTGATTCATGGATGGTGGCAAATGCCTTGTGAGGGTGGCTACAGCAATGGAAGAAAAACAACTGGCAATGCAGAGGTAAACCCATTTGGGCTGCCACACTGTGGCAAGACATTGCTGCTTGGCTAGAGAGCCTGACTGTGAAAGTTCGTCATGTAAATGCTCATGTGCCTAAAAGTCGAGCCACTGAGGAACATCGAAACAACCAACAAGTGGATCAAGCTGCTAAGATTCAAGCAGCTGAAGTGGATTTGGACTGACAACATAAAGGTGAACTCTTCTTAGCAAAGTGGGCCCACGATGCTTCAGGGCATCAAGGTAGGGATGCGACCTATAAATGGGCTCGTGATCGAGGGGTGGACTTACCTGTGGACACTATTTCACAGGTTATTCATGAATGTGAAACTTGCGCTGAAATCAAACAAGCTAAAAGGTTAAAGCCTGTATGGTATGGGGGGCAATGGTTAAAGTATAAGTATGGAGAGGCTTGGCAGATTGATTATATTACACTTCCACAAACTTGTCAGGGTAAGCAGTATGTACTTACAATGGTAGAAGCAACCACTGGATGGTTGGAAACATATGCTGTACCCCATGCTACAGCCCGAAATATGATCTTGGGCTTTGAAAAGCAAGTCCTTCGGTGACACGGTATGCCAGAAAGAATTGAATCAGACAATGGTACTCATTTCAAAAACAGTCTTATAGACAATTGGGGCAAAGAACATGGTATTGAGTGGGTATATCACATTCACAGAATCACAGAATCACAGAATGTTAGGGATTGGAAGGGACTTCGAATGATCATCTAGTCCAATCCCCCTGCAGGAGCCGGAACACCTAGGTGAGGTTACACAGGAAGGCGTCCAGGCGGGTTTTGAATGTCTCCAGAGAAGGAGAATCCACAACCTCCCTGGGCAGCCTGTTCCAGTGTTCCGCCACCCTCACTGAGAAGAAGTTTCTTCTCAAATTTAAGTGGAACCTCTTGTGTTCCAGCTTGAACCCATTACCCCTTGTCTTACTGTTGGTTGTCACCGAGAAGAGCCTGGCTCCATCCTCGTGACACCCACCCTTTATATATTTATAAACATTGATGAGGTCACCCCTCAGTCTCCTCTTCTCCAAGCTAAAGAGACCCAGCTCCCTCAGCCTTTCCTCATAAGGGAGATGCTCCACTCCCTTCATCATCTTTGTGGCCCTGCGCTGGACTCTCTCCAGCAGTTCCCTGTCCTTCTTGAACTGAGGGGCCCAGAACTGGACACAATATTCCAGATGAGGTCTCACCAGGGCAGAGTAGAGGGGAAGGAGAACCTCTCTCGACCTACTAACCACCCCCCTTCTAATACACCCCAGGATGCCATTGGCCTTCTTGGCCACAAGGGCACAGTGCTGGCTCATGGTCATCCTGCTGTCCACCAGGACCCCCAGGTCCCTTTCCCTACACTGCTCTCTAATAGGTCATTCCCCAACCTGTACTGGAACCTGGGGTTGTTCCTGCCCAGATGCAAGACTCTACATTTCCCCTTGTTATATTTCATTAAATTTTTCCCCACCCAACTCTCTAGCCTGTCCAGATCTCGCTGGATGGCAGCACAGCCCTCTGGCGTGTCAGCCACTCCTCCCAGCTTGGTGTCATCAGCAAACTTGCTGATAGTACACTCAATTCCCTCATCCAAGTCATTGATGAATATATTGAACAGTATTGGTCCCAGAACTGACCCTTGAGGCACTCCACTAGATACAGGCCTCCAACCAGACTCTGCCCCATTGAGCACGACTCTCTGGCTTCTTTCCTTCAGCCGGTTTGCAGTCCACCTCACTACCCGATCATCCAGTCCACACTTCCTCAGTTTTGCCATGAGGATGCTGTGGGAGACGGTGTCAAATGCTTTGCTGAAGTCAAGGTAGACCACATCCACTGCTCTGCCATCGTCAATCCACCTTGTTACGTCTTCATAAAAGGCTATGAGGTTGGTCAAACACGACTTCCCATTGGTGAAGCCATGTTGACTGCCCCTGATGACCCTCTTATCCTTGATATGCCTTAAGATGGCACCAAGGATAAGGTGTTCCATCACTTTCCCAGGGATGGAGGTGAGGCTGACCGGTCTATAGTTGCCCGGGTCCTCCTTCTTGCCCTTTTTGAAGACCGGAGTGACATTTGCTTTCCTCCAGTCCTCAGGCACCTCTCCCGTTTCCCAAGACTTGGCAAAGATGATGGAGAGCGGTCCAGCAATGACTTCAGCCAGCTCCCTCAGCACCCGCGGGTGCATCCCATTTGGACCCATGGATTTATGGATGTCCAGATTGCTTAACTGGTCCCTAACCCAGTCCTCATCAACTGAGGCAAACTCCTCCATTGCCCTGCCTTCCTCTGGGGCCTCAAGGGTAAATTCCTCCAATTCCATATCATGCACCAGCTTCTGGGAAAATTGAAAGGTGCAATGGTTTGTTAAAAACTACACTAAAAGCACTGAGGGGTGGAACCTTTTAAAAATGGGATTCATATTTAGCAAAATCCACTTGGTTGGTCAACACTAGAGGATTGACTAATTGAGCCAGGCCTGCACAATCAGAAATTCTATGTACTGTAGAAGGAGATAAAGTCCCTGTAGTACACATGAAAAGTATGTTAGGAAAGGCAGTTTGGGTCACTCCTACCTCAGGCAAAGGCAAGCCCATTCGTGGGATTGTTTTTGCCCAAGGTCCTGGTAGCACCTGGTGGGTGATGCTTAAAGATGGACAAGTTGGATGTGTACCTCAAGGGGATTTGATTTTAGGTGAAAATAGTCAAGACTGAACTGCATGATGTTAATTTCCATACTAACAGTGTCTAATAAGTGTCTTTCAGATCAAGACAGTGGTGATGGAACCAGAGCCAGTTTCTTCGAGTGGCGCCTGACAACTTCTTCAAAGTTGATGTCTTTAACCCGCAAACAGTGGTCGTGAGATGTACTAGATGTGTGATAAGTGAACTTAAGTGAGCTTTTCCAAAGGGTGATCCATGGCCTAAGAGAATGATGAGCTACACCTGCATATATATATATGTATATAGTTGTTGTAATTAATTAGATCGCATTGATAGATTGTATTAATTAGATTGTGTTGATGAGGTTTAAATATGCCATGAATGTTATGTTATAAGGGGTGGAATGTCCTGGGTCATTGCGGGGAGCAACAAGAAGAGGTTGTCTGAGTCAGGGGACCACGGATTGACCAATTGGAATATCCCATCCCATTCATGACTTCGTGTATATAGAAGGTGGAGGCGAAGGACTCTCTTCTGCTGGGTCTTCTGCTGCTTTGCTTCGTCTCTGCTTTCTTTTCTGCCATCCCTGCAAGCTGAGGCCTCGTGGCTGTCCCTGCAAGCTGAGGCCTCATGACAGACTGAATCTGGTTCCCGTTGCCTGAAGTATCCTGCCGAACTAGCTGCTGGGAATTGCAAGACTGGTTCTATAACAGTTGTTCTGCTTTATTTTCTATGTTTATTTAGTACCATTAGTAAAACATTTTCAAATTTTCCAGCTTTCTTCTCTCTGTCCTTCTTTTCCTTTCGTCTCAAAATCGCCTGTCCTTAGTGAAAAAGGGGGAGGAGAGGCGGGCGGAAAATGGGAGTGGGGAAGACGGTTAAGGAAAATACATCTGCTGCGGTTTTTGATTGTCTCCCGGTGATCAAAGCTCGACAAGATTAATCATCAGTTCTGTTAATTTCTTGACCTGAACATTTTTTATAAACATACACTTTTAATAAATCCGTTAGTTAGGTATAGGCAGTATCACTGTACAGAAGTCATATGCAATTTTTTGATCAAGCAATTATTTATATTCCCCTTTTTTTTCATCAGAAAGTGTTTTCAAAGTTTTACTTGGTAATACGTTGCAAGATACAATGTTCATTTTTTTTCTTTCCTTTTAAACTATAAGAAGATGTACAGGAAGACAGACAAACAGACAAGAAAATGACAAGAGATTGCTTGTTCCTATGACAGGCTAATGAAAACACTTCATTTTCAAAAGGTAGCACAAAGAGTGAAACCTGCATCTGGGTAATTTTCACATTTCTGCAGTGAAAAATTAGTCTTAATGACTATGTGCAACCCTTTCTGTTCAGCATTCTTTCCATTCAGTCTTTACTGTTAACATGCAGTTTATGCCACTAAATAGCCATGAATATATTAGAATAATAATTATATAAATATAACAATAATATAAGAAATGTGATATATAATAATGTATTGATGCAATTTCTGGTATTGAGCATTTTACAAAGGCTGCTCAATACCTTGCTGGAGTAGAGCCCTAGCAGCATTGCTGAAGCCATCAAATGCAAGAGAATTAGATGACTCCTGCTTTTCTATAGCAAATGGCATCACTTGCCATGAGATCATGTACCAACATCTGCAGTTACAGACTCCTTTCATACAACTTTCATATGTAAGTCTAAGGGACCTGATGAGATGCATCCCAGAGTCCTGAGGGATTCGGCTAATGTAGTTGTCAAGCCAGTCTCCATGATATTTGAGAAGTCATGGCAATCAAGTGAAGTCCCTGGTGACTGGCAAATGGGAAACATCACACCCATTTTTAAAAAGTGGAGAAAGAAGGACCCCAGGAATTACCAACCTTTCAGCCTCACCTCTGTGCCTGGGAATATCATGGAACAGATCCTCCTAGAATCTATGCTAAGGCACATAGAGGAAAGGGAGTCAACTCGAGACAGCCAGCATGGCTTCACCAAAGGCAAGTCCTGCCTGACCAACCTAGTAACTACACCAGTGTACAAAGGAAGGGTATGGATATCATCTATCTGGACTTCTGTAAAGTCTTTGACATGGTCTTCCACAACATCCTTCTCTCTAAATTGGAGAGATATGGATTTGCTAGGTGGACTGTTCGGTGGATGAGGAACTGGCTAGACGGCCATACCCAGAGAGTAGTGGTTAATGGTACAATGTCTGGATGGACACTAGTAACAAGTCATGTCCCTCAGGGGTCCATACTGGGACCATTATTAACATCTTCATCAATGACCTAGACAGTAGGATCAAATGCACCCTCAGCAAGTTTGCAGATGACACTAAGCTCAGTGGTGTGGTTGGCACACCTGAGCAATGGGATGCCATCCAGAGGGACTTGGACAAGCTCGAGAAGTGGGCCCATGTGAACCTCATGAGGTTTAATAAGGCCAGCTGAAAGGTCCTGTGTCTGGGTCAGGGCAACCCCTGCTATCAATACAGGCTGGGGGATGAAGCGATTGAGAGCAGCCCTGTGGAGAAGGACTTGGGGGTACTGGTGGATGAAAGATGAGACACGAGCCGGCAATGTGCGCTTGCAGCCCAGAAGGCCAATTGTATCTTGGGCTGCATCAAAAGGAGCATGGCCAGCAGGTGCAAGGAGGTGATTCTGCCCCTTTACTCTGCTCTGGTGAGACCCTACCTGGAATATTGTTTCCAGCTCTGGAGCCTTCAGTACAGGAAAGACACAGACCTGTTGGAGAGGGTCCAGAGGAGGCCACAAAAATGATTTGAGGGCTGGAACACCTCTCCTATGAGGACAGGCTGAGAGAGTTGGGGTTATTCAGCCTGGGGAAGGCTCTGGGCAGACCTTACTGTGGCATTTCAGTACTTAAAAGTGTGCTACAAGATAGATGGGAACAGACTTTATAGCAGGGCAAGTTATGATAGGACAAGGGTTAATGGTTTTAAACTAAAGGAAGGGAGATTTGGGCTAGACATGAGGGAGAAATTTTTTACAATGAGGGTGGTAAAATACTGGCACAGGTTGCCCAGAGAGGTGGTAGATGCCCCATCCCTGGAGACATTCAAGGCCAGACTGGACGGGGCTCTGACCAACCTGATCTAGTTGAAGATGCCCGTGATCATTGCAGGGGGGTTGAACTAGATGACCTTTGGAGGTCCCATCCAACCCAAACTATTCTATGATTCTATGAACTCTTAGAAAGAAAAAAAAAATGCAGAAGCAGAAGATGAACACAGTATTAATGAAGCGTTAATGGCTTTCCACATAAAATCACATTGGAACCAATTTACCTTTCTCATCCCTAAAAAATTTTCACAGGCCAGGTATTCATTATATGCACAAATTAACTTTCAAACACTAGAATTTGCTCTCAAAAACAAACACAAGAAAGACAAGCTACTTCAGTCCTTTTTTTAATTTTTTTTTTTTTTTTAATCCAGCTGCATAAGGCAAATGGAGCTTTGGTATAATTATGGGGTCAGCAGCAGTGATATGGGAGGACAAGAAATCAGCAAGGCAGTGATTGGAGAGAAGAATGGGAGACATCTGAAAAAGTGATCACTTATGATCTCTGGTCACGATGGGATCTGAGAGCTCATGTTAATGTGCAAGCAAAATAAAAGCTAAGGGCATCAAAGAATGAGGCCAAAAGAAAAGAGTCAGAACATGGGCATCCTGAGTATTTAGGAAAACAGGGATGAAACCATGAATGCATATTCCTTGTGATCATTCAAAAATATAGGAAGAAAAACAAGAGACATCAGACTTGCAAATACTCTTGTAAAACCATGGATGTCTAGGAGAAGATGACTTATATTGCTCATGAAATAAATCAATAGAAAGGCTTCAGGTCATGTGATGAAATACAGGCTAGAACATCTAGCCAGAAATAAGTTCTAGAAGCTGTCATAAAAGCAGTTTCAGATGAAGTAGATGAAGTGGGAGGTAAGGCAGTATAATCTGTGTATAGATGGAAAAAATGATGAAAGCAATTTATTTAATCTATCCATTTAGAAATGGAAGGAATGTGTATTGTTTGTGGAGGGGAACGAAGAGGGTCAGCAGTTACATGGGAGACAGGAGAAACATCTTGAAATTAGTGACTGAGGAAGCCTCTCTGTTTATGAAATTAGTTGCTTGTGCTTATATGCACGGTCATATGGCATGAAGTTCTAACCAACTTTCTACTTTGTCAACACATTATTATCGATATTACAGGTGAATGTGATGCAGTCATAATGCACTCCAGGCTGTTAAAATCAAGTAGTAATGGTTTTCTCCCTAAATATACTATTGTAGTTTATTTCCGGTCAATATCACACTTTTTTCTTCTTAGCTTGAGTATTCCTGGAGTCTTCTTTTAGACTAGATGGCAATATAGCGTACAACTTCTTGATTACCCTAGCAAGGTACTGCCTGTTTTAGTTGAATTAATCAGCTGAATATATTTTCTCAGCTCTGCCTCAAAAAAAGCAAAAATTTCTCAATTTGATCTCCAGATTATTGACTCAGTGAGCTGATGAAACCTTTACCGGTGATTTACTTATATGGTAACTTCCAAGTGTGATTATTTAGCAAAGCTTCAAAAAGCATATAAATAGTAGTCAATATTTTAAAGGCAAAAATTATAGAAAGAGCTACCAAATATTTCCATAATAAATATCAATCATTCTGTGGAGAACATGTAATGGAGTTATTCCATTATAGGTTTATTCATCCCATTTTTCTATTTTTATAACTTTCTTTTTTTTTTTTGTATTTATTTTCTATATTGGCTTTGGGAGCATCCTGTTTTAATTTGGCTTGCAAATTAGTTTTGCAATAAAATCATCAACATCAAACCATTTCGTCTGATTAGAAATTTAGCTGTAATGTGTTTTTTAAAAAAATATAAGTTAAAAAAACCTAATAGTATATATTCTAAACAAACTGTATTTAATGGTATTTTCAATTTCATTTTATCAGGCAAGCATGAAGGAGCACATAATGTGTTAGTATCTCTGTTCAACATTTCTGTCCTTCCATTGTGATATCCATCTTCTTCAAGTAAGTTGATATTTCTACCTAGTCATGTAGCTTTTGCTCTATACACAATTAAGCTCTATATCAGTAGCAATTACTGATATTTTATTTATTAGGTGAACTCCAATGTGCATTTTAATTGCCTTCATCCCCTGGCAGAATTATACCCCACAATGTTACGCAACAGAATGGAAACCAAGGCTCTGAATCTCAGCTATTGCACTGACTGGTCATAATAACTTCAATGACTTTATACACCTGCTGCATAGCCAGGGTGCAAGCTTGGATCTGCACTTCACTGTGTAACAACAAAGCCCAGTAATACTGACACTGCCAGTAGCAGGCCATAAGCTTTTTATTGAGCTTGTAAGACCTGAGCACAGAGGCTTGTCAGACATGCTCTGACTGAACTTTTCTTGAATTGCCTGTAGCTTTATTTTACTTCTTTTAGCTGTAATACTAATTTCTCTAATTCACCAAATATCTATGGCTAATTTGCTTTACTTTTGTTTATCTTTGTATGCTACAGTTGAAGTGTTAGATTGCAGTAACAAGCAAATATTCTATCTAGAGTATTTACAACTCTAGCATAATGATGTAGTATAGAGAAATACAGGCCTGGTACAATAACAGAGGCCTTGAAAAATGGAAGCACAAGATGGGGTGTAGAGGAGTCTCGTGGGATGAGAAGAGACGTGACACAGGCTTGGCACTGGAGATCCTACAACTACCATCAACTCTCCAGTGGTCAGTTAAAGAAATAAAGACCCAGGGCTGGTCACACCTAGGTTTAGTGGTAACAAAGAGAACAAAGAAATTGTACCTGACATGTAAAATCCATCATATCTAGTAGATTTGGATGTAAAACAGAACCATAAACTAAAAGAGAGATCAAGGTACAAAAACCCTGTTAGCAAGCATTTGAAAATGACCCTAAGCAGAAGAAAGGAAGGGGGGAAAAAAAAAAAAAGAAGAAAAAGGAGAGAGAGAGTGGAAGAGAAGAAGAAAAAAACATCAACATGAACATCACAATTCCTCCCAACAAAGGACTCCAAATGCTGGTCACTAATGGTAGCGATATCCACCACTAACAACAGTGTGAAGTCACCAACTTCAGGACCTAGAGTAGCAGAGAAAGGATGAGCGTAACACCCAGAAACTAAGAAGTGAGCTACAATTTTAATTATATTTTTGCTATTCTTGCAATGTTTTCTATATGTAAGAACTCTACCTGCATTACTAGTCTTTCTTTTTCCTATAATAATTGTATCTAGACTACTAAGATGATACGAACAGTAAGTTGTTGGCTTTAATTATATATTTCTAAAGCGTGTCTCCTTTTTGCCCTTAAACAATATTTTGAATGCCACAAAAATAGTTTTGCACTGAAGTTTGTAAATTCCGTATAGGAAAAAGAATCTGTTGTATTCTTTATTCTTACTAGAGGGCTATAAAATCCTATTCTGAATGCAATATTGACAATCACAGAATGGTTGGGGTTGAAAGGGACCTCTGCAGATCACTCAGTCCAATTCACTTGCTAAAGCGGGTTCACCTAGAGTAGATTGCACAGCAATGCATCCAAGCAGGTTTTGAATATCTCCAGGAAAGGAGACTCTACAACTTCTCTGGGCATCCTGTTCCAGTTCTCTGTCACCCTCAAAGTAAATAAGTTTCTCCTTGTGTTTAGGTGGAACCTTCTATGTTTCAATATGTGCCCATTGTCCCTCATCCTATTGTCGGACACCACTGAAAAGAGTCTGGTCCCATGCTCTTGACATCCACTCTTGAGATATTTATAAGCGTAAATAAGATCCCCTCTCAGCCTTCTCTTCTCCAGGCTAAAAAAACCAGCTCTCTCCGTCTTTCCTCATAAGAAAGCTGGTCCAGACCCCTAATCATCTTTGTAGCTCTCCGCTGGACTTTCTCCAGTAATTCCTTATCCTTCTTAAACTGGGGAGCCCAGAACTGGACACAGTACTCCAGATGCGGCCTCACCAGGGAAGAGTAGAGGGGAGGATAGAATATTAACAGCATCCCTGACAAAGCAACCTACATGTCTATTCAAATGAGTTCTTACATGTATTTTACACTTGGCTGTCAATTCAACCTCTGTAATACACTTCTGTCCTGGTTTTGTTTAGAACAAGACCAGTTCTCTTTTAGTGAATTTTCCTTTCGGCTAAGTTCTTCTAAGTAACTGCACTTTTCTGAAGTTGGCTGCATGTTTTTCGGACACTGTTCACTCCCGAGCTGGTAACAGTAGCAATGGTATGCAGAAGAGGCCCAGATTTAGACTTATTGCTCTGGCAGCCAAGGTTACTGATACATTTTGTACGTCCCCTAAGTGAGAGGGGCGTGTTTACAAGGAGAGGCAGACAGAACATGTTACTAAAATTGACCAACTAAATATTCCATCCCATATGTCATACACCATATAAAAATGGGAGATCAGGAGGGTCTTGCCCTCTTCGACCATGGCTGGCATCTGAAGAGGACCCTGCCTGTCGTGCCTGTGATCCAAGGCCTGGTTCCAGACTCTGCATCCCTGAATCCAGTTCCAGGACTGCTGGGTACCTGCCTTGCAGCTGCTGGAGCAGCACCAGCTCTGATGAGAAATTCAGTATCAGTTTTGTATATTTTGTATTATTTTCTCTATTTATTAGTAGCATTAGTAAAGCATTTTTAACTTTTTTAGCTTGTCTCTCTCCCTTTTCCTCCTGTTATCTTTCCTTAGTGGGGAGGGCGGGGGGTTAACAGAGAGTGTCTGCCACGGTTTATTGTCGCCCTGCAGTAAACGGTGAGAACTTCAAATACGAAAGCAAAAAATGCAAAATTCTATAACAACATAGCTGAGGTTAATCAATATTTGCCTCTTGCTTATGTTTAGCCTAATTTTGAGGTTATTTATCAAATTAACATCCTTAATACATGTCCTTTATCACAATTTTTTCAGTGCTATGCTTCAGCTTACGGTCAAAAGCCTATATAAACAACTTCAAATATTTTTGTAAAACATAGATGTACCATTAACATTTTTCAGTTTCCCTCTTTGAATTATTAGGAAGTTAGTCAATCTGGTTAACACCTTTTTGAACTATGTTCTAGTTTAGAAAACCAAGTCAAATAACATAAATGAATCTTCCAAAGAAACAGAGAGAAATTGTGTGAGATAACATTTGCATTCCAAAGTTCCTTGATCTTGGCAGATGAATAGCATCCCACATAGAAAAAAACGAAATAGGCATAACAGTCTTACAGTTTCCTAAAGTTATTCCTTCTTGTGCCAAACAAGGTCAAAAAAAAAAAAAAAAAAAAAAGAAAAAAGAAAAAAAAATAATGCAGAATGCAGCATTATGTTAATATCAGTACATACAGATACAAGACAAAGGAGACAAATTAAGGTCAATCACATTATAAAAGTAGCATTTCTTTATGTAGGAGCAGCTTCTTTCAGAAGACTAGATGCTTTTCAAATTCACCAGAATTTAAAAATCCATCCTTACTTTATTTTTAATACATCAGTAGGATATGAATTAGCATAAATCTTTAATAAGCAAGCTACCAGAGTAGAAGTTATAGCTGGTAGTACAGGGACTTGCTAGCCCCAGGAGAGAATGAGCAATATGTTGTGTCTGGAAAACGGTATGGGATTAGTCTATAGTGGCACAATCTCATTTTTCTTCACCATTTAGGAGCCAGAGCAGCACATCTTGCATCTTGAAACTGTAGGTAGTGGAGTGCACTCCTGCATATGCATAAGTCTACATGTACATGGGTTATCCCAGGATAAAAGTTTCTCTTCCTCTAAGACTGCTTCAGGCAGAGTTTTCTGTCTGGGCCCAAATCTTCATGGGTACTTGATATAGCAGGTTAGCAGATACCTCACAGTTGGACAAATGAAAGAAAAACAAGCAAACAAACAAACAAAACAACACAGAACTGCAAACAATATTCAACAATTCTTCACAAGGAAAATATGCATTCTCTGGAGGTTTTTTCCTGCCTTCTACATTTAAGGTGTCTGTAGAAATTTATAAATATTATAAGCCTTCTTTTTTTAAAAAAAAAAATTTAAAAGTCATTTACAGTGATAAACATTAGTCACACAAAACAAGTGCAATCAGCTTGCCATTTTACATAACATATCCACACAGCTCTATCTCACAAAGGCACCACAGCTGTTCTGTAGGTTAGTTAAGGCGGATTTTGATATGCAGTTAAGCAGTCATCTCTAATTCCTCTCAAATATTTTGATTTAATCCCTGCTTGCATATGGATACTATTTTTTCAAAATACATTTTTACAGTCTGCAAAGGAGAAGTATCCGTGTCTCTCATTGCCACTTTCTTGCCACTTTCCTCCTTAATAATTTGCTTGATATTATTTTTTTTTTCCAATATGTTACAAATTTCCTGCCCAGGTTTGGACAGTTTGTCAAAGAAATCCAAGTCAGAAAGAAGCATTCAGGGCTGTGGAAAAACATTAATGTTGCCGCAAGCAAATGAAAAGAGTGTTGGGGTGACATTCTCCTGGAAAAAGGTCACAAGAGAAACTCCATTCCCATCTTGCTCCCATGAACATATAATACATAATATAATTAACTGTTTTCATGTTTGCAGGTGATGTAGTGTTCCCAGGCTGTGGTAGGAGCTACCACTTTGCATGTGAATGATATTTTTCAGGTTTTGTATACATATAGCATTGTTTTTCTGCATTGTAAAGAAAGGTATTATGAAAATGGGAAAAATGGACTATTTCAGCATATGATATTTGAACACAAATGAATTTTTTTTTAGACTATTCATTTGTTGATTTTTACAGATCACATTTGTAAAGCCCAAACTGGTTTTGAGAGCTTTTAATACAACTGTGTTCATGTTTTATACGTCACATAAATGAGTAGCTGCATCTCTTGATCTGTACTGTTACTATAATATTATCATAAAGATAGTATATCTCTTAGATTTTGAAGTATAGAAAACTAATTTGAGTATTTCATGAAACACTACCTTCTAGGATAAAGAAGATGGAGACAGGCATGTCTCAGTCGTGTCTAGTGACAGGACAAAAGGTGACAGTCACAAACTGAAACACTGGAAATTACATTTAAACATAAGAAAAAGCCTTTTTTTTCTGAGGGCTGGACTAGCTGATATCCACAGGTCTCTTCCAACATAAGTAATTCTGTGAATTTGTGGTTCTAAGATGAAAGTAAACTCAAATCTAGCAACAATCACAGATAACTATTGAAATATTCAGAATTTAATTCAGAACCAAACAATTTCATCTCCAAATGAGACTTTTATTTATCACTTCCATATATTAAAAGTCAATCTCAAGCTTATGCAAAATAAAGATTTACTGCAAATCTTTGAGTGATTTGTTGTATTTTGATGCAATGATGAAAAGACACACACATGCAAAATTGGCCAGTTAGTATAGTGTATCTGGAGATGGGTTTGAGTCACGTAATAAAAATAAATTTTGTGACTTCATGTTACTGGTATGTATAAGTATGTATAAGAGTCATAAAAGAATGCTATGGAAGAAAGAAACTCATCTATTTTTGCCTGGAAAATAAATATAGAACTTATAGTTCTAAATTACTACAGTTCAAGTAATATTGCAGTACAAGGTGAACAGCTGAGAAAAATCAAATTGCTGAATAAATTATTCCATCGCACCAAAAAGTATGTTCCCAACAAAATGCTTCTATTTTGCAAAATGTAAGTTGCTTGCCAACTTGGTTTTTAGTTTTAGAGCCCTTTAAATTATAGATTCCATATTTTTTGTAATACTTAACAGATTGTAAATCTTACACAAACTGTGTTCATTAAAAAGCATATGAGTTAGCAGCTCAGTGAACAAAAACCTATTTTGTAGCTGATTTTTTCATTATTTTTTTAACTTGGGCAAGGTACATTATTAGTCAGGAGTCATTTTTTTTAAACGTATATTCTTTTAATTGTAGTAGGGTGAGTTAAATTGCAGTGGGATTTCTTGACAGGGCAGATACACATAGATTAAAAAAAAAAATCAAAACAAAACAAACAAACAAAACCTCACAGCAACAACAAAAAACCCAAGTCTTTCAGCATTCTTCTTGCAAGTGGAGTAGACAGGTTTTCTCCAAAAATTAGCCTCCAAATTTGGGTAAGTCAGTCTTTTTCAGCCTCATATACAGCAGAATTGTAGCATATCCACAATCACATGATCTTTCATATCCTGCAAAACCAGCCAAGTTACCTGCTAAATATATTACCAGCAAGTTCTAGCTTATTGATATTACTTCATAATTGATGGATTTTCTATAATTGAAAGGTTTTGAAGATCACTGGGCAGGGAGTGATATGCTGGCATATTTGAAGGTGTTTTGGATGCAAGACATTGTTTTGTAGTCTTAGATATTAATTACTGCATAGCGTTCTACTTGTTTTGTAATGAGAAACCACACTGTAATAGTGACTATGTTTCGTTTTTCCCCTCAGCAAGTAGAAAGAGTGCCATCTCAAAGGGCAAATAATTCAATAAGCTCTCAAGAAAAAGCTATTCTGAACTCTGAATTGAAGTTAGGACCCTTGAATGGAAGCTTAGGGAACCTAAATAAGAGGGAACTTGGGAGACAAAAAGCCTCTGGTCAATCCTTCAAGTTCTATGTAGGTTTCAACATTTTGAAAGCTGGAATTACTAAAGCTTTATTCATCCTTTATGCAAAAAATCACCAGGAGATGGGTCCAGTAGGTTAATGTGGCCATTATCTTTATTGCCTTTAATTTTTTTCATATGCCAGGGTCATCCACTCAGTCCCATCTATGGGCATCCAAGATCCAGAATGGAGGAAAAGACAAGTCAGTACTAGAGAGGGTAGAATGACAACAATGGTAGACACAGATGTGCCCTGCAGAGGATGTCCAGCCTCTATGCTGTCTTGATTACTACAAAAGGTGTTCAAATGCGAGCTGCCTATTGCAACACTTCAGAGTGGTCCATGGGACAGTCTAACTCCTTGCCTAAGCTAGGAAATTCTTCAGCAGAGAATTAACATATAGCAAAACTGCACCAGGGCCTCCTTTACAATTTTAATATAGTTGCTATTTTAATTACATTCTCGTACCTGGGAATGTTTAGTTTGCTAATACAGACACAGACTCAGAGGTTAGTTTTAGAGTGTAAAGGGGGCACAAATTGACCAAAGACCCAAGTTTGTCAACAAGTGGTTGAAAAACAGAAAAAAGAATTCAGGGACATTAGACGAAGATGTAAGGACCATTTAAGGCTACATACAGAGTTCATAAATTACACAAGACTCAATTAAATTAAAATAATCAGTTTTTTTAACGTAGAAGTATAATTAGTTCACCACACTAATCTGAATTCCTCCCTATTCTTCCTCCACAAATGACTTCTGTTGGTTATTGTTTGGAATTAACATTTCAGTTACAATGAGATTTTAAGCAGATATTAGAAAGAGCAGATCAAATATGTCACATACTGTTCATTTCAATACAAGAGAAAGAGGCAAATAACTCTTTCCTCAAATCACCAACAGCATGTGGTGGCATTATGGAGAATTAAAAATCCTGCTGTGGCAGGCACACTTCCCCCTGCAACTCCTGCTGAAAGCACCAGAAAATTCTAGACCAATAGACCACTATGGTCATGTGCATGCACCTTGGTTGATTGAGGGGCCCTTGGACAATGAAATGCTTCAGTTGAAAGAAGTTTCTGGACCACTACCATAACAACCACAAGCTCAGATTCAACTAGAGTATAAATGGAGCCCACAGGAAACCCCTTTTGAGATGGTCTTCCTTGGAGCAGCAGGTCTGCAGTTGAAGACTCTGCTTAGATCTCGAATACTGTCTTAAGGAAACTTCCTTGAGGACTGAGAAACCTTGCTTGATTTGTGAGTGATTATATCTTCTGGGTTACCCTTCAGCGTCCTCATTTTTTGTCAGTAAATGAATGTGCATTTTGAATCATCATTCTAAAGTTTTGGGATCCCCTAGTCTGAATCAGCAGTGTAGTATTTAAATTCCCAACTGGTATGTGAATCTCTCGTTTATGTTGTTGTCAGAGTGTGAATGATTTTGGATAAACCCTGTTTCTATTTGACTCTTCACCAAACAATTCTGGTTAGAATAAAGTCTGTCTGGAGCTGTCTAAACTGATTTTAGGGTGTTTCTGCAACACCTACCCATTTTAGTCATCACATTTAGTCATAACTAACCTATAGTGTCCAAGATCTACCTCCATAACCTTTTTAGCTTAACTAGCTGATCAAAGTATGAAATAATAGACCAGGTGAAATGAACTCATTGAGAATAATCCAAGTCCTTAAACTGTTGCTTAATACTGTCTTGCTTCCAATGGACTATACTTATTTTACTTACAAATTCAGTATCTCAGGAAGGGAACTTGCATTGTCAACAATTGTGCTTAGGGCTATTAAAATTATTAGTAAAACTACAGCCTCCTATAGTAATTATACCAGAGAACATTGCGGTCTGGAAATCAGCATCTGCATGACTGAGGCCTGTTTGAGTAAAAAATCCATGTCAGCACTGGCTGATGTCTTTTTTAAAAATAACAAAGCAAGTCCGTATCTGAGCAGGGCATGGATCTCAGAAGAGAGCATAATACATTTAAAATAAAAATGTTCAAAATTATTATCAGCATGGTGGATTAAAAGAATACAGTAACCATAGAGGGACTTCTGTGGCCACAGAGTGAATGTTTCTTTTTTTCTTATGCTTTCATACATATGTGCATGAAAGTAATAAGACTCTATCTATTCAGGAACAGCATGGACTTTAAAGGTGTTTAAAAAGTTTATTTTCCAATGATTTAAAATTCCATTTTAGATTAGCTTGGCATATACAAGAAAAAAAGTTTAGTATTGTCCCTAGAATGCATTTTCAGAGCTACATATAGAATAATTATTCTTAAATTTACTACCAGACTGTGGAAATGTAATGCACAAGCACAAAATCTTTTTATGAACAGCATAATGTAGCAGAGGACAGGTAATAAAGAAAGTCCTATACAGTGTATATCCTTCTAAAAAGCAAGGGCCTCAAGTAGGATTTTAAATCACAAATAGTTTAAAAACACAAAGAAAAAGAAAAATAAAACAAATCAGTCCAAATACACAAGTAATATTGCTTTTAATACACTTTAATATATACTACATGTCAGCTAAAATGCAAAGGAAAATATCAGATCTCTATAAAGTCCAAATGACTGGGTAATAATCAATAAATCAATCAAATAATTTAAGGCAAGGTAGGTAATTATTGAGAAAGTTCAGACAGATATAGGGCTGCTTTTACATACTACCAAATATGTTGATGCTTTGGGCAAAATCAGCCAACATTTAGAAATCATGACCTCTTTCAGGCAATGTGACAATATCATTTGTTTCTTTTTGTTCTAGAGTGCATATAAACAAAACCAACTGTATTTTGCTTCAAACCTATTGTAATTTTTTAAATCATAAAAATTCCTCTCTAAAGAACATTTATTTTGATGGCTTATGTGAGCAAGGTATAGTTAATGGTATTTTTTTTTCCTATATGTGTGTAGGGTTGTGTTCAAGGAAATTTTTAGATCAAATCAATCCAATGGGAAAGCTCACCTTCAAATTCAAATTTATTTCTAATTCCTGATATGTTTAGAAAATAATAAACAGCTTCTACTCTTTCCTACTGTGAACAACATTAGTTGCCAAAGCTATAGCAAAAGTAGAGCAAGAGATGTGTGAAAAAAGCATGAGCTTCCTCAATTGCTTCTGCTGACCTCAAAGAAGAACTGCAGGTTTGTAATGGGAAGATGAATGTCATCAATAGCTGAAAGAAGCTTCAAAAGAAAGAGTCAAGGAGCAATTTACGGCCCAAATAGCTTGCAATTACTTCTGCTAGCCAACATGTACAGAAAGGTTGCTTGTCAGCTCCCTAGGAATTGTTTCCGAGCTATTAATTTCATTTTTCCACATTGTATAACCCATTTTCCATTCTTTTCTTCACCTGACACTGATGGGACATTGGAAGAACTAACAAACAACCCCTCAAAATCTTCTCGTTTCTGCCCCTGTAGTATAAAAATAAAATGTCATCACTATTATTTTTCAGTGTTAGAAATTAGAAGGATAAAGTATTGCAAAGAAAGAAACAGATTTTTCATCTGTGGGCTGTGGTGGATGTAGGGGGGTCAATATAGTGTTATAATATTCTAAAATGAAAGACAGCTGAGAGTGGATGTGCAGAAGGAGGACTATAAAAGAGACAGTGGTAGGTTCAGTGTGAAGAATATATATGCTACAAGAGTGCATAACAAAGCACTGGAGACATCAGTGATGGCTAAAACACAGCTTAAGTTAAAGCGACAGAAAAATGGGGGGAAAGAAGAAATAATAGCGATGTGATATAAGACAATGATGTAGAGAAAAGAAGCAAAGACAAACAAAATGGCCATTGTGTTTCAGACAGCAGAGGAACTTAGCACTATGACCATCCAAGCCTGTGCTCTAACTGGAAGTATGTTTGTTAGAGCTTTTACTTTATGCAACACAAAGAACTAGAACAAACTACTTCGTGTCCCGTAAGAAGGCTGAACTCAAAACCCTAGACAGCTTCCTTACAGTGCATGTAAGCAGTAGAAAAGGATGCAAGTCAGTTTTATGCTATGGTTGAAAAGTTCCAATATAAGACTAAATCTAGTTCTCCCACAATTCAAAACAGGGGATGATAAATTTTTTTTGAGTATTCTTTTGGGCTCTTGTTTTAGTTCTACTTTAAGTAGCACTAATCTGCTTTAGATTTCAAAAGCAAAAGTATTCAGTTGCCAGTCCCATCTTTGGGTTTAACACTATCTGGGCTAAACATAGAAATGTTGTCACTGACAGAATGGTCCTAGAAGACACTTTTATATAAAAGTCATTTTACAGTAAGGTTACACTTATTCTTCTGATCTAGTGCAGAATAGTTTGACATCAAGCACTGTGGCTGGTGGGAAAGAAAAGCACAGAGGAAATGGAAACATAGAAAACATTTGTACTCTGTTTTACAAGGAAACTTCAAACAGCTTTCAGATAGCACGGGAGCTGTATTAGCTCCCAATTTAGAAATGTTGTGCTCTAACTAGTACTGAAAATTGGGATTTGTAACAAAGAAGGCAAAACCAAAGTGAAGTAACTGGGTAAAGAGAGAGAATTCCTGAAATTCAGCACCTGGTTGCTGCTGTGGCAGCTGAGCTTCAAGAGCAGAGAAATGCAGTTTGCATAATCAGATCGAGCCATCACTAACAAATGACCTGATCTACAGGAGTCTGCATGGTTAGCTAAAACTCAGCAATCCCTGGACTAGCATCTCACCAGGCAGTATTTGTCCTGCTAGCAGCATCCGGAGGTCTCAGGTGAATTCTTTTTTTTGTCACTATCATTTCTGTCTTTGAGAGGTTGCCATACCCATTTTTTATTCACTTAAGCTTCTGTTTTTGCTGAAAGGTAATATAGCGATGTCTGTCTATGCCTCACCCTGCCACAGAGCACATTTCTGCCTCTGGTAGATGTCACTTCCTAGTAAAAATGAAACTTCATGCTTAGCTGTATCTTTGCAGAACTCTGCATGTGACAAGTCAGGCTGGAGATGGTGCTCATCAAAATGCAGGCAAACGGAGCAGATACTTGTGCCCAACAGCAGTGTGTTACGGTGTTTTTGCTAGTTAATTCAGATCCCCCCTTGCATGCCTATGAAAATCCACCATTGTGCCTTTCACATGCTGGAACTGGTTTCTAAGGTGCCCTGAAATCGCAACAAAGGCTGAGCAGGGAATTTAAGCACTCTGTACTACTACAGTAATATTGCTACAATGCAATACAGTCAAGAGAGCAACGTACTGCAAGACTTCAGTGTTTTGATGATAAAGGACACAGATTCAATTCCCAGGAACGATTTCAATAAAATTACTATGACGCCTTTATGGTAAGTATTACTTCCAAATAGTAACCACTAGGTATGATCTCTATTTCTCACTGTAAACTGGTTTTATTAAAGAGTTCATTCTGAGCAAGAAGAAATATCCCATAGGTAGACCATATAAGCAAAGATCAAATCACTGTCTAGTAGGAAAGACCTCAATTAAACTCTTAAAGGAATTGCCTTCACCAATGGTAGTTATTACAAACAAATATAAAGAAATAAGCATTAACTAGAAGAAGGTATGGTAGCATATAACAGGCCATTGCCAACAATACTAATTTTTTTTTTTTTAATTGCTTTTTCTCTGAATGCAAAGCCTACTTCTTAAAGGAATAATAACAATAAAAAATGGAAGCATGGAATACGTATTATTGATGTATTAGAAACAATGGAACCACCTGAGAATGGTCTTGTGGGAATTAGGACTTTTCCCCCAAAAAAGGTGTCGGGATCAGTAGCCCAACTGAAGTTCATCTACAGCAATGCACGCAGCATGGACAGCAAACAGGAGGAGCTGGAAGCCATTATGCAGCCAAAAAACTGTGATATAGTTCCCATCATGGAAACATGGTGGGATGACTTGCACAACTGGAGTGCTTCATTGGGTGGCTATCAACTCTTCAGAAGGGATAGGCAAGGAAAGAGAGCAGATGGGGTAGCCCTGTACATTAAGGAGTGGTTTGATTGTCTAGAGCTCAATGATGGTGATGGTAGGGCTGAGTGTTGTCTACCTAGACTTTAGTAAAGTCTTTGACACTGCATTCTGCAGGAGAAACTGGCTGCTTTTAGCTTGGATGGCCATACTCTTCACTAGGTAAGAAACTGGCTGGATGGCCAGGCCCAAAGACTTGTGGTGAATGGAGTTAAATCCAGTTGGCTGCCAGTCACAAGTGGTGTTCCCCAGGGCTCAGTATTGGGGACAGTTCTCTTTAATCTCTTTATCAATGATCTAGATGAGGGTATCAAGTGCATCCTCAGTAAGTTTGCAGATGACACCAAACTAGGTGGGAGTGTTAATCTGCTGGAAGGTAGGAAGGCTGTACAAAGGGATCTGGACTTGCTGAATTGATGGGCTGAGGCCAATCGTGTGAGGTTCAAGAAGGTCAAACGCTGGGTCCTGCACTTGGGTCACAACAACCCCATGCAATGCTACAGGCTCAGGGAAGAATAGCTGGAAAGCTGTCTGGTGGAAAAGGACCTGGGGATGTTGGCAGAAAATGAGTCAGCAGTGTGCCCAGGTGGCCAAGAAGGCCAAGAGTATCCTGGCTTGTGTCAGAAATAGTGTGGCCAGCAGGACTATGGAAGTGGTTGTCCCACTGTATTCAGCACTGGTGGGGCCCCTCTTTGAATAATGTTTTCAGTTTTGGGCCCCTCTCTATAGGAAAGACATTGAGATGCTGCAGTGTATCCAAAGAAGAGCAACAAAGCTAGTGAAGGGTCTGGAGCACAAGACTTATGAGGAGTGGTTGAGGGAACTGGGGTTGTTTAGCCTGGAGAAAAGGAGGCTAAGGGAAGACCTTCTTGCTCCTTACAACTACCTGAAAGGAGGTCGTAGCATGGAGGGTGTTGGTCTCTTCTCCCAAGTAGTAAGTGATAGGAAGAGAGGAAATGGGCTCAGGTTGCACCAGGGGAGGTTCAGATTGGGTATTAGGAAAATTTTCTTCATGGAAAGGGTTGTCAGGCATTGGAACAGGCTGTCCAGGAAAGTCGTTGAGTTACCATCCCTGGAGGTATGTAAAAGATGCATCAATGAGGTTCTAAGGGACATGGTTGAGAGGTGGACTTGGCAGTGTTAATATTTGGGCTCAATGATCTTAAGGTTCTTTTCCAACCAAAATCATTCTATGATCCTATGAAATATATAGAAATATTCACAAAACAAGTGAGACTCAAATCTGAAATAGACAGCCATTTGAAAATTGACATGAACCACCTGAAAAGAAAGTCAGCCACAAGGGTGCAATAAAATAAATGCCAGGTGCCTTTAATATCTCCATGGTGATAGCCGTAAAGCTTATGTACCACTTCTAGGCAGTTAGTTGCATTTTTAATATAGGAAACACAAATTACTAATGTTTTGTAATTTGAGAAATCAACCCCCTGAGTTAATTGTTTCAGAGACTTAGGTGTTCACAAGATAATTAATTAGCTACTGCATCTGGCATTAGTGTCATTTAGCAATCCCAGAAATACTTATTATTTATACAAGTATCATGATTGACTATTTTCTCCATAAATGAGATGACATTATGGAAAATTACATCTTAGAAATAGTTTGTTTATGAAGAATGATTTATTCTTCCTAGTGGCAGAGATTAAACACTTCTTTCAGGACTCCACTCTTTATTTTGGGCAACCTCTAATGTAGTCACCAGTCTCTCTCCTTCCTCCTCCTAAGCCTAACTGACATACACATACAACTGGAGGCATATTTCTAATCATAAATGATTACAGCATTAGAAGCTCCCCCGAGATGGAAGTGGTGAGTGTGAACTATGTTGCCTGCTGGGAAGAGGTTGAAATCACCAGTGGGGGCACTTCAGTAAATTCTGGATTGCCTTGTAAATTTAAATCGAATGGCAATACTCTAGTCATTTTCAAGACAAGATGGGATCCTCAAAATTTTGTTGAGAATACTAAAATCCTTATGCCAGTTTAAGTCTAACCCCAAAGGTTGCTCAGTATTTGGCTTCTTATTTTATTATCATTCTGTAATAAATATCCGAGGAAGTATTTATATTTGGCTAAGGTTCACTTTATTTGGAATCCTCTCTCACACCGGATTTGACCTTCACAAATTCTATTCCATAAGGGGTGACCTTTAGATTAACCTCCTGTGTAAAGAAGTGACTGTGTTATCTGATGCTTTTCATTCTGCAAGTTACTAAACCAAACCCACATTAATAATTTCAAATATCTTTTATAAGTATCCCATTTTGCTACCGTGTTCTAAACAAAATAACATCTTTTCTAATATGTTCAAGGTCCCAAGAGCACTTTTCATTGTTTATTTCTTAATAACCTCAAAAAAATTAAAACTTTTTGTTACACGCAGACTTTTTCCCTGTGTTTGCCAGAAATATGAGTACATTTGGAGTCAAAAGAAGAGTTTCATGAACATAAATACAACTTAAGTATTTCTCTGTTCCATTAAAATGTTAATCATTTAATGCATTTCCGACGCGCAGGAAGTCAAGGAGGGGAGCCAGGAGACCTGCGTGGTTAAACAGGGAACTGCTGGGCAAACTCAAGTGGAAGAGGAGGGTTTACAAATCATGGAAGGAGGGGCTGGCCACTTGGGAAGAATATAAGGCTGTTGTCAGAGGATGTAGGGAGGCAACTAGGAAAGCTAAGGCCTCCTTAGAGTTAAACCTGGCGAGAGGGGTCAAGGACAACAGGAAGAGGTTCTTCAAATACATGGCAGATAAAACTAACACCAGAGGCAATGTAGGCCCACTGATGAATGGGGTGGGTGCCCTGATGACAGAAGATACAGAGAAGGCAGAATTACTGAATGCCTTCTTTGTCTCTGTCTACTCTGCCGGAGGCTGTCCTGAGGAGCCCCGTACCCCTGAGGCCCCAGAGGAAGGCAGGGCAATGGAGGAGTCTGCCTCAGTTGATGAGGACTGGGTTAGGGACCAGTTAAGCAATCTGGACATCCATAAATCCATGGGTCCAGATGGGATGCACCCACGGGTGCTGAGGGAGCTGGCTGAAGTCATTGCTGGACCCCTCTCCATCATCTTTGCCAAGTCTTGGGAAACGGGAGAGGTGCCTGAGGACTGGAGGAAAGCAAATGTCACTCCGGTCTTCAAAAAGGGCAAGAAGGAGGACCCGGGCAACTATAGACTGGTCAGCCTCACCTCCATCCCTGGGAAAGTGATGGAACACCTTATCCTTGGTGCCATCTTAAGACATATCAAGGATAAGAGGGTCATCAGGGGCAGTCAACATGGCTTCACCAATGGGAAGTCGTGTTTGACCAACCTCATAGCCTTTTATGAAGACGTAACAAGGTGGATTGACGATGGCAGAGCAGTGGATGTGGTCTACCTTGACTTCAGCAAAGCATTTGACACCGTCTCCCACAGCATCCTCACGGCAAAACTGAGGAAGTGTGGACTGGATGATCGGGTAGTGAGGTGGACTGCAAACCAGCTGAAGGAGAGAAGCCAGAGAGTCGTGCTCAATGGGGCAGAGTCTGGTTGGAGGCCTGTATCTAGTGGAGTGCCTCAAGGGTCAGTTCTGGGACCAATACTGTTCAATATATTCATCAATGACTTGGATGAGGGAATTGAGTGTACTATCAGCAAGTTTGCTGATGACACCAAGCTGGGAGGAGTGGCTGACACGCCAGAGGGCTGTGCTGCCATCCAGCGAGATCTGGATAGGCTAGAGAGTTGGGCGGGGAAAAATTTAATGAAATATAACAAGGGGAAATGTAGAGTCTTGCATCTGGGCAGGAACAACCCCAGGTTCCAGTACAGGTTGGGGAATGACCTATTAGAGAGCAGTGTAGGGGAAAGGGACCTGGGGGTCCTGGTGGACAGCAGGATGACCATGAGCCAGCACTGTGCCCTTGTGGCCAAGAAGGCCAATGGCATCCTGGGGCGTATTAGAAGGGGGGTGGTTAGTAGGTCGAGAGAGGTTCTCCTTCCCCTCTACTCTGCCCTGGTGAGACCTCATCTGGAATATTGTGTCCAGTTCTGGGCCCCTCAGTTCAAGAAGGACAGGGAACTGCTGGAGAGAGTCCAGCGCAGGGCAACAAAGATGATGAAGGGAGTGGAGCATCTCCCTTATGAGGAAAGGCTGAGGGAGCTGGGTGTCTTTAGCTTGGAGAAGAGGAGACTGAGGGGTGACCTCATAAATGTTTATAAATATATAAAGGGTGGGTGTCACGAGGATGGAGCCAGGCTCTTCTCGGTGACAACCAACAGTAAGACAAGGGGTAATGGGTTCAAGCTGGAACACAAGAGGTTCCACTTAAATGTGAGAAGAAACTTCTTCTCAGTGAGGGTGACGGAACACTGGAACAGGCTGCCCAGGGGGGTTGTGGATTCTCCTTCTCTGGAGACATTCAAAACCCGCCTGGACGCCTTCCTGTGTAACCTCACCTAGGTGTTCCGGCTCCTGCAGGGGGATTGGACTAGATGATCTTTCGAGGTCCCTTCCAATCCCTAACATTCTGTGATTCTGTGATTCTGTGATTTCATTTTAAGCATATCAGATGCCAAGGAAAATCGAAAAAATATTTAGTCTCAGAAATATGCATGTTACTGTTGAGTCAAATGCTGGCAATAATAAACCAGTGACATATTTAGAATGTGTTCTTTAAAAAAATCACTTCAGATATGTTACAGTTCTGAAATATGAAAAGGTAACACACATAGGTTGAACAAAAGTGGTTCTGAGTTGATAAAGGGAAAAAAAAATCACCCTGTGGACAATGATGCATTGGAGGTGGTTGGCCACACAGGCCATGCAGTCTCCCTACTTTTCAACATTTTTAAGACCAATATGGACAAAGCCCCAAGCAACCTTGTCTGACCCCATAGCTGACTCTGCTTGGAACAGACAGCTGGATCAAAGACCTCCTGAGGCCCCTTCCAGCCTGAGTTACCCTTTGTTTCTAAGAAAACTGTTCCTATTACCCAGTTTTGTCTACTGGTGAGAAACCATCATGCAGTATAAAGATTCAGTTTATATCTCTACTCAGATGAGCTCCGATCAATGATTAAATATAATTGGTTTAGGAAAATGGATAGAAACTGCATTGTGTGTGTGTCTCTGTGAGTATAAATACCTAGGGTGTTTAGAATATGTATGTTTGAGACTGAAATACCGTGAGCTAATAGTTTCTCCATAATATTTTGAAGCTGTCATTAAAGTACTGTAACCAAAGTTCAGAGAACTAGAAACATACAAAAAAAATAATTCGTTATATTGGGTTAACCATAAAGGTTATTATTCTGTAGTTAGACAGTGAACAACAGTTCACTCTGGTCTTTATTTTGCATACATTTTGCTAATTTATGTTACAGTCATGGACCATGGCCGCTATATGAACTAAAAATGAATACTATTAATTGATTCTTAAGTATATATAGATATTATGTAGAATCCTTTTTTCATACATCTGCTTAAAGTATAGGTGAATGTATCACGGTAAATCTTAAAGAGTTTTTTCTGTGTGTAACACAATATTTTAAGTTGTCTCAAAATTTGCTTGCTCCTGCGGGTGCCATGAACGATGACATCACTCTCTGGAAGCCTGCTCAGCTACAAGAAACTTGCCCAGGCAATAGGAGACCTGTCCCACGGGGATCCCACCTGGCTACAGGCAATGGGAGGCAAATCACCTGCCCCTGCCAGGGCCTGCACGGTGCTGCATGGGACCGGTGTGCTGGGGTGGGGAGCATGTGCAAAGGCACGAACCAGGCACTATAAAAGACCATATGATGCCATGGCACATGCATTTGACCCAGAGACCTTCACCACTGACCGGCACCACGTGTGCGCCTCCCAGGGACATAAGGGGCGGCACCTTGTGAGCTATGGATGAGCTGCCTCCCTGGGACGCGTCACCCCACCTCACCTACCAAAGAAGCCAATTGGATCCTGGATCCATGGCAGTAACCTTTCTCTCGCCAGCTTGTCCCCACTGCTTGCTAAGTTTCCTACTTTCCCAGTCTTCTCATTTTCCCCGTCTTATCGCTACTTTCTCTACCAATGTTCAATGAAGTTCCTGAGCTAAGTGGCATCTGACCTCGTTTGGGTCTTAATCTCACTCCGGGCAATATTAAAGAATGTCTCCAGCTCGGGGCTTCCCAGATCGGACCCCAACACCACTGCAATACTAACATTACCTTCTCTAATCTATTTTCATATATATAGCAAGTGTAAAATGTCTTAGCTTTTCTGTTCAAGAATCTTAAGATGATAAGAACAATTTTATCACTGTAAGCGCTTTTTCATTCTATGATATCATTTACCTGAGGTCATCAGTTCTAGGACAGTGTGACTCTCAGACTGCAACCTATCTTCTTTGACTCATTACAAGCTGAATACAATATACAAGACATTTCACTTAAAGGATAAAAATATATGTGTAAATCCCTTGAAAATGTCACATTACAGAGAAAAAGACGCCAAAGTTTGTGTCTACAAGAACCATATTTTCTTCTGTATAGAAAGATTTTACCTTTTAATATCATATCAAAGTTGTTGAGGATACCTGATACCAATGACATACCAAATGCAAAACACTAGAGTGAATGTAATCTTTCCCAATGAGGCTTGACAGATACAAGCAGTTTTACTGTTTACCTTTTTGCCATATATTTTAATGTTTCTCAGAATTTCTTCCATCTTTTGGCTCTGTAAAACTTTGTTCATTCTGCGAAGAAACCAATGGTCACTGGTAAACAAGAGATTTTGGATTCCAATATTATTACTGTAATTTTGTTATCACAATTCTATAAATCAACTTCAAAGACTGAATGTGAAGACACTGATGACTCAGTGTACATTACAGTAATACATATATTGTATTTGTATTTATTTATTATAAATAAAAATGCAGGTATATTAGACGCAATAAATAGAAAAGTTCATCATTATTGATATATTTGGTTACTTGGTAATGTTACTAATATTCAATTTAATTAACCTTTAGCAACCTCTAAAATATCTTTTCCTGCCCACAAAATACTACAGCAAGTAATTGCCTTAAGTGTTGATTAAAATCTTGTTTTGGGTAGCAGTCCTACTAAAAACTAGGTAGGCTGACAATCTCTAAGGCCTCAGTCTGAGCAGGTCTGGGTGTTTTGGTTTTTGTTGTCTTTTGTGGTTTTTCTGTTTGTTTGTTTGTGGTTTTTGTTTGGGTTTTGTTTGTTTGTTTGTTTTGTTTTCCCAATAAGAAAAGTATCAAATGTTTTGTTCTGTTTAAAGAAGAAAATGTATGAACTTTCATTATCATTCTTTCTCTCCACCACCCACCACCTGCCCTTTCATAGACTTAGTAATTGAACCACCGTGGATATTTTTTGGTTTTGAGAATAACCCGTTGGAACTAAATTCGTCTTCCTATTCAGCTGCTGCTTCCCGATCTCCCATCACACCTCTAATTAAAAATTCCAGAAAAATCATAAACTGTCATTCATATGCTGCCTGTAATATTAAGCAAATCTATAAAGTGTGGGGTTTTTTAATATGATTTTTTGTTGTTGCTGTTTAATACAAATCACTGTAACTATTTCTGTATGGATAGACTGTGGCACTAAGTTTGAAAAACATGTTTAATAAATGCTATAGCAGAACTCTTTTTTGTTGTATTTATACTGAATTACTACAGAATCATAGGATGATTTGGGTTAGAAGGGACCTTAAAGATCATCTAGTTCCAACCCTCCTTGCCATGGGCATGGACAGTTTCCGCTAGACCAGGCTGCTCAAAGGCCCATCCAACCTGGCCTAGAGCACTTCCAGGCATGGGTCAACCACAGCATCTCTGGGGAACCTGTTCCAATGCCTCACCACCCTCATGGAGAAGAAATTCTTCCTTATATGTAATCTAAATCTACCTTCTTCTATTTTAAAGCCATTACCCCTAGTCTTATCCTGACATGCCCTTGTAAGAAGTCCCTCCCCAGCTTTGTTGTAGGTCTTTAGGTACCGAAAGGTTGCTACAACATCTCCCTGGAGCCTTCTCTTCTCCAGATTGAACCACCCCAACTCTCCTAATCATACTGAAAACATGTAGTGAATCCAGCTTTTCTGAAAAAAATACCAGAAAAAGGGTATTTTTCTATTGGTATATGCATATGGAGAAGTATCAGTGCTATGGGTGTTGATGTGAAAGGAAGAGTTCTCATGGTGCTTTGAGAGGATACTAGGCCTTTCAGCACTTTATATTATTTGTCAGAGCAGAATGAGTTAATGAAGTTCTAGGGCCATTTTATGTTACAGATTTTTAAATGGTGGTCCAGCAAACACGGATATTCTACAAAACACTTATGTACAGCTAGAGAGCTTCCTAGTCTTGCTTGATTTAAGGCAAATTATAGGCAAAAAGAGATAAAATGTACTAAAGACATTTTGAGCAGGAGTTTTTCATGCATCAATTGTTATGATTGCCAGAGGACTCTGTGAGATGGTAAAATCACCAGAAAAGGTAGCTAAGCCAAAAGAATCACTCTCTTAGGACATGGTTTTAACTTCCTGAGAGCTCAGAAAACTCTTTTAACTGTTGAAATAGCACCTCTCTCTACTCCCACATTAATGGAAAGCTTCTGGGTTGCACTTGTAAAAAAAAAATAGACTACAAAAAAAGATGTCAGCAACTTTAAAAATAGGAAATAATAATATCATATTTTTCTAAAATTATATCAAACCTCTGCTGTTACTTAGAGACACTATATCATGTTTCCTTATCATATTGTTATACGCTGAAAGGATAAATGATGATTGTTGCTCAGCGTATGAACTTTCTGCCTTGTTATGATCTTTCAGTAAGACAACCCTCTGGGCTTGTTTTAAATTCCAAAGAGAATTCCCCAGACAGACGAAATCAACTGAAGAAAATAAATTGAAACCTACATTGTAGAGATACCTCGAGATTTGACTTGGGTAATGAAGTGAAATATAAAGCCACTGTGTTCTGCTTGCAAGTGTACTTGAACTGTAAAGAAAGGTGTGACGCATATTTGAAATGCTAATCTAGATAGTAATGTAGACAGAAATGCTGATGATGACATTCAAATCAGGCTTCTTTCTCTACCAAGTATTCCATTGGCTTGTACAACAGATACTGAGGTCAATGCCACAGCTTCTTAACTTATATTTCCCATACAAATATTAGCCTGATGAGGCATACCACTGCCTTGTTAGAAATGTAACAAATAATCCCTGAATCACACAGATTTAGATTTAATTTCTATAGGCATAGTTTAAATCTGGGGATAAAGGACTTCGGATTTTTAATATTCATTAAGAAATAATAATGATTAAAAAATATGAAGCAAGGTGAGGTGTGGTGAAGTGAACAAGTTTCTTCAGTCTAATTTTTGGC
This sequence comes from Caloenas nicobarica, assembly GCF_036013445.1. Classification (NCBI taxonomy): domain Eukaryota; kingdom Metazoa; phylum Chordata; class Aves; order Columbiformes; family Columbidae; genus Caloenas; species Caloenas nicobarica. The sequence continues at coordinate 79,538,729 of NC_088246.1, read as the reverse complement.
TTAGGCTTTCAGGTAACATGTAAAATTATGTCTAAGTGACTTTATCACTAATTCCACTTAAGTTTGCAGTGACAATAGCAGCTAGTAAGGGACACAAAAACATTTCAATGCCATCTATAATTTGTGCAGCAAAATACTGAACTACAAAGCACAGTATGGGTAGTGTTCAAATACAGTTTTTCATCATGTGAAGCAGCCTCAATTATAACAAAGTAATAAAAAAGTAAATTTATTTCATGGAAGGTTTTGGTATTTCGAAACTTGGTTGCACTTCTATACAAACCAAACTATTACAATTTTGAAATTATTTGTGAAATGTAACACAATGCTGGCTATGCAGATGCCACCTGGATATCTGACTCAATAGCAATAACTTTAAAAGCCCTGGGATCTTGGATCCTGTCTGTGTGCTTTAAAACCTAGACTTTCTAGCCAGTGGCTGAGTAAATCAGTTTGCAGATAACTCCAGACACTGCTTGATATTTGTGCAAATTTTATTGAAACAGAACAAACTTTGACAAATGCTAGAATTTTAGCAATGTATGTCCAAGCCTGTTAATAAAAACTAGTGATTCCTACTGACTGAGACTGTATTCTTTCAGGGTATACTGAGAAAATACGTGATCTTCTGCAAGGCAGAGTCACCAGTCTGTGACAGCATTACCTGTATCATTTACCTTTAAATGAAAAAAATGTCTCAGGTGTCTTCAGCTCTGTATTCAATTCAATTCAAGGACTGGTGCTAACTCTGAAAGCAAAACAAGCCTGTACAACTTCCATTCATTGCATGCTTGGGATGTCAGGTAAGCAAAACTAAAAGAGCACAGGAGTATAAATGTTCTAGTTCTCATAATGTAAAATATTCAGACCATATTTATTCCCAACGTCTGGGCTGCTGAAGCTTTCTTTGAGGGGAATTTACTAACAGTTCTAATAAACTTACGGTTTTGAAGTGTAAGAGGAGAATGTAAGCATTGACAACAATTACAAAAAAACAGGATCTATTTATTGGCATACACAAAAAGTAGCTTTGAAAATGGCAAAGATTATTTTTCCCACAAATGAAGTCCAAAAGAAACACCTCTAATAGAAAAAAATAAGCTTAATTATTTCATATAGGGTTTTTTTAATGTTATTTTTATTGTCCCAACAAGGGAGTCCCCACACAATACCTTGGAGACTAAGATATATTTCTGCTTCCCTGAGTACAAAAATATCTCGAAAACTCTGTGAAAATAAATAACATTCCAGAGAAAGAATGGTGGAAGATCAAACTGTTAGGAGAGTTTTTTCTTTGATCAGTATTTTCTTTAACAATTCTTCCTCTTTGAAACAAAAATGTGTATGTGTGTGCATTGGGGGATATATCAACAAATAGATATTATGAACACTAGCTTCTTAAATAGTTACTGATTTCCTTTTGAAAGTGTAGTGTTTCCAGCTGCATTTACCGTACTATACATCATATATTGTTTCTTGCCAATGCTTAATGTCATCTTACTGTATGAATAGGTACTGCTGCTTTTTGCCTGTGCTATTTTCTCTTTTTCTCTGATATAAAAAAGTGAATATCGTAACAGTTTTGAAAGCTGAACATTAAGAAAATCAGCCCCATGTTTCTTTTCACTATGACATCCAGTTCAGGAGAAATGGATTATTGTTTTCAAGTGCCAATGTTTTACTAGAAGCATCTGTGCAGACACAGTAAAAAACTGTATCACAAATAGATCCAATGATGATATTCCTCTAAGTTAAGAAATCTAACTACACTGCATACGATTGGTTTTGCACCACTATTAAGATTCTGAACTTTGGGTTGATTTTTCAGAGATTTTTATTTTTTGTCTTTTTTAACTGTAAAACTCTGTGTAACAGAATTCCTGTTAAGGAAGAAGAGTAATAGGTACAAGTTACTCTTGGGGAGATTCCAATTGGACACAAGAGGGAAATTTTTCATCATGAGAACAATCAGCCATTGCAATAATCTCCCAAGGGAAGTGGTGGATTCCTCAAGGTTGGACACTGGACAGGGTGCTGGGCCATCTTTTCTATACCATGCTTTTGCCAAGAAAGTTTGGACCAGATGATCCTTGAGGACCTTTCCTACCTGGTATTCTATGATTCTACAATATGATCAATCCATAAGCAACAGTTTTCCTTTGACAGATGTTTTTATCACTGTTGTCTTTTATAGGAGGACATGTGATCATCTATGAATTACTGTGCTGAAAACTGGTGACAGGAGATACAGACCTCTGTATCAAACCAACTGTCTCTCTTCCACCTGTGGGACCTACTACAATCATTTTATGTACCAGTTTACTCATTTGTGGTATTTTCAACATCAGATGTGAGAGTGACTTGAGTAACTTGTTTTTCATTCTCCTTTCCCCATGATATTTGGCTATCTGAAAAGGAAAAAGTTATAATCTTACAATAAGATTTACATCTTATTGCCTAGAACAGTGAATTATCTAAGCCTAAATTTGAGACAGAAATATAAAATAATATTTCTCAAAGAGCAGCAACTCAAAAATAAAGCCAATACTTGTAGTACAGACTCTCAGAAAAATCAGATGCACCTCCAGAGGTCCAACCACAAGATTCAAAGTTGCACAAGGAATGTGGAAAATTAGGAGAATTTTCTTCCCATGAGAGTGGTCAGTAATTGGAACAAGCTGCAGAATCTCCATCATTGAGATGATAAAGTTTTAATTGGACATTGCCCTGAGAAACTTGATTTGATGAGGCATGCTTTGAGCAGGCGTCTGATCTAGATGACCTCTGGAGGTCCCTTCCAATCTAAATTATTTTTCATTCTGCTTCTATATTGCAAAAGTATTTATTATCATAAATAAACAGGTTAGAAATACATCATCATGGCAAACAAGAAAAAAGTCTAAGCAATTAGCAGAGAGCAACTAAATATAAGAATACAATATTGCTATTAAAAAATAAAAGAAAGAAAATCATTTTATTCCTGTGCATTACATGTCATCAGCACTTTGTGAGAGTTGGGCCTGAAAATCATCCTGAGAAAAAATAAAAAATATTAAAATTTTTTTTCCAAACTATGTTTTTCCACTACCAAACTCAAACAGTTCAAACTTTATCTACCTCTTATCTTCCTTTTAGTCTCTGAGCTTTGGGAGTTGTCAGAGTCTCTTGTAAAGCTGTCAGGAATCGAAAATTTGTTTTTCAGTAGCAGTTTAAAGCTTTCATATACTCTGCTGTTGGTAGGAACTCTTTTTTATTGGCTTGAGTTCCTTCACCCTCATGTAAGTCTCATTTCTCTTTCTGTAACTTCTGACCATTGCTTCTTGTTTTCTGCTGCACACTCTTGAGAACAGTCTAACTATGTCTTCTTTATAATCCCCTGCTACTTTTGAGTAGCAGAAAACTGCAATCACATTCTCCTAAAGGTTTTTCGTCTGCCAGTGAAACAAGTACAACTCCCCCAGCCTTTCCTCATAACCTGTGTGCTTCAACTCCTACACATTGCCCTCTGATGGACTCCCTCCAGTGAGGGGCCCAAACCTGAGCATAGTCTGTCAGATACGGTTTCGTATAAGCCAAATAGACGAGAATAATAATTTCTGTCCAGCTGGGTTTGTGCTTACTCACAGAGTCTGGTATGTGACTGCCGTTCATCAACACAGCAGCACACCATTCGCTCAGGTTCAACCTGTCCTCTGAGACCCATATCTTTTTTCGCAAAGCTGCTACTTACCACATAGATGTCCAGCTTCTATTGCTTCTTTATGTCATTCTGAGCCACGGGCAATGTTTTATTCTTGTCCCTGGTGGTCTTCATGAAGCTCCTTTTGGCCTGTTCTTCATCTTCTTGTTTTTATGCTTCATTGCCACACTGTTGGAAATCCTAGTAGTATATCTAAAAACAAAAAAGGTTATTTTACATAAGTTTGCAAAGCTTGACATAAGGTTTAATGTGAAGCTGGAACAAAGCCATTTTCCTGTAACTTTAAGTTGTGATTTCTAGGTGATTGTTTGGTTTTTCTTGTTGTCATTGGGTTTTTGTTTGTTTGTATTTTCTTCAAGAATAGTGTTTTGTTTTAAAAACAATGAGTGTTTAGTTTAGGACATCAAGGAAATGTAACAGTGTAACATTTTCTGATTTTCCTACCAAATAATGGCAGATTTGTAGCATTCAGGTGTTTGGAATGTTAATTAATTCCCATGGAGATGGAATATAGGCCTCTGTGTTGCTGCTGATCAAAAGCATACATAAGAATTTCAGTTAATCATATGTTACGATTTGACAAATTATAAATAGTGTGTCTATTATTAATATCTAAACACAGGCGCTAAAGGTGAAGAGAATGTTTTCCTATACAATCTTGAGTATAGTAGTGAACTTTTTCCATTATCCCTGGAATCTTTCTTTTGAGAGGTTTTGAAGAAGTTTAAGATGTATATTTCTAGAAATACTGCTGCTTACATTTTAGCCTATTAAAGATTCTCTTTAACTCTCATTAACTGAAAACAAAGTCATGTTTGGGAAGCTTGAGAAATAATGACAAGAAAATTACTGATATTATAAAAACATTAAGTATTTTCAAGGGCAATGGCAGTTAGAAAAAATTCCCTCTGTTAAGAGAGGAGGTGTTTTCCTAAACACACACATTCAGCTTTGACTTTGGAAAATTTACCAGTATCAAGAGGAGTTGCTTCATTTATAAATAATATTTTAGTATTGTTGTAGAAAGCAGAAGGTGGATTTACAGTTTCTGAACAGAGAATCTCAAAATAGATACAGTAGGGAAAATCGTATGTGGAGAGACAGAATGGACCACTAGCTTACCCACACTCTGAGAAGAAGAAAAAGCCTGGAGTTATATTGGTAGTCTGATAATGTAATGTTGGACAGATATTTAATTAAGACACATATCTGTTATCAGCACAAGTAATTTCTGTTATTTATATCCTCCTCTACTAAAAGCGTAAAGTCAGTAGAGCTGACGTGGGTACAGAAAGTGAAAGCCACCTTAAGGTTGGCTGCCTTCTCAAGGTGCTCTACCAATGACTGGAGGTTTTAGCAGCTTTGAAGCTATGGTTTTATAAAGAATTCATCACCTTCTCCAAGCTGGCACATGTGTCCATAAAGAGTTTGGGAACACAAAACATGTAATTTCACGGTTCTGCTAAAGAGGAAACCCTATATTATCTAAATGACAGGTAAGTCTTCTCTTCCCTCCCTATCAGTCAAGTCATTGAGTTTATCCAAGTTTACTCCCATTTATGTCACAAGGCTCTAGTCCTTTGTTCATTGTGAAATAAATAGCAGATTCCATTTTTTACATGAAATATGTCCCTTTTAAACCACTTGAAACAACAAAATGCTATGTAAGTCACTGGGTTCCCCTGTGCCTTTTCTTTAATGTGAGGCTGGATTTTCTACTTTTTTTAAGGTGTGATTCAGAATACATCTTAAATCTTCATAGATTATATTCAACCTGCAAGTAGCATTTTATGGATTTAGACAACGTGATGTGCTTTTTGCTACAGGGCCCTTAGGCACAGTTTACTGCTGCACTGTGCACAATAAATATATAAATAATTTACTCGCTTTAGTCTATATAACTGATTTGTTTGCTTAATGTGTTGGAAATAATTTGATGTATTATAGTTTGTGGCATTGTTGTCACCACATTACTACAAAAAGCAAGATCTATATCTCATTTGGTTTTCTGGAAACAATCTTTAAATGAATGCAGATGTTTGCGTCTTTATTTTAATGTTATTTTAACAAGTTGTCTGTCAATAAATACACGGTGTGTTATGTCATGAGAAGCACAGACTTCAGAAGGAAGCATTTGTGATTAATCAGTCTCATTCTCATTTGAACCATTGTTTTCAGTGCAATATCATTCACACTCTCAGTAACACACAACATATAAGAAAAAAAGTCATCCATGCAAAACAAGTAAAAATTTATTGCTAAAAAAACCCCTTCTGACCTCAGAACAATATAACCGAACTTTTACACAATCTCTCCATTTTCATGTTCATGCATCCAAGTCAGATAGTCTACAATAAGTCAGTAGAGTTTGCCTGTCTTGGTTCCTACAAGCAACATGATAGAATTTTCTTTCTTTCCTGCTAAGAATCCCTAGATCATTTTCATATTAAAAGTATGGAGATATAGAGATTTCTATCATAATTATAAATAGTCTATTGACCCAAACCACTCATTAAGTCAGGAAGATCAGAGAGTACCTTTTGTGTCCACAACAACTATTTCAAATAAAAACACCTTTCAAGGCTAGTAGAAAGCAGATTAAATAAAGTCTATAATTCGCCTGCTACTATTATTTACCTTCCTGCAAGAAGACATTTAATTCTGTTTTCTCCCTTTCAGTGTCTGCCTCCTGGCCTTACTACACACTATTTCAGCCCTCTCCCAAGTTAAAATTACGCATTTCTGCATGGCTTTTCTGTTCAATCATCAACACAATAAAGTGATCAGAAACATTTTCATGTTTTCATACCCCATGAGAGGTCAGCATGGTGTTATCTCCCCTCTCTGTTGGAATCTAAGAATCAGGGAGACAAATTACTTTAACAACTGGTGTCAACAGAACTTCTCACATCAACAAGCAAGATGGGATTGGAAACCTAGGTCCAAATTTTTCTCTATCATTTGGCAGAAAGTAACTTCTTAAATGAGAGTCAAGCAAGCAGATTATTTTTAACCATATATATTTTTTTTCAGAAGGTAACTGAAATTCTGGAATTTATTTAGACTTTACTCTGGCCTTGTATTCAGGAGAACCTCTTTCACAGCAAAATCTCTGGCACAATTTTCTTCCTTAATTTCAGCACCACAAGGTACACCAAATAGACACTACATCCAGATTTTTGAGTTTCCATGATATTTGGAAACAAGCAGGAAAAGAAAAAAAAAGTTACCATGTTTCCAGAACAATCAGAAAGCATATTGTTCATGTCTGATATGTCTGCACTTTATTTTTAAAGATGTCAAAAAAAAGGGACTTCTACTGAGGCTATTGCTGAAGCATATTCAGATGTGTTTAACATAAAATACTTTTCTTTTTCCTGCAATTCTGCACCTTATTAAGGACTCAGTTTTTAAACTGGATAACAGCTAATGAAAGACAATCTACGACTTCCCAAGTAAATGATTGTCTGTGGGTGCTTATATGAATTAATACGTCAGGAAGAGAAATGTAAGAACGGGACTATTGAAGCTCTGAAATTTTAAAAGAAATTTTTGACTGATTGTAAAACCTCTGGTGTCTACTTTTCTAAGGCATGACATAAAAGCTTAGCATTGGCAAAAGATCCAAAGGAGACTTTGAGTACCCAGACATGAAGTTAATTCATGTAAACACTAATGCTTAATTAAAATCCACTAGCAAAGAACAAAAGGAACTAGCATCTTGTAAGTCCATTTTCTATTTGTTACAGCTTTCCTTACTCAAAATTTTGCATTACAGTTTCTTTTATGGCTCCTGATTCACAAAGTTCAACATTGCGGAAGTTATGTGAAGCCATATACATATTGTTAACTGTTACAAGCATTGTTTTTGAGGAGCAAAGACTCATGTTTTGTTTTTTCTTTCTTAACGGAAGTTTATGTTTCGACATAATTCCTTGTCACTTGTTCTAGGCAAATATCACTAACATCAGTCTATAATAACTTATTTAATCAAACTTATGGCCTTCCTATTTCATTTTTATATTATTGAGTCTTAAAACATCAATTTATCTTCTGCCACATCCTCTTCCAGTTTGTCTGGATTTTTGACAGTAAATAGCTTGGATTTGCAATATGAAGCCTGCATGCTAACTGTATTTTAGAAAGCTTTTATCTGATCTTCAAATACCAATCAATTTCAAGGACAGACCATGTGTCTAGAGAAACAAGGGGTCTGACCAGATTTCCTTCAACTTCACAGAAGAAGACAGTTCTGTGTCTCAGCAAGTGAAGTGCAAGTAAGAGCATCAGAGAAATAAATTCTAGAAGAGTTCAACACAGGGGCAAAGATGGCTCAGAAGCAGGATGGGCAGAAGAATGAATCATGCCAAAAGGGACTCTTAATCGGTGTTCCCAGCTGCTGAGTTTGGTGAGCACCTCTACTTTTGCTCCATGTCTACCTTTCTCTTTTCATGATTGGTCCTTGAGATCTTTGTTCTCATTCAGACCTCAACGGTCAGCAGCAGAAAGGGGGAGAGACAGAAGAGTAGGAAGTGACTGCTGAGTTCAACAAGCAGAATCACGGGGCACTGCTTTCTAATGACTCAGTGATCAGCTACCACTCTAAATACTCCTTCTCCTGAATAGTGCTGAGCTGCCTTCAGCCTTGCCTATCACCCTTCTCAAATTACTTCAAGGCAGAATGAATTTCAAGACAAATTTAACTCTGTGTGGATTTTTAAGCATCTGGAACACTCTCATCTTCAAACAAAATTATATAAATCATAAAAGAATTAGTACTCTACTACGATAAACTAAACCAGCCATGTCTAATTCACACAGATTTATCATAATATCTTCCTACTTTGTAATACCAGCGTAAGAACAACCACACAGGGACACAGCCCCCCTGAGCCAGAAGACAGGGACAGGGTGCAAAATGAAGCCCAAATAATCCAAGGGGAAATGGTTAGTGACCTGCTACACCACTTAGACACACACAGGTCTATGTGGTCAGATGGGATCCAACCAAGGGTATTGAGGGAGCTGGCAGAAATGCTCACCAAGCCACTTTCAATGATTTATCAGCAGTCCTGGTTGATTGGGGAGGTCCCAGTTGACTTCAAGTTGGCAAATGTGATGCCCTTCTACAAGAAGGGCTGAAAGGAGGATCTGAGGAATTAAAAGCCTGTCAGTCTGACCTCAGTGCCAGGGAAGGTTATGGAACAGATCATCCCGAGTGTCATAATGTGGCGCATACAAGACAACCAAGTGATCAGGCCCAGTCAGCATGGATTTATGAAAGGCAGGTCCTGCTTGACCAACCTGATCTTCTTCTATGACAAGGTGACCCACTTAGTGGATGAGGGAAAGGCTGTGTGTGTTGTGTACTTAGACTTCAGTAGAGCTTTTGACACTGTTGTCCACATTATTCTCCTGGAAATACTGGCTGCTCATACCTTGGATGGGCATACTCTTCACAGGGTAAAAACCAGGCTGGATGGCTGGGCCCAAAGAGTTGTGGTGAATAGAGTCAAATGCAGCAGGCAGCTGTTCACGAGCGGTGTTCCCCAGGGCTCGGTATTGGGGACAGTTCTCTTTAATCTCTTTATCAATGATCTGGATGAGGGTATCAAGTGCATCCTCAGTAAGTTTGCAGATGACACCAAACTGGGTGGGAGTGTTGATCTGTTGGAGGGTGGGAAGGCTGTACAGAGGGATCTGGACAGGCTGGATTGATGGGCTGAGGCCAGTTGTATGAAGTTCAAGAAAGCCAAATGCTGGGTCCTGTACTTGGTTCACAACAACCCCATGCAATGCTGCAGGCTTGGAGAAGAGTAGCTGGAAGGCTGCTTAGCAGAAAAAAACCTGGGGGTGTTGTTCAACAGGTGGCAGAACATGAGTCAGCAGTGTGCCCAGGTGGCCAAGAAGGACAAGAATATCCTGGCTTGTGTCAGAAATAGCGTGGCCAGCAGGACTATGGAAGTGGTTGTCCCACTGTACTCAGCATTGGTGAGGACCCACCTTGAATAATGTTTTCAGTTTTGGGGCCCTCTCTATAAGAAAGACATTGAGGTGCTGGAGAGAGCTCAGAGGATGATGATGAGGGTGGTGAAGGGTCTGGAGCACAAGTCTTCTGAGCAGCAGCTGAGCGAACTGTGGCTGTTTAGCCTGGAGAAAAGGAGGCTGAGGGGAGACCTTCTTGCTCCTTACAACTACCTGAAAGGAGGTTGTAGCATGGAGGGTGTTGGTCTCTTCTCTCAAGTAGCAAGTGATAGGAAGAGAGGAAATGGGTTCAGGTTGCACCAGGGAAGGTTCAGATTGGGTATTAGGAAAAATTTCTTCACAGAAAGGGTTGTGAAGCACTGGAACAGGCCACCCAGGGAAGTGGGGGAGTCACCATCCCTAGAGGTGTTTAAAAGGCATTTAGATGAGGTTCTTAGGGACATGGTTTAGTGCTAGAGTTAGGTTATGATTGGACTCGATGTTCTTGAGGGCCTTTTCCAGACTCAATGACTCTATGATTCTATGAATAAAGGTTCATATTGCTCAGTATCCTGTGGAGTACTATCCCTCCAGTGGAGAAAAAAACAGTGCCTGAGGAGACATAAAAATAGGGCCAATCATAAAAGGATAGCACCCTCACCCTCTCCTTAGTATTCCTAATTCTAGCTATTTTCAGCTCAGGGGACTTTCTGAGCAGAACATAGTTCCATGTATGTCATTACTTCTATAGATTTCTCTTCCATTTACTTGACCTGTCTGTGCTTGAATCCTAATGGGCCATGAACTGGTGTCTGCTTGTGTATTAAAAATAGATTTTAGCCTATTATTTTCTTCTGGGTACACACACACTGCAGTAGCATTATATGTGCATCTTGTCTCTCTTAGCAGAATTCATAGTGAAATTGTTTTCAAGTACATAGCATTGGGAGTGTGACACTCATAAAAAGACTAATTTTAAGAGCATGTACTGTTGAAATGCTGATATATCTGCACCTGTTTTGTAGCATTAGGTTAATATCTGTAAGGAACTGTTCTTATGGACAGAAGTGTAAACAGTATGGGCAATTGCAAAAACATATCCTGATTGGCCATGATCAGAAAATATCTACTGTTTCTCTCTTATTCAGTCAAAAATTCCAAAGTATGGCAATTATTTATTGATTGAAGATTTGTTCTACAAGAAGGAGTCTTCATCTGAATTAAATGTAGAAATATTATAAATCTATTTTTCCTATTGTCCCTACTTGAACATTCACTACTTGGCAGAATACTGAAGCAAATGAACCTGAACATATTAACATTTTCTGATATTGTTTCAACTGTCTGTATTACCTAGGGAATCTTTTAGCAGGCCGCAGGGCAAGATGGTGTCCAGATGTCCCTTTAAACATTAAGTATTCTATAATTGTGTATGCCTAAGTAGAAAAACAAAGAAACAAACAAACCAAACCAAACCAAAAACCAAAACCCAACTAACTTAAAGAGGTCTAAAAATGCTGATAACTGTTAAGACACTATCTCATATTCTGAATTGCCAGATTTTATTCACACTAGCTAGTCTTGACACTAGGTTATGAAATTAAGTATGTAGACATTGTACAAGAAAAGCTTTATTTTGAAGTCCTTATTACTCTAATTAAATGAGACATGTAAGTAGTTGCAGTGTAAGCAGGGCACAGAGTGACGAACTGAATTAATCAAGTGTTCAAAAGTAGAGTCCATAAACAGAATGCCAGACAGTGCTTCAAACAATGTTTCAAGTTGAATTTCTCAGAAGAGCACACAGACGTCAGTGGAACTTCTAATAGACAATGTGAATTTCCAGTCTAGGGACTACTGATTTTTAGAATAGAGGCTTACTTATTTTCTTGTCCATAGAAAAGAAAATATTTGAAATTTTAAATGGTTGGTTTCATGGAAATGCCACAATAAAGTAAACAGAGAAAAGTGAACTGATGTAAAATGCAAAAGCTCGGATAGGTTTATCAACTCTATTTGCAGCTTTATTTGCAAATTTCTTCTGGATTGTGAAAACATACTCAGTATAATATTCAGCTACAAGCCTTGATGAATATTCTAGTTATTCAGCACCAATTTTTCTTAAAATATGTGTGTAGTTACAAGACATTCTGTTGGTCCTCCAAATTGGCTGAGCATTTTGGAAAAGAGTAATAGATGAATAATCATTAAAAGTGTGTACTAACTAACAGGTAGAAAAGTATCTGCAATGCACATTTTTAGTATTCCAGACTCGTAAGTATTTTGTTTATACTATTAGTTGTCCAAATATTATTTGTTAGAATGAAACTGACCCAGCTCTGTTATGTGCCACTGGTGTCCAAGCTAAACATTTAAGGTGCACAAACTTCATGTTTGCTGTCAATAATGGTTTGAATTGCATGTGTGGCAAATACTGTTCTTAAACACTGTTACCTCATTCTGTCATCAGCTGAATTAATCAGCATGTTCTTCTCCCTTTTCACTTATTTCCTTACTACTTTTGTACCACTGCTTCTGAAATAATGGGTTCTTATTTAAGAAACACAGATATCTGGTCCCTGCTGGAGATTTGTTTAAAAATTCCTTCTCTTTCAGTTACAGTTTTCTTCACTGTTAGATTACCTTAAAATCTCAACTTAATTTAATAGGGTTAATTTGTACGATTGATCGGGTTACTGCTACATATCTCTAGAGTCCTTTAATAGTCTTGCTCATTTATTCAGTTATTTACTACAGTGAACCTCACTGTTTGTGATAGATTTTTGGATGCTACTTGTTAAATACAGAAAAATAGCTATTTATGTAAGTTTTCAAAAGATTTGTTGGTTTTATTTGCTTGCCACCTGAATGAGTATGGCTTCAGGGCTCTCTTCCCTTAGACCACTCTGGTGTACATGCGTAAGTCAAAAAACCACTCAAGGAATTTTACATAGTATTTACTTCTGTTAATATGCATGTAATAAATAAATAACATGTATTTTTTTTTAGTGTTAATCACAGATAAACAGCATAAAAAAACTCTGGAGTAAGTCTCCTGTTTTGTTATAGTATCTAATTCTATTTTCTTCTTCACATGTTTTTTTTCATAATATCCACAAGGAAAGATGAGATGGATACTGGAGATTTATAATTCAGAACAAATGAAATTTTAGGAAAGAGGTGAAAAATCAAACAAAATTTACAAAAAAAAAAAAAAGAAAAAGAAAAAAATACCTCTGAGGCCATTTATTTTTTTTCAAAAATTGCTTTTGCCAGGTAAAAGAAATTGTCAGTAATGCAACATTCTGAAACTGGGAGTCCTGGCAGTAATGCTAATACTTTCACCTTTTTTTTTTTTTTTTACATTTTAACTGCAGAAGTAAATGAGGTCTGCTTGTTCTATGATATTTACCTTGCAAATTTCTGTCATTATAAGCCCAGTTTGTAAATCTCTTATTTGATTTTTACTATACTCATTCAAAAAAATTGCATTTGATGGATTTTTATAAAGTGGCTTCGCATTACATTTTTATTAGTTATTAGAACATACAAAACAGTTTCTTCTAGAGCATCTGATCTGTAGCTTAAAGCAGCAAGTTCTTGTAATTTCTTCTGCAAGATTTTATGAAAGTGAGTCAACTATAGCTAACAGAGATGGCACCTACTGTCATATTTCACTTTCCAGCTATCTTAGCAGAAAAAGTACATATGAGCTGTGAAAAAACAAATCAAAACTACTACTGAATAAAGCTTAAAATTTAGATTTCTTTGTACATAACTTTTAATGAAACAACTCTCCAACTTTTAAAAGAACCAAAAGAAGTTGTGCTATTGCTTGTGCAATATAAGATTTCAAGACTATTCTTACAGCAAAATTTGGTCATAAAAAATCGTTACATTTTACACCCACCTTGAATGGTAAAACAGCATGGTGTAAACTTACAGCTTTTATGCTGTAATTTATTTTACATAGGACTTTCTGATTAAATGCAGTATCACAGCCCTGAGGGCACTGTTAGCCCTGACTGTACCTGTCCAGTTGTCTGAGCTCACCCCTCCTGGCAACTGGGCACTAATGTTTTACTCATTATATAATAACTTAAAGTTCTTATGATGAGTATTATCAATTCATAGTCCAAATCCATGAAGATTGACCAATTTTTCTTGTGTCCTACTACGGAATAGCCCAGAGATGCAAATCCATATTCTTCCTGGAAGACATGAATATACAGTGCAATTCACCTGGATATACACATGCTATCATGATTGATTCCAAGTGAGGTGCAAAATTCTGGGCCTCCAACCTCTGACATTCATTACTATTACCAAGTAGATAGGCTACTTGAGGTGACAAAGATCAGAAACTCTAGCAATTTACTAGTTGTATAATTACAATAATATATTAACATATCATCAAGCACAATATTCCTTTTTTGGGAATTCAGGAATTAGAAGGGTTTACCACAGTCTTGACATTCCAGAAATGGAAATTCATTATTACTTCAGTCAGGAAATTTGTCCTTTGACAATGGACCGGGCTGTGACCTTAAGGGATAGATTGTACCTGGCAGTTAAAACAAAGTATGAATTTTTCAAAATATGTTAATTTTTAACACAGCCAATATAAAGTTTCCTTTATGAGACTTATATGCTTCGTAATGCCTAGGGAGTTAGGACTACAAGTGCCTGGCTTCTCGCTAGAATCATTTTGACAGTACTTTCCAAATGTTCCACCTTTGAGACAGGTAAACAAAGTGTTTATTCTGAACTCAGATATCGCAGACAGTATGTCAGTGTCCCTCCTACCTTAGCCTCCTACTGCAATTAGTATAGTAACTTGACAATTAAATAGAAGGTAACAAATAAAACAAAATAAGCCTAATTAGTTTCCCCTAAAATATATGTACATACACTTTACAGTGAGCTCAAAATTCTGATTGCTGTTCTGGGTTAACATCATTTCATTCTCAATGATATTTTTAACCAAGATAAAATAATTGTATTTCTTCATCAGAGTTGGAAAACAAACAAACAAACAACATCCATTGTTTTACTTAGGTGATATCAAATGAAATATCAATCAAACGTAAATCAAATGTCAAATATGAAGGTTAATATCAAGCAATAGAGAGAAATGCAAAGATTCAAGATGTTAAGAGATGAACTGATCCCATGTATCAAAGAAGCCTGTATGGAAACAGGAAGAAAACCAGTCTACAGGAGTAATTAAAAGTATTCTATTGCCAAGATTCTTCATTTTTCTTTGTTTTAATCCAAAATCTTTTTTTCAAACCAGACTTGAAGGAATTATATTTATGTGGGTTCACTTAAAAACACTTTAATAATAAATAAAATTTTACAACACATTATTAAAATATTAATTAATAATTAAAATCTCGGTTATTAAGATAACCTGCGTGAATAGGTATTTCTTCTGTAGAATGTAGCAGTGGAAATAATTCAATCTACTTTGGGGAAAAATGTTTGCTTATAGAAGAATCAGATCTAGTGGTTGACATGTTGTGTTTTAGATTCTATGACTACATCTCCAGTTTGCTGTTGTTGTAGTCAAATAGGTGCACAAATGGCCTCAAGGCACAGAAAACCCTGCACACTGCCCCCATTTTGAGTCCCACATTTATTTGGTGGCTCCCTACAGATCATTATCAGTCATCCGCTTGCACATGCCCAACGGCGTGCCACACTTCAAAGAGCAGTGCCCCATTTCTTCTGGAGGCCAGATTCTGCTCATTTCAGTCTGAACATTTAATATATGCATGTTTAGCACATTCATGAACTTTGAGGCTAGACATAAAAGAGGCCTTAAAAAGCATTTATAGTTATCTATCTAAAAAGGATGTAAGTTACATCTACCAATACATATAATCACAACAAGTAATTTTTGTGCTGAGAACTTCCTGGAGCTTAAAAAATAAAAATCAAGAGATAACTAGATTCACGAAAATGTTGATCATACACTATTTTCTCACTGGCTTTCTTCTGCTTATTTATTGGAGACAAGACAAGAACAGCACACGATTGATTCCAAGACATTGATGATTTATATTTTTAATAGTAGTGAAACATAACATGTCTATGAGTTGCTAATATATAAACTCTCTCAGGAAAATACTGAAAATTCAGGTGACTGAAAACACAAGCATCCACATTTGTGATCCTTCACAAAGCGAGATAAAAAAAATAGGGTGGGCGATATTTCTATTTCTGTGTCATGTCTCCAAGGGGAGTGGTACTGAGACATGATAAATTGTAAGACATAGTTTTAAACAACTGAAAATGCATCTTATTTTAACTAGATGAAAATCTGATAGCTAACTACTTCAAAATTTTCGGCTAATGGAGGCTTTGTTTCTAGAGGCAGCTCAAGATTTGTCAGTATTATTAAAGACTGAGGGGGAAAAAAAGCGCATTGAATGTCTCCGCGTTTTCTTTGTCCTTATTAGTCAGATGACCCTCTTCAACAAGTATCGGTCCAAGGTTCTCTTTAGACCTCCTCTTGTTATTAACATACTTTAAAAAGCCCTTCTTGTTATCTGAAACAACACTGGCCAGTTTCACTTCTAATTGAGATTTAACCTTTTGTGTCTCCTCCCTGCCTACATGAACCACAGGTCTGTACTTTTCCTGCAAAGCCTGACCTCACTTCCAGAGGTTGTATAGTTACACATAAAGCAGCAGATAAGCAATTGGTTGATGGGTTGGGCTCTAAAGCTTATATTAAACGGGGTTATATCAGGCTGGTGACCAGTCACTAGTGGGGTTCTGCAAGGATCCATCTGAGGGCCAGCACTCTTCAATGTCTTCCTAAATGACTTGCATGCAGGACTTGAAGGAATACAAACCAAGTTTGCCACTGATACAAATTTGGGAGGGGCTGTTGACACTCTTGAAGGCAGAGAGGCCCTGCAGAGGGATCTAGACAAATTGGAGAACTGGGCAATCGCCAACCACATGAAGTTTAACAAGGGCAAGTGCTGGATTTTGCACCTGGGACACAGCAACCCTGGCTGTACATACAGACTGGGGGATGAGAGGCTGGAGAACAGCTCTGCAGAGAGGGATCTGGGGATTCTGGTCGACAGCAAGTTGAACATGAGCCAACAGTGTGCCTGGGCAGCCAGGAGGGCCAACTGTGTCCTGGGGTGCATCAAGCACAGCATTGCCAGCCGGGCAAGGGGGGTGATTGTACCACTCTGCTCTGCACTGGTGCAGCCTCACCTGGAGCACTGGGTGCAGTTCTGGGCAACACAGGATAAAGACACGGAGTTACTGGAGAGTGTCCAGAAGAGAGCCATGAAGTTGGGGAAGGTTTTGGAGAGGAAGCTGTATGAGGAGTGGCTAAAGTCACTTGGTTTGTTCAGCTTGGAGAAGAGGAGACTGAGGGGAGACCTCATCATGGCGGCTACAGCTTCCTCACAAGGGGAGGAGGACGGGTTGGCCCTGAACTCTTGTCTTCAGCAACCGATGACAGAACCTGAGAGAATGGCAGGAAGATGTGCCAGAGGAGGTTCAGGTTGGACATGAGGAAAAGGTTCTTCACCCAGAGAGTGGTGGAGCACTGGAACAGGCTCCCCAGGGAGGTAGCCATGGCCCCAAGCCTGACAGTATTCAAGAAGAGACTGGACAACGCCCTCAGATACATGGTGTGAACTGTGGAGTTGTCTTATGCAGGGACAGGAGCTGGAATCGATGACCCTTGTGGGTGCCTTCTGAATTGGGACCTTTTATGATTCTATGATTCTTTTTCTCCTGAGCTCCACGAGGAGTTCCCTGCTTAGCCAAGCTGCTCTCCTTCCCTTGAAAGCAGACTCACAGGGTACTCTGTTAAAGAGCTCCCTGAATAGCTTAATGTTTGTTCTCCTGAAGTCTAGAATACCAACTCTGTTGTACTTTTTTTCTCATTACACTGAAAATTTTAAACTCAACTATTTTGTGATCATTGTCACCAAGGGAGCCACCTGCCATCACATCCCTGACAAGTCTTTCTCTGTTCACAAACAGCAAGTCTAGGGGGGCATCTTTCTTAGGTGGTTCACCTGTGACAAGAATTTATCTCCTACGAACTTCAAGAATTTCCAAGACCTGCTCATCACAGCAGTATCATATTATCAGACGATGTCTGGGAAGTTGAAATCACCCATAAGGACAAAGGATCAAGAAATTTGTTCCAACTTCCAGTAGAATAACTCATCAGTGCTTACATCCTGGCTGGTTGATTGGTAGTAGACACCCATTACAACATCTCCTTTGTCTTCTGTCCCCCAAATCATTACCCAGAAGCTCTCAACCACAGCATCACTGACTGTGAGAGCTGTATAATCAAACCTCCCTTGCGTATAGTGTGACACCTCCACTTTGCCTGTAGCCCTGCCTATCCCTCCTAAACAGCCTGTAGCCCTCCATGCCAGCACTCCAATTGTGGGACTCATTCCACCAAGTCTCACTAACTCCAACGATATCTTAGCTCTGGGAGCTGACCAACGCTTTGTCTTTGTTTCTCATACTGCATGTGTTGGTGTACAAGCATTTCAGACAGGTCTTCAATATATGTACATCCTTACATTTATACAGTAAAAAGAAGTTAAACCACTGTTCAGCTCTACCCAGAGGTATTTGCATGCATCCCGTTTGCAAGCAGGTGATCATGTATGTAAACTGAAAAAAACTTTAAGGCTCATTAATTTTATAGTGATTTCTGAGGCTTCAGATCCGTGTCTCATTGTTCCAATTCTACAGCCTCTAAGAGATTCATACAAATATAAAACAAGAAACTAAAGCACTAAAATTGTGTTTAACACCAAGGAGCTAATTAAAAGTGAAGCGTATCACACTACATCTATAGCATAATCACAGCGTAGAATAAGTAATGGAGAAAATAGGTCAGGTGGATAATCACTCTAGTTAGTAGTTTGTTCTGGTGACCCTGGTCAGATAGTCCATTTCTTTGTCTCAAGATCACTACTGCTAATTTTACAGAATTCTTCTGTGAATACTTATTACACCTTTCTTCTGTAGAATGACAGCTTGAGATATACTGTTCAGGGGAATAGCTCTGCTTTGAACTTACTCATCTACAAAATGAATAGAAAAACAATCAGAAGAGAGCAGTCAAAATAAACTCACTGTCTATTGGCTCATATGTAAAGCTTCACTGACCTCAAATAACTTGAAGGAAAAGATTACTTTTTCCCTTTCCTCAGTACTTTGAGGATTACACCAAAATCTCTAGAATATTGACATTTCAGTTTATGCTTTTATGTCATATCTTCGTTGTCATTAATGAAACCTAGTAGCTTCTGGTCATCTTTTTCTTGCATATGTTATTCTGATGTTAGAGGTGAGTAATAGCTCATACTGCCATGAAAGTCTTTAATCAATGAGTAACATTGAATAACATTATAATCCCCTGCGTTGGCAGTTGCACTTCCCCCCCGCCCACGCCCTGAGATCTGGTGTGGCAGTTGCACATCCCCCTCTCAGAACTGGGGCCTTCAGTGGGGCAGAGTCGGTGGGCAGGGTCGTCAGCAGAGGAGGGGCCAAGAGCGCCCACAGCCCGGAGAAGCTGAGAAGCTTCTTGAATGCCCACAGCCAGATCTGAACAGACTATGAATGGGGTTCCTGACGGAGATCCCCTTTGTGTGGTCTTCTTGGAGCTGCAGGTCTGCCATGCTGCCGGAGTCCCTCCTCTTAGATGGAGAAGCCATCTAAGGTAACCTCCCGGGATGGGGAGCGCCTCACCTCCATGTGTGAGTGAGTGAAAAATTACTGAATATATGCTTTAATAAGTCCTCGCCTTGTAGGTGAGTGTAAATTCCTTGTCTGGGACAGATGAGTGTAAATTCCTCACCTGGGGCAGGCAAGCGTAAGTCCCAGCCGCAGTAGGCTAGTGTTTATCTCTTATGGGCAAAACAGGGCAGAGAGGGCTCTGGGTTGTTTTCTTGTGAGTGCGTATATGCACGCTGTGGATCCTCATTATTCTTATTTTGCTGCACCCCAAATAATCTCCTAACCTAATATTCGAACCTGTATCTTATGTTATCGGAGTGCTAACTAATTGTATAAACCCTGTTTCTAATTGGTTTATCGGCGGTACTTTTCCGGCCAGAATAAAGTTTGTTTTGGACCTTGTTGTCCGCCTAAACTTATTTTCGGGTGCCTCTGTGACATCCCCAATACATGAAACTTTAACATAATAAATCTACTAATTTATCTGCTCTTTCACAGCTCATAAAAATATCAGTTATCAAAGCCATTTGCATAATCAGAAACCAGATAACCTGTAAACCTACATAATTCAGATATAATACTCTCAGTAAAGCTGAGACAGCCATAACAGTTTCAAGAAGCTTCTATACTTGCTTGCTGCTCTCTGTTTTCTGTTATGAATAAACACTTCTATTAAGAAGTACTTATATTAAAAATGAAACATGACCATAGCAAAGCCGGGAAGATTGAGAGAAATGGGAATCAGGGAAAAATTTAGATTTATTTCTGAATAGTTTTTCGTGTTAACATCAAGCCAGTGTACTTTTTTTTAATGGGAAATACTAGGGTTAACACTGACCACCACAAGTATTAAATCCTTCACTACTGAATTATATAAATGTTAACAGAAAAGTCACAGTGTAAAAGGAAGAGTTAGAATTCTAACCTTGAACGCATACATAAAATACATTCATTGAACTCGTTTGAACTCCAAATTGATTTTTACTAAACATCACTCAAGGCTAAGTAAATTTTAGTTAAAAAGTTACAGTGGCATCATCTGTCCCTCTAACAAGGATGTCAAAAATAGCCCCTGGTCTACTTCCAACTGAGCTCTTCTTATCTTTTGCAGAAACCCATCTGCTGTAACATCAATGAAGATGGATTTTTTTCCTGAGTATTTTTCGATGCATTAACATTTATTTTAAGTACTGTAATATGTATGTGTATTAAATTTACTTATTAGTTTACATTTGTAAGTGAATTATAGGCAACAAAAAGAATAATTTTTGTTACAGTCCACTGAATTCATTTAAATAAGATTTGTAAAACAAAGTAATTTTAAGCATTCCTTTCCTTTGATATCTGCATCTCTTAATAGTGTGTCTAGCTTCTCTAGTGTAGATTGTAAGGAATGAAAATTATTCTTCTGGAGATACTGGATCGAATTTACACCAGCCATAAGAAAACAGAAGTTCATTGGGAATTATGTGCATTTTCATTGCAGCTAAAATTAATCTATATTTGTGATATTTACTCTATGGTTTGTCAGCACAACAAGAAAGTTCTGCCCGCTGTCAGGCTCAGCGGCAATGAGCACAAACTGAAACACAGGAGGTTCCGTCCAAATGTAAGGGAGAACTTTTTTACTGTGAGGGTGAGTGAGCACTGACACAGGTTGCTTAGAGAGTTTGTGGAGATATTCAAGACATCTGGACATGGTCTTGGGCAATTGGCTCTAGGTGGCCTTACTTGAGCGGGGAGCCTGAATGAGATGACATTGAGACATCCCTTCCAGCCCCAACCATTCTGTGATTCTGCAAATGAAGGAATGAGTAAAGAGGTTCAGGTAAAGTAAGCTAAAGTAAAAATGCTAGGAGATTACAGCCTGTCAGCTACACTGGTGGACTGGAAGATCAGCAATGTAGGGATTACTTTCACTTTTTTCCCAGCTTCATGAGTATTTTTTAAAATTAATTCTGTTCCTCTGCTATTCAGAATTCTCATCTATAAAATAGAAAGAATATTTGTATGTCATAGTGGCATGTTGATTAATTCATACACCTGGAGGTATTTTACAGAAGAGACTAAAGAACCACTAAATTTATTAATAATAAAATAAATACAATGTAGTGGTAGTAAAACTGAAATAGAAGTAAAAACAAGGAAGCAGCAGTGGGAGCAAAAGACCATTTTGAAGATTTGGCTGCACAGCTGAAAATTTGGTTTTTTTCTGCACTACTAATCAGAAGTATAACTCAAACATTCCTTTTCTGTCATTGTACACACAGAATAAATGAAAATAGTATCAATCAGTAAGAGAAGTTAAGTTTTATTTCAGGATGAAGCACATGTACATATAGCCATAGCATTAAAAAATAGTGTGTCACATGTTAATCTTAGTTATGAAGCTAGGAGTAACCATTTCACCTTCAAGAAAGACCTGACTACCGGCTGTCTGTCAAGTTAAATATAAAGGCAATGAGTGATAATTGGGCAATATAATACCTAATTAAACAAACAATTATTCTACTGATCAGCAGATACCTAAGTTATATGTCTGATCCATCCTTAGTATCCTCCTTTACACAATTCAGAAAAATCCAAAGATCCCACCTTGTATTTATTTATTATCCTTCCTGCATAATGGAGACACACACTTACTTTTAACTGTTTGTTGATCCCCTGCCTTAATTTTTAATTTTCTTAACAAAATAAGTTTGTACCTAAGCTATAGATATATAATGAGAAAACAAAAGGAACATGTCCCCCCCCCTTATTAAATATCTGATTTCATATTAAGTAGAAAAAGAGAGATGTCTATGCGACTCCTCCAACGTAATTTTTCTGCAAGGTTTTTAACATCAGAAGTTCAATAGCTAAAACAGACACCTGAGATTAAGTTTTGTACCTAAAAGGATCCACAGCAACTGCCAATTAGTCACAGAAAACGTAATGCAATTCAAATTATCTTAGCCTGTGTCTCAGTGAGGGAACCTTGAGCTAGCAATTGAAGAAAATGGAACTACACAGCCAAGAAAACAGACCAGAAATGATAAAGGAAGGGAAAGAAAGACATTCTAAAGGAGCGACAGTGTTACAGAAAAAAGCAGTTTCTCAGTTTAAGATGAGAAGCCTTGGAGGTGAGATGCTTAACTGGGGTGAGGAACAGGAACAAAGGTGGGGTTGAATGCTTGGAAGCAAAGGGAATCTTTGATGCAGCAGCTGCAGAGGTTTACTTGAGCCATTGTTATCAAGAAACAGAATGGCTCTGGCAAGTTACTTAACTTTCCTGTTTGCAAAATGTGGATGACTGTCATTTGTTGCTAACAAAATAGTAAGCATTCATCTAAGAATAATCCACCTGCATTTATCTCTGGAACAGTCATCCTACTTTATCCATCCCCCAAAACACCCATCTTTGAATCTGTGAGAAATCTGGCACAGAAGATTGTTATAGTGAGATGAATTTTCATTCATAAAGAGTAACAAAAAGTTCATAATTTCTCTGCATGTTTTACAAACATGCACTTATTATTTTGACTTTGACTTTTTTATTCTAAAAATACAGAAGGCAAATCCTGTCCTAAAATTCAAATTAAACAATTCAGGAAGTATTCCTAACAAAAAAGGTAAGAAATAAGCTGAGTAGCAGCAGCTTGCCTGTCAATATGCTTTAATCACCACTGAAGTAAAAAATGCAATCTTAATAGTATGCTTAGTGTAATACAGCAGGGCCAGACTGCTAGGCATGAAGATGCAACATGATGTTGAAAATCTGAACAGTTTGTCCTTGCTCTCTACTGCAGTAAATTTTACTACTGTAAATTTTCTAGATACTCACCGCAGTCTGTTCTATCCAGTTAAGCCTTACACTCTGAGGAAACTATTCCTTTCCAGTGCCCAGTCATCTGTTTTACAATGGAAAAAAGCAATCTTGAGTAGTGGATTACTCCTGCTGCATAAGTATTAATGAGCCGTGTTTGCTTTATATTCATATACACAGATTTCCTATCATGACATCAGTAAGAATTTGGCTTTATATCATTGAAATTACAACCATGTATAGGAATATAAAGCAAAACTCATGAACTAGGGATAAGAAAATCATAATGACAAATTTAAATACTTCTATGCATGTAAACTCACAAACTTCACAAACTACAGATTCACAAAAAACCTACAGAACACTCCTATCATATTTTTAGTAGCTCAAAAGGTTGAATGATACAAGGTTTTACTGCCCCAGTTTTGGGGAACTATATAGCATAGTGGAAAAAAAAAGTAAAGAAGACATAAAACATATATATGTATAAAGGATGAATTTTACATTTTAAGAAGGAATACTTTTTATTTGAGGGCTCAAATCTATATATCTGTCTAGTAGCTGCTGGTTTTAGTAACTACATTTGTGGATGACCTTTTCTGTCACTATTACTGCAGGAAGAAATAGAATCACAGCAAGCATAAAACTTCTGTGGTGTAACAATGAAAGGTGTCATAACACATGGATTTTAAGACTTGCATCTAGTAAAATTATGGAGAGGTATTTTCTTAAGAGGTTGAGTGGTACATTTTCATCAATACTACTAAAAAGTGTGGAGAATATTTGTATTTTGGTGGATAGGAATAGAAAGCATACAAATTGACAAAAGCAACGAAAGATGAGAACTTCTGTCATGCTAGGAGTTGGATTTTATTTGCCCAGTGCAACAAAGCTTTCCAAACATCTTTGTTGAAACCAGAAATGTGTTCTTATATCTTTTCCACTCAACGCTTAACTGTACAGCTTGCTCGTCTTTAATAGAAACTCTATTAAGAAAAAATCATTAACTGTGTTGGCTGCATCGTCGTTTTCCTCACGTAATTACCAAATTTTTAGTCTACAAAACAGTAAAGACCTACGATCATGCAATTGTATTGCACAAGGTAGGGTGATGTTAATTTGTTCCATAATTTTTTTTTTGAGGAATAAAGAGAAAATTTAAGAAATATTTTGCAACTACTCGGAAGTTTGTGGGTTTTTTTGTTTTTAAGTAGTATTTTTTCGTCTGCCAGTTTGATAGAAAGTACTTAAGCATACACAAATAATTATGACAATTCTTTAAGAAAATAATGAGCAAATATCTGTCATGCACAGCGTTTTCTGACGTTTACATTGGGAATACTTAGTACCCACAAGTGGAAAATTAGTAACAGCTGGAATGATTAAGTGATTACAAGAGAAAATGCATCGTTAACACCACATATAGCACTACTTCTGACTTTCTTTGCAGTTATAGCATTAGGGGTTTTCTTATTTTTTTAATTTTAAAAAGTCTGTGTTGATCTATTTTCACAAGACACTTCAAATAGAAATAATTGTGAAATTTTACAATAACCTCCCTCATTAATTAGAATTATCTTAGTTACCTGACCTCAGACAATTTTGTGCTTAGGCTTCAGGATGTTCTTAAAATTGGGCTAGTCAGTGTTTCTGTTACTGTGTGTTTCGCTTCTGTCTGTCCTAATAATCTGTGCTTTTGACAGCTCTTTAAATAACTATTCGCACATTCTGATGTGGGTGTTGAAGTTACCTAAACATTTTTCTAAACTAGATAAAAGAATTCCAGTGATTTGTTGTTGTGGTGGTGGTGGTTCTGTTTGTTTGTTTGTTTTGTTGTTGTTTTTTGGTTTTGTTTTGTGTTTGTTTTTAGGCTGACACAATTTGATTGTTGAGCAGTATATGACTGCAAGTTGCCACACAGTTCCTTCTGTGTACTTGGTCATTAAAACCAGAAAAAATACTAACTCTCAGAATTTATGTTTGTTAAAAGTGCTCTTTTTCTTTTGTTTTGTTTTTCCAAAATTGTCCAGAGAAAAACACACAGGTTCCCCATTTTTCAGGGTAACCTGAGAATATCAGGTTATCTTATTAACACAGAATTCTTAAGCAGCAATCTCTCTTATTATTCCATTATGCTCCCTTTATTTAAAAGTTGCCTGCAATAGCTTCCTCTTTAAAAACATGCAGTTGACTGGACAATGACAAATCATGAAACTCAATGAAGGAATAATAATATTCTTTACAGTTCTACTTATTGCCCCTATGGTTGAGGTTTTCACAGAAAATATACTCACTTCTCACTTTTTTTTTTTTTTTTTAAGGGCAAGTGTAGAGTCTTGCATCTGGGCAGGAACAACCCCAGGTTCCAGTATAAGTTGGGGAATGACCTATTAGAGAGCAATGTAGGGGAAAGAGACCTGGGGGTCCTGGTGGACAGCAGGATGACCATGAGCCAGCACTGTGCCCTTGCAGCCAAGAAGGTCAATGGCATCCTGGGGTGTATTAGAAGGGGGGTGATTAGTAGGTCGAGAGAGGTTCTCCTTCCCCTCTATTCTGCCCTGGTGAGACCTCATCTGGAATATCATATCCAGTTCTGGGCCCCTCAGTTCAAGAAGGACAGGGAACTGCTGGAGAGAGTCCAGCGCAGGGCAACAAAGGTGATGAAGGGAGTTGAGCATCTCCCTTATGAGGAAAAGCTGGGGGAGCTGGGTCTCTTTAGCTTGGAGAAGAGGAGACTGAGGGGTGACCTTATCAATGTTTATAAATATATAAAGGGTGGGTGTCACGAGGATGGAGCCAGGCTCTTCTTGGTGACAACCAATGATAAGACAAGGGGCAATGGATGCAAACTGGAACATAGGAGGTTCTACTTAAATTTGAGAAGAAACTTCTTCATGGTGAGGGTGACAGAACACTGGAACAGGCTGCCCAGGGAGGTTGTGGAGTCTCCTTCTCTGGAGACATTCAAAACCCGCCTGGATGTGTTTCTGTGTAACCTGATCTAGGTGTTCCTGCTCGTGCAGGGGGATTGGACCAGATGATCTTTTGAGGTCCCTTCCAATCCCTAACATTCTGTGATTCTGTGAAAATTCCTGAAAAGCAAAACTGGGTTCCTCACTGCACCCTGGTGGCTTCTGAATTGAATTCAATGAGTTGTTGAAGCTAAAAGCAGAATTTTGCAATTTTTTTATGTCAAATGGGAGATGTTAGTATTTTTTCTCCTACTGCCAGAGGTATGGATGAGCATGGCCACCTTATTAACAGGGACATGGACAAAACCAAGAAGTTTAATGCTTTCTTCACCTTGGTCTTCAATACCAATACCCCATAACCCTGGGTTAGAAAACCATGGCTGCAAGAACAATAAACTTCCAATCAATATGGAACTTGTATGGGATTTGCTGCTCCAGCTAGATTCCTACAAGTTGATGGGGCCTGATGGAATTCATCCAAGGGTGCTTAAAGAGCTGGTTGATATCATAGAGAGACATGTCTCTGTGATTTTTCAGTGTTCCTGGGAATCTGGAGAGGTCCCAGATGACCGGAAGCTGGCAAACGCCGTCCCAATCTACAAGAATGCAACAGGGATGACACCAGGCAACTACAGGCCTGCCAGCCTCATTTCTGTTCCTGGAAAAATCATGAAGAAGATTGTTCTGGGAGTTATCGAAAAACATCTGAATGTCAACGCAGCCATTGGTCCCAGCCAGCACAGGTTCATGAGCGGAAAGTCTTGCTTAGCAAACTTGATTTCATTCTACAACAAGGTTACCCACTTAGTGGACCAAGGGAGGCCTGTCGATGTGTTCTTTTTGAATTTCAGTAAAGCCTTTGATGATGTCTCTCACAGTATCCTCCTGGACAAGATGTCCAGCATACAGCTGGATAAACACACAATGAAGTGTGTGAGCAATTGGCTGACAGGCCGGGCTCAAAGGGTTCTAGTAAATGGGGTTATGTCAGGCTGGTGACCAGTCACTAGCGGGGTTCTGCAGGGATCCATCTGAGGGCCAGCACTCTTCAATGTCTTTATAAATGACTTAGACTCAGAATTTGAGGGAATACGTAGTAAGTTTGCTGATGACACAAAATTAGGAGGAGCTGTCAACACTCTCGAGGGCAGAGAGGCTGTGCAGAGGGATCTGGACAAATTGGAGAACTGGGCAATCACCGTCCGTATGATGTTCAACAAGGACAAGTGCTGGATTTGCACCTGTGACACAGCAACCCTGGCTGTACATACAGACTAGGGAATGAGATACTGGAGAGCAGCTCTGCAGAGAGGGATCTGGGGGTTCTGGTCGATGGCAAGTTGAACGTGAGCCAACAGTGTGCCCTGGCAGCCAAGAGGGCCAACCGTGTCCTGGGTGCATCAAGCCCAGCATTTCCAGCCGAGCGAGGGAGGTGATTGTCCTGCTCTGCTCTGCACTGGTGCAGCCTCACCTGGAGCACTGGGTGCAGTTCTGAGCACCACAGTATAAAAAATATTAAGCTACAGGAGAGTGTCCAGAAGAGGGCTACGACGTTTGTGAAGGTTTTGGAGAGGAAGCTCTATGAGGAGCAGCTGAAGTCCCTAGGTCTGTTCAGCCTGGAGGAGACTGAGGAGACCTCACAGCGGCTACAGCTTCCTCACAAGGGGAGGAGGAAGGCTTGGCACTGAACTCTTCTCTTTAGCAGCTAATGACACAACCTGAGGGAAAGGCAGGAAGATGTGCCAGGGGAGGTTCAGATTGGACATGATGAAAAGGTTCTTCACCCAGAGAGTGGTGGAGCACTGGAACAGGCTCCCCAGGGAAGCAGTCACAGACCTAGGCCTGGCAGTATTCAAGAAGAGACTAGACAATGCCCTCAGACACACGGTGTGAACAATGCGGTTGTCTTATGCAGGAACAGGAGCTGGACTCGATGACCCTTGTAGGTCCCTTCCAACTCAGGATATTCTGTGATTCTATGATTCATGGATTTCTATCTGTTCTTGTGGCATTGCAGCTGCAAGAATAGTCTGCAATTAAGGCACAACTCTAACACTGTGGTGTAATCCCTCCCTCAGTATTTTATCTCTCACGAGTTGTGTTTTGTGTGGAATGCTTGGCACAGATAGACTCTACTCCTGATTGGGCCATCAGAATTATTAGTAGGAAACAAAGTACCACTACATTAAGCAGCACTCCATACTAATAACTAATATGTTAATATAAATAAATGCAATAAAGACTGTACTCTACTATGATTAAGCTCCTGGACATTGACTACTAGTGGCAGAAGAATTATTGTAAGACATCTGTTTTTTGTTGTAGTTTTGGTTTTAAATAATTATCTTCCCAGCCTTCATAATCTATATACTCGAAGTAATTCTTTCAGGCCGGACTAGCCCGTATAGGTGCTCAGATGTAGATATTTTAAATATTTCATGATGTATGTGGATTTAATACATTAAGATCTCACATTTATGACATTTTTCATTGCTTGATTAGGGCTTTGCATGCTGTTCTATGTTCTTTGCCTTTTACAAAACTGATTCAAAATGTAAGAAGGCTTTTTCCTCTTTCTGTGTCTCCCATTAAAATTCGAAGTGGAACTGCCTTCTTGCCTTCAATTAAGAGGCTTATCCTCAGAAATATTTTGAAGGTGAGATTAATTTTCAGATTGCAATCTATTGCTTGTACTATATCAGCTATTTCCCAAAGTGTTGTTTTAATCACTAGTTAGCAGTGTTATTGAGTAACAAAAGAAACGCATTTCTGGAAAAAAAAAAAAATTGAGTCTTCTAGATTAGAATGGCTACTGAAATCTCAGAAAGGATGACAGCAAATGATCTGCAGTTATCACCTACCCCATCCTGAAAACAAGAGCAGAAACAATTCATTCAACATTCCTATCTGACTCCTCTGTACATCACTGTTAAAGTCCTCCAGATGATGGCAATTCTTCAGCCCTCCTTGACAAATTTCAGTGCTTCATTATTCTTACTGCTTTAATAATTTTCTCACAACTCTCTTCTTTCAGAATTTTAAACCTATTCTTGTCCAGTAAATGGCTAACATTGAGAAAGATTTAATCTGTCATTCATCTGAAAAGAAGTATCCTGTCTTTTTTAGCCTTATTTTTAGTCTGGGTACCAAACCCTTTAAGTTTTCTTTTAGAGTTAAGCTTTCTAGACTTCTGAAGAATCTTACTGCTCTTCTCTGGATTCTTTTCATTAGAAAGACATTATTGAACAGTTGTAGGCATTGTACACTAATATCTGTGCTGAGTAGTATCTCTATCTGACATCGCAGACCTGTCCTATGATACCAGCTATATGCTCAGATTACTTTTCTGGTAGATTTTTCTGTTCTGAAAGTGTTAGAGTAACACTGACAGAAAAGATGATGCCATGGATCAGAAGTGCTATAGAGGCAATCTCTGGAAGGATAGTCATTCTCCCCCAGGTGCATTTATGTATTTCCTTTAGACAGCTGCTCTGAAGGCTTATCATGTTTGCTGAGCTGCAGTTCATTTTATGCATGACTTATATTGTGCATACACTTCAGTTTAGCCTCTAAGCAATGGTAGTTAGCTGAATGGCTGCTTACTATTGTTATACTGATATTTGCTTATATGGAAGTGCCAGAGTGGTAAGTTGAGTGTAAAGTGACTTCTCAGGAATAGGATACACAGGTTCTGAAGAACAGGAGGTTGCACAGAAAATCAGATAGAGATGTTTGGGGGAGTGTGGTACAGCCAGCTGCTGACTGAGAATAGAGGAAGCCTGGGAAGAGTTAACAGATCTTTCACTTGCCACTGATGCTTTTACCTCCAATTCCTTACAAACCTTTCTTCAGTAGGGAACCAAAAATTAAAAGTAGTCTCCACTGAGGTATACTATTATCAAATTACAAGTGAAATTCCATTTAAACACCTTTGAGCTACATGAAACTGTACCAGAAAACCCAGTAATGAAGACACTCCGGCTGAGCTTTAGAGACAAATCCTTTTGCATAGCATATTTGTGATTCTTGATAGCCCCATATCTAGCTTTGAAAACAGGCTGCTTGGTCATCAATAAATTAAACTTTAAAACCCCTTTTCATGTAGTCTTTGGATGTAACTTTCTAAGTGTTCTTGTCTAAGTAGAGGGAATATTTTTGCAAGGACAAGAAAAAGATGTAAATTAAAGCATTTTGAATGATCCTCTGGATGTCACTAGGGCTGCATAATTTTTATGCATCTTTCATTTTATTCAAGTTAAATGTTATAGCATTTCTTTGTAAAAATGCTTAGTTTAATTTTGAATCTATTATTTTCTATTTGGTCAGCATTGTGTTCCTTTCTGGGATTTAACATAAAAGCACCTGAAAAAATAATGAAGTCTTTTCTTGAATCTCTGGAATTGTAACAATGCTGAGCAAAGTGGTACAGTGATAAAATTAGTGTTCTTTTACTTTACACAGTGACAAGGTTTGAAGGAGGTTTGAAAAAACAAGACAATAAACCTGAGTATTGCTAATTGGAAAAGCTTACTTGTTGACAACAGGAAGATATGCATTAAAGACTGGGCATACTGCAAGCCATAAGGCAAGAATCTGTTTTTACATCTCTCCAAATACTTACCATGAGATTTAGTATGAAACTGTAGGGAATGAAGTCAGAATTCTAAATAAAAAGTTCAAGACATTATAAACTTAAAAGATGTGAGTTTGAGGGCAAATTTTGAAAGGCCAATGCTATCCTGCATAGAAAAACTGAAACACTAGCAAACACTGGAAATAGTGTCATTTTCCTCTCTGTGGAGAGGCTGAATGAAAATGCTTTGTGTTGTTACAAACATAATTTCCTGTCAAAATAATTTTTAGTGGAAAAATTCCATTCTGTTTTACTTACAGCTAGTGCTTGGTCTCACTCCTACATGTGAAGAAGTATAGACATTGTAATTCTAAACACTGCAAAGGCAGATGTGAAGAAGGAAGGAGTTTTCATGTTTAAAAAGCAATAGAGTGGTATATGGAAAACAGCAGCACGATGTTTTAGCTCTGATTCTAAAAGAATTGAATTAGTTCAACTCTCCAGATCATGACCATTTTCCTGTCCTTAAATTGTGTCAGTTCAGAAATACTGCTAATATTGCTGAGCTTTGTGAGATTCCATTGTCTTAAGCTTCACTAGAGAACAACTTACATCACTCTGCCTGAAAGATAACTTTCTGCTTTATTCTTAAACGTAACTTTACCTCTCATACAAATAGCAAATTAGATTGTGTTGTGGTTTTTTTTTCTAATAGTGAAAAGACATTTAATTAAAGGAACTGTGATGCTACCAGCCTCTATTACCTAACCTGCAATGCTTATTAACTTCATTCTTTTCATTAATAGATTTTAAGTTTGTATGACAAGAATGAAAGTAATTCTGTGTATTAGGGATAAATAATAACATGGAAAATGAAAGAGAGCAGTATTTTCAGTTGAGAAACGTATTTAAAAAATCACAGTATGTTGTATATTATGTTACTGATCTTCATTTCTCAAGTTTCTTTCTGTCTTAAAGATAAGTGTAAATTGCTGTCTAACTGGTTACCTATCTCAAAAATGTTGAGACATTTAGCATTAGTAATGTTTACTGGGGAAAATGTTTTCCATTTCTGATTAGTGTTATACAGTTATCCTGATTTTGGTTTCTGCCTGAATTTTGGCTTAATTGTGTTTCACACTAAGTTTCAGATCTCATGTTTGTATGTGTAACGTTTTTACTAAATCCAAACCACTGAACAGGACAGATGTGAATGACAGCATCTAGTCAAGTCAAAACAGAAACACACAAATTTTGAGGCTTAATAGCAGTCAGACTACGCAGCTACTCACTGGTATGTCAGCCAGACCTCCTAAGAAGCAGCTACAAATTTTCAGATTTTCAGGTGCAATATTCTTCACAGGCTATAGAAGGTCACAGATCATGATGTCCATTGTAATTCTAACAAAACATGTCCTAGAGGTGATTTTGGGTTTGGCTATATTTCTGTCATCAGTGATTTTTATAGAACTGCTTATTTTAGTGATTCTGATCCTAAATTTATTAATAGATTTTTTTTTTCTTGTTCCTGTATTACCCTTTGGCTATTCTCCATTTGGGCTCTATATGTTACTTGCTATATTATTATACTCTGAATAGCTCTGTGTCTGCTTCAGTTCCAAAACATCTTTCTAGAAATGAGTAGACACAATTATATTAAATAATCCAGACAGCTTTTCATTAGACTTTTTTATAGTCGCTGATACTACCTGTTTCAATTAGAAATACTCATAATGATGCATTGATTTTTTCACATCTGGACCAAATTGTTATTTCGGAATTTTCCAGTGACCAGTTCGTCCATTTATCCTCTTTTCCAAGCATATAGCCAAAATTCTTTTGTTTAGTTCCCAAACACATGACCTTGTTTGTTTTTGTTTTTGTTTTTGTTTTCACTGCTTCTCCTTTCTATTACTCTTGTGATAGGTTACTTTTGTAACCTCTCTCCAGGATTTTTCTTCTTTCAGTAATGCTTGTTGCCATCTTCTTACTTATCTTACAATTCACTGTTAATCATTCTTTTCTGCTGTTAAAAGAACTTCTTATGTAGCATCATATCAAGAACTATTCTGTTTTCTTAAAAAGTAAATTATCCCGTTATATTCTTCTAAAATAAACTTTGCCTTTAGTTATGAATTTGATCCCATTTGCTATTCACTTCCTCCACCTCTATATTATACTTTCCTCTAAAATCTCTTAATTGAGGTTAAACAAATGTCTATTGTTGAACAGATCTGTTCTGCCTAGTCTTTTTAAAATGCAAGTACTATGTTTGTTATTAATCATTCCTATGACCTATGACTTGCTAGATGTATGAATATTCTCAAGACACCTGCAATTTCATGTGCCAGTTCCTTCTGGCGCAGAGATGATATCATCATTCCAATTTGAGTGCATTAAGGCAAAGGCAGGCATATCCTCAGGGTGAATGAAAGGTCTTGAGTGCTTTCCTACCACATCACTATCCTTCACTTGCCTCCTTTGTTAGGTTGCGTGATAAAGACAGACTTAGTGCATTTAACTGTGATTAGGCAGCAGTGCATAAGCTGTGGAGCATAGTTGTACAAGGGCCGAAACTGCATCTGAAGACAAAGCTCCCTGAATGTTTCATCCACTTCAAACATGGAAATTTCCATGTTCATGCTTTCATTTCCATTCTCCACTTTGCCTTGACTTGTTTTCTGCACCTAGAATGCAGAATTCCTGTATCTAACTGATCAAATTCTTACATGTGTCTCACAACATTGTAAGAATCCTGCCTTACAGTTATCAAGAATTGTATCTGTGAGAACAATGACAAGTATTTGAAATGGCTACATAATGGCTACAAAATACTAGCTGTGGTTCTTCAGGGAACTGCCAGCAATTCCAAATTCCCTACAAGTTTTCAAATCCTCAACTAATAATACAAATTTCTATTATGAGGTATGTGTAAGAGATCCTGGCTATGCTAGTTCTTGTTTCTTGTACTCACAGCCTTAACCACCTGCAAGTAAGTGCTCACATATAGATGAATACACAGGGAGAGTAACATGTTCAATAAATACTTTTCTTTCTTAAGTAACTGTTCTTTAAGGATTTTCAAAGCATCACTCTGAAATTTTGAAAACCATATTTAGAAATTGATTAAGAGTCCTTAAGGTACTAATTTATTTATCTGAAGTTATAGTGGGTTGACACCAACCAACAGCTAAACACCCACCCTGCCTCTCACTCACTCCCCTCTCCTACAAGATGCAGAGAAAACAGAAAGATGAGAAGAGTTGTGAATTGAGATAAAGGCAGTTTAATATGGAAAGCAAAAGCTGCATGAGTAAGCAAAGCAAGAAGAATTCATTCACTGCTTCTCACCAGCAAGCAGATGTCCAGCCACAATCTGGAAAGTGGTTGCTTGGGAAGACAAACAACATTATCTATGAACGTTCCTCCTTTCCCTGAGCTTTTATTGCTGAGCAGGACATCATACATTATAGAATATCCTTGACGCCCTTTTGGTCAATTTACGTCAGCTGTCCCAGCTGTCTCCTCCCAGCCTCTTGCCCATCCCCAGCCTTTTCACTGTGGGGGCAGGCTGGGGAGAAAGCCTTGATGCTGTGCAAGAACTGTTCACTAACAGCCAAAACAGTGGTGTGTTATCAGTGCTGTTTTAAACACAAATGCAAAGCATGGCACCGTATGGGCTGTTATGAAGAAAATGATAATAACTCCATCCCAGGCAGACTCAGTACAAAAGCAGAGAAGCTTCTTTCAAGTGACAAAGGTTCAGTTGAAATATTACCAGGGTATCCCATCAGATAAGAAGAAAATAATTATATGTAACTGAACACATACCTTTATCCCACTACAACATCCTCTAAGCTTGTTTATAAGTTTAACAAAACTGAGCAGTTCTAGACTAGATTTTCTAGAGTAACTAAAGGCAGCGACTCGTTCCAATGAATGGAAAGAGTTGGAGAATCCTTAGCTCCCCTTAGAAAAAAAGAAAACAAAAACAAAACCCACACATATCATGTGTGATTCTGTAACAAAATATACAATACAAAATCGTGTACCACACAGAGTCTACCATACCTAGTGATTAATTCTGAAATCTCTTAACTGTGGCATCTGTACAATAGTGCTACTGCTCATGGTTTTAAAACCACTGTGAAGCTATGAAGTCGCAAATCAGTGAGCTTGCATGTACCACTTCAGTGGCTAGATAAATGACCTTGACACATTAAATGCAACTGGATCACCTTCAAGATTGCATGCTTACCTCATGATTTTGCAGCTAGCTCAGTAAGCTTATAGGAAAATTTGTAGAAACCTGATTACGCCATTTGAGAAAAACTGTAACTTCAATTTCATAATTTCTTTTTAGTCCCATGGCCTTTTTCTGATGTGGGTTTATTGATTCATCTGAATGTTTCCATTGGGTTGCAGTGTTTCATTTATGGATTTTTTTTTTTTTTTTTTTTTTACCAGTCTGATCTGTATGAAAGAATGGTAAGACTGACATGGCTGCAGACTAAACTTAAAACTCAACTAAACCTCAGGATTTATTCCCCATTGTTGAATAAGGAAAACCAGTCTTTTTTTTTAATCAGAATTTTAAAAAGTTCTATGGCATCAATACAAATGTGTGTCTGCTCATGATCCAGACTGTTCTAATAAATCTTAAAAAAAATTGTTATTAGAGAAAAGCTAGAATGTTAGAAAAATAATGCCACAAATACCTCTTTCTCTCTCCCTTTCCCCTCCTTTATGCATGTAAATCAAGTAGACTTATCAGAGCAACAGCAAAATAGCTACCTGATGTTTTATTATTCTCTACAGGGCTTTGATGAACATCAAAGTATAAAAGCCTTTACTAGCTGGATACAAGATTTGGCTGAAAACATGAGTAATGAGTAACATTAGCAATTCTATCCAATGTGTAAAAAATTCCAAGAGACACTAACAAAACAGATTCATTTTTTTCCTGAGTTAATCATTTTTTTCCTCAAGCATTCTATTTTTTGGCATTCACTAAAGAGGCAAAATTGTATGACAATTATATGACAAGAGAAATATTAGCAAATATTTATTCGTGTGATGTGAAAACACCCATTATAAGCATTATTCAAACACTTTTTAAATATTAATTATATATTTGTTAAAAAAACCCTTGTTGTTAATCTCACACAGTGGCACAGTGATTTCTTTTCATAGGTGTCTAAAAGAAGAAGTTGAAAGAATACTAATGACTTAAAAGTATGATACCTGAATTCTGTTATCACTATTCCTTTTTTCAATATTGTTGTTGAACTCATTTGGAGCAAATCTGTGCAGATATGGACTGAATAGTGGACTAGAAGGTTAGTGGAAAAAGTAGTTGGACTGTGAGGTGCAAATAGAAGTGATCAACAGCTCAAAATCTGAATATGTATCAGCTTGGGTACAGTCCTATTTACACTGGGGCAGATGTTGTTTAATGACTCTGACAATCTGGAAGAAAGAGGAATGCATGATCACCAGACAGACACGAGCCCTCACTGCCCCCACAGCTGCCAAGCCTTGAAAAGCTGAACTGAGCCTAGGAGGGCTTCAGGTGGCATTTATTATTTTCATACTTAACACGATTTTCACCACTGCTATACACTATTTGATTTGAAAGATTCTCTAAGTACCCAAGCTGAGTCAGCCTGCCTCAAAAAATGGTAAAAGTCAGGTGTCTGAAAGAGATAACACTAAAAAGAAGTACCTAGATTTTGGATTATCTAAATTTGGAAGTGGGAGAAGGTGGCACAAGTTTTGGAAGTATTAATTGGGATACCCAGCAGTTCAGATAATGTAAGATTTCACTGACACTGACTGGTTTTTTGTAACAGCAAAGTTATATTCCTGCATTTAGCTGTTTCTGCAAACTGACTGCATAATTTTTCTGTTTGGAATAATACATTTCTAGTCCATTTTTCCACCAGACTAAGCTTCTGCATCATGCCTTTTTTTGGCAGTTTCTGTATGTAGCCTCTATGTCCTTCCATTGCTTAATGCAATACAGGGATTTCAATCCAGTATGGGGATATTGGAACTGGTCTTCTTATACAGTACAGGACAGGGATGTCAGAAATATTGATCACAAGAAAAGATGTTTTAAACAGCATGCTGCTACATCTTTCTTAGCTTTCCGAAGCAAATGCTGTGATAACACTCATTCCGTTTTCACAATAAGGTCATTCAGAGGTCTCAAATGTATCTACAGATAACTGCGATTTACTTTGCAAAGATGCCTTTATGCTTTACAGATTGAAAAAAATGGCTATTGCTGTTAAATCTCATCTAAATCTGGCCATAAGTTTAATGACCAAGTTATAAAACTATGGAAACAAATAATATGTTAATGCAGTAGTCGTATAGCTTATGCAAAAATGACTATATGACAATTAGACATGTTAAATATGCTTCCTGAAGCTATTTTATCACTAAACAAAAAGTTCCCTGTCTCAGGCTTTCATAAGGACTGAAACAGATTTCTGAAATTAATATTTTCAGTTCTCTCATCTCACAGACATCCATTTCATTTAACTCATGTAACTCCTCTATTCTGAAGAATATTATTTTACATTTCTTGCTTGTTTGTGACCAGCTTATGCCTATTTGCTCTTGTGGCAATACTGTCTGTCTGCTCTTCCACTTCTCCAACATCTATGCACTCCATGTAGTGAGGGTGTTGAGGAATTGCAATAATCTTCCTATCCTTCTCAGAAACTTAATTCACTTTTAAATTCAAGCTAAAATCTCAGTTATGCTAACAATAGTAAACTCAGAAATTGCAGATATGTGTTTTAAAGATGATAGACTATCCAACTAAGAGGACAAATGATGTGCTGGGCTTTGGGAGTGAGGGAACCAACATCAGTGGATTGCTCCCACACTTTATGACCTTTCCTCTTGCTTCCCACTGACTTCTACGAAACCCTTCTTCTATCTGCTCTTTTTGTCATTATAATCCTTTCACTTTATTTAGTCTAAAAGGGAAGAACAGTCAAAAACAAAGTCCAAACCAGTCTGCAACAGAAAAAATCCAAATCAGACTTCCATCAACAATCAACAACTGCAGGTCATGTCTTGTCTGTTTATACTAAGAGGCACATTTTAGAGATCATCCATACATAGGTAAGACATGTAGATGACACTGGTTCAACATTGTGCCTCATCCTCATTTTCATCAGCACAGACACAGTAACACCAGTATTTATGTACCAGTTCCTTTTGGAAACACCTGCAATCAACAGAGCAGAAGGTAGAAAATGCTTTAAATGTAGTGCATCTGTAGAGAAAAGCTGTTTTACTTCTATTTCTGTGAAGTGAACATTAAATTTAGCTGTAGCTCAGGTTAATCAGGAGTAATTATGTTGTACATCTGCCCCCACACACGTTTCTGAACTGTCATTTTCAAAGTTTGCTTGTTTTCTGATGATATGAGTAGCTGTTTAAAGACACAAGTTTTCATAAAATTTTAAACCAGTCAGCACAATTTAAGTCAGACACAGTGGTAAGTCCAGCATCTACATTTGATAATTAACAAACACATTCTTGATTTTCCTCTATACTAAAAAGCCAATGTTTCCTTAAATATTTTACTTAAAACCAACATGCCACATCCTTAAAACAAAAGTGATTTATTGTTTTTTTCATTTAAAAGTTATGACAATAATGGTAAGATGTTATAGACTCAACAGGAGATATTTACAGAGTTATAACCTTAATTGGTGATCATACCTCTCTGCGATGTTCTTTAAAAATATTGCTTTAGTTTCAGAAACTCCACTATTGGATAATTCAATTGTCTTTTATGAGTTCTCACCAGTTTGTTTTACATAGTTTCTCCTGATTGCAGCAGGTATACTCTCTTGAAGACAAAATTGTTTTAATGATTAAGACAAATTACTTACATGTTCTTTAAAAAAATGAACACAGAAATATACACATGAACAGAATTTTCTCATGTGCCCATAAGGATTTTTCTAATTTCTGAAGGTCTGGTTACAGGAAGAGGAGGAAGAGGAAGGACAACTTCCTGACCGGGTGAACAATGTAACCCCCTCTTCTGACGATAATGGAGTTTGAGCTACATAAAGTGAAAAAAAATTGTAAACTCTAAAACAAGATTAAACTCATTTGTTTTTCATTGGTGGTACGGAAAATCACTGTAATTAATTGGGGGGGGGAGGGAGGGGGAAGTATTATTAAAGTTTAACATTTCAAAGCTTTTTATTTCCCCATGCAAATTTGTAGGTCAAAATATTTGAGGTCCATCTATATGCATAATTATCTCTGTATTCTATTGACCTTCCCCACCTTTCTTATTTAATGTGTATCTTTTACTGTCTTCCTCTAAAAAATATCTTGTAAGCTGGGGTCCCTGTTACATTATTTGAACCTTTGTAGAACAATAAAATAACTCCAAACTTCTATACCAGTTACAGTAAACAGTTTGTCTATTGTTACTCAGAATAACTTCCATTTTGTCCTTCATTTCCTCAAAACCAGTACCAGATATCAAAACCATGAAAAACATATCAAGTTACCACATTCATCCTTCTGACAGTGCATTTGTAAGATAAAATCCTTTTAATATTTGTGGTTTGAGGCTGCATTTTAAAACGGCCTGAAGAAGTGATTCCCTGCATGAAAAAAGAAGTCAAGTTCAATAAAGAAATAGCATATTTCAAAAGGAAAAGACAAATAACCAAGTTACCAAAAAAAAGAGAGCAAGAGTGAGGGCAATGTAGATACATTGGTAATTGATAAACGGGGAAGACTTTTTTTCTTTGCTATCTTGTCATGTTGTAATTGTGAATGAAGACATTCAGCTCCATGAAGATAAATGAATCCCAAAGAAGGCATGTCAACAGGAAAATTAAAATCCTGACTTATATAAAGAATGACGATTCTTTCCAGTACATGTATACTTAATTTTCTTACTGGTAAAGCTTTAAAACATACTTGGATTAAATAGTGAAAGTAATTAATTAAAATCTGCACATTGCACTTATAAAAAAATGGTATGTACTGAGCCTCATATACTCCTATAAATGGGAGAGCTCCTGTAATTATAAATCTCTGTGAGTACATAATCTTAAATCTAAAAATATCATGTTTAGTATTTTATGGAGCTTAATTATTTCATTTCATCACCCCCCCCCAAAAAAAAAAAAAAAAAGAGGAGTCCTTACCAGTTTCTCAATATGCATGGAAAGTTTTGTTTGGTTTTCAGTATTACATTATTCCTACATGTTAATTCAGTAAGATTTTATTGTTTAAATATTGATATCTTTATATCTGAATAGTTAGATACATTAGGATACAAGTCAAGTAGAAAGGTTAAAACCTGTTGGAACTCAAAATTATGCTTTATTTTAAACTATCTTTGCCTGTATAAACAAATACAATGGAAGAATACATCTAACCTTCTGTCTTCCTATACAGTAATATACTTGTCAGTTGTTCAAATACCAGTAAAATTTCATAAATAGTAAATGAACATTCATATTAAAAAAAAAAAAAAAGAATAGTGAATTTTCATTTGCTTTGTCACTTTTAGGGTAATGATACAGAAATTAATGTTTCATGTCTAACTTATAATGGTATATAGAATTGTGTTTATTCAAATTTTATTCTTCTATTTCCTACTGACTTGTAATGCAATTCCCCATAGATGACTGTCTTATTCACCAAATTATTTTATGTTGCTTTTTAGTTTCAGTTTTAGGTACAGTTGCTGAAATAGCACTGTCGCTCTCTCAGGTTAAGTGTAACAACATCCATGTACCACAGATTCCTTCTCTTTTTTCATATTCTAATCATGCTCAGAATATTTCTTTTCTGCCACATTGTTTAAAAACAAATAAAAGAAACTGATTAAATAACTAAGTTTATAAGGAAAATTGTGAGTTTATCTGCTGATAAAATGATACTGGCTGCAAAAAGGGAATAAAGTAAGAGCATTTAAATTTATATTTAAACTGCTTTTACCAATAGTAATCTTAAATACTATGTGGAAGAATAGAAAATGTACTCAAATATATGTTACTTCTTCAGTCTAAGTATCCCTTTAAATATGTCTTATTTTTCTTAACTGCACTCCACCAAAGTTTTTGGGCAGAAGAAACAATTTAAGCATATCTCTATGGCTGTTCATAATAGCTTTCCATAAAGGTAAAAAAATAACCCTTTTTTTTTTTTTTTTACTCTTCAGGTTAAGAAATAAGGGGCTAATGTTTGTGTTCCAAAAAATTGAAATAGATAAGAAGCAAAATCCCTTCAAAATGAGAGAAAGTAAGGATGATCTCCGTGGCTAAAATAAGAACCAAACAGCTACACAAGATTCACAGATATCTTATGCAAAAGAGCCCCAAATCAAACATATTTTTTCATTGTTCAACACAATGAAAGAAAACAAAATTCTCTTTCTAATTTCATAAAACAAACCACCCCCCACACACAAATGCAAAATAACCAACCAACCAAAACAGAAATATGTTGGATATATGTATCCAGTAGAATATAGTAATAGGATATAAGCAAGAATTAAACCTCCATACTGCCTGAGGGTCAAGGGAAAACTGGGGTATTGTTCTCATTGAGCTGAAATGGGAAATAATAAAATCACTTCCAGTACCTCTTCTGCTCTACCACCCACTTCCCCACCACCCAGAGCTCCAAGCTGGCAAGTTACTACTTCTCTGAAGGCATAACGTATCCCAACACATCCTAAAATCACATCTCAACAACTAGAGGTAAAAATATGACATATTTCAAAGGAGCTATGCAAATATTAAAGGAAAAAAGTTTTCTCCTTGTAGACAGCAGAGACAAATACAACAGTATTTCTCAACAATGTTAATAGCTATCTCCCTGGATACATACCTAGTGTCAGAATGCATTGTTTGAACTAGCCCTATGTGTTCAGTTATAAGAAATGACATATGTCTGAACCCAGAAGACTGTGCAGCAAACAATGCCCTGTCGTATGATATGACATATGTATGCACCCAGGCTATGGAGCCGCCACATTAATAAGGGCTTTTCCGACTTAACAGATGAGCTCTCTATTTACATGATACCTTTAAAGGAACATTTTCTGCTTCTTTAGGCTTGCTTGGAAAAGGAAAGGAACGAAAAACTGAAAGAGTAGAAAATAAGCTCTTACTCCTGCCTTCTTCCTCCATTCTGTGTGCGTTTTTTTTACGTCTATCAGCACAAGAAAATGTATGTGATACTTAACATGTCTCGATTTAATTCAACAACTCTGTAATGATGATCTCCTAAGAGATGCCACTTATATGATCCTCTGCCATTTTTTCTGAAGTGATGTGATTGAAAGTGAAGTATCTTGCAGAAACTTCTGATAACACAGGAGCTGTGTGAGCTAATCTGATGCAATTCTACCACTCCCATGGAAATTTAAAGTAGAATAACTAAAATGCTATTAAAGCATTGCAGAGAATATTTATTCAGTGAACAATGACTCAAAGAAAAGTGAATGTTCTGGATTTAAATATGTATACTTTCTTCCATCTCTCTTTGAAATAAACAGTAATCAAAAAAAGTCTATTTCTTGACAATGAACAATGTAATCTAAAAGTAACGAAACACGGGGAACTACTTGTAGTGCTTATTAGAAAATGCGAACCCCAACAAGCATGTAAAACTTCCAGCTGTAAAGTACTTAGCATACCCATAAACCAATCTTCCTACAAAATTAGTTTTCACTTTACTGATCAGTTATTCCAAAAAGAGCAGAAACGCCTGTGCTGGTATGCCTACTCCATACGATCATTTTACTACTCAATTTATCAAGGATTCGCAGTGTATCTGGACAGGAAATATTCTCTCCCACTCACTGGCCATCTTTGCAGCCTCTTGTGTCTATGGGATCTTCAAGAAACACAGATGGCACCATCCCCTGGCTTCAAAACTAAGGGTAGGATATAAACCTGACAGACATCCTTGGAGAAGAAGAGACCACCTTCCCTCTCTATGATAATTCATATAGCCAAGAAAAGCAAACAGGGAGAGACAATAAGAGGTATACTGGAAGCAGATATCATAACTGACATTATCTATATTCTCTTTCAGTATTTGTCAGCACCTCTAATTCATGTAGTTTAAGAGTAAAAAAGTAAAAAGGATATTAAAGAATAGTGATTTCTATGATGTATCACTATAATATATAACAATAATAACATAATAATATAATAATATAATAATATAAAATATATAATAATATTGTATAATATATAATAATAACATAATATATAATGATATATGATAATAATTTCTATTATGACTACGAAGTATCACTGCGCAGAGAGGTTGTGGAGTCTTCTCTGGAGATATTCAAAACCCATCTGGACTCATTCCTGTGCGATCTGCTCTAGATGAACCTGCTTTAGCAAGTGGATTGGACTAAATGATCTGCAGAGGTCCCTTCCAGCCCCAACCATTTTGGGATTCTGTGAAATCTGAGAGTAAAAATATACAACCACAAACACAGGATAACGGTG
Source organism: Caloenas nicobarica (assembly GCF_036013445.1). Classification (NCBI taxonomy): domain Eukaryota; kingdom Metazoa; phylum Chordata; class Aves; order Columbiformes; family Columbidae; genus Caloenas; species Caloenas nicobarica. Next base: position 79,495,432 of record NC_088246.1, on the reverse strand, counting down.
TGTCCTGGTTTTGTTAAAAACAAGTTTCTCTTTCAGTGAATTTTTCCGTCAGCTAAAGTACTCTTACTAACTGCAGTTCTCCTGAAAGTTAGGTACATGTTTTGGTAGACATAGCAATGGAATGCAAGGTCATTGATGATGATGCACCCCGCGAGATGTGCAGTCAGGAGGTGAACTGAAAAACTGACCAACTAAAGTATTCCATCCCATTCACGTCATACTTCGTATAAAAGTGGGAGATCACGAGGATCTCGTCCCTTTTTTCCTTATGGCCGACATTGGGAGAGGACCTTGCGAGTTGTCCCTGCGAACTGAGGCCTAGTGACAGACTAAATCCAGCTCTGGTTGGCTGCAGAGTCCAGTCCAGGACTTCGGGTGCCGGCCCCACATCTGCCGGAGCAGTTGCTGGGACTGTCAAGATTGGTTTTGTATATTTTGTATTATTTTCTCTATTTGTATTAGTAGCATTAGTAAAACATTTTTAATTTTTCCAACTGTCTTCTCTCTGTCCTTCTTTTCCTCCCAATCACGTGTCCTTAGTGGGAAGGGGGGAGAGGGAGGGGCTAAAGGGGGAAGAGGGAGGGAGAGAGGGCTAACAATACATCTGCCATGGTTTTATTGTCACCCCGCAATCAAACCACAACACGGTGATAAGAAACTATGGGTCGTCATTAAAGGTTAGAGTGTTCCTCGTTTTTTCCTGGTATGCTGTGGAAGAAATTCTGCATTATTAGCAGCACATTTCTAAATTATACTTAGATGGTAGGATATAGCTTTTGTAGATCCTAAAGCACATTTATTTGGTTAATGAGACATTAAGATAATCCTTTATCCCTTATTTTTTCCCCTCCTCCTTATTATATCAGTGATTTTATCACTAAATTTGAAATTAAAAATATCCATTACGTGTGGTATATAATACTAAGCTCTTATTAAAACCTTATTGCCATTTTCATGCAGATGAATACCTGTGCTGGTTGTCCATGGATATCTTAAGTTAACCAGGAGTTTCAAGAAGCCATACAACTAGTTTCTTGCTAACAAAGGTCTACCTGACACAATGGCAAGGAAAATAATATGAATGCCCAAGTCAGAAAATAACTTGTATCTTCATATTTTTTTGAGTCAAGTATGTTGTTCAAGGACAGTTTATGTATACATAACCTAAATTTTGAATAGTAGCATATATTGAAGTGTAGCTACAGATACCTGTATGTCATGATTGAATAAGCCATAAGGCATATATTGAGCATAAGTTTCCTGAATACTTTATTTGTCATCTCCTGATAACTACAATGAAATGAAAATGTGAAATATTACATAAAAATCATTTCACATTAACATATTAACAGTAGCATTCTTTTCTTTGTCTTTGTCAGGTTGGACTTTGTTCTTTGTCATTAGAGAAGCACAAGCTATTAAGCTGAAGGCTGAGGTACATTCAATGAAGGGCAAAGCTCCAGTGTATTGTGAACAGCATTTCAGTAAACAAAACTCTTGATTAAAGAATTCCGGAAGTCACAGGCTAGAATATGAAAATAATAGGCCCGTCTCCAAAGTGGGTATTTCAGCATAGCTTGAACATGTTCTGAATATCTTATTTAAATTATAACTATGTTTACTGTTTATGAGCATGCACTTGAAGAAAAAAACAGAAATGATGTAGAGAGTGCAAAAAAAACCCCACTAACCTTTCAAGTTCATTTTTAGGAAATATCTTTAAAAATTGGCTTTTCTTAAATGGTTTCGCTGACCTTTATTTTTTTTCTGATTTCTCAATAGCAAAATGAAACCATATAATGTATTAATTAAAAAAAACCCCAAACAACATAACAACAACAACAAAAAGCCACTTAATTTGTTGTTCATCAAAAAACCCAGATATATTCTCATATGTAGGAGTTGAATGTCAGAGGACTGCTGTATAGATATTTTAATTAGAGGAAACTGATCTCAATAGTCCAACAGATAAAATACTGAAAGTTATTACCCGGTGAGAACTCAAGTAGAAATTTCTTAAAATCATGGCATATTCTATTTTATTTATGAGTCTTACTTTAAAGGTTACTTCCTAGCTAGAAAATATATAATTGCTCCATCTGCCAACCCTACAGCATTGCAGTACTGTCAAAAGTGCCATATGTGAAAAATTCAGACTGTTGGCCTGTTTATCTAATATATATATTCTCTAGAACATGTGAAATCAAATGGTAACATCTATCAACAGATCTGAAAATACATCAGAAATTTTTGTTTTCTTTTTCCCTTTTAAATAAGTGTAGGTGATATGTAATATTTAGAATGAGCTCATCAAATTTATTATTGTATCTCAGAAAGATGAGTCAAATCTGCTCACCACTGTAGACCTGAGTCTTCTGAATAGATCTACACACTGCTGAAGAAACATAATTCTATGTTTATACTTTTAAAGTAGTGTGAGTTTTGGCCAAAGTAAATTTGTACAACTTCCAGTCTTTTTATTTCTGTCTTGTGATCATCTGCGTGCAGAAGTTGAAATTTACGGAGTTAATATTGTAAGCTAGCAATCAAGATTGTTAGTCTAAAAAGTCTGGACTAAATGGAAATGCTGATTTCTACTTGTTCTTTGGTAACAAATGATGGACCAAAAGCCTTTGTGTTCATGTTTTTTCATGTACAAGAGAACGGAAAGTGATAAGTGATTAATATCTGAAAGTGTAATATATTTCTTAGATTTTGCATCTAGCTTTACTGTAAGTCAAGTTACTAGAACAAAATGGCATTTATAAAAGGAAATCTCTTTCCAGTCTTTCCTCTGGGCATTAAAAAAAAAAAAAAAAAAAAAAAAAAATTGATAGTTTCCAGATTTTCTACTCTAAGTAGCTGCTTTTCTGTGACTATGTGACTCTCCTCAAATATAACAATTACAGATACATGATGTCATGTAGTGACAGCCTGTAATTCTGCATTATAAGTTATAATTCAATAAAATTATTCACTCTACACAAATATTATCTTCCTTTAAAAGAACACTTATGACCTAAGGCTGCAAGTTAATACATATTTGCCCTGATAATAAATTTACAAGCCATTTCAACTACTTTGTTCATGCATGAGAGAGTCTTCTGAATACTAACTTTGTTTAGAATGACATCATGAAAAATGCTCAGTGGGAATCAAAACACTTTTAAAAGACATTGAAAATAGAATCAACTCTAAACTTGCACAATACTGTCTCCAAAGCAGGCAAAAAAGAGCACTGGAGTGTTCAAAGCTCTCTTTCTTTCTTCTGTGAATTCATTCCTTTCAGTCTCTATGAGCTGAAGTGGGATTTATGAATTAAAAACTGATATATCAGCATGAAAAAAATCTCATCACTTCCTGTAATTCTTAGGCTCCCTGCCAAAACAGCCATCTGCAGTCCATGCTAGTTGACTCTCTCCCAGATCCTCTGAGAAACCAAAGTAAGGACAGCCAATTTTGTGTTTGGTGTCCATTCCTGGGTGTAGTTTTTCTGGTGGATACCTATTGAATGACTGTTGCTCTTGCCAAATGACTTCAACTAGGAATGTATTACTGTATTATATGGTGCAAAATCAAAAGATACATGAAACAAAGGAACAAGACTCTCTTGATTTGTTTACGATTTTTTACATCTATTGTAAAAGCACTGTTGTGTACCAAGAGAAGAAATATTTCATTCCAGCCTGATTTAAGAAGTATTTGTAAGAAATTGTCATGGACTGACATTTCATAATTTTACATAAAAATTCTCTATACAAATGCACATATGCACCCATGTATAGACAGGATCAGTCTTAATTCTTTAACAGCAGAGGCACAGTAATTTTTCTACTCTCTAGTTCTTAGTATCCCACCACCTCTGCTTCTTTGTGCATCTGTCCATTTTCTCTGCAGGATAGATTTACTCTTTCATTAGGTTTTAGAGCTGAGGGTGATTTGAGTTGTTTGCTTACAAAAAATAAGCAAGCATTTTCAAAACAATCATAGTCTTAATGGTGTTCATGGTTTATTTTCTGTTCCAGATAATATTTACTAGAGGGCAGAAAGACCGATTTTCTTATTTTTTCTTCCCCCAAGCATATTTGAGAACCATGAATTATTGTCACTCATAGTCTAGGAACAATAAAGCTCAAACACATGGAGGGAATCAGCTCCATCCTCTCACGTATTTTGTGACCAATTTTGTAATTCCTCACCAGTGCAGTACATAGAAATGTATTTTTCAATGTGCAACTAATATACCTGCCACAGAAAATGTGTGATTTAAAGCAAAGATTTTATTCTGAAGTCAGAGAAGATAAACAGGAACCTTTGAGTAATACTTTCGAAGTGACACAGTGTCACTGTAGAAATAGAAAAAAGTCATTGATTCAAACATTCTGCTTTGTACAAATCAGATGAAAATAAACAGTGAGGTAAACACAGATAGCCATATTGCTATGAAGACCACAGTTTCCACCAAATAATACAGAAATCTGTTGCTTAAATAAAAAATTAGAAAACAGAGCTTTGGATGACATCAAAACAGTCTTTTTATCACCTTTTCATCATTCTCACTGGGTCAAACTTTATAACCTTCTTTGTTCTTTTTTTCTCTCAAATGAAAATGTCTGGTGCCTTTTCCCTCTCTTCTTACATGATTTACTTTTCTTTGGGTTGCGACTTCTTATGTTCTTATCTCTCCTGACATCTCTTTCCTGCCAGTCTAGGTTTTGATAAAATATGCAAATGAGAAAAAGAAAAACAACTGCATGGAGGAAAACTTGAGGAATATGATGGAGACAACTACTGTTGCTCATTCCACAGTTTTATAAGACTTCCTATACGATGAACATAAGCAGAATGTTAGACATTCATAAAATATAATGTTAAAGGCTCATAAAAATAGCTAAAATGAAACATTTCTCCCTTATGCTAAGAGGAGGCTTCACAAATCAGGATTTGAAACAGCACAGTGGCAGGAACTGGTACTAATTTTTTCCTCAGCTTACACAGCTGGGATGACCCAGAGTGCTAGCCAGAATTTACACATCTTATCCATCTGGCTAAGCTCGTATCCTTCCTGACTGGTTCTGTTTGTTTCTCCAGAACAAAGCTTTCTTACTGTCAAACCTCATAAGTGTCTCAGTTGCTAAATTTTCTGTGAGCATTAATTCCCTCCTCCTTCTGTTGTGTGCACTTTCAGGCAAATTCTTCTAGGCAAGAGAGAAGGAATTAGAGAACTCTTATTTACCAGTTTTGCCACTGCTACCTTTTTGTGCTGAAGTGAGTCCTTGAGGATAGAGCTGGGGGATTTTTGGTTTGGTTGATTGGTTTATAAGAACAACATGACAAGGAGGAACAGGCCGAACGTATTGCTCTTTTTGTCATATTCTTTTCTTTGCCATGAGAAAATTAGAAAAAAACTAGGCAATCAGGTCCACAGCCATTAGGCTGTTTCCCAACTCCAGGAGTTGTTTCCCTGTCTCTCTGCAAATGTGTTCAAATTCTACCTGTTCTTTTTGGTTTTCTGCTACATATACATCCCACCTTTTCCAGAAATAAGACCAATAATTAAGCCTCTCCTCTTTATTTGCTGTTCAGAAAAGGAGAGGGAAAGAGTAGCTCTCAGCAGTAGAGCCAAGATCAGCTTTACATTTCTGCGGAAATGTTAGTAAGCAAATCAGATATCTACTGTGGAGGAAGAGTATTACTACATGCTTCTAACTATACAATAGACATAGTCTTGTCTTAATTGTTTAAGAAGTCCTGGAAGAGTTAGAAACCATTTATCCCTCCAAATACCCTGAGGAAAGATAATTCTAATACTTCCCCTGTCAGACAGATTTACTTTCTTACCACAGTAGCAGGATCATTCAAATGCCTTTTAAGCCATTGAGATAACACTTCAGCATCCAGAAGAACACAGACATTACCTTTATTGTCCAGTGGCAACAGAGTGAATCACAAACTTGCAGGGGAAAGGTTGCCATGCCAAATGCAACATTTCTCTTCAGCTTTTAACTTCAAATTCCTCCTCATTCTCCTATTATCCACAAGGTAATATTGCTTTCAGAAATAAAGTAAACTCAGTATTTGAAAGAAGACCTATTCTGAAGAACAGGTCTCAAGCTCTTGCTCTTTTAAAGATGTGTGACATGTAAAACATTTCTCCTGTATTTTCAAGTCAAAATATTTTTTCCTGAAAAATCTTTCAATAAAAGTCTACTTTTTGATAAACATTAGTTTAAAACTAAAATAAAGGCTAAAGAAGCTTAACATTGACCAAATAAAAAGGAGAACAATGAGAAGTGTAAAATGGCTACTTTAACATTGTGCTTGTTTCCGTAACTTTAATTTTAATGACTTTCCCTCCTTTTCTCTTCTGGTTTAACCAGGCAGGCAGCTAAATGACACACCATTGTTCACTCACTCCTCTGCAAGGGGATGGAGAAAACAATGGAAAAAAAAAAAGAAAAGGTGAAACTTGTGGGTTGAGATAAAGACAGTTTAATAGGACAGGAAAGGAAGGGGAAAAAAATTGTGATAATAATAATACTATATAAAAAACAAGCAATGCACAACACAATTGCTCACTCCCCACTGACCAATGCCCAGCCAGTCTCCAATCAGTGGCCACTACCCTCCAGCCAACTCCCCACAATTTTTTGTTCAGCATGATGTTCAGCCTCGAACTGTGGCTGTTCAGGTCTCCGGCTGCAGGGAGTGTCAGAGACTGTTGCTGCCAGGTGAGGGAGGCCAGTATTCCACCTGCGTGAGGTGTGAGCAGGTGCAAGATCGGCTCAGCATGGTTGCAAAACTTAAGGAGGAGATCAAGACACTGAGGTCCATTAGGGAGTGTGAAAAGATCAACTGGTAGAGTAACTCCCTGGCGTGCCAGGCAGAAAGGCCCCAGGGGGGAACCCCCCAAAAGGTGATGGACCTCCTGCCCTGCTGGGCAGAGGGGGGAGACCCAAGACAGCCCCTGCCCTGTCGCTGTCCTGCAGAGGTAGGGGACAAAAAGATGACGAGGGCTGGAAGCAAGTTCCAGTTAGGCGTCATGGGCAACCCCCCTCCCTACCTGTCTTGCTTCCCCAGGTGCCCCTCCGTAATAAGTTTCAGGCCCTGGATATTGAAGAAGATGTAGGTGGGGATGTGGTGCAAGGGCCGCCTACTAGGTCACATAGGAAGAGGCGATTGACTCCACACCTCAAGACTGCCTCTGATAAAAAAGAAAGAAGGGTAATTGTAGTGGGCAATTCCCTTCTGAGAGGGACAGAGGGCCCAATATGTAGAGTTGACCCTCATCATAGGGAAGTTTGTAACCTACCTGGAGCCTGGATCAGGGACATCACCAGGGCACTCCCCAACCTGGTGCACCCAATGGACTACTACCCCCTACTGATCTTCCAGACAGATGGGGAGGAAGCTGCATCCTGTAGTCTGAGGGGAACGAAGAAAGATTTCAAGGCCTTGGGACAGATGGTGAAAGAGTCTGGGGCTCAAGTTATCTTCTCTTCACTCCTTCCATTTTTGGGTGATGACATGGGATGGAATAGAAAAATTAAGTCCATAAATGATTGGCTTCAAGACTGGTGCTACAGGCAGGGCTTTGGTTTCTTTGATAACGGCTGGTTTTATAAGACACCAGTCTGGACAGTGACACATGGGAAAGGTTTATCTCGCAGGGACAAAAGGATGCTGGGACAGGAATTAGCAGAGCTCATTTGGAGGGCTTTAAACTAGATTTGAAGGGGATGGGGTTTTAGCTGGGCTTGCATCAGTGGGGCAGCACGCTGGAATCGATAAAGACCGGGAGGCCTCCCCTACACCTAGGGTGAAATCAGTGTACTCAGCTCGCTCCCTGAAATGCCTGTACACCAATGCGCGCAGCATGGGGAATAAGCAGGAGTTAGAAACCTGCGTTTGGTCAGGAGATGATGATCTGGTGGCAATTACAGAGACATGGTGGGACAGCTCACATGATTGGAATGTGGTCATGGATGGCTATGTCCTTTTCAGGAAAGACAGGCCAGCCAAGTGTGGTGGTGGAGTTCCTCTTTATGTGAGATAGCAACTACAATGTAGAGAGTACTGTCCAGGCACAGATGAGGAGTGAGTTGAGAGTCTGTGGGTGAAGAATTAAGGGGCAGGCTGGCAGGGGTGATACTGTTGTGGGTGTCTATTACAGGCCACCAGATCAGGGTGAGGAAGTTGATGAGGCCTTCTACGGGCAGCTGAGAGTGGCCTCACAGTCACAGGCCCTGGTTGTCATGGGGGATTTTAACTTCCCTGATGTTTGCTGGAAGGACTACTCAGCCAGCCAGCCACAGTCCAGAAGGTTCCTCCAGTGCATTGATGATAACTTTCTGAGGGAAATGGTGGAGGAGCCGACTAGGAGAGGTGCGCTGCTGGGTCTCATCCTCACTAACAAGGAGGGTCTGGTTGAAGCAGTAAAGGTTGAGGGCTGCCTTGGTTGCAGCGACCATGAAATGGTGGAGTTCAGGATCTCGTGTGGCAGGAACAGAATAGCAAGCAGAATTGCATCCCTGGACTTCAGCAGGGCAAACTTTGGCCTTTTCCAACAATTGCTAGGGGAAATCCCGTGGGCAAGGCTGCTTGAAGGTAAAGGGGCCCAAGATAGTTGGTTAGCATTCAGGGACTGCTTCTACCAAGCTCAAGATCAGAGCATCCCGACGTGTAGGAAGTCAAAGAAGGGAGCCAGGAGACCTGCATGGTTAAACAAGGAACTGCTGCATAAGCTCAAGTGGAAGAGGAGAGTTTACAAATCATGGAAAGAGAGGCTGGCCACTCGAAAAGAATATAAGGCTGTTGTTAGAGGATGTAGGGAGGCAACTAGGAAAGCTAAGGCCTCCTTAGAGTTAAACCTGGCAAGAGGGCTCAAGGACAACAGGAAGAGCTTCTTCAAATACATGATAGATAAAACTAACACCAGAGGCAATGTAGGCCCACTGATGAATGAGGTGGGTGCCCTGATGACAGAAGATACACAGAAGGCAGAGTTACTGAATGCCTTCTTTGTCTCTGTCTACTCTGCCGGAGGCTGTCCTGAGGAACCCCATACCCCTGAGGCCCCAGAGGAAGTCAGGACAGTAGACGAGTTTGCCTTAGTTGATGAGGACTGGGTTAGGGAGCAATTAAGCAATCTGGACATCCAAAAATCCATGGGTGCAGACGGAATGCACCCGCGGTACTGAGGGAGCTGCCTGAGGTCATTGCTGGACCACTCTCCATCATCTCTGTCAAGTCTTGGGAAACGGGAGAGGTGCCTGAGGACTGGAGGAAAGCAAATGTCACTCCGGTCTTCAAAAAGGGCAAGAAGGAGGACCCGGTCAACTATAGACCGGTCAGCCTCACCTCCATCCCTGGGAAAGTGATGGAACACCTTATCCTTGGTGCCATCTTAAGGCATATCAAGGATAAGAGGGTCATTAGGGGCAGTCAACATGGCTTCACCAAGGGGAAGTCATGCTTGACCAACCTCATAGCCTTTTATGAGGACATAACAAGGTGGATTGATGATGGCAGAGCGGTGGATGTGGTCTACCTTGACTTCAGCAAAGCATTTGACACAGTCTCCCACAGCATCCTCACAGCTAAACTGAGAAAGTGTGGACTGGATGATCGGGTAGTGAGGTGGACCACAAACTGCCTGAAGGAAAAAAGCCAGAGAGTCGTGGTCAATGGGGCAGAGTCTAGTTGGAGCCCTATATCTAGTGGAGTGCCTCAAGGGTCAGTGCTGGGTCCAGTATTGTTCAATATATTCATCAACATCTTGGATGAGGGAATTGAGTGTACTATCAGCAAGTTTGCTGATGACACCAAGCTGGGAGGAGTGGCTTACACGCCAGAAGGCTGTGCTGCCATCCAGCGAGACCTGGACAGGCTGGAGAGTTGGGCAGGGAAAAATTTAATGAAATATAACACGGGAAAATGTAGAGTCTTACATCTGGGTAGGAACAACCCCAGGTTCCAGTATAGGTTGGGGAATGACCTATTAGAGAGCAGTGTAGGAGAAAGGGACCTGGGGGTCCTGGTGGACAGCAGGATGACCATGAGCCAGCACTGTGCCCTTGTGGCCAAGAAGGCCAATGGCATCCTGGGGTGTATTAGAAGGGAGGTGGTTAGTAGGTCGAGAGGGGTTCTCCTTCCCCTCTACTCTGCCCTGGTGAGACCTCATCTGGAATATTGTGTCCAGTTCTGGGCCCCTCAGTTCAAGAAGGACAGGGAACTGCTGGAGAGAGTCCAGCGCAGGGCAACAAAGATGATGAAGGGAGTGGAGCATCTCCCTTATGAGGAAAGGCTGAGGGAGCTGGGTCTCTTTAGTTTGGAGGAGACTGAGGGGAGACCTCATTAATGTTTATAAATATATAAAGGGTGAGTGTCATGAGGATGGAGCCAGGCTCTTCTCAGTGACAACCAACAGTAAGACAAGGGGTAATGGGTTCAAGCTGGAACACAAGAGGTTCCACTTAAATTTGGGGAGAAACTTCTTCTCAGTGAGGGTGACAGAACACTGGAACAGGCTGTCCAGGGAGGTTGTGGGGTCTCCTTCTCTGGAGACATTCAAAACCTGCCTGGATGTTTTTCTGTGTAACCTGATCTAGGTGTTCCTGCTCCTGCAGGGGGATTGGACTAGATGATCTTTTGAGGTCCCTTCCAATCCCTAACATTCTGTGATTATGTGATTCTGTGATGGTATGGAACATCCTTTTGGTCAGTCTGGGTCAGCTGTCCTGCCTGTGTCACTTCCAGCTTGTTGTGCACCCTCACCTCCCTACTGGCAGGCGAGTATGAGTAGCTGAACAGTCCTTGACATGGTGTAAACACTACTCAGCAACAGCTAAAACATCAATTTGTAACCAACATTATTCTCATCCTAAATCCGAAACTCAGCACTATAACAGCTACTAGGAAGAAAATCAACTCTATCCCAGCCGAAACCAGAAGATCTCTGAAGCAAAAATGTCATGCTGGTAATTGGGAACTTCTAATAAAGACCTGATAATATAAATATTCACTGAGTTTTCTTCAGAAGAAGTAAATATAAAATAAAGTTAGTTTAATATAGGTGGTTTACCATATCATCTAGTACTCCCTCCCCCAAGATTATATTACACAACATCAAGTCATTGTGAATCTGAAACATTCACAGGTTAAGGAATCCTAGAATATGGATAGTCTGCAAAGCAATAATTTAATCTCACTGTGTGTATCATTATGATAATTCTTTAGATATGTAATTACACAGTACTTTATTCCATATTATCATACATCATTCCTACAGAGGAAGGGCTGTGCTTCATTAATGAACAGCTAGTCACATTCAGCTCCATTTTCATGTGTAGAACGAGTTACTGCATAGTATTCAGTCCCTACTCTGAACACAGAATTTTACGCTTCTTCATGAACTTTACTACAAGGATCACCAATATAATACAAGTGCATTTAATAAATTCAAATTTGTAGCACCATTGTTAATTGTGAGTGGCACGTTAGGGTGATTATACAGACAAGAGACAGACACTGTAAAATGTACTATATTCACATTCAATAATTTACTATATTCATATAATCGATATAAGAGATATATATCTAGATTGCTTTGCATTTTGTAGCTTCATGTATTTAAAATGCATTAATTTCTGTTGCAGTTATCCATCCCTCCAAACTGACCAGCAAGTAAATGAGAAATACACAACTAATAATTCCCTTTGTGTTAAATGACTTATTGAATGTCACACAGACTCTTTGACAGTGGTGCAGACAGAACTCCAGATCTTTAGAGCAGTAATGAACTACCTTAACTATACAGTCTTCTTTTTCTTCTTAGGCATGCTTGTCTCTGTGAAAAGCTGAGTTACCCACCTGAGCTCCCTCTAAACTCTGAGATAAGCAGGAACTATGACCCTCTGCCACTAAGGATTGCTTAGATCCCAGCCGAGCCCAGGGAAAAGCAGCTTTCCCAGTATCACTGTCTGGGAATGGGAGCTAGGGCTGATGGGCAGATAAAATATACTTTATACCCCAGGATACTTGTTGTTAGGGATGGCAAAGCTGTTACTAAGCAGGGGAAGGAATCTGAAATTCTTCACAACAAAATTATATTTGACTGCTTTTTCTGTTGTAGAAAACTAGTTTAGCCACCATGATCCAAACATTGCTTGTGAATGGTCTGTACCCAGTGAACTTGTCACAGCGAGTTTTCAAATAAAGCAAATCCCAGCATAGCAATGTTAAATCCCAAAAGGAAGTTACTAGGCAGAAAGCCAGTATAAAAAACAGCAGCAAGTAATGGTGAAATGCCCTCTGGCTTGGAATAGTTCTTTTATCAGTTTTGATAATGGTTCTTTGAAGGTGGAATAAAGACTAAGCTTGACAACAAATTCAGATTAAAGTAATTCACATAGAGAAAATAGGTCACCAGAATCTCTGACTTACAATGATTGAATTACAATACTATTTATTTAAAATGGAAATTCAAAGTGCTGAATCATTCCCTTTAAATTTCATTGTAATAGAAAAATTTATTAAACAAAAAATGGGGAACAATTATTACTTCTAAACTGAACTGAAACAATTTTTTCTCAAATTGGAACTGAACTGGGGCAATCATTTTGAAGTATATATTGAAACTTGGCAGCAAGCAAAAGATTAGATTGTTTTCTCATTACTCATTCAGAACACAGGTTCGACTAAAATGTTATTTGTTCTATTAGGAACCTGTTCAGCACATGGATCATTTGCAGCTGCTGAGGACTTCAGGACAGCAACAAATAGCAACCTCTTCCCACTTTTTGCCATCTTTACCTCGCAACATGAATCAACACATATAGTGCACACTCATGCTTCAGCATCCTGACCCTGTCGTACACTGTTCTGCTGATGGATCTGTTTGGAAGTGCAAATTCGCTGCCCATCTTATACCAGCAAGAGTTAAACAGCTATGCAGCCCAGGAGATCCAAAAAGGAGGGGGCTGCACATATCTTTCTCCTTTGTATCTCCACAATAAACTTTCAGTTGCTGCAGTAGTGATCTTCCCATGGGTTTACATCCCTGTGTATACGTATAGGCACTGCTATACCTCTCTCTATGTTATGTGCAGAATTAGTAGAAGGGGAATGGAGAATATTTCTCTTTAGTCCCATAACTTCAGCTGCACCGAGGACATATTAATGCTGGGGAAGCACAGCACTGCAGCCTCTTTCCACCTTCTTATCTGCATATGACAGTGCTAGGGTATTTTAGACAGAAATTAAAATGACATGCTAGAAATGCAAATGAGGTGTAAGCTCTTACATGGCAACAAAAATGGGAGATTAAATCCTTTCACCAGCTGCCCCAGACTGTCAGATCATCCTGCCCGTTATAAAATGTGGTCTTTTTGAAATTTGTTAAAGAAGTGGTGCTGGCTGAATAAATCAGCTTGATCTGTAACAGAACTAAAATTATGTTGATATGGTTCTGATTTATACAGATCATTATCCTGGTCATTCCTTTTCCTGTAGGAATTATCAATGTAAAATTGATTAAAAAAATTATTCCATACTGTACTCATAATAAAATAGGGCAAATTTTCTCTACTGAAAGCTGAAGCAAAGCTGAAGATTAAAAACAAAGAAACAGCAGTTTACTATCCACTTTGGAGAGAATGCTTTAAGTAATTGTATTTTGATGTATTTCAGTAACATGCCCAATAGTAAGTTTGCAACAAGAGAAAACAGAAACTCTCCTGGACATGTACAGTTTTGCCATTCCTGCAATGTTTCCATTTTTCTGCTTTAGTGACCGATAGGGAAGAGTGTCCACACAGACTAAAAAAAAATTATTCATCTGTTGATATGAGAGGAAAAGACAATGACAGACAAATGACTTCTTATTACAGCTCTTGAAGTGTACACAGCACTCTCTTCCTGATAAGACAACATGAAATAACCTCCACCTACTTGCTCCTGCTCACCCTTTCCTTTCTATTTTTGAAAAACAGTGCAGGAATATTTAATGTTACTCAGACTTTTACCATGCAGGATACTCTCCTCATCTAGATTGATTGCATCACTATATGTCATGGTGGTCCTTCATAGCAATCACATATATATTATAAATGCACAAAAAATCTTAAGAAAATAATTATTCTTAGAAAACTAAGGCAAACGTGAAAGTCAAGGAAATAATTTCTCTTTTGCACTGTGAAACAAATAATACAAGTCTTTCAGAATCTTAATCTGAAGGTACAAAGATTTTCCACAATCCCATCAGATGAAAATAAAATATATTCAATACAATGCAGAACTGCATAATCTGAGGTAGTAGGAATAGCATATAGTATATTTCTGCATTTGTGCCAAATGATGTTTAAAAAAAATAAATACATAGTATTATATTTCAGAAGAACAATTGTCTTCATAAGTAAAAAAACACGGTGGTTTGGTTTTTGTTGTTGTTGTTGTTTGAGTGTTTGGGGTTTTTTCATTTTCCAAATGAATTTATAGAAAATTCTCTTTTAGGTCTTGGACATAATTCTGCATATTTGTAAAAACTATTTCACAGTTCACGTAACAGGAGACATTTTTAAATCCACTAAAATCCATTAAGTAGTACTGGATGTCAGATGAAGATTTTGAAGTGCTTGAAAAGTCCCTCGATTCAGAGATGGGATTTTCAATATTGCAAGTGAATTAAAAACAGTCTTTCATTAATGTATTTTTAAAATTCCACACAAGTGTCTGCTCCTTATGAAATATGCTATTAAAGTTTTCCAAACTTACAGAACAGAAAACTGGCCCAAAGTGGCTTGTACAGTCAGCGTCATCATCAAATCATCTGCAATATCTTATATCTTGCTACAGGCAAAAGGGAGCAAAACACAGAGTTGAATCTAAGAATGTATTGTTAATCCAAATAAAATGTTAACTATAATAGACAAAACCAGTTAATTAATACAGACAAGCCTTGCTAATAAAACAGTTAAAACTGTGATGGCCAAAAACTCCTCAGTGTCCTACTGTTGCCTCTCTTCCCCAGTGTTATGCTCACCCCTTGGGCATCCCTCTGGGTGTTCAGGCAGACAGTTTCACTCTCCCCCAAGTGAAGAGGAGGATTACAAGCTTTCAGCATCCTCAGGGCTTAAATGAGAGGACTCTGATACTCACGGATGAAGTCCTTTCCTCCTCAACTTTGTGCCTATTTAAGTTTATTTTTACACTTTCCTAGGCATGGCCCATGCCACCAACAGTATCTCACAGCTCCAGTGCACCCTGGGGAGGTGAGAGCCACTCACCCCCAGTCAGACAGGTCAGCCAGTGCCACCTGGACCAGGACAAGGGCAGCCCCACAGGGCCCAGACCCTGCTCGCCCAGGGCTCCATGGGGCTGGAGGGCTTCTGTTAATGGTGGTAAAAATCACATTCACTGGGATACACATTTAGAGGAATGAGGGAATGCCGGATGAAATTGGTTGAAGTTTCAAAATAAACAAAAAGTAGGTTGTTCTTCAGAGGACATAATTTATGGGAAACATTGTGCACACTAAAAATTAATAGGGGTTCTAAAAGCTATTAGCTCCATGATCCAAATTCGTGAGAATAAAAGCAAACTGTTTAGCCTAAAAATAAAAGGTACCATTTGGAAATCAGAAATTGAATGAACTATAAATTAATGGAAGCCAGGACATCATCTGTGTGTTTGTACTCTGTGCTACTGTTCTCTTACTCTTAACTAAGCTTCTGCTGCCGACAGCATCTGTCAGACACAAGGTTGTTGGTTTGGCAGAACATGGATCTGACCTGCTCCACACTTTGTTCAATCTTACAGTTTGGAGAGATATGAATTTAACATGTTCTGTAATAAAACTGCTAGTATTATAATAAGCACTATCAAATAATTGGAAATGTGTTCAAAATACAGTTCCTATAGGCACTCTTCATAGTCTTGGCCTTTGCATGTCTGGATTTACAGAATTATATAAAAGTAAAATATGTTTTCCCAAACTGTGAGTGTCCAGGCTGATACAGTGGTCAAGTAAGTAATGAGACAAAACCATTGGGAGCAATATGATCTTAACCTATGTGGCCTACAATAAGTTTAATAGAATAGAATAATTCTGCGTAAAATGAATCACTCATCCTACTTACCCCAGATTTGCACATTAAATTTCCATTAACTCCTGGAGAAGAACAATGAAGTCCATGTACTTCAAATGTTGGGGACAACAAGTAAAATTTTTGCTTAATTTACACCACTGAAATCAATAATCCTACATTGCTGAGAAAACAGCATAAGTAGGACCAGAGTTGGGACACATATTTTAATGGCCCTCCGAGTCTCCAAAATGGAATTTATGTTAGATTAACTCTATTCTCATTACAGAATATGCAGCTTGTGTGCATATTAATTGAACTATAATATTTCAGATTTATGAAGTCTTTTACTTGTCCTAGACATGCAGAGAGAAAGACAAGAAAAAGGATTGTGGTTTAATTAGGTTTCAGTGTATTAATACATCTGAGAGCGATCTGGCAATAACTCATACAGTGCAGGCCATGCTTCATTTTTGTTTCTATGTGGCCTAGAGACTGTCATGAGTTGCATTTGTCCACCTGCCTACCAGTCAAGTAACCTTCTCATATGAAGACCTGTCATCACAAGGCACTTCCAGATTGCTAGTGTTTTAACTAACAGTCCAATGAATTTTGTTGTTAGTGGTTTCCCTAATAACATGGGCAAGAAATATAATCACTTCCTAATAAAAAAAAGGACACCCATTAGTCCTTGGAAAAATTCAGATAATTCTTTTGTTATTTCAACACAAACTGTTTTTGCCTTTACCCTGCAATGCATGCACCTTTTGAGTTGTCAGTCCCAAGAAACTGAATTGTTTCCCATCTTACCATTTTCTGCAGCCTTTCAGAGCAACTTATTCTGGCAGAATTATTTCTATATCCCTTAAATCTCTTTGTCCTATAATGATTACAGGTATGTTATGTAGTGTGGCTAGAGCTGACCCGTTGCACAGATAAAATGGATACATGCTTAGCAAGATACAATTAATATTTTCTATTTTGAACCTCCACAGAACCGTGCAAAATTGAATAACTGGTGACAGTGTGAGAGTGTTTTATAACATTTTAACACCAACAATAGCATTTTGTAACACAGCTGAGCCATAAATGCAGAGGACAACAGAGACCTGTGGTACTGTTGCACAAATGAGATGAAGGAAAATATATACATGATATAAAATCTGCAGGCAGGAAAGATGACTTGGAAAACATAATTATGCAGAACAAGCAGGAAGGGTGTATGGTAGAAATAGAACAGCTCTGCAGAAGAAGCAGGAAAGAATATAGAATCCTACAATCACAAAGAAGTCTAGCTTGGAAGAGACCTCTGGAGACCACTGAATCTAACCTCCTGTTGAAAGCAGGGTCTTAGATTAGTTAATCTAAGGACCTGCAAGCTAAATGTTAATCATTTCCAGCAAGAAAGATACACCCATTTTTCAGGGCAACCATTGTTTAACTCTTCCCACAGTGAAGATTTTTTTTCTTATAATCAGAGAGGATTTCCCCTGAAGCAGCTTGTGCCTATATCCTCTTGTCCTGTCACCTCATCCTTGTGTTTTCTATGTCTAACTTTTAAGTACTGGAAAGCTGTGATAACTCCCCTCACATATAGACTTCTCTAGGCTGAAGAAATCTAACTCATTTAACCTTCCCTCATATTTAAAATTATCCAACCCTCCTCCAATCTTGATTGTGCCCTTGATTGCTTCTAAACCCCCTTCAGTTTTTTAATGTCTCTTGAACTGTGGGGACCAAAACCAGGCAGAGTGTCTCAAATGTGGCCAAAACATGTCGAGTAATCACATCCTTTGATCTGCTGGCTATTCTCTTGTTAATGCAACACAGGATATAGTTTCCCTTCATTGCTGAAAGGGTGCTCTTATGACATGTATTAAACTTGTTGTCCATGAGGATCCCCAGGCCTTTATCTGCAGGTGCACCACAACCAGTCAGATGCCAGTCTGTACTCCTGTTTGGGATTCTTCCATCTTTGTTAAAAATCATGCAGCTCTTGTAAACTATCTTCCAGCTTATACAGATCTCTTTGGATGGTGGCCATTCCAGTGCATGTACATTATCTCCCACTTTGCTATCACCAACATGGCTAACACATGAGTGTTTTTTTTTCAACCCTGTCATCCAGATCCTTTATAAAGATATTGAATAGTATCGAACCTCTAAGCAAGTTCACCCACGACTGGCTGCTAGCCCCTCAGAGGTCTGATGTAACCAGAAGTATACTGCAGAACCTGAACAAGTCAAAAGCAGACAAAATAACCCCCTTTGTTCCACAGGCCTCAGTATTGGGGACAGTTCTCTTTAATACCTTTATCAATGACAAAGAGGAGGGGATTGAGTGCACCCTCAGTAAGTTTGCAGACGACACCAAGTTGGGTGGGAGTGTTGATCTGCTTGAGGGTAGGAAGGCCATACAGAGGGATCTGGACCAGCTGGATCAATGGGCTGAGGTCAATTGTATGAAGTTCAATAAGGTCAAGTGCCAGGTCCTGCACTTGGGTAACAACAACCCCATGCAACACTACAGGCTTGGGGAAGACTGGCTGGAAAGCTGCTTGGTGGAAAATGACCTGGGGGTGTTGGTCTACAGCTGGCTGAATATGAGCCAGCAGTGTGTCTAGGTGGCCAAGAAGGCCAACAGCATCCTGGCTTACATGAGAGATAATGTGGCCAGCAGAACCAGGGAAGTGATCATCCCCCTGTATTCAGCACTGGTGAGGCAACACCTCAAATCCTGTGCTCAGTTTTGGGCCCTTCACTACAGGAAAAACACTGACGTGCTGGACCATGTTCAAAGAAGGGCAACGATGCTGGTGAAGGGTCTGGAGCACAAGTATTATGAGAAGCATCTTAGGGAACTGGGGTTATTTAGCCTGGAGGCTGAGGGGAGACCTTATCACTCTCTACAACTACCTGAAAAGGAGTTGTAGTGAGGTAGATGTCAGTATCTTCTCCCAGGTAACAAGTGATAGGACAAGAGGAAATGACCTGAAGTTGCACCAGTGGAGGTTTAGATTGGATATAAGGATTAATTTCTTTAGCAGAAGGATTATCAAGCACTGGAGCAGATTTCCCAGGGAAGTGGTGGAGTCACCATCCCTGGAGGTATTTAAAAGATGTGTAGACGTGGCACTTAGGCACATGATTTAGTGGTAAAGTTGGCAGTGCTAGATTTATGGTTGGACTTACTGATCTTAAGGTTCTTTTCCAACCTAAATGATTTTATGATTCTGTTATTTTCTTTTGGGGACGGGGCTGACACAACAATGATGAAAGAGGAATGATGGCAATAAAAGGAGGAGGCCTGTTCAAATTCTGGCTTCCCTTAACAAATTGATCAGCTTGACCTTGGCAATGAAGGACCACAGCCATTGGTTTTAACTGCACTTCCTACGTTTCATCATATTGTATGCTGACAGATAATTTAGGTTAAGTTTGTAAAGACCAATTGTTTTGTAGATGTAGTGATAATGATTGATAGCTATTATGAACTGAGCACTGGCAATGAGTATCCAATCAAATAAAGAGTTGCTCTGAAGTTTGAGACGGGCTTGAGTTTTTAGTTTTTAAACACTCCCATTACAGCGGTATCTAATTTCCTGACAGATACACAGATCTATATATTCAGTTAGAACAGTGGTCAAACAAAACTGTGCAATGTTGGAGGGGAACTGAGGCACACAGGCCTTTTTAGTAAAATAATTTCCAAGCAGCTCAGTAGGCAGATCTGTCATTTTTTTATTTAATTGCAATAGGGATAGAAATGTTATATTGCTTTTTGCAGACAGAGTCCCATACTGCCCTGAGACGATTTTAACATTATTCCCAGACAGTTTATAACCTTTCAATATCCTTTTTTTTTTTTTCACAGATAGGTTTTCCTCGTCAATGAGAACCAAGCATAAACTCATTAAAGCTTGGTCTACCTGCCTGGGGACCCATGCCCTGCAGATTAAAATATTATTTACAGGAAAATTCTCTTTAGGTCTTTAACTGCCTGTCCTTGTAACAGATTCCTTCAACTGTGCTTAGTCAGAAGTACATCACCATAAAAGTATGGTTAAAATGCATAACGTAGTGCTTGCACATATGTTTACCCATTCCTGCAGTCCTATTCATGTTCATGTTCATGATCCTGAAGGAAAAGACAAACAGGAAAATATATCAATTGTAATATAAATAAAATTAATTTTTTAAAAAGATGAGTAGGGATTACCCTGCACTTTATGAATTTGGGTGCTAATGTCAATAGATATTGCTGTTTAGAATTCTATTTTAGGGAGTACTGTGGTTGTAATTAAACTTAACCTGAACAAATAAGATCCCACTTCACCAAGACACCTTCAACAGTACATGCTCTTCTTTGACTTTAATTTCAGTTTTATAATAATTTCATTTCCCTTCTATATTTAAGAGAGTGAACTAGCAGTACCTGCAGCCTCAGCATATCACTAAGCCAATTGGTACTGGCTTCGTCAGGCAAATGTTAACATCTTCATCAGCTTTTCAGATCATGCTCCTTTTGCCATCTCACAGGGGTTTTTATATTTAAAATATATGTTCTCATCCAATTATCACAAATTCCTACATTCCAAGACAATGGCACATCAGATGTTAGTCACAGAAATATATTGCAACACCTGTCTCAATGTACCAGAGTAAACAGTAGCAGCCTATCCATCACAGAAACCTCAAAGAAGAGGTGAGCCAGATCATATTTGTCCTGAGATGCTGTGAGGTGGGAGCACGCGTACCTGGATGCATGCAAGAGTTGTGGAGAAGCTAAGGCACAGAAAGGTCATACTACAGTCTAATATCTAATAACATATGCATGTTCTTTTACCTACTAACATGCCACTGCAAAATAGAAATCCTAAGACCTCCTCCCACAGCAGGCTGAAGAGGACTGAACATAGAATTGATATAAATTGTCTTTTACTGTACATTTATTCATCACAAGTAGTTAATTGTCTTTGTCAGTCTTCTGATGTGCATGGATGAGAATGTGTGCATGTCTGTGCATTGGTGAACTCTCCAAGAATCACTGTCCAAAGGTATTCTATGATATAAGCAGATATACAACGCAGCCACAGGTTTATATTACCTCTTGAGCTCATCCGTGGTACGACAGAGGGTTAACCAACATACGTTCCCAGGCTTCTAGTTAGGGGAACTGGAGAAGGCACTCAGAGAATCATAGAATACTTTGGGTTGGAAGGGACCTTCAAAGCTCACCTAGTCCAACCTCCCTGCAATTAGCAGGGACATCTTCAACTAGATCAGGTTGCTCAGAGCCCCATGCAGCCTGACCTTGAATGTTTCCGGGATGTGACATCTAACACCTCTCTGGGCAACCTGTTCCAGTGTTTTACCCACCTCATAAAAATTTTCTTCCTCATGTCTAGCCTAAATCCCCCCTCTTTTGGTTTAAAACCATTATCCCCTGTCCTATTGCGATGCCCTACCCCAAATAATGGGAATATGACCTGGAAATCCTAAGGCAAATCTCCTTCTCCAGACTGCTGTTTCTTGAGCTGTTCATGCTGGCCATCTGTCCCTATGCTGGCAGACCTGCTCTTTGATTTCACCTACAGAGCAGAAAGTACATGTAATTGCAAAAGACTCTTGCTGTCTCCAGAAATCTGACTAAACTCTACATATATGAGAAAGCGTCTCCCTTCTTCAAGATAACCTTTCCCAAAGGCCTAGTCAACTCTCTTCCTTACATATTTTAGACTAAATCAACCTCTGATATCTGGGACTTCCATGTTGAAAAGCATCTTTATTCTAGTCTGTTCACTTGCTTATAGTTTCTTTCAGGCTTAGGTAGGAAAAGCATAATATTTCCTAAAAAAACCCTTCCCACGCAGTCTTTTGTATGCCACAGAAACACTTCTGGTTAAAAGAGAAAGCATTTGCTTTCTATGGAAATTTTATGAGCCTCTTCCTGTTTCCTTTTTACCATCCCAGCCTGTGGAATCATCTGGATAAAGCAGCCATTTTAACCACCATTGCTTAATTTTTCTCTCTGAAAAGGAAATGTGCATTTTATCTATATCTTGAGATAAGCGCAGACAGGTGTCTGTACTGTATTCTTTGCTCAACACTTTTCTAGGTTGTGAAATACTAAATGAATCAGTTTCTTCCTGCTTTAAATAGACTTGGGTTTCAAATGTAAACACTGTTGGTTAGACCTGCAATAAAGTTTATCTGTTGAAGACATTAAACTTTTGAAAAAGAAAAAAATAATGAAATGTGGTATGGCCTTTTATTTTTTCCCCTGGTAAGTCACAGAGCCTTTGCGATGTAAAGCATCTTGCAGACAACATAGGTGTTTATCAAAGACTAACTCAATCAGTATGACACATGTAAAACTGACTTGAACCTCAGAAGCTTACCTATGAAAACAAATGTAAAATACATCTCCACAAGTATGTGAGATGTTTCTTCCAGGTGCAAGTCTTCCTTTCTGTTAGGGGCTGCCTTTTTTTTATTTGACAAAAGGCCCTCCAGAAACAAAACCTGAGTATATATTCATATTTTCATTATAATATAAGAAAAGGACAAAATACTCTTTTAGAGTAAGGTCATCTCTCTTTCTTCCTTCAATCCACCTCAAAAAAAGTAACAAAAAAAATTAACACTTCCACAGTGCTTTGACAATAGGTGTCCAATACTTTTTCTTTCTGAGCAAGCAGGGATGGCTCTGCTAAAATTGTGTGGTGAAGAGCATGGTGTCCTAGTGGGCTCGCGATCGAGGTGGACTTAACTATGGACACTATGTCACAGGTTATTCATGAATGTGAAACTTGCACTGAAATCAAACAAGCTAAAAGGTTAAAGCCTGTATGGTATGGGGGGCGATGGTTAAAGTATAAGTATGGAGAGGCTTGGCAGATTGATTATATTACACTTCCACAAACTTGTCAGGGTAAGCGGTAGGTACTTACAATGGTAGAAGCAACCACCGGATGGTTGGAAACATATGCTGTACCCCATGCTACAGCCTGAAATACGATCTTGGGCCTTGAAAAGCAAGTCCTTTGGCAACACGGTACGCCAGAAAGAATTGAATCAGACAATGGTACTCATTTCAAAAACAGTCTTATAGACAATTGGGCCAAAGAACATGGTATTGAGTGAGTATATCACATTCCGTATCATGCACCAGCTTCAGGGAAAATTGAAAGGTACAATGGTTTGTTAAAAACTACACTAAAAGCACTGGGTGGTGGAACCTTTAAAAACTGGGATTCACATTTAGCAAAAGCCACTTGGTTGGTCAACACTAGAGGATCAACCAATCGAGCCGGGCCTGCACAATCAGAAATTCTACGTACTGTAGAAGGAGATAAAGTCCCTGTAGTACACATGAAAAATATGTTAGGAAAGGCAGTCTGGGTCACTTCTGCCTCAGGCAAAGGCAAGCTCATTCGTGGGATTGTTTTTGCCCAGGGACCTGGCAGCACCTGGTGGGTGATGCTTAAGGATGGAGAAGTTCGGTGTGTACCTCAAGGGGATTTGATTTTAGGTGAAAATATTCAATACTGAACTGCATTATTTTGATTGCCATACTAACAGTGTTTAATAAGTGTCTTTCAGGTCAAGACAGTGGTGATGAAACCAGAGCTAGCCTCTACGAGTGGCACCTGACAGCTTCTTTGAAGTTGATGTCTTTAACCCACAAAGAGTGGTCATGAGATGCACTAGATGTATCATTTTTTCCTGCCCTGGGAGACTGTTGTGATAAATGAACTTAATGAACTTTTCGAAGGATGGACCACGGACTAAGAGAATGATGAATTACACCTGTGTATATATGTACATATGTATATATATATACACAGTAGTAGTCATTAATTAGATTGTATTGATAAGGTCTAAGTATGCTGTGAATGGCGTATCATAAGGGGTGGAATGTCCTACTTTTGTTAAAAACAGGTTTCTCTTTTAGTGAATTTTTCCCTGTCAGCTAAAGTCCTCTTACTAACTGCAGTTCTCCTGAAAGTTAGGTACATGTTTTGGTAGACATAGCAATGGAATGCAAGGTCATTGATAATGATGCACCCCGCGAGATGTGCAGTCAGGAGGTGAACTGAAAAACTGACCAGCTAAAGTATTCCATCCCATTCACGTCATACTTCATATAAAAGTGGGAGATCACGAGGATCTCGTCCCTTTTTTCCTTATGGCCGACATTGGGAGAGGACCTTGCGAGTTGTCCCTGCGAACTGAGGCCTAGTGACAGACTGAATCCAGCTCTGATTGGCTGCAGAGTCCAGTCCAGGACTTCGGGTGCCGGCCCTACATCTGCCGGAGCAGTTGCTGGGACTGTCAAGATTGGTTTTGTATATTTTGTATTATTTTCTCTATTTGTATTAGTAGCATTAGTAAAACATTTTTAATTTTTCCAACTGTCTTCTCTCTGTCCTTCTTTTCCTCCCAATCACCTGTCCTTGGTGGGAAGGGGGGAGAGGGAGGGGCTGAAGGGGGAAGAAGGAGAGAGAGAGGGCTAACAATACATCTGCCACGGTTTTATTGTCAGCCTGCAATCAAACCACAACACATGGCATGTTAAGAAAGGAAAGAACTAAAGTTAATTCTGAAATCTGATCCTGTGATGCAAAATAATATCACTATTTTGTTTGCATTTCACCTGACTTCTCCTGGCTGAATTGTCTGGTGACTAAAAATAAGGCAAAACAGCAAAAGGGGCTTATGAATGAAACAGTCCACTGTCCTTTTCTGCTGGTCATAAGCTCCTGTATCTATAAGCACTTCAGTGAGACTTTTTTTTCCCATTTTGGGAATGTATGCAAAACATATTAACAGTTGAAGGGAACTAATGTTTATAAACACATTTAGATAAAGCTTTCTCAGTTTTACTGCATGTTGAGACAAGTGATGGGAAAGAAAAGCATCACAAAGAAGATGGAAGAAAAACAGAAAAGAGCAATATTAACTATGTCAGAAGAAGCAGTGTTCTAATACAAGGAAAGGCAAAATCAAGAATATTAACCTTGTAGCACTCTGAAGAAGGAAAGTAAGGTGAAAACAACAAACCTCTAACAACCCTTTTCCTAATGCATATTTAAATAGCTTTTTAATTATTTTTAATCTTCCTTTTATTTAGGAGTCCCTCCATTTATTGATATACTGTGATTTGTCTTTTTTTCTTAAATAGAAACATGGAATCTATATCCAATAGAGAACATAAGGATCCCTTGTATGAATTTGCATCTCTCCAGGCAAATGTAGCATGAAACACCAGATATAGCAGAAGGAGCAGAAAAGCTACTTTATGATTCTCCTTCAAAACTTAGTTATTTGAGGACATACACCAGAACGATTCAGATAGATGGAAGCCTGTAATCCGTCAGCCCATCTGTAGATTCTGTAAGGGGATATACATTGACTTAAATCAGAAGCAAACCTTGCAAAACTGGCCATTTTCTAGTCTGTCCACAGTATTCAGGTTATCCAAGATCTTAAATCCGGTATCCAGCTTACATGCTTCCCTTCTTGCTAACCACCAAATGAAAGATGTGCTGCCATCTGCTTCTAATTCACTTGCATGTTCCAAGTCAGCAAGATGCTTGAAGTGACATTGTAAGTGCCTAAGTCATCCCATTGATTTTAGCACTTATGCTCAAATGTAGGCTGGTTTTTAAGTACTTTGTTGAATTGGGACCTGAAAGTGCATTTAAGGAACTCATAAAAACAGTTAGGAGTGAAAGCTAGTATTAAATGCATCAATAAATGGTTAAAGATCAGATTGTTCCTTAACATCATATTAGAGAGCAAAATATTTTCGTAAGTTAACTTGGCCTTCAGAAGAGGTGGACTGAAAGAAAATTATGTTAAATAGGAAAAATTATATACAATTGAATTCACTCTGGGAAGCTGCCCTGTCAGACATGTATTGCTTGACTAAATGGGGTGTATTTTTATTGAGACTAACATTTAAAATATTGCCCACTAATGTGGTTTCATTGCTCATGCAGAATCCAATTTCTATTTATTCTGCATGAAGGTTACAAGAGGCATCTATTTACTGAAGCCAGTTCAATAACTGAATGCAGAAATGTGTATATTTACATTTACTCACAGTAATATATCATTTAGCTGCTTGTACTGCACAGAGCCCTGTTATTGAAATATATTGCTTTTTCTCTATATAATTTTGTCCCGTCTCGTTTCATGTAGACTTCCTATTACATTTCTTGTACCAGCCACCTCCACCTCTCTAATTGCTTATCTTTGTTACAAACTCATTGTTCAAAACTCAGTAGACCCTTTTTCATAAAGATCTGCAGAGAGGTTCTGCTTCTGCTCTTCACTTAGTCAAAAATCTGTAGATAAGAATATGGGGAGGTGGGTGGGGGAAGAAAGACGTAGCTGACAAAAGAAATAAAATAATAAAAAGAAATGCATGTAATGTTTAGAGCAATGTTTTGAACCAGTGGAAGGTTATTTCATGAGCTCTTCACTCACTTGGGTCAGGATCCAACAAGTACCAAATCAGAATCTCACCAGGCAGGTTTTAATGCTCCTTGAAATGCTTGACCTCCCACGGAAGACAGGAGGAAATCAGTTATCGGGCTACAGTCATAGAAGCAACCACCATGGCCTGCACTCATTCTTCTTGGGACTCAGGGGGACAAGGGGAAAAAAAGGCTTTCCAGAAGAGTAACCAAACACTCACTATTTTAAGTGCTGACTAAAGTGAAGGATGTCACTAGGTGTAAACATACCACACTCATAATTTCCTACTCTTTTTTTTTTAAATGCTACCACAGCACTGTCTTAAAGCCAATATAAAACATTATAGCCATGTATAACCAAAAGTTATAAATTTAAGAAAAACTGATGCATTAAGCATTTCAAGTGGTTTTCTGATAATACTCCAACAGTTCATATAGAACCATATATATGTAACATATCTTTTTTCCCAGGTGTTGCTCTGCTGTTTTACTTAAAAGAGGTATTTCTAATATTTCCAAGCACATAACAGTAGGGTACTCTCACAAGTGCTGTTATTTACTGTAACTCAGTCACATGATAATGTGAAATGAAAAGTTAAAGTGATCCAAACAGACAACAAACAGAATAAACAAATGCAATTTCCTTCTGAAGCCATAATGTAAATGTATAAAATTCTGCAGCTGATTAAAAGCAGAAATTCCTTTAACTTCCATTTTATATTTTTGAATATTTCCTTTATTGAATTTTGTTGTTCAGTTAAACTTTTGCCATTTTCGTTGTAACTTGTTTCAACAATGTAGAAGTTAGATTTCACGCACAACAAACATTGTTTCAAACATTGTTTCAACAATGTAAAAGTTAGATTTCACACACAAAAAATGCCATTCGACTTGTACTTTTCCTGGATATTGGAACAAGTACTGCTACTGAGGGAGCTAGCTATGTTTATAAAGGGGAAATCCACCTTTCCCTGGGAATGGAAAGTATCTACTTGCATAACCATAGTTCATATGGATTCATATGAAACCCAGTTCGTGCAGTTATGATGTGATCCAAGCAGACTTGGGTGGTTTAACTCATTGTCTATGGCAAGGGAAAGAACTCAGGGAAATGTTGAACTCACACATTTTCCTGTGGTTTCTCATTGTTTATTTTTATCCAAAACAGACCTGACTTCATCTTCTCACAAGCTGGCATAAATTAAGGAAAATTCTATGTAATTGAGTTAGATTGACATAGACTCATCTAATTCCATGTCTCTTTAAGGCTAAAATGTCATTATTTCATTTCCAAATTAATCTTCACAAAAAGGCAGGAAATAGTAGCTAATAAAGTAGAAAATTTAGACTGCAATTTATTTAAAATGTTTCTAGTTGGTGATTGACATTTTGATCTTGTTAATAATTTGTTTTGTTTTTGGTAAAATTATCATATAGGTTCCAAATAAATAGGTATTTTATTGACATGAAGTGCTAATAGAGTAATAAACTGCCTGGCTGCTCTTAATACATTCCCATTTGACTTTCCTTAAGCCAGGGGTATCAAACTCATTTTCACTGGGGGCCACGTCAGCCTCACGGTTGCCTTCAAAGGGCCGAATGTAATTTTAGGACTGTATAAATGTAACTACTACATAACATACTCCTACTCCTATAAATGTAACTGCTCCTGCCTTAAGCTATTAAATGAACCATTCTCTTGTACTATGGGTTTCTAGCTTTGAGCATGTCTTGATTAAAGACCAGCATGCATAGTAGTCTGTCGCCTGCTTTGTAATTATATCTCTAAGGCTTCTTAGTTGAATGAATGGAGTCTGCTTCTGAATATCGCAAAGGCTTTTTTTTTTTTTTTATCCTCATTGGTATATGACTGTGGTGGGTTGACCCTGGCTGAATACCAGGTGCCCATCAAAGCTGCTCTATCACTCCCCTCCTCAGTTGGATGGGGGAGAGAAAATACAACAAAAAGCTTGTGGGTTGAGATAGGGACAGAGAGAGATCACTCACCAATTACCATCATGAGGAAAACAGACTTGACTTGAGGAAAATTAATTTAATTTATTGCCTATCAAATCAGAGTAGGGTAATGAGAAAATAAAATCTAAATCTTAAAACACCTTCCCCCTACCCCTCCCTTCTTCTCAGGCTCAACTTCACCCCTGAATTCTCTACCTCTTCTCCAACCAGCTGTGCAGAGGAACAGGAAATGGATGTTGCAGTCAGTCCATCACATGATTTTTCTGACTCTCCCTCCTCAGGGGGAAGACTCCTCACACTCTTCCCCTGCTCCAGGGTGTGGTCCTTCCAATGGGAAACAGTTCTCTATGAACTTCTCCAACATGGGTCCTTTCCATAGGCTGCAGTTCTTCATGAACTGCTCCAGGGTGGGTCCCTTCCACAGGATGCAGTCATTCAGGAACTGACTGCTCCAGCATGGGTCCCCCACAAGTCCACAGGTTTCGCCAGGAGCCTGCTCCAGCGTGGGCTTCTCATGGGGTTACAGCCTCCTTCAGGCATCCACTTGCTCTGGCATGGGGTCCTCCGTGGGCTGCAGGTATACAGCTGGCCTCACCATGGTCTTCATCACGGACTTCAGGGGAACCTCAGGTCCTGTTCGTGGACCACATCTTCCCCCTCTTTCTTCATTGACCTTGATGTCTGCAGAGTTGGTTCTCTCAAATATGCTCACTCCTCTCTTCCAGCTGTTCTTGCACAGCAGTTTTTTTCCCTCTTTCTTAAATATGTTATCCCAGAGGCACTACTGCTGTCACCGATGGGCTCAGCCTTACCCAGAAGTGGGTCCATCTTGGAGCAGGCTGGCATTGGCTCTATCAGATGGTGGAAGCTTCTGGCAGGTTCTCACAGAAGCCACCCCTGTAGGTCCCCAGCTCCCAAAACCTTGACACACAAACCCACTACAGACTCTCAAGGATTGAACTGACATCCAGAGCCAGATGTACTTTGCTTCTGGCAACAAACTGTAGAGGAGTTGTTTTGGCAAGAAACAGATTATGTGCAGGCAAATTATGCTCAACAACATAAAAAATATAGAGATTATACCATGTCTTACACTCTGTGCACAACTATCTGATAAAAGCTACAGGTTCTGATGATAAAGTCTTTTTTTCTACCCTCTGTATAATTTTGAGAATTTGCAAGTCCCTTTCTACATTGAAGCTGTTTTTCTCCCCAGTTGTCAATGTATCAACAAGCTCATTTTACTAAATCTCCTATAATGACTACTTAGAAAATCATAAACTTGTAAGATGTAAAATTTTAAGTATTCTTTAAGTGATTCATCAGTGAATTCTACACATACTAGAAGCACAGGAGACTAGAATCTTTCTGAACAGTGTTGTTCTTCTAAGTCTAATCTGTATTCTCTATGTACCCCAGCTGGCACTCACTAGCCAAAGCTATAAAGGGGAGAACTGCCTATTAACTTATTGTCATTCATTCTGCTTAAAATCAGCACCTCAGGAATTTCTTCCTCTCAATGCAGGCTTTTACTTGGCTTCTTTGTTGCTTAAAGAGAACTCATGAGTTCATGTTTTTCTAGGTCTTTTATTTGTAAAAATGAGGATAATGCAACTAATATCTCAAGTTGTGAGGCTGTAGACATTTCATCAAAAAGTGAACAGATCTACTGAAGTAACTCAGAATTCCATTGTTATTTCCAATGAAAATTAAAGTAAAATCTGCTCTTACTGCCACTGGAGGCATAAAATCCATATAGAAAGCCTAAATAAGACAGGACAAGCTACTTACAAGGCTGAAACTCAGCAGTCAACTCCAGGTTCACTTTAAAATAGGAGTCAAGACAAGTGTCAGACTCCCAGCATTGAGGGCTTCCTAAATGTCTATGACAATTTGCCAGATTTTGCTTACGTTCCAAGAACTGCTGGCTGAAATCAGCATAAATACCAGGCAGATATAATTGTCATGATTATTCAAGAAATCCTATTATTAAATAAGCAGAGACTGAAAGTAAAAAATACGTATTCTGATTTACAGAAAAAATATTTAGAGTAAAATTCATAACAAAATAGAAGAGTTTAATTCACTCAGCAGAACAGTACTATTTGTGTCAGAGTGAAGCAAAGGCGAGCTGCACCCTAAGGGAGAGGAAGGTTGTCTGAATACCACTGTGGACAACTCTGTTCAACAACTTCAGGGATCTCATAAGTTATACTTTAAAAAATACCAGGTATTTCATTTGATGCAGTTTGCCCTGTGTGGGAAATCAACATTTGAGGGACCAGTAAATAGTACTGTTTGCCAGAAGGAAAACATAAATGTTTTTGTTGACTCTACTGTAACCTCAAAAGATAAAGATGCCTGAAAGTCAGTCATCCACCTTACGATTAAACAAAACCAAATAACCCACATTGTCATCTCTAAGAGATATTCAATTTTTTTAAACTTTGCCTCTCAACTTCTGTATGAATTGCTCATGTTTAAAACCAAATATTCTTTCTTCTTCTGGCGTTTATGTATTTGATGATAAGAAAATGAAGGTAAACTTTCCACATAAGTTAAGTCAGTGCCTCAAAATGGCAAACTTAAAAAAAAAAAAGCTTTAAAAAGATAATTTATTTTTCTTATCACTTGCTATATACCAAATATATGACAATGAAATAAATACTTCAAAAGTCACCAGTTTCTGTTTAGTGCCAACTACTGAGCCACTGTGTAGGCTTCAGGTGTATCTCCATGAACTTTGTAAATGCTATTAAAATTTGCAATATTACTATTACAAATACAGTCTGAAAGTTACTGAAAAGCTGATTTTTTTTCCCCCAAGTGATTATGTCTCATATGCAGTTGAAGCATCTCTAATGGAAAAAAAAGAAATCATGCCCTGAAGAGAGTGGCTGTTTGTTGAAAATTTTTAAAGTGTACCATTGGAGTGTTTTCAGCAGTTACCCAGCTCGCAGCCTCTCTTGTGGCTGTCAGCTAAGAAATCCAAGTCTATGACAAAGTGTCAAAAAAAGTTAGCATCCCCATTAGGTATAAAAATAAGACCAAAACAAATTGACTAGTAAAGTGTTGAACCTGCCTCTAGCTCATGAGAATCAGGTAGCTTCCAAGGTGCACATATTCTTCAAAATGTGATTACACTGATTTAAATGTATGTTAGATTACATCCCATGATACTGAGATCTCCTTTGGAATACCTAAAATCTGAAGAAGGTCATTGACTTATGTGGAGTTCCATCAAATTTGCACTGTCCTGACACTGTCTTACTCATATGAATGAATATTATTTTTTACATTGCAAATCATGGAGATAGCCAGGGTTTGTCTACTTAATGACACATGTTTAATTGCATTATTGGACTTTATCAGAATATTTTTTTTAAAAAGCTATACTTGGAAAGTTCTAAAATTATATTTTTGTTAAAGTCTAACATATGCAGGACATAATTTCAAAAGCCACAGGTGAGAAAATATATTAAATCCTTTCCTTTCAAGGCATGGGTCTTACTCTAATAAGGCAACAATACACATAGAGTCTAACTTCAAGACAATAGCAGAATTAAAGTACAGAAACTAAAAGAAGATAATGTGTGGAGAAAGATTAGTCATCTTATCTATAACTCAAATTACCTGGGGAAAAATATAATAAGAAGTAATAATTTTCTGTAACTATTACACCGGAAAAATGTCTGAGAATAGTAAATATTTGAAGAAATATCAAGATTAACACAATATTTTTCATTTTTATTCTGATAATTTAATAAACACTGGAAAAGACTTCTTTAGAACATCACAAAAGATTGTGGTATCTAGAATGATTTACAATGTAACACAAGGAATATAGATTCTCTGAAATAATTCTTATTTCAGTTGCAGCAGAAAAATTTTCAATTTGGATTTCTAAATTTCCAGGAAAAATCAGTGTATCAGAATCCTTAATAAAATGCTTCACTGGTCAATGCTCTTCAATCTTAAGAATTTACATTTCATTAATAGTTAAAATTTTCCAAGCTATGTGCTATAGTATCCCTGTGCTTGGAGGTGTTATTGTTAGTGTAGGTTTACTGACTTCAACAGTATTGCATGAGTGAATCTGACTTTATTACAATGTAGTATACTGGTTTTATATATTAGGAGTCATTTCCTTTCTCCTTAAAGTTAATTAATTGTGCTCTTTCTTTTCAGCTTACCTTTCATCTGGATGTTATATAGAAATTGTTAATAATTTCATTATATTTCATATTCTATTCAGTATATATACTATACATTTAATTCTACAGATTCTATAATTGTACAATTTCATTTATAGAAATGTATGGAATATTAATTTAAAACATACATTTAGCTTATTGAGATTGGGAAGAAAAACTCCAAACATGTTAAAAGCAGGTTTGCACATGTAAGACCTTGGTTTTGGGAACTGCTACGGCCATGGCACATCAGCTAATTCCTAGCCAGTTTGTTAAATCTACCTCAGCCCCAATATAGGTAATATTAGCAGCAGTCCTTCTATACTCTATTTTTTTAACAGATGAGGAATGCATAGCAGTCAGTGATTGTTCCTGATTCAAAAATGGAATAGGATCAGTATCAATAACTAGAATTCAGTTAAGATGTTTTGACAATTCAGAAAATTGTCTTTAAAATATCATCACATATACCGCCATGCCTCATATTGTGCTATTGTTTTAGAAGTGAGCTGTTTAGAACAGCTCATTTCTGTGACATCATGAGGAACAAAACAGGAATATTTTACCTATTACCCTTGGGTGCTGTGGGAAAATCTCACTGAATCGATTTGGGCTGCTGGTGACTACCTGGTAACTATTTAAGAAAAAAAATAAGATGACTCACATACTCTGCTATGATTGGCCGGCTTTCCATCAGTATTGAAAAAATGGACTTTTGGACAAGGCGTGATGCATATTATATGCTTTTCTGTGTGACATCAGAAAAAAAGACTGGCAAGTCTTGCTGTTTTTAACTCCTTTCCATTTAAGCTTATCTTACCTCTTCTGCTTTTGAAACACTTAAAGAATAACTCAGTCCTCAGATGTAATGATGCTCAGATAAGTATCTGTGCTCAATAAACATTATGAATGTCTAGTTCTCTAATGAAATCATCAAGGTTCAATAGTTTTTTCCCATATAGAATGAAAACTTCCTCCCTGAGATGTAACCTATGCAGAATGTCCAATTATCTATTGGCAAAGGTGTATTACCTTTCAAAATTTCATTTCACTGGCAGTGCTACATACATAACCCATTGCCTGACAATTTTTATGAGACCTACTGTGAAAGCAATTCACATCTAGATCAGGTCCTAAATTTTACTAAATAGAAAACAAGCATATTTCCACTCTATTAAATTGTCAGTGTAAAAAGTATTTTGGCAGCAGGTTATCACAGAGTTTCAAAATACATTCTCTGCAATCCATGCTTAAATTTAAAATAACATGCAAGTAATGATTCTTAGCTACACGCACAAAAAAAAAAAGCTACAGATTTTCTTACCATATGAGATATAGTATACTTGTGGGTTCACAGATGGCCAACGAATATTTCTAAATAAATTTAACATGCCATAGCAAGAAAGTTTGAAACCTGACTGCCTAAAGTTAGGGTTCTCTATTGATATTTACATCTACAAACCACTAAATACATCCTCTTGTACCAAACTGCTGAGCATATGAATTTTGAATTGAAGAAAAATGAGTTGTAAGTGCTGAGTGCTTTGAAAAAACAGACTTAAAATACCTTTTTTCAGTAAGTAAGCATAACATATAGTGCAGTACAATTAAATATGTATGAGGCTAACTTTAAGCACATATTTTTAAATGTTTGGCTGACATTTTCTAACAAAAATACATGATTTGCATTTTTAACATTCTTTAGATTAAAGTGAAAATGAGAAGGCAAAATTTGCATTACACTGGTTCTCAAATATGGTTATTTCCAATGGCCTCACACCTTATATTAATTGGGTGTTATATTTTAAATCTTAGTACAAACATTGACAAAATAGTGTCTTGCAGTAAGTGCACAGGGAAACAAATGTTTTTTGGCTTAAATTCGTATAGATACATAGAATAGAACTGATATGATTCACTGAACATAAAGGACAAGAAAATCACAGAAAGTTTGAGTTTACATATTTAGTTTGTGAAAACTATTCCTCTAACTTAGTATTAAATCTTTGACTGAAGAAGGTGATGTTATTTGGATAAAGGATTGATGTTCATTAATTAAATTGTATATACTGAGGACTACAAGTCATTTCTCTAAAATGTTGCATAAATACCAACACATTAATTCCAGAGTATTCTGTTTGCACCTCCTCTACAGATAAGCATGCATATAATTTTTCCCGGACATTTATTCTTTTATGGCTATTTTCATCAGAGTTAGTTTTTC
Source organism: Caloenas nicobarica (assembly GCF_036013445.1). Classification (NCBI taxonomy): domain Eukaryota; kingdom Metazoa; phylum Chordata; class Aves; order Columbiformes; family Columbidae; genus Caloenas; species Caloenas nicobarica. The sequence goes on along the minus strand of NC_088246.1, from coordinate 79,460,469 downwards.
ACAAAAAACCAAACTGTATCTAGCTTTGTGAAGTCTGGTCAGATGTACAAGGTGTACTCTTTTGCAGAGTTGGCCAATTAAGAGGTAAAGTTCAGCTAAGGACATGAGCTCAGTTGGATATGACAGCTCATGAGAAGGTGGCACGGATACTGACAGCTAACACAGGCACTAAGGGCATGGCATGAAGAGCAAGGCACAAGTGAGAGTGACAGGACAAAGCCATAGCAGTTCTTGAGGGCATGCAATTAAGCTGGAGAGGAAGTTCTGCATGGGATTGCACTATTTGTGACAAGACAGAGGCTGAGGGAAGCCATTTACATTGTTTCTCACACTGTTATTTGCATCCCACCTTGCTGATGTTTGTTTCCAGTGGTTCAAGACAAGCTGCTATAATCTCCTGAGCAGGTTGGTGCCCTGTGATGCAGAGAGCAAGTAAGATTTATGGATGCCAGGCAGTTCTTTACTGGGATTCTCTTGTCTCCTTAGTCTGTGTGTTCCACCACAATGTCCTTCAGACCATGAGTCACATGTGGAAGCTCAAAATCTGTGGGAATTAATTTGGTTAGGTGGTTCCTAGATGTCAGCCCTACCCAGCATTTGTCCGGAATCACGCTTGCCTAGCATAGCCTCTGCTCTGCTATTGTTTAAAAGGTTTTCTGTGGAGGAGAAAGGTGAGATGCCATGGAATATAGAGGTAATGAGAGTGGATTATCAGGAGGCATTTATAGAACTCGTCTCCACAGAGTAGTAGCATAAACAGAGAGCTCAGGAACAGAATAGTAGGATGATGGGAGTTTTGATATAAGGGCCTGATTCTCTGGAGTATGGTGAGTAGTATCCACCATAAACTGGACAGAGAGAAGCTCTGCAGCAGGGTGATTGGTGTCTGATGGTTTGGGAGTTACAAACTCTGAATTGGAAACTTAGCTTATGTATAAACATTATAGACGTCTCTGCTTAGACACAGAGTTCAAAGAAGAGAACTTCCAGTGGAAGATCAGGATGAAGGGAGAGATTATTTGCGAGAACTCAATCTATACAAGTTCATAGGGCCATATGGCTACATCAGAGGATGCTGAGAGAGCAGGAAATGCCTCAGAAAATTTGTTTTCTATCATCTTTGAAAGGTCATGGAGATGCAGGCAGTGCCCCTAATATTTGCGGAAAGACAAATGTTATAACATCTTCAAAAATCCGAGGAACTACATGCTATTTGGCCTTACCTTGCCCCCTGGGAAAATCATTGAATGAATCCTCTGGGAACACATTTCTGAGCACAAGGAATACAATATGGAAACTGGGAACAGTCAACATGGATTTACTAACAGTAAGCCATGACTGACTGATGTGATTGCCCTCTGTGATGATATCAGAGACTGATCGCCATAGGGGTGCTGAAATGGGGTCCTTCATCAGACAGGGACTGCAAGAGATAACAGTACCCTCAAGGCACTGACATCTTCATTCTCTCAGTCTGCTCCATGCACCAAGGTGAAATACTATTCCGTATCTGTGTTTCATTTTCTCTTTGATTTCACTATACAGTCATGACTTCTGCTTTTCAATCACTTCATCTTTTGCCTTGTTTCTGACATACATGACTAAACTTAAAACGTTATGTGTCAGTATCTGCAAATAATGAATCAAAATTGGAGTCATTCACCAAGTAAATTTTAGTCCAAGAGACAACAGCATTTATTCAGTTCCACATTGCTTACCCACTATTAATGCAGAAAGAATCTTTGTAACGTAGTCTATAAGGAGAGTTCTCTTACGATCTTTCCTAAGCAAGACTCAATGCAACTTTGGAGGAAAGACATTTTATAATTTTTTTTTTCCCATTTATGTTCACACTGCTACTAACTAGACCTGATTAACATTATGTGGGACAGGTTTTTATTTTTGTATTGCACTTTAACTGCCCATTTGTACATTTTCATTTTAGTTACTCATCATTTGTTCTTCAGCTTCTCATGACACTGTCGAAAACAGAGTATTGTATTTTAAGGGAACACAAAAAATGCAACACAGAACCTAAATACTGTTTAAAAAAGTAATTGTGTCCCTTTGGTCAAGAGCAAAAAATGTGCTGGAAACAGCGCCTATGTTGTGTGTGCAAAAAAACATTTTGCCAGCTGGAACAATGAAAATATTTACAGTATGTTCACAATATGATTTATTGGAGCTTACAGCTCTGGGATGGTTACATTCTCTAAGGTACTAGATTGCCTGGAGCCTACACATTTCTCCATGTTCTTAAATCGTTTCCAAACTACTTTTAAAGTATATTAGATATACTTGCTAGAGCCTTCTTATTCTCTGACAGGCAGAACCACAAGCACAATCTGTGGAATCTATGTGAACAGATGGATGTTAAAAAAAAGAAAAAAAAAAAAAAAAGGCTTGCCCATGTGAATTTACCCCAAATGAATGACCAATGATTTGTAGATACCACTTCTACAGTAAGTGGCAACTTACTAACACTTTGATGTTACTGGGAGTAATGCCTACTTGAGAGACAATGTTTTTATATGCACAATATGTCCAGAAATAGTACATTTAGTTTGGTGAAGAGGCAGTGTTTTTAAAGGCTGATTAAGTGACTACGAGGTTCGTGTTGTGAAGCACAGCCCAGATTCAGAATGAATCAAAGAGCATACGTAATGCAATTCTTGCCCAAAACAATCTACTTTCCTTAAATAGCATGGGTGGGCAGAATTTTAAAACAGCATTTTACAGCATTTACATCATTTGCAGCACTTAAATTCTACAGCATTTTAAAACAAAGGTCTGAGTTCATGCCTGCACAGGAGAGGGTACATAGATATGACCTTGAAATTGAATTTGTTATTTGGGCAAAATAATGCACTAGTGCAAATATACAGTTTTGAAAAAAAGCTTTGGAAATGTTGGTGTTAAGTCATGAGACTGTTTGCATGTCTGCTCACATTATTTTAATGGGGAAAAGACACTCCCTCCACTCACTAATGCATGTGAATAGATATAAATGTATAACAAAAGTAACTTATTAATGGCCATAACATTTCTGTAATCTGAGAGGTAGTCATTCCAAAACATAGAAAACATTTGACTAATTACAGAGATCACAAACAAACATAAAAATCGTAGTTACGAATATTTGCAATATACGATGGGTTTATCACATTTGCATTTCTCTTTTCTGTTGTGTAACATCCACTTTTCTGGATAAAATATAGTTCTATTTATTCCTAATGTCATTACTAACTTTGCAATATACATGCCTGGCATATATATGCCATATACACAATAAAATAGAAACTTTATCTATTTACTTTGTTAGGAAAGCCCTCTAATTAGCCTTTCTTTAAAGCAAAGAAGTATCTGCTGCCCTCTTTTACTAGAGAATTGTTTCAGAAACTAAAGAAGCACTACCATGGAAAGGAAGTTAATAAAATCAGTATTGTGGTAGATAAAATGTTTATAATGGTGACTAAAACCAGTGAACAGTGAGTTGATGGCCAAAGACTATACAACCCTAAACTCTGAGACCCTGCACCCACTCAAGAAGGAAACGATGTGTCCTTGTGTTTCCCCGAAATTAATGAGAAAGGAAGAGAAAAAGTGATCCAGCCATCTCAGAGATAAATAGAGTCCCACTATTACCATAAAATCTATGGTATGGCCTGTCTTCTTCTCAGAGGAGCAGACAAGCCAACACAGTCTGAGGTTATCTGTAAAACCATAATATGAGCAGGATTTCTGAACATTGATGAAACAAGGGAGTAGCAAAATCCTTTTAAATGGCTTTTGTTTGGTTCTAGAAAGCCAGTACAGTAAATTGATAAAAGCAGATAAAGATACGTATACCTAGCATGTGTGTACACTTACGTTCATATATATATATACATATTTATGCTCATACACATTCTGGAAAAGATAACATTAATTTCATCTTCCTAATACAGAAATATCCCTATGCATTTTCATTTCCATGGGCATTCTTAGAGTTCCCTAGGAATCCTTTGATGGAGGCTAGTAACTTTTTTTTAGCTAAAGCTTATTATCCAAAAAGGCATACGATTTTAATTAAAACATTAATGGAGACTGCATTTCCCTTCACAGCTTCCTTTGTCCAGGGTTTATCACCATATCGTTGAAAGGATACATAATATTTCCAGTTTATCTGGTATCAGGTTCAAGCCATTGGTTCCTGTTATACTTTTTTTTAGAGAAATTAAATATCCCAGTACTCTCCACTACACTTTCTTCATAGATGTGTTTGTACACCACAATTGAGTTCTTCCTTAAAAGCTAAACAGACTGTTTTCTGTCCATCCTTCAAGGAAAAGTTTCTACACCTACAGACTCATTTTCATGGCTCTTTTATGCATCTTCTATGCATCCCCTTTTTTTACCACCCTCTTAAAATGAGGACACCAGAAAAGTATAATGTTCTAAAATCCACTCCAACAACGTCTGTGTGTGGGTCATTGGTAGGTCTGTACTCCCCTATTCATAAAGGCAACTTCTACATTATTTTCTTTGTATCATAGTATCACATAGAGTCTTTACTATGTCATGTTCAGGTTTGTCTATTATGACCTTTACACTCTTTTCAGAATTCTGTCATGGCATGCACAACCATTGTAATATTTTTATTCCCAGGATGCATTATACTAGGTTTCTTATAGAATTTGCTAACAGCCAAAGATCTTGCTACTAAAGCAGTTCATAAAAAAATAATGACAAAAAAATGCACAAACAGGCTCTTTGCACAGACACAAAGACTGTCCACGATGTAAGTGTGTAAATGAGATATAAGCCTCCTTGTCACAAATGACAAATGTTACGAGATAAGGTAAGGAAAGAAATGCATGACCACTAAGATGATTCCGAATACAATAAAGAAGTATCATATAAATGTGTTTTACATGTTCTAGCATGCACTGAACTTGTTCTAGTCCATCCTGTTCTTCCAGCCTCTAATAGATCATGACTTAGCATTACCTTAATGTAACATTTTACTTTGCAGATGGGCTACACAGAAATAAGTATACTAAACTGCATCAACCAGTTTTCAAACTCCTTTTAAGAAAACAAATACTCTGCATAAGAAACAGTCATTTATTGAGTAGGTATGGCTTGCATTCCTTATTTCTAGGTTTATAATTGTACCTATGGCTGTATAGTGTAAATGCTATTTGAGTGCATCACTTATCAAGTAATCCAGACAGTTTTGTATGACTATATTCTATTCATTATGTTTCATTCCACTAACTTTTATGGCATATATAAATCTTCCCAGTGTTGACTTCCATATTTATTTCCAGATCACCAATTAAAAATCTTAAATAGCACTAGTTCAGGCCATGTGGAACTTGTTTGAAATACTCTCATTTGATTATTGTTTTCTTCAGCTGACAGTTGTAGAGATTTGACAATCACCCAGTTGTTAATTAACTTAGCGATGACCACTGTATCCTCTAGTCAATATCATCCACAAAGGTTATCCTAGATGTAGTTTAAGAAAACATCATTTCCCCTTTTTGGTTATAAGTGAAATGTGATCCATTCTTACACAAATCGCTATACAGTTTACTATCACTTTTCTTCATATACGTTTACAATTTTAAATAGTCTACACTTCATAACGCAGAATGCCTGAAACAACGCATAGTGTAAAAACCAGAACAAGTAAGTTTTACACACAACTCATTATAAACACTTTGCCATAAAGAGGTAGTCATTAGCTACAAGAGTAATCTGGGTCTGAGCCATAATGGGATCTGAATTCTTAAAGAGCACCTGTGTCTTTGTTTGTTCATTTCCTTCCCTGCCCTGTCATCTGAGGAGCTGAAGTTATATCACAGTAGCATAAAAAAGCAATTTTAAATACAGATTTACAGAACGAGGCCTTTCGTTGTTTCTTATCAGCTGTATTTGCTCTAAAGTAATTGGTAACTGTGAACTAAGTAATGGTGTTCTATGATATTTCATTTAAATGCTGTTAAGTCAATATACCTAGGTACGTGAAGGATAGGGCACATTTCTAATGTAATAAATTTGTTTCACTTTTAGTTCCTGTGTCCAGTTTTCTTTCTTACAACTATGTCATAACTATGCCACTATATGGATATTTTTAGTTATGGTGAAATGACCATTTCAAAAATGTTCTGATAATTCATTCAGTATTTAGCATCCATGCTGTACTAAGGAATTCGAATATTTAGCTCCTGATTTTAGAAAAGAAACATGCATATTATATGACTATCATCTATTAATTTTTTTTTCTAGTTCTTTAAGCAAGTAGGTATAGCATGAATAAAATTCAAGATTCTCATAATATCTATATGTATGTATTCATCTCAGTCAGCTACAGTAAGTCAAATAAGCTGACATTTTCCTCAAGCGGAGATTTGATGTGAAACCCAGCTTGTGACTCTACTGGACACCAAGGCTGGTTAAATTTTCATATACTTCACACATTCTGTTTTCCTCCAGGACAAGCTACTTTCTTCTCTATATTCAGTATAACCACAGGCTGGCATTATAGAGCAGAACAAGGAAGTTACCTAAGGAAATATGTATAACAGAGTCAGAGCCTCTGTTGTTTCTGCGTTTGTATTGGATTCTGTGGTGTCAGTGCCAGGAGATGCCTTTAAGCGTGAAGACTGGGCTGAGCATAAGGCATTTTGACCACTTGAAATCTGAAGTTATACTTCATAAATAAAATTATTTTTTTTTCCATCAGCTTGTATGCAATTGGTTTTGGTTGCGTTTTGTTTTGTTTGGGTTTTTTGTTTGTTCATTTAGGGAATTTTGTTTGTTTGTTTTGTTTTTCCCCAGTAATCCCTAGTGTTTTAGTCTACTGTTATATCATTAATATAATAAAGGCATGTCTCTCCCTTGAAAATTTGGAAGCCACAGTAGCAGTTACAATTTTTTCCCAGAAGTTTGTTAAAATGCAACTGAAATAGATTTTGTTAGTATGCATGGTAACTGAAAATCAAGGTACTTCCACTGAAGAGTAGGAGTCTGGATTTAATTTTAGGAAAGAAGTGACTAAAAATTGATAAGTTGAAGTACACCGTGTTGTCTTAAAAAGTTGATTTTCAAGTGTATATAAGTGGCACTGCAGTCTAAATGTTACAACATTTAAAATATATATTAAATATTGGAAAGTATTGGAATCCATGATAGGCTATTCCTATACTGAGTACCTAAGATCCTTGTTTGAACGTAATACTTCTTGACATCTGAGCCAACTCAAGCTTAGATGGATCACTATGTTGTTTCTAAAACTGCTATGTTTTCTAGCTCATAAGCACTTATTATATGTTATAATAAATCCCAAAAGCTTTTCTAACTATTTACTTCATCATTCTTCTCAAATAAAAACATACAAGCATTGTCCTTTCTAAGTCCCTTACTTGAGTCCACCCAAAATGCCATAAAAAACAAAGGCAGTTTTAGGCCATTCAATCTTCTTGCTCCAACAGGTTTCATCACATACTTACACTATAGTAATTCATCTATTTTATTTTTAAAAAGTGTTGTGCCTTGGCCTTCTGCCGGATGCCCATCCAACAAGTCTCTCACTCCTCAACTAGGACAGTGGGAGAGAATAAGACAAAATCTCGTGTGTCTTGATAAAGATCAAGACATAACTTACCAGTTACCTTCTGGGCACAACAGACTCAACTTAGGGAAAAGTAATGTAACATACTATCAATTAAAAATAGGGTAGGAATGTAAGAAACAAACAAACACACAAAAATGAACCACCTTCCCGTTCCCCTTTTTTTCCCAGGCTCACCTCCACTCCCGACTCCTCTACCTTCTCCCTCTTCCCCGTTCCCCGAGCAGCGCAAGGAGATGACACATGGGAGGTTATAGTCAGTCCACACCAGCTCCTCTCTGCTGCTCCTCCCTTCCTACCCTTCTCCCTGCTCCACCCTGGGTCCTCTCCAGATGCTGCAGTCCTTCAGGATGAACTTGCTCCAGCATAGGCTCTCCACAAGGTGCAGTCTTTCAGGAAATATCCACCTGCTCCAGCCTGGGCCCTTCCCAGGGGCTGCAGGGAAACAGCTGCCCCAGCGGGGTCTCTCCCAGGGCCGCAGTGGAGACCTTGCGGAGGCGCTGGGAGCAGCTCCTGCCCTCCTCCTGCTCTCCCCTCGGGGCTGGCAGGGCTGTTTCTCACTCGGTTTCCCTCAGCCCTGGCTGCCGGGCAGCGTTTTGCCCTTTCTTCCCCCGGCTTTCCCCGAGGCTCCCGCCCGTGGCTGAGGGGCTCAGCTGTGCCCTGCGCGGGGGCCGCTGGGGCCGCTGGAACCGGCTGCGTCCGGCACGGGGCGGAACCGGCCGCTCCTCACGGGGGACAACGCGGCAGCCCCGGGGCTGCTGCTGCCGAGACCTGGGTGCCTGAATCTGGTACAAAAAGTTACAAAAAGATCAATATATACCAATGCTTAAGTTTAACACTGTGCTATAATGATAAAAAGCTGCAAGTTCAAATTCCAAAGGAAAATATAGTTCTATACAAATTATCTAAGCAGCATAAATGCTGAATCACTTCGGACTCAATTCTCCCTTGCCCCCTCTTTTCCTCTGTCCACATTCTTCTCCCTTGTCTTTTCTCATATTTCTTCTTTTCCTCATTTATGACATTGTTCAAAATAGAATTAAAATATATTGGTTGAGAGTGGAAGCAGGGACAGGTATCCTGGAAAGAGTATAGGGATGCTGCCCGGTTGTATAGGGATGAGGTTAGGAAGGCTGAGGCATGGCTAGAGTTGAACTTGGCAAGGGATGCAGAGAATAACAAGAAACACTGGTATAGGTATGTCAGCCAGAAAAGGAAGGCTAGAGAAATTGTATCCACCCAATGAACATGACCAGCAAACTGGTAACAATGGACAATGAGAAGGCTGAGGTATGTCCAGCCTTTTTCCCTCAGTCTTCACCGGCAACCTCGAGAGAGGTTCTCCTTCCCCTCTACTCTGCCCTGGTGAGACCTCATCTGGAATATTGTGTCCAGTTCTGGGCCCCTCAGTTCAAGGAGGACAGGGAACTGCTGGAGAGAGTCCAGCGCAGGGCAACAAAGACGATGAAGGGAGTGGAGCATCTCCCTTATGAGGAAAGGCTGAGGGAGCTGGGGCTCTTTAGCTTGGAGAAGAGGAGACTGAGGGGTAACCTCATCAATGTTTATAAATATATAAAGGGTGGGTGTCACGAGGATGGAGCCAGGCTCTTCTCAGTGACAACCAACAGTAAGACAAGGGGTAATGGGTTCAAGCTGGAACACAAGAGGTTCCACTTTAATTTGAGAAGAAACTTCTTCTCAGTGAGGGTGACAGAGCACTGGAACACACTGCCCAAGGAGGTTGTGGAGTCCCCTTCTCTGGAGACATTCAAAACCTGCCTGGATGTGTTTCTGTGTAACCTGATCTAGGTGTTCCTGCTGCTGCAGGGGGATTGGACTAGATGATCTTTTGAGGTCCCTTCCAATCCCTAACATTCTGTGATTCTGTGATTCTGTGAAGCTTTCACACCTCTCGAGTGGACAGACCACAAACCAGGGACTGGGGGAGCAAAGTTCCTCCCACTGCAAGAGATCAGGTTAAGGACCACTTGAGGAACATAAACATACATAAATCTTTGGGACTTAGTGAGATGCATCCCGGAGTTCTGAGGGAAGGTCACCCACAATGTCCTTCTCTCTAAATTGGAGAGGTATAGGTTTGATTAATAGACTGTTTGACAGATGAAGACTTCATTGGATGGTCACATCCAGAGGGTAATGGTCAATGACTCAATGTCCAGATGGATACTAGTGACAAGTGGTGTCCCTCAGGGATCTGTATGGGGACCAGAACTGTTTAACAACTTCATCAATGACATAGACATTGGAACTGAGTGCACCCTCAGCAAATTTGCAGATGACACCAACCTGAGTGGTGTGTTTGACATGCCTGAGAGACAGGATGACATCCAGAGGGACCTGGACAAGCTCAAGAAGTAAGTCTATGTGAACCTGGAGGTTCAACAAGGCAAAGTGAAAGGTTCTGCACCCAGTTCAGGGCAATCTCCAGCATCTATACAGGCTGGGGGATTAAGAGACTGACAGCAACCCTACAGAGAAGGAATTGGAGGTGGACATGAAAAGCTGGACATGAACTGACAATGTGTGCCCACGGCCCAGAATGTCAACCATATCCTGGGCTGCATCAAAAGAAGCATGGGTTGAGGGACATGATTCTGCCTCTCTGCTCCACTCTGGTGAGACCCTACTATGTCCAGCTCTGGAGCCCTCAGTACAGGAAAGACATGGACCTGTTGGAGCAGTTACAGAAGAGGCCACAAAAATTATCACAGGACTAGAGCAAACCTCCTATGAGGAAAGGCTGAGAAAGTTTCAGTTGTTTAGCCTGAAGAAAGCCTAGTGTGAGATATATATATAAAATTATATCTCTTTCTCTCACACATGTATAATAAAATGCAATTTTATATTATTACTATAATCTTTATCATATATGTTGTTTTCATATATATTATTTTGTTACTTAATAAAATGTAGCTCTCTTTATGGTGATTTTATTTTATCTTTGAGCTAAAAAAAAGAAAACTTTATCTGAACAAAGAAAGATCCCTATTAAATACTATTCCAGAAAGGCTTTAGAAAATCTTTACATTTTAAATCTTTTTGACAGCCTCTTAAAATAATCTGGTTACTGGTAGGATATAATTATATCAGTCTTCCATCAATTTTCACTTACACTGCTGCAGTTCACCAAAATTAAATGGATTATGTGTGATCATTAAGAACTGCTAAATTTAATTCCATATTGGGAGGTAAATTACCTTAGACATATTTTAAACCTTGGTGAGAGCTTTAGAAATGGTGCAACTTGAACAAAAAAAGTATTCAAACTCAGCATTGGAGAGAGCTCAGTGTTTTTGCCTGTAAACGTTACTGGCTCATTTGAATTCTATTTGCGCCTTTGAACTGCCTGTGAAAGTTCCCAGACTCTTGTTCTTTTGGACTATTTACTGATATTAATCCACTCCCTCTCCTTCTTTTTTTTTTTTTTTTTTTTTTTTTTTTTTTCCCATCTGCTTCTAGCGTAGTCAAAGTTGGAACTTGATTCAATGAGAAAGCTGGAAAGGCATATCATAGGGGAAGATGTTACAATGCTTTTCTTTAGTATTTTCAGATTGGACATATTAATCTGTATTGGTAAGAGCAGTCATCCCATTGTAGCAGTTATTGTCATCAATTTCAGACAGAAATTATTTCATTCCAACTGTGTGTTCATTGGGAAAGAGATGGCATTTTGTACTACTACTTCACAGCAGAAAACAGTACTTTCTGTGGATTTTTTTACTGAAAAAAGATCTCGGTTTATCTTGATTTTACACTTTTTTTGTTAGATTAAACCAATCACAGCTATGGCGATGCTTTGTGAACCTACAAGCATAAATGATCATGAACACAAGCTTTGTCTTTGCACAGACATTATCACACATAAATATGATTAATTACAACTTTCTTTTGCATTTCAGTGTAAGTTCCACTACCTTTGTACAATCCTTTAAGATACCTATGGAAATTAAATTAATAGAAATAATGGAAAAATGTAAAACCAAAAAGAAACACACAGCTTTCTAAAAAAATATTTAAATTTAAATTCAAACAAGATAGTGACAGTAAATAAAAGGTAATTTGGGGGAGAAAAAGTTCTATAGGGAATTCTACCAGCATTTTTAGATTAGCATTCGAAAAGCCTGTCTATATTACCTGTATTTTCATCTTGCATTCCTTTTTCAGTAAGATTCACAATCACAATTCAGCCCTACAATTTGGAAGGCAAAATTAAATCGCACTCATTTGCTGATAGGAAGCCTATTTCTTTTACGTTTGAGTTTATCCTTCTTCCTAATCTACTAACATGCAAGGATTCTTTCATTAAGTTAAACAGAGAGTGTTACTAATAGGCTATATAGTTTTTGGAAAATGCTTGTTGATACATTATTCTAATATCCTGATATTGGAAAAATTAGAATAACTTTAAGTTGGTTTTTAACTGGCTGTGTATTAATGTTAGCAGGGCTTTCAGGCAGTTTTCCAGTACTCTTCTATACTCATACTGAATAAGCCTTTGATGAAGTATAATGAATTCTCATACTGGGTATTAAATGAGTTTAGTGACTTTAATTATTGATTTCATAGCATATAATTCAGTGTAATGTACTTACAGCTAGTCAGCTGATTGACATTAGCAGGGAATACTGAAATAAATTATGACATACCATGTAGACTTAAAAACAACAACAACAACAACAAATTGTTTGTAATGCTCTCTGAAATACAAAACTGGCAAATCATTTTCTAATTACAAGCTAAACAAGATGTCAAAAATGTTTCTGTAGTATTCTTAAATTATACTACATACTTTGTTATTTTTAATGTAAATGTAACTTGTATTTCAGTTTAAAAACTAAATTGAGAGTGGTTTGGACCTTTAAAATTTGTATTGTGTTGAAAAAATGGAAAGGACATAGATGCACTGAGAAGACAGTGCACAGTAAATGGGCAAACCTAGGAAGACTATAGTTGCAGTTTGTATATGCTTCTCACATGTTTGGACAGAAGTTGAAATAAAATATTCTGGTTTAACACACCATCCTGTCCGAGATGATAGTCAAAGCCATTTGTAAGATCTTATTCCAAAGCTGCACAGAAATAGAAGACACCTTTGTTAGGTCAAGGGGGAAAAAGAAAAAGATTTCCAAAAATGGAAGTAGTTTTGATTATAAATGCTCTAGGTGTCACCACCCAGAAACCAGACCTGCTTTTTAGAACATAGCAAGTGCATGTATATGAAAGCACATACCAGTTCACGCTGATGTAATGTAAATTCAATTTGAGCTACATCACCTTGTGAACCCTTGTAGTGATTTTTAATATTTCCACCGTTGATTATCTTCCATAACACGTACTGTGGTTACTACCCATGGCTGCTTGTTTAATAGCTAAATAATTTGTTTACGTTTCATAGCCTTTATACTTCAGCCACAGAGAGAATTGTGAGTTTGAACCAATATGTTTCCCATCAGCACTGTTAATCCTTAAAACTGGACATGGCTGCCCTTTAACAGCCCTCCAAAATCCTTAATATTAGCAGTGGGAGAGAGATCTGACACGGGTCTTTCTGCAGCAGGTGCAGCACCACTGTGAAAGCTGTAGCCTAAGGCTAAGCTGTTTTAGAACACCTTGCTTTCTGGACAAGCCACTGCTGCTGAAAATTTACCTTGCTTTCTTTTGTGTTCACCTGGGATAAAAGGTATTTTTCAATGTTGTCAATGTTTTTCTTCCATGGTGCATGGCTTCTTCCATGGTTAAATGGCTTCTCAGGCTGCAAACTTCCTGTAATAGTTAAAATAATATATTAAGTTTTAGATAGGTAGATAAAAAAATTGCAGCAGTCCATCAGCCAACAGCTCTCCAGAGGAATTTAATAAACACACCTTCACTGATTGCTAGGACACACTTACAGTATTCAACAGGAAGGAGTAGAAATAATCTGTAAAAAGTGCCCAGTTACTATTTGTGAAAATTCCAGTGTACACAATGTAATTTGAAATCCATTTTATTCCCCTTTGGTGACTACAAGTTTGTTAGAAATCCTCATCTCTGTCTGCATAGCCTCTGAACTTCAGAAATCATCAGCAATCTGTTAGCACAGTAATTAGTGTAAGACCAAAATCAGTGGGTGACAAACAGCTGTTACTTCTAGAGAGAATTATCCAGTAGCTTTTATTTCTAGCAAAACCTTCTACAAATTTCTAATGTGTCTCCACATGGGATTGCACTGCCATTCCAGAAAGTTATCTTGGAATGTCAGAGGCCAAGGCCGTGACCCATGATAACATCCCAGCAGGAGCAGACCAGAAGTGAACTATTAATGATATTACTGTCTACACCAAAGTCAACATTGAACATTAGAGATGGGTTTTCAGCTTTGTACTTGAATTTTTTTCCGAAGGCTTGCTGAGATTCAGAATGTTCACACCTTCAATTTTTCTGCATGATTTGAGCTTCTCCATGTTCATAGACAAAAACTTTAAGGGTCTGACACTTTTACTTTTGGAGTTATTTTAAAATTGTCCCATGATGCTGAGTAGAACTGGTGGCAAAGAGGATAGCTTGTTTATTTATTCATAACAAAATTATTCTCATGCTTTTAAATTGGGTATATTGCACTTTTCTGTGATAGCTTACTGTTTACTCTAACAAATGTCTGTTTTTTCCCTTTTCATCTATTTTGAAAATGTACTAAAATGTTTTCTGAAATTAATGTCTCATTAGAACCTTGGCAGGTAAAAAAGTAAAGTGTTTCTACAGTTCTGTTCTGATAGCATAATGCAAAGTATTGCTATAGGTCAGAAAAAAATTGGTCAATTATTCCACTGGTATTATGATTCTAAAGTGGCAGATTTTGAAATGTTCTAATTATCTTGCCCATATGTTTAAACGTTCCTTGGCTTTAGGCCAGGATAAAATACATTGCAGCTGAAATACTGCTAAATAGAATGCACTGAATATTCTTCATACTAAATCTGAGCCACTGATAGTGATAAGTTACATTCCATCTCTGTGAACTTATAGCCCATCAAAATTATTTAGGGATAGATCCTGTCTGTCTCTGTGTGGAATGGAAGCATATATAGGAATAAAAAAAAAAAATCTTTCCACTTCAGAAGTCAATATTAAGTCTAGAAATTACTTCTGTTTCTAGAATCAGGAATTCTTCTATACTAACATTATTACATAAATTTCCCCATAGCTACTGGTAAGCCCAAATAATATAAAAATGCAGACAAAGACCTATTTGATCATTGTTATACAAGGGGAGTAAGCATGCTACGTTCTTTCAGTATGCAGAAGCATAAAAACATGTAAATTAATATAGGAATATTCAGGAATATTTTAGAAACACAATTTTGTTTAACCCAATACGTAAAAATAGAATTATCACTCAGTTAAGAAATCTGATGTTCTATATCTGTAAGAAATATTTTTACAACTATTTCTTTCATGCTGGTGTTTTGTTATTACCATGTAAATCAATTTTATTGAAATGCAAATAAGATTTTCTTAGGAAAGAACATAAAATAAATTTTGAGTCAGTAGCAGTGTTATTTCTTTTGTTTGAAACTGTAGTAACTAGACCTCATGAGGATTCGAATTTAGACTGTGGTACTTGTACACTTTCCTCCAGCAATACCCATTACTGCAAGAAGGGGGTTTTTAATCCAACAAACACTGTGTAAAAAGCGAACAGCATAGTGCTGCTTTGACCTTTTCAGTGTTCTTCGTTTTAATGGGTGCTCATGTACCCTACTTTCATAGCTCTTACAGCCTCTGAGGATAAAAGAGAAGATAGTCAACCAATCAAAACACATTACATTTAAAAAGTTACAGTGCATAGGAAGGCTTTATGGCATATTCATCTTCTAAATATTCATTTTAAAGAAAATGGAAAATTGCACAAACTTCTGCCACAAAGGCTGCTCAGGTTTTGTTGAAAAAGGTTTCTTGCAAATAACTGCAAACTCAAACATTCTTTCTTACAAGAAACACATTCCTTACAATGAAAAGATTAATATAACACATTTGTTTGAAGAAGAAATGAGTACAGAGGAGAAATGAAAAAGAATTTTGAAGGTTACAAAACATGAAATGACAAAGTGAATCTCAAAAACTCAATGTCATGGTGGTTAAAAAAGCTGTTTTAAGAGTGGCCTTTCTGTCAGCTTGAAACACAATTAAACCTCACCCTGTACTTATGGAATTACTCTGTTACTATAATGTAAGGAAGAACACTTTATTGCTATGTATCTCGTGTTAAATGCCCTCCCTCCTTTTTTTTTTTTAAATTAAGAGATTATTAAGAGAACAAGCATTACTTTTGAGAATGAGTTTCATTTGGTCCTAAGGCAAAGGTTTAAATTATATCAGATGAATTATATTTTGAAAGTGCCTATTTTAAATCATTGACTGAAAAAATAGTTCAAATTATTAGCTTAGGCAAAGATGCCAACATTTCAGGCATTGAAATTAGGCCTGAAAAATTAGGCAGGATGAATCCTAACTTTTTATGTCAAAGTTCAGAAGACTGGCACTTAGGTCATCAAGCTGAGGTATATTTTCATTCATACATTTTGCTATAAAAATATTAGGTTTGATTTTCCCATTACTTTAACTGGAGGTGTGTTTCAGAATCTCACTACTCTAACAGATACGAGAATTTCTTCTCATGTCCTGCCTGTTCTTTTTCTTGGCCAAGTTTTCCCAATAAATTTTTGTGTCAGTACTGTCTTTGCTTTCCCCAGATGAATTATGAACACATGAAAAGCCTTTGTTTAGGTCAGCACTCTTTAATCTTTCTGCTGCTAATGCTTAAACATACTCTTCCCACTGTACTCATGATGGCATGACCTTGGCTGGGCACTAGGTGCCCACCAAGCCACTCCCCTCCTCAGCAGGACAGGAAGAGAGAAAATAAGATGGAAAAAAAACTCATGGGTCAAAATAAAGGCAGTTTAATAAAGCAAAAGCAAAGGCTGCATGTGGAAGCAAAGGCTGCATGTGGAAGCAAAGGGAAACAAAACATTTATTCCCTACTTCCCATCAGAAGGTGATTTCTAGCCACCACTTGGGAAGCAGAGCTTCAGTACGGGTAGCAGTTGCTCCAGCAGACAAACATAATAATAATGAACACACACCCCACACACACATCCCTCCTCCATTTATCTCAGCTTTTATTGCTGAGTAGACATGATATGGTATGGAATATCCCTTTGGTCAGTTTGGATCAGTTGTCTTGGCTGTGTCCCCAGCCAAGATCTTGTCCGCTCCCCAGAGTTTTGGTGAGGGGAGAATGCTGGAGAGACAGCCTTGATGCTGTACGAGCACTGTTCAGCAGTAGCCAAAACACTGGTGTGTTATCGACACCTTTCTAGCTACTAATACAAAGCACAACACTATGGAGGCTGCAATGCGGAAAATTATCTACATCTCATCCAGAAACAATATAGTACTTCAGGTGTGATTCACCAAAGTCACTTAACAGTGTTGATGTCATTGTCTTAGCAATAAATATATGGCACCCCACAATGGCCTTCATTAGCACTCCCAGTCAAAAAAGGAGAAGTTTAGGACAGAGATGATAATTTTTGGAACACTGAATTTTAATTGAACATTTATCAAAGATGAAAGTATAACTGAAGTATTAGCACTCACTTTCACGAGTGAGTGACTTACTGACATGGATTCTCATTAACAACCTAAACAAAAACATCTAGTGCTTTATGTATTCAATGTTTTTAAGCATCTTTATTATCAGAGAATCCCAAAAATGGTTGAGGTTGGAAGGAACCTCTAGAGGCCATTTTGTCCAACCTCTGTTATGTCAAAACTGCTCTGGTTATAGCATATCAGGAATGACATACATATTAATCCAGGCTTAGGTTCATCAGCAAATGTTGCATTTTTCCACTTGAATTGAGATTACTTTATCTGTAAATACATACCTTCTAGTATCTTAGCTTTGCTTCTAAATAATGGTAGTTTAAAATCTTCAAATTTTCCGTTGCATTCCTAAAAAATTGAAACTTTATACTTTTTATTAATTTCAACTACTACTTTATTAATCCATATTTAAAATTAATAAATTATAAGTAGAAACTAATGAAAAGTGAAACATTATATACAGGATTTTTAAAATAGCTCTGAGAACTTAAATATTCTATAGCTCTATGAAATACTATGGAATGGCTTTAAAAGGCTGTCCTGTTCTGTAAAAATACGTGTTTGATTTTAAAAGAAATATCTCATATTAGCAAATATATTTCCAATAGAGGCCTTTTCAAGTGAAAGCTCAGAAGAGAAAGTGTCTAATTGTCCAGAATAACCATAATGTAGAATTATATGTGTTTACTGTACAGTTTTTAGTGGCTACCTCAGGCCTCTGAAGTAACCATTTTCTGAAAAAAATCACCATCATTTTTCTTTTATTGCAGAATGAAGATTAACTGCTTAAGAAAGCTATGCAGAGAAATTATTTTAAAAGTCTTATTTCCATCATTAGAGTGCTTCATCACAAAATAGCATATTGTCAGTAGAAGGACAGGACAGTTACCTGATGAAACATGTACATGATCCGTGGTTCAACAAAGTTGCTGAGGGGAACAGAAGAACTGATCATGCATCTTGTAAGAATTAAGATAGACTTGAGTAGAAATAGCTGAAATTCTCACCATGCTTTAAAAGGTAAGTTTGAAAGGACTGAATAGCTTCCTCTGATTAATATGAAACTAAGAAAGAAGTATAAATGACTTTCATAAAAGTTTTGTCATGTACTAGGTGAATACTTTTCTAGTATTTAGATCAAGTTGCTAGTTCAATATTCCTGGAAAAATGAGATTTTTCTTGGTATGTTTGTATTTTCCTTAAATAATCCCATTATCTTTGATCTCAGAGTTTAGATATTTTTCAGAACCTCGTGTCTTTCTACCAAAACTGACAATAAATTTGAGAGGATGGGATGTTTTATTAGAAAACCTTTGAAAAAAGAATATCTCAAAAAAATGGTTCTTACAGCGATCACATGATCATGTGAAAGTATCAAAATTATTATTGTTACAACCTGGATTCTCATCCAAAAATATTAATATATTGTAGGTCTCTTTTTTTTAATGGAATAAATATCAGTTTTGCAGACAATGGAAACCTTACTTATATATAAAATAGAGGAATACTTCTGTCCTGCTTTCATTGTCTTTGTCAAATAGAATATAATATAAACAACAAAATAATTGTTTTTTCTTTCTTGCTAATTGTATTTACTGGTTGAATTGATACCCTCTCTGCCTTGTCATGCATAATTGGAATAGCAAAGGGGGCCAGCAGTTAGGCTGCTGGAGGCTGTCAAAACTATGCAAAAAGTACCACTCACATTTCTTGACTCACCAGCATTGCCATGAGATGACTGCAGAAATGAACACTACAACCTCTTCATGTAAATGTGAAGACACTATCTGCCCAGGAGAAAACAGGACTGGTAGAGTAATAATTCCTATGGTTTTGGCACTGATTTCTTAAACTTCATGGCTGTTCTGTTAAACAAACCTTTGTTTTGAAAGATGACTATAGTTCAGTTGCCCTTGGAACTAGAAGTTTCATATCAGTACTTCCCAACCGTAGCTAACAAGACAATACAAATAAATGCTGCAAAACTCCATCCATCATGAAAGTACAGTCAAGTATCAACACTTCTTTACTCCAAATCAAAGATGTGATCAATGACTTTGATGGAAGTTACACCTCTTAAATGTAGGTAATTATCAAAGCTTTCATTCTTAGCTAAAACATCATTATGATAAATTTGAAGAGAAAATGTTATTACACAAGCAAATCAAACATAGGATTTTGAACTGACATACCATTTTAAGTAGTTTTAGTTTACATGACAAGATAACCATTTGGTTTTCCTTAAACAACATTTTTTGAAGGTGCAATAAGTGAAAAACAAAACAAAACAAAGCAAACCATCTAATTAAATTCCTTGAGAAACAAGTTGTATTGATTTATTCAAAGTTGTTCAAAACATAGTAACTGCCACACCAGGATATCTGTCAGATCCAGAAATGTTAAATTTTATGTAACCTGTATTTCTTGTAGAATTGCAAACTAAGGTACATTCTATTTTGATTTCTGATGCCACTCTGAATTAGTTTATTGATCTGTACTTCAGTTCATTTTAGAACTCAATTTCTGTTTGTTCCCTGGAGGGTCAAATGTTTTCATCCAGAAACTAAAATGTATTAGTGTTAAGCAGCATTATTAGGTTGGTGCAAAAGTAATTGCAACTTTGGATCACGAATTTTAAATCATAATAACTAGGCTCAAACACATTTTTATTAATAAAAATAGGAACCATTACAGTCAACACATTTTTGCCGACAAGAAATAAGTTTGTTTATTCCTGTAGCGTAAAAATCCCTGCTTCGGCATTCAATGAACTCTTGGAAAGCATTTTCTGCATCATGCTGGTTGTGGAAGTGCTTCTCCTGCAAAAAGCTGTTGAGATGCTTGAAGAAGTAATAGTCAGCTGGCGAGAGGTCAGGTGAATGTGGTGGATGAGGCAAAAGTTCGTAGCCCAACTCGTTCAAATTTTCAAGCTTTGATTGTGCAACATGCTCATTTGCAGGGACATGGGTCTCCTCCACTGTCACCTGCCCATCTGAGACATGGCTGCAGGGGAAACTCTGCCAAGTGAACTTCAAGCATTCGCTTCCATCTTTCCTGTGCTTTTCCACTCAGGAAGGGGAGGATCTGGTCACAAATATAGGAATATATGCCGGGCTGGTGAGGAAGAAAGCTCAGGAAGGTGTAGCAGCCCTTGTGAGGGAAGGCATGAGCAAAAGGAGATGGAGATAAAATTGTGTCCTGGCGAGGGAGTTTTCACAGAATCACAGAATGACTGAATGTTAGGGATTGGAAGGGACCTCAAAAGATCATCTAGTCCAATCCCCCTGCAGCAGCAGGAACACCTAGATCAGGTTACACAGAAACACATCCAGGCAGGTTTTGAATGTCTCCAGAGAAGGAGACTCCACAACCTCCTTGGGCAGCCTGTTCCAGTGTTCCGTCACCCTCACTGAGAAGAAGTTTCTTCTCAAATTAAAGTGGAACCTCTTGTGTTCCAGCTTGAACCCATTACCCCTTGTCTTACTGTTGGTTGTCACTGAGAAGAGCCTGGCTCCATCCTCATGACACTCACCCTTTATATATTTATAAACATTAATGAGGTCTCCCCTCAGTCTCCTCCAAATTAAAGAGACCCAGCTCCCTCAGCCTTTCCTCATAAGGGAGATGCTCCACTCCCTTAATCATCTTTGTTGCCCTATGCTGGACTCTCTCCAGCAGTTCCCTGTCCTTCTTGAACTGAAGGGCCCAGAACTGGACACAATATTCCAGATGAGGTCTCACTATGGCAAAATAGAGGGGAAGCAGAACCTCTTTTGACCTGCTAACCACCCCTCTTCTAATACACCCCAGGATGCCATTGGCCTTCTTGGCCACAAGGGCACAGTGCTGGCTCATGGTCATCCTGCTGTCCACCAGGACCCCCAGGTCCCTTTCCCCTACACTACTCTCTAATAGGTCATTCCCCAACCTATACTGGAACCTGGGGTTGTTCCTGCCCAGATGCAAGACTCTGCACTTTCCCTGTTACATTTCATTAAATTTTTCCCTGCCCAACTCTCCAGCCTGTCCAGGTCTCGCTGGATGGCAGCACAGCCTTCTGACGTGTCAGCCACCCCTCCCAGCTTGGTGTCATCAGCAAACTTGCTGATAGTACACTCAATTCCCTCATCCAAGTTGTTGATGAATATATTGAACAATACTGGCCCCAGAACTGACCCTTGAGGCACTCCACTAGATACAGGGCTCCAACCAGACTCCGCCCCATTGACCACGACTCTCTGGCTTCTTTCCTTCAGGCAGTTCACGATCCACCTCACTACCCAATCATCCAGTCCACAGTTCTTCAGTTTAGCTGTGAGGATGCTGTGGGAGACTGTGTCAAATGCTTTACTGAAGTCAAGGTAGACCACATCCACCGCTCTGCCATCATCAATCCACCTTGTTACGTCCTCATAAAAGGCTATGAGGTTGGTCAAGCACGACTTCCCCTTGGTGAAGCCATGTTGACTGCCCCTAATGACCCTCTTATCCTTGATATGCCTTAAGATGGCACCAAGGATAAGGTGTTCCATCACTTTCCCAGGGATGGAGGTGAGGCTGACCGGTCTATAGTTACCCAGGTCCTCCTTCTTGCCCTTTTTGAAGACCAGAGTGACATTTGCTTTTCTCCAGTCCTCAGGCACCTGTCTCATTTCCCAAGACTTGGCAAAGATCATGGAGAGTAGTCCAGCAATGACCTCAGCCAGCTCCCTCAGCACCTCCAGGTGCATCCCATCTGCACCCATGGATTTATGGATGTCCAGATTGCTTAATAGCTCCCTAACCCAACCCTCACCAACTAAGGCAAACTCCTCCATTGTCCTGCCTTCTTCTGGGGCCTCAGGGGTACGGGGCTCCTCAGGACAGCCTCCGGCAGAGTAGACAGAGACAAAGAAGGCATTCAGTAACTCTGCCTTCTGTGTATCTTCTGTCACCAGGGCACCCACCTCATTCATCAGTGGGCCTACATTGCCTCTGGTGTTAGTTTTATCTGCCATGTATTTGAAAAAGCTCTTTCTGTTGTCCTTGAGCCCTCTTGCCAGGTTTAATTTTAAGGCGGCCTTAGCTTTCCCAGTTGCCTCCCTACATTCTTTAACAACAGCCTTATATTCTTCCCAAGTGGCCAGTACATGTGGCTTACAGTTCCTTCAGGGTTTGCTACATATTTTTTCTTCCTTCTTGCATCACTAATTTCTTGCTTATGTGGGAAAATACAGAGATGAAGGACAGGGGCCAAGCTGTACAGCAAGAGTGGGAGAAAACAGTCAAAAGTGGGGTGGGAATGAGCTGAGATAATAAGGCCAGGGACAACAGAGAGAAGGGAAGTGGGCGCAGAGGAGGGGGTGATCATGGGGGACTTGCACCTATGATGGAAGAAGCAATTAGGTAATGATGATGTTATAGGCAGAGGAACCAAAGGTGAAAATAGCTCTCTACAGGCCTTGATGGTGTCAGGAGACCTGCTGTCGTGCATCTGAATGGCTGTGTTTAGACACCCAAGGAGCAGGATGGGCTGTAGGACAGGCAGATGCTGCTATCTCTGCACATGGCGGAAGGGAAGCTAGAGGCAGCAGAGAGGGAGGATTTGGGAAGATTTTGTCAGGAGCTTGGAGGTGAAAAAGAAGATGAGACACTGTGGGGTGTATTCCCACAGTTGTGACACCAGTGTGCACAGAGAACTTTGGTGGGGACACAGTGTTGGTGAGAGGGGCAGAGGCTGGCAGGCTGCTGGCCACTTGCCTCCATGAAGAGGGGGACAGGATGGGGTGTGCAGGGATTCTGGAGCTGCTGGGGAGTGAGTCTTGCTGCAAGCTCCCAAAGGGCCAGAGAGGTTGGGCTGGGGTTGGGTGGAGAGTCCTAACCTGTGACCTCACCAGCCTCCAGTGGGTCACTGCAGGCGGCTCCTTTCGGGTTTTCGGAAGGTAAAACCACAGGAGAGGGAAGGAGAAAGCTGTTGTGTCTTCCCTCAGGGGCACCTGTTTACATTTTCTGAATTGCTTGAAGGGGAAGAGTAATTTTATTGTCTTATACTACATCATGGCACTTCTCAAGGAACTTTCTACTTACTATTTCTACATAGAAGATTAGAGAAAGGTCAAGTAGAGTGGAAAGAAAAAAATAAACAAACAACCTCAACAGCAGATTTAATCTTAAAGGTAGAAAGGAAGAATTTGTTATGAAGCCATACTCAACTTACACTGCAGTATAAGGACTGTGCATGACTTCATGTTCAGCCAAGCAACAACAAAACTGTTCCTGCCAGCTCAGCTTTTTATTGTGCTTCTCCTCAAAGCCAATGGCTAACACAGTTTAAACTCACTATAGTCCTACCAGAAATAGGCTTTGTTTTCCCTGCAAACCCCAGCTAGAGCCATTACGTACGAGATCATCTATTCTGCTGAAAGGAGATTTCCAGCCTGTCCCACTGTATATCTTAGGGTAGTCATTACTGACCTAGTTGTAGACATAATAAAGAAAGGCTGAGATTATGAATTATTATGCCTAATTTGTAAGAGATTCTCTGCTTTTATGTTTTGCAATTCCAATCAGGCTTGAGGATTAAGCCCTGCTGAATTGCATGCTAACACAAATGTGCTTTGAATATGCATGGATTTATATCACATGCTTTCCTAATTCACTATCTTTTTATAAAGAACTGTTTCACAGGAAATATTTACTTTTAAAGGATTGTTGGAAGCTCGACAAAAAAATCTCCTTAGGAAAGTGAAGGTGATGTACTCTCCATCTGCTCTGTGCTTACTAGAGCTCCCATGTCCAGAGAGGTCTATTTCTGTTATGACAAAACATTCAACTGTAGCTCTACCAAAGTATCTGGAAGTCTTCTACTCTTTGTCCATGAGAGGGAGAGGTATCAATTTGAAACCAGTGTGTAGGCTTGCTTTCAATTACAGTTCAAGATGGAAAAATCTTATTTACACACTTTCTCCATGAGCTGTGACAACGCGAGCTTAGCCCTTACAATATGTATTCCCAGTGTTTGTATGGCAGCACAGTGAAGGTGCCTGTGAAGCACAAAGTGCATGCAACGTTGTTGTAGATATGCCTACAGAAGTTGTACTTTGAAAACAGTAGGTTTATTTGCTGGGTGTTCTGAAATCAATATTGGATCCAAATCACAAAAATACAAATACCAGTGTTCTGTCTGGTGAAGTAAGTAATTATGTGAGTTTCCTTCCCAATCTAGCCTCCCTGGCTGAGGGTCTATCCAATTTATTTGATTTATGGGATAAGCCCAGAGCTCCCACAGACCACAGAAACTCCCTGAAGTGGGGCCACTAACCACATCTGGAGGCAAAAGGAGAGGGAAGAAAATTAGAAACTATGGTTTATCCCACCACACTTGTCTCTCTTCATTATTTCTTATTGTGCTTTAAAGAAGCAATGTAAGTCCATCTGTTTTGAGCTCTCCCCTTCCCAACTTCAGCCCTATGGGTCGGAAAATACTTAGGTTAGACTGGGGAAGAACCTGAAGCTCCAAAGAGTTCAGGGAAGACCACCATTGCCACCTTCCTCTTCATATCACACAATTCCTTAAGCCTTCATTGGTGAGAAAAATGTTGTAGTATATAACACGGTGTGCTTGAGTGTAAGTGGGGGGACAGTTGAATGTATATGTGTTTATATATGCTTCTAGGGCCTGTATCTGGACATAACATAAAATGTACAGTGTCCTGCTTTGAAGTACATAAACTGAAATTCCAGGAAAGATCCTGTTTCCCTCGTGTATACCTCAGTGACCACTTGTACTGTACATAGTTAGTGTAGGGGTAAAAAGTGAAGATGGTGGAGGGGAGGGCAAGAAAACAGAAGCCCCTCTGCCACATCTTGACAAGCAAAGTGTGAACTCTGCAGCACCATGTCAGTGTGAGGATTCCCTCACCTCCTTAGCTCTTGCCCACTGTCCCTTCCACGCTCCCTCTGCACATGCTTGCCTGTGACACTTTTGTCCCTGTTGTCCCACCATGATCAAACTTGACCATGTCAAGTCAGTCCCTGATGGTTGGCTGCCATCAGGATTTATTGACATTGAGTCTATTAACCTTGACCTAGGTATTTCTTTGTGGTTGAGGAGGACAAAAGTCCCTTAGCAGTGACACTGACACCATGTGATACCCCAGTGGGGTGGAAACTGAGCGTGCAAGAGCTCCCAGAGGAAGCCAGTGGAGAAGGCTCAGGTAACAAACCATCAACTTCCCCTACACCTCAGAGACCTGCTTTTCTCCTGGTTTCGAAGCGTTTCAAACCCATCTTGGTGTGATGCTGAGTCTCACAGTAGGCCCATCTTTATAATCTCCCACTGTTGGATCCTCAGCCCCAGTCCTATCTTTGTGCAGGAAACTGGCAGTGGGTAGCAACGTGAGAAGGAAAAGAGCGGAAAAAAAAAAAAAAAAAAAAAAAAGTAAAACCTGAGGTTGTAATTACAGAGTGCACTGGATGCTGCTACAACAAACTGTGTTTGCCCAGAGTAACTTGGTTTCACGGGGGCTTTGCTGTGTGCTGTGTGTACAAGATAAGAACTGTAGAGATGGGGCTGGCATTGCAGCAGGGCTGAGCTCAGCCCTCTGAGGGGACTCGTCTGTAGACATGGAGCTAACTTGGAAATAGTGATATATTTGCTACTCAGGAGAGAAAAGGTCTCAGGCTTCCACTGCCTCTCACAGAAGTGCTAAGTGTCATACACATCGCATGGGATTGTACACACGCCTTTGACCCTCACGCTGTTTAGACATGTACGTGGCTTTAGAGGGACTCAGAGGACCAAAGCTAAGGCCCCAAGTACAGAAACAGGCAGCAGGGTCAGTTCCCCCTGGGAACTGTATGGCATCTCCAAGCTGGCTGCTTGAAGTAGTCCTGTGGAGGGTATTACCTACCACACACAAGCCTCGTTAGTGCTGGCCAGGTGCAATATCTATTGCATTTCATTATAACCTGAGTGCCAAACCAGTCTTCCTCTCTGATTTGACAGAAGTATTGGTTACATCCTCCTCAGAAGAGAAAACCTTCCTTCTTTGTCTCACTTTTGCATTTTATATAGAAGTGTCTGTTGGAGTTTTATTTTCTCATATTGACAGATTGTGTTTGTACAAATGTTTTTGTTTGCTTATAATCTAGGTGAACCAGAACCTCTTGAGCAACAGAAACAGCAGATTACTAACAAGGAAGGCACAGAGTTGTTCTCTTACAAAGGCAATGATGTTCAGTATTTTGTGTCCTCAAGTTCCCCATCTGGTTTGTACCAACTTGAACTGCTGTCAACAGAGGAGGACATACATTTTAAAGTGTATGCAACCACTACTCCAGAATCAGACCCACCTTATCCCGAATTACTTTATGATCCCAGAATCGATGTCACTTCTCTGGGACATACAACAGTGACACTGGCATGGAAACCAAGTCCCACTGCCTCCTTACTGAAACAGCCAATTCGGTATTGCATAGTCATCAATAAAGAACACAATTTCAAAAGCCTCTGTGCCATGGAAGCCACAGAGGCCTGCAGCCTGGCAAGTCCTGCCTACTGGACATTTGCATGAAAGGACATTGTGGGCACCCCATGAAATATCAGAGCAAACTTGTGAAAATGAGGACATTCTGCTAGTGCCCTTGTATGTAGAAATAGATGGAATTCTGCTCTGAACTACTTCCAGATATACAGATTGACTACTTGCACAGTTGAGAAGTTGTGACCTATATTTGTACTGTGTAGAAAAGATATCAACTTGTATATTTATGTTTACATAAGTAATTGTTTGGAGGAACTGAGGCTGGTGCTCTCTGGTAGCATTTGGTTTTATCACATCCCCAGTGATGCACGTGTGATGATAAGTAGATGTCCAAGGTAGCAGAAAACCCCAAAGGAACTTGCACTCCTTTGCGTCCATATTGCATGAACTGCTTCTAGATTATTTTATACTTAAAAGGCTGAGATAAATCCACCCACCTTGTTACTCATACACCGAGCACACAGACATACACCCTTTCTCTCAGAGTAGATGGTAGGATTTCTGTAAATTATTTTATAGAGTCTTGTTTTAAATGTTTATGTTTCTGTAATTGTAAACTATTAAAATCTCTCCCTGTTAAAATATAGATCTAAACTAAGTATTAACTGGGCTGCACATGAAACAGTTTCATTACTAATGTAAATTCTCACCTGGCTGATTTTCATCTTTAAATATAGTATTATTTCATGTACAAAGTTGCCATAACTATATTCCTGTACATAAAATTTAAAATACTAGATTATATATTGTTTATTTTTTCTTGACATTCTAAGGTGGGAAACAGACTTGGGGACAGAAGAGGCATGCTGAAACTTGAATTGAATTCAGCTAGGACATGCCCCTTTTTTGTTCTTCATCTTTTTGGACAAGGTGATTGAAATCCGGTAGAATTACTAATGTTCTGAGTCAGTGGTTTAAATCTGTGGGGGAGCACAGGCCACTGAAGGAGGGGTATTTGGGGCACACTCTGAATCTACAGTGATATAAGCACCAAAGGAACAGAAGAGCACAGAGGAGCTTCACTTGTCCTGGGTGAGAAGGGATCCTGTTTGGTCGTGGTTGCAAGTGCCACCAGAGCTTCTCAAGGAGCTCTCAGTCTGAGTTAGAGAAACCATACACTTCAAACAAATAACACACCAGAGGACCGTTCGTTATTTTTGTTAGAGTATCATTGAAAATATTTGCTTTCTAGATTCTGCTGGGTTTGATCACAGTAATAATAAGCTGAGAGGAATATTTTTTCCATTGACAAGAATGGTAGTGCTAATTAAAAAAAGTGTATTTTCATATAAATTGCAGTTATTTCCATTGTGTACTTTTCTTTAAAATATTAAATATCTGGATCTCATATTTTCTAAATTTCCTTACTAATTTTTCTGTGTGTCACCTTCACTGACTCAAAAACTTGTCTAGAGCTGCTAATGGAAAACACACTTCTGAGAAGCAACTAGACCAACCCCACTTCAAACAGCTAAGAGCAGAATACATACTGCCTCCGTCCCAATATTAAAGTATGGTTCAGGATCTCAGTACAGGTAACTGAGATCTTTTCTTCTCGGTCCCATCATATATATCAGTCTGCAGCACTTAAGCTGTGGAAGTCAGGGCTTCATCAAAGACAGGCTCTGTCTCTTCCTTAGGTGCTCATCCACAAAACATCTCACTGCTGGGACTTTGGCACTTATAGCCCCCTTCAGGCTCTGATGATACCTGTGGAGAAACAGGCATGAGGGTAAGGGACCAAAACCCACATAAAGGCAGAAAGCAGCTTCCTCTTAGGCTGCTCACAGGGAAAACAAGAACTCTCCATCACTGCAAAGGTGAGCTCCAGTTTTCCTTGGCCTCATTGTGCTGGGCTTTCCAGGCCTTCCCTTCCACTGCCCCCTGCATGTTTAGGTTTGAAGCCTGGGGAATGACAGCGGGGTTTTGTGGCTGTGCAAGCTCCCATGTCGGTGCATATATCGAGTCTATTGTGAGGATTTTCAAAGAGAGGCAGATACTGTGTGGAGACTGATCAAAAGGTGTGTGCTGTGTTTAATGTAAATAGTTAATAATAACTGAAATTTAGACTTCTTCAGAGGTTATTTCCTCTCCTCATTTGAAAACAGGTCTGTGATATCTTAAAGCAGATGCCCTCAGTATGACATGCCTGCTAGGCGACTGTGCCAGGGTGAAGGTGAGCGGCAGATAACTACAGCTGGGAACCTCTGTTCACAGGTGCCATTTTTGTGGGGAACAGTATGCCTTCCATTGGCCTATTATCATGTTTGCTTGAAAATATATGTTTCATAACAATTTTATCTCTGTTTCCTTTAGCCAAATTTCTCTGGATATTCATCCAGCTCACTTGGCTTTTCTGTCTGCTATCCACTTATATTTGCAGTACATCACGAACTGAAAACATTTCCCAAGATGCACACATCTTCTATTTCTGAACATTACATTTTTGATTAAAAATGTCACAATATTTGCCTTTATT
This sequence comes from Caloenas nicobarica, assembly GCF_036013445.1. Lineage (NCBI taxonomy): Eukaryota > Metazoa > Chordata > Aves > Columbiformes > Columbidae > Caloenas > Caloenas nicobarica. The sequence continues at coordinate 79,431,173 of NC_088246.1, read as the reverse complement.
CCCACTGGAATTATTTTCCCAAACAACTAGCTCTGTTTATTCTTCCATATGAAACCGAGACCATACTAGTATCACATCTGGTAATCATCCTGTTATTATTCAGGTCTTAATAGAGTCAAGAAGATGTGAGAGAAGTCTGACAAGTGCAGTTCTTATTTTGAAGGATGGAGTAAAAATAAGGGCACTAGCCTTTATATAGCGCAAATATGTCACCCTTAAGTGAGAAGTGACTGAAGTAGCTATTAAAGTAGAATAGGTGTTTACTGGGACAGCTCCAGACTGTTTGTGAAGCACAGAGCCCACATAAGCCATAGCATGGGTGACTGAAGAGCTTTCCCCATGCGCCATGTCTGGCAGTCAGCCTGGCTATGAATGCAGTTCAGATGACGTGTTCTTATCTTCTGGCTTACCTCCTCACCGATTTACAGCTTTCTGTCCACCGAAATCAAATGAACCTACGGACTCATTTCACATGGGCCACAGAACAACAACAAGTTTGAACTGTTGCCCTACATTGGACCTGACTTAATCACAAGCCTGGATCCTGGCATTCATCCACTGTCATATCTGTATCTCTAGTTTCACATCAAAACTTATATGAAAAACTTAAAGAATATGATAGACGGATTCCTGGTATAGAAGTTCAAAAAACCCAGTATGTGAAATGCACGTACAAATATATGTATAACATATAAAAGGTATTTTTAAGCACAGGGTTGGAGAGGTAATAAAAATGGAAACATAAGCTTGGAAAAAGAAGGTTAAATGGAGCTCAGCATTCTTATTGATAGTATGTGTCCCGTTGGGAAAAACATGTCATGCTGGAATACACAGCTGAGGAACATGCAGGGCCATAGGAAAGCAGTACAGAGTGGCCCAACCTGGTGGCAGTTCCTCACTAAGGCATTATCTATTGCAGGACTGCAACAAAGAAAGGATCCCATATAGATTGTTTCAAAATAAGTTAAGGGTCATTGAGCCATTGTATGCCACAGTAAGATAATCTTCAACACCTTCACCAATCAAAGTGGAGCTTATTTAATTTTACTGATTTACTTAATGAGAAATCTGGCAGCAGTCTTACAACGTGAACTTCAAAGAGCTCAAAGGACAGAATGGTCCATGAGTTACAGAATACAAGTTAAAGTTATGATGGTAGCAAAACTTCAGAACTAATACATTAGTCATACACAGACATACAAGTTCACTTCAAGAACTCAATTGTAAAAACTATGTATGGTCTCAGAGACATGTTTGTTTGGGTTCTAAGTAGCAGTTTTAAGACTGATAAAATTCCAGAGAGAAAGAGAATCCTGATTTGGAACAACAAACATATCCTTAGCACGTGGCACCAAATGCAATAGTTGTGGTTGCTCAAAGTCATTTAAATATTTAGCTTTGAAGTACATCATATTTCAACACATTCAGTTAAATGTGATGTGAAAATGCCTATTATCTAATTCAGTACATAAACAATGATGAGCAAGGAGTAACCTTGAACCTCTACTTTCTCTCTCACACTCTGCTTGGAAACCTAACTGTAAATCATTGTGAATGTAGAGATCAGCTCTTGATTCTTGTGGCAATACACATCTTTGGGCCAACTGACCACACAGAGGTTCTCCCCAATCTGCACACCACTGCCAGTAATGTGGGTTCTCAGTACTGCATATATTAATTCAAATTATTGTGACTTCAGAGTTATTTAGAATTTTAGTTTCAATAAAGCAAATAATTTACAATTACTTGTACTGAGCAGAGAACTTGAGACTGAGGGCTGCTGTATATGAAAAGCCATAGGAAAAGTTAGTTTACACCCACCCCTATTTGGATAAATTAGAAAAGCCCTCTCTTCTATTTTCCTCAAGTGGTATTCATTTCTATCTTGTCTTGTAAAAAATATACTGCTAGTAAAACCACCAACAAACCTTGTGAGTGCAGTTTTTACTGATAACAAAAGGAGGTTAGAGGAATATGAATGTTTTTTCTTGCCTATTATACACCTTTTATTTTTTTGCCTGGTCGCGTCCAACCTGGTATTCTAGGATTCTAGTCTCTGGTCTTCATTCAAACACGTTTGCTTTGAAGGTGCAGCAGAATAAGATGCACGGTTTTGCCCAATAAACAAACTCAAGGCAATTTCACTTCTTCTTCTGGGAGGAAACTTTCAATGATCACGTTAAAAAAATATGAGGTTGTGGCATATCAGCAAAGCCACCTGTTGAGGCCATAGAAACCTGTAGAAAACTCTGTAAAAAACCCCTTTTTTCTGTTGACCTTCCCTCCTACCTAGACATTTTATAACAATATGGGTACCAAATAAACCATCCTAACGATGATGACTTATTCAATCTTTTTTGAGCAGTTACACAAAGTGCAAAGCAGTTCCACAAGGAAACATCAGTATGTGACTTCCCCCAGTCCTCCAGAGCTGAGAAGGATGCAGCTGGGCTTCACATCAGCTCCACTCCCGAGGCCAAGTGGCCCCACTTCTCTTAACAAGCCTATAAAAGATGCCTGTCCCCCCTTCAGGGAGGAAATAGGAAATGTTGGGGTAGGTGAGTTTGTGTTTGGTTTGGTTTTGTTGGGTTTTTGTTTTGTTGGGGTTTTAGTTTGTTTTTTAATTAAAAGGAAAATTTTCAGATCTGTAGGTCTTTAGTTTTGTGGGTTTAGTTGTTCTAGGGAATTTTGGTTTCAGTTTAATTGTGATACTGGAGTTTCAGCCAGTTGTTTGAGAGTGATTTGTAAATGTGGCTCTACTAAAAAAATATTTCCTTATTCTTCTTTCTTTTTGTCTGAAATGTGCATGTATTTCTTACCTGTATTGGGTTTCCTGAGCCAGCTAGCCTCATGCATGAGAGATGTAATATGAACTATGATGTTTATTTACTTTAGGAAAAAAAAATAATAATTTTGGAAGTCTTTCTCTGCTCTCTGAGTAAACAATGAATAAGTACTTCATATCATAAATGTGCCTTGATAATGCAGTGGCAAAACTGGCTGATATAGAGGGCAGAGTGCTGAGAATGTCCTTGGCTCTCAGACCAGAGCACTTAAAAACATTGAACATAAGATCTGCTCTAAGATGTCTAAGGCTCCCCAGTCAAGTGATGTAGAGCTATTTGCATTCCCATTTCCTGAAGGCCTTCAAGCAAAGTGTTTGCTGTGGCCAGGCTTCCTGATCTGGGGAATTAAATTGCTCCAGCTCACAGTCTAGGAAAAAACTAACAAGTATATGATGTGGAGAACCAGGGGATTTAAGGCTTATGCTGGTGGTTCAGACACAGCTAAACAGAATACTGAAAAGTAGAAGGTAGTGGATGTTCATGCTGTCAAAAAGAAGGTAACCTAAGTGCTGGTTTTCTGAGAATGGGAGAAATACAGTGAGGTCAAAGAGTACAATAATTAAGAAAAAATGACATGATACGAGTCCCTGAGCAAAGGACAGCACAGACTTTGAAAATGTGCTCTGAGTGTCAAAATTAATTTTCAATAGCTGGCAGTTCTGAGAAACACCTTCTGTGGATATGTAGCGGTTCTTCAAGAATTTAAAAACATTCTCTGTAGCAGTTTATGATACCCTGCGTAATGGAGTGCTAAAGATTCATGGAGAAGTGAAAATATGAATATCGAACACCATGTGGCAAGCATGAAAAGGCAGAGGTCAATAATGAGAGCTGTCATCCATCTGCTATAATAATATTAAGAAACCACTGTAAGTTCTTAGTACAGTATGGTCAGCTGTCTTCCTGCTACAGGAAAACCCAACGTGGTGTTCCAGCTTTCATATCCTGTTGAGGAATGGTGGAAAAATACTTCATAGAATCATAGAATGTCCTGAGTTGAAAGGGACCCACAAGGATCACAGAGTTCAACTCCTGTCCGTGCATATGACAATCCCACAGTTCACATCATGTATCTGAGGGCTTTGTCCAGTCTCTTCTTGAGTATCAACAGGCTTGGGCCTATGACCATCTCCCTGGGGAGCCTGTTCCAGTGCTCCACCACCCTCTGGGGGAAGAATCTTTTCCTGATGTACATCCCAAACCTCCCCTGGCACATCCTCCTACCATTCTGTCAGGTTCTGTCATTGGAGAAGAGTTTGGCGCCTGCCCCTCCTCCTCCCCTTGTGAGGAAGCTGTAGGCCACGATGAAGTCTCCCCTCAGTCTCCTCTTCTCCAAGCTGAACAAACCAAATGACTTTAGCCACTCCTCATACGGCTTCCCCTCCAAACCTTCACCAACTTTGTAGCCCTCCTGTGGACACTCCCCAGTAGCTTTGTATCCTTCTTTTACTATGACGCCCAGAACTGCACACAGTGCTCCAGGTGAGGCTGCACCAGTGCAGAGCAGAGCGGGACAATCACCTCCCTCGCCTGGCTGGCAATGCTGGGCTTGATGCACCTCAGGACACGGTTGGCCCTCTTGGCTCATATTCAACTTGCTGTTGACCAGAAACCACGGATCCCTCTCTGCAGAGCTGTTCTCCAGCCTCTCATTCCCCAGTCTGTATGTACAGCCAAGGTTGCTGTGTCTCAGGTGCAAAATCTGGCACTTGACCTTATTAAATTTTATTCAGTTGGTGACTGAACGTGATTGCCCAGTGACTGTCCAGTTCTCCAATTTGTCACAGTATTAATGTTCTTTCCAGGTCTTATAAAGAATTCATTGTATGGTTGTACTGCCAAATATTATAAGTTAAGTGATAGACACAGAGTAGGTACTGAAAGGAAGCCTATTTTTGCAGGCTGTACAGAACACTGTTGTGCCATGAATAGGACCTGAATGTTGCTGCCTTCTTTCACCTGAGCACATCCCTCTCTGCTGGCTCTTGCAATCTCCAAGGGCTTGGGGCAAAAATAGTAAGATTGCACTGGATTTTCTTTACTAAGTCTGGCTTTCTTGTGTAGACAGATTCTTGCATTTTTGGATGACCGAATCTCTGTGTCTTCTGCAACAGAAGAGGATTACTTGCAATTTACTGGGTTTTTTTGGTTTTTTGGTTTTTTTTTTATTGAGGTGTTGCAGTTGAAGGCAAAAAAAGGAAGAAGTCAGGATGATGTGTGCCAATACAAAGTATTTGTAGTTCTTAAATATAAAAATAAAAAAACGTCATTTTGAAATGTTGTCTTCTCTTATTTTATGCAACAACAATGAACCATTTCTCGATCGGATTGTGATGTTTGACAAAAAGTGGATTTTATACAACAACTGGCAACAACCAGCTCAATGGTTGGACTAAGGAGAACCTCCAAAGCGCTTCCCAAAGCCAAACTTTGGTCACTGTTTGGTGGTCTGCTGCTGGTCTGATCTACTACAGCTTTCTGAATCCCAGCAAAACCATTACATCTGAGAAGTATGCTCAGCAAATCGATGAGATGCACCAAAAAATGCAACGCCTGTAGCTGGTGTTGGTCAACAGAAAGGGCCCAGTTCTCCATGACAATACCCAACTGCACGTCGCACAACCAATGCTTAAGAAGTTTAACAAATTGGGCTACAGAGTTTTGCCGCACCTGCCACATTAACCTGACCTCTTGCCAACCAGTTACCACTTCTTCAAACATGTTGACAACTTTTTGCAGGGAAAACGCTTCCACAACCAGAAGGGTACAGAAAATGCTTTCCAAGCGTTCATTGAATCCTGAGGCAGGTATTTTTACAGGAATAAACAAACTTATTTCTCACTGGCAAAAATGTGTTGACTGTAATGGTTCCTATTTTTATAAATAAAGATACAGGTTTGTGCCTAGTAATAATGATTTAAAATTGATGGTCCAAAACCGTAATTACTTTTGCACCAACACAATGCGATCTGTTTTAATACGTCAATATGTATTTGGTATGTCTTCCTCATATTGTGTATAAGAGGCAGTCACCACTATGTAACACAAGTATAATTATATAATAACATTGAATTACTTTCAGATAACCAGTAATGTGAACCAATTATTGTTTTGAAATTCATATAGAGTTACTGCATGTAGTTTACATTCAATGCTATATAGCATATGGTATGAAGTATCTACTTGATTAATGTTTCTTGAGGACATTATGTCTAGTGATGGTCAAAGTTTTAACGAATTCATTTGACCATCATTATGAGTAATGTGCTGGAGTCATATTAATCTAAGTGATATCATATCCTATGCAGAACTAATTCATCTGAATGGGAGTTTGGCAAATTAATTCTGGTTCTAACATATGAAAGGAATTGATGCCCAATTTTGAATCAAACAATCAATACAGTCTGGCACATTTTTCTATAAAGATTTTATGAATTTGGGAGGGATATTTCTCACAGATAATATAGTTATGTTCTTGCAAGTGTACAAGTGTAAGGAAATGTATGAGGCTATGAATTTTAATGTGTAATAAATTATTCTTTCACTAAGACTGAAAAAACATTCTGCAGATTACAAAAGATAATCATGTCTCTAATTATGTAATAGTTTCCAAATCATAAATAAAGCTGCATATGTGGTATTCAAATCAGAAAGTAATAACCTGATTTAGCAGTGTCTCCTGAATTAATGGTCTAGCACAAAGTTCTGCTTCTGTTCTTTCCATCAGATTGAGATGTTTCACCTATTAGCCAGCTAACTGTATGTTAGATTTCGCAAGTTCACAATCATTATGGACTTCAGCTCAGAGGTTTCCAATGAAGTAGAGTTAGTGATGGACAGAAAAAGAGCCTCTTACCAGATACTTCTACTTTTTTCTGTATTTGCTTTCTCAATGTTCAATGCAATCAGTGTGCAGCTGTCCAAACCATGGAGAACTAATGTCAGAGATATGTAGGGAAAGCAGCCTGAGCTTCACAGATCCCTTAGACATGAGTAAAAAACACCTACAGAACATTACTAACAACAGCAGCTTTTGTTTAAAAAACTGCACAAAATTATTATTAATTTACATTATATTCCAGTTTGGTTCACTTTTTTAAATGAAAAAAAGTATAAGGCATATCTCCATTATAAAACATAACTGTATGGCAGGATTATGTTATTATTATCGGGTTAATTTACACTAAATAATACTCTAATAATGGAGATCTCAGAACACATATGATAGGATCAAGAAAATATTTTTGCATGGTTTTGAGCCTGGGCAATCTACAACAGCTAATGGAGAAGGCTGATCATTTCCCAACTTCTTGTTCTTTGTCAAGCTTCATATGTGGATCATGAAATCGGAAATTAAAATTCATTATGCCAAATGAGGGAAATCCTTCCTACTTCAAATAGTTTTAAACACCAGTAACTCTGTTAGCTCCATTACAATCAATTTCTAATTGTTTTTTAATGGAGTCATTCTCCCATATGGAGAACTGGCAGAAGCTTGAAAATCCCATTTCAGAGAACTTTCTTAGAAGGTCACAAATGAGAAGGCAGATGGGATGATCAAGAAAGTCGGAAACAGAGAAAGAACCAACTTGCCGGATCTCAAGCCCCGTTGTACTTCTGTTTCAAGACCTGTGTTTTCTGTCTGCTGTATCACCAGTGACAACAGGTACTGCTCTAAAATTGGGACTTAGCAATTTGTTACACCCAAGCCCTGAGGGCATCTCCAACCTGACTATCCCTTCAGAGTCTCAGGGTTTCCCTTACCCTGATCACAGCCCAGGACACCCTTTCAGTTTCTTGGAGATTTCTCCACCCTACCTATGGCCCAGGACCTCAAGTCAGTCCCCTGGGGCCTTCAGTTCCTGTCTTGGTGCTGCTGCAGCAGTGTGGGCCTCCAGCTTCTCTAGGATTTCTCAATGATGTTTAGAAATTGTAACCCCACGGAAGAATCTGGCATGCAACATTCTTAGTTTCAGTAGACATGGGCTGTGGCCTGTCAAGGCCAAGAGTTTTTCAACAGAACACATGAGACTCGTGCAACCAGATGACCAACCAAATGGTTACTACCTCAATCAGCAGCTTCTTTGGTGTGATATCTGACCTTTTGTTGAGTGATCATGGAGTTCTTTTCTTTCAGGCTACATATTATTTAGTACACACAAATGCAAATCTCTCTGTACAACTATATTTATTACTTTTACTGACTACTTGGCGCATATGCCAGTATCTTTAAAAATCTGTTTACTGATCTCTTGAGCTTGTTTTTACATTAGCGAAAAGCTGGTTCTACATATGCTGTATTAATCCAACAAAAAACTTGAGCAACACAAATGAAAAATTCCTTATTTCATGTTCTGGCACAGTAATATAATACTTTTCCATTTAAAATGTATCTAATTTTCAAAAAAGTTTCATTTCCAAGAAGCTTCTTTACACCAGGAGTTACACAGCTGATACAGAATGTTTTTCCTGATCATTTGCCACAATAATTCTGGCTTGAAGCTCATAGAAGCAAGCTTGTTTACGAACAGAATAAAATAACAATAATAATAGAAAAGGAATGTTAACAAATATTAACTAAAGGGAAGAAAGTTGCTTAAAAATGAATTATGATAATGAACAGCAGTGTACCTTTGTAGACAGTTGTATTTCAGTCAGAGTATCATAGCTTTCAACTTTTTGAAACATGCATTCAGATATTATTGTCACCACATGAAGTATTTGCTTCTGCTTAATAAGGCTGCAACAGCTGGGGTTAAAGGCTAAATAAAATGTTTTGATTTTATAATCAAAAATGAGACATTTTATCATAGATTCCCAGTGCTTTCACTTGTGTATTTTAGATATTGAGATCAGACTTCCAGCACTTCACTCCTCAAATCTCTTTATTTTAATACGTTTTATTACAGCTACATTATTTTAAGGAAATGTTATTGTGTGATTATGCCATATTGTTCTTCTGCTATTATTCATATCTGTACGTTACTATATGCAACATATGTTTAATCAAATCAGTCAAGACTTCTGTTACCTGAAAGTGATTTATCCAAACCTCAGAATATTTTGATCATTTAAAGTATTTTATATTCAGTTATACCCAACACGTTAACTTTTTATTCTGCCTTATTCTCTATTGATATTGATATAGAATAGCTTTTTACCTAAATAATCTCATGGTTTTATATCAGGAGATATGTAGGCAAAATACAGTTTTGGATTGCTGAAAATACAAACAGTACTGAATTTTAACTCTAAAACACATTTATGGTAGATGCTGTTGGACTTACTATTACACTATAATCCCCCCCCAAAAAAGTATTTTTTATTTGCCTCATCAGGAGTATAGCATAATGAAGTAAGCAGAAATTGCAATGAGTCAAACAGAAGACAAATGATGAAAATATCTTTCTTAAAATACATTTTCAAAACAAAATTATTATTACTGAGGTTAATATTATTTAGATACAGATTTCTGTAAAAACACAATTTAAGGAAAAGTAACATTTTAAAATATCAAAATTTGGAGTAAAGAGGCATGCTAGTTCTTTAGCACATTTTCTTTAAAGTCTTTATATGCACACACAAATTCATAACCTTTATTTAATCCATTAATACTACAAACAATTTAAAAACAACTTGAAGCATAACTTATATGTTCAACTATTTATTTCAAATTTATTTCAAATATTTATTATATATTTTATATATATAAAAATATATAATATATAAAAATAATTATTGAAATATATTTGTTTGATTTTCTCTTAGTTTGAAATAAATTTTAGCATAATGTCAAATAGTTTTATTGCCACACAAAATGGAGCAACTTTAACTTAGATGGTTCAAACCAATATTAAATAAAGTGGGGTTTACAATATCTTTACATATTATCTAATATTTTGAAGACTACATTACCTTTTGGGATCTATTACAGATGATAGTCCATAAAGTAATACTACAGTGTAATGACCAGGAAAAATAATATAAAATCCTTTGAACTTAATAAAATCCTTAAATTAAAAACAAAACAAACAAACAAGAACTGTTATTTGAAGTCATGAAATAAGAGTCTGGAAATCTAAAATATATATTTTAAACTGTAAGAGATTTACAATTGTTAACTTAAGAAAGTATTTTATAATTCCTTCTATTTTTCTGAACAAGAAAGAAAACTATTCTAAAATGCCAACTTTTCTGTAAGAATTACATCTCAGATTTATATTTCCTGCAATATTTGATTAGAGTCTCTGTCAATGAGTAACACTTTAAAGAAGCACGGCAAATCCGAACTGAGTCCACTTCAGGAAGTTTTCATTTTAATCAAAGTAATGCAGTGCATGTGTCTTAAGCACACCCTGAAACTTAGCCTGATGAATGATTGTTTTTGAGCAAGAACAAAGGTTTACTTGCAACAGAATAAGAAATAAGTAAAAAATTGTAAATTATGACCAGTTAAAATACTGAAATATGAGTTTGTTTTGGTTTTTTAAAAATAATGTCTTATCTTAATTTTTAGTAACTCTGTCATGACTTGCTAAGGGGACCAGGTATAGAAATTCTTCTGTTTCAGAGTTAGGTCAGCTGTGATCTGGAGAAAAGACAGGAAAAAAGGAGAGCGAGTTCACTTACTCTTGTGTTCTCTCTTACACACGTGAAGAAAGAGAGAAAGGGGTAGAAAAGGGTAGAAGAGGAGCAGAGGAAATAGAATTAGGACTCCCAAGAAGCACGATTTCCACCTTTCGTCTTCACTGGCCCTTTATCTCACACAATATGCATCTTTGCCTCGATCTCACTTGCAGCTTTTCCAGAGTTTTCCACTCTGTCATTTGGGAAGAAAAAAGAAAACTACTATCAAAGAGTCTTTTTTTAATATATGTATATTTCAAATGCCTGCACAAATATATTTAGTTTGTAAAAGAGTCTGATATTATATTTCCTTGTTAATGTCACTTTTATCTCTGGCCTTTGTAATCTTAACATGAAAGAATGAACCAAATGTGTCAATTAGAAAATTTAATTTTGTCCTGCAATAAAGCATTCTACTTCAAAATACCACGAAGTTACAGATGAAATGGTATACTTAGAGTGGCGGGGGGGGGTAGGGGGAAATATCTTTCCAAACTTTTGAAAAAGAGGGGAAATGCCAGGGCTTTCCACTGTAACTTATGATCTTGTTTATTTGCTATATAAAAAGACATTCAGATTTTAATATCAATCATTTTAGGAACCTGTTATATCTCTAACTATACAATAATTCTGGTGTCATTCATTGTAGAGAGTTCTTCTGCCTGTTTCTTTGAGTTTTATATGAAACCAGTTCAGTGATATTGACTCTCACTGTGTATGAAATAAAACAGGGGTGGTCACTGTATTAAGTGGCTTAATTTTTTTTTTTTTTTTTTTAAAAAAAAGGTTTGTTTTTGTAGAAGACAAATTCAGCTAAACATTCAGTAGAAAAGAGTTTCCAAGGATAATTGAAGAGAGGATAGGGAAGGTGTTTGTGAACCTCACAGCTCTGTGTTGGCTGAATAGCATTCTACTAAGGGTATATGGGATCTAAGGAACAAAAAATACAGGAAAAATCACGTCAACATCATTCCCACCTCCTGTAACACATACAAAGCTCAAGAAATCTCTTAAAGTCCTATGCATCTTTCAGTTGATAGCCTTGGCAACAACATGGGGAGGACCAAACAGGCAGCCATTATCTTACTAAAGAGAACCTTAATTGATTTCAAAAGAGGAGAGCGGGGAAAATACCTGAATCTAAAGTAATTAAACATATAGAATAAATTACAATTATAGGCCAGTTTTATTTTTAGTATTTTCAAACATTCAGGCTCTTGTTACTGCAGTTATAACATTCTTCTAACAGAAGAAACTCCAGTGAGAGAAACTTTCTAGAGAGAAACAGACTAAAGAACTGAGTGAATCAGTAGCAAGGAAGCTGCAGCATAAGCTGACAGCAGGCCACTCCTCAAAGTCAACTAAGGGACATAATTTTCCCAAGAAACCTAGACAGAGCACTGTATAGTTTATCTTCACAATAAAGCTACTGAAAATTGCTGGATATGCAAAATGAAACTGGAGGAAAGTATCTGCCCTTCAAGGACACAGTGACCAGGGAAATTTTATCATCAGCCTTTTTATTTCTAATGGTCTTATTCTGATCTTTGAACTTTTAAAATAGTGTGATTCTAGTTTCTGTGTAAATTAGCGATTTTTAAGGTTCAGATGGTTGATGTGTTCTGGGTGCCTTCTTCAGGGAAAAGGTCCAGGGTAACGCACCTTAAAGCTCTGGCTGCCAGGATTCCATCACAGTATGAAAAGTTCATGTTAATGCATCAAAAGCATGTATTTTCTATGAATAAATGAGACAGCAATACCACAAACCTTTTAGTACTACAACTTATTTAATATTATTTGTACTGATTACAGAAGTCTCTGCTCTAGGATATTAACTCACTTCAAAGTAAGTGTCTTTGCATGCTGAAATAAACAAAAATAAGTTTGAAAAACAAGTTATACTTCATCCTATAAGCTTTTTATGAAACAAAGTTAGTCAACAATAATTTCTAAACATTACCAATTTTTTTACATACACTCGTTACTAAAATTATTACTCTTCATATACGGTGAAAATCTATATTTTATTTTCAGTCAAATTAAAAAAAATACTAGTTCAAGAAAAAGCTGCATGAGGAGGAGTGTATATAAACAGTTCTACAATATGTGTATAATTCAATTATTAAGAATATACAAGAAAGTAAACAGATAAGGTTACAAGTAATACTCTTTATTTATTAAAATAACTAATTTTCTACTTGGGTGAGACTAAATTAGCTGTTTTGGAATGCATCCTTATCAGTTGTTCATACTCTGGAGCACAAATAAACTGCCAGAGAAATATTTTGTGTAATAAAACCTTCAGCAGCTGGATACTACTGTGGTTGGAAGAGTATATAAAAATCTGTGTAATAGGTAGCAGAGATGGAGAAAAGGACATGTGCCGGAATCCATTAGACCAACTGGCAGCAATCAAGAAAAACAAAGCTTTTCTAAAGCCTAGGTGCAGGGACAACTCTAAAAAAAGGCTGCAGGTTGTAAACTGATATAATGTGGATTTGGGAATTTGAAATTAACCATTCTTCCAGCCTATTCAACTTAAATGTCTAAAGATAACAAATCTATGTGTCATCATTGTGAAACTCCTAAAAGATTGGGAAGCTTCTCAGAGAAAGTTGTGGGCACATTATCAAATCCGATACAGACATCTCAGCTTGTCTTGTTTTAGTCTCATTAGAGAGCACAACATGAGATAATTCCCAGTTTATTTCCCATCAATGCTCTGACCAATGAACTTTAATTAAAATGTTTAGCAATTAAAAGGATGTCATTATTAAAAAAATAAACTTTGCTTTTTGATAGGAATGAAAGTAGACTTAAATTTAAAGGGAAACTTAGAATTCCGTCAACAAAAGATCTTTGTTCTATTAGGTGTGGACTGTAAATAGTTAATTTCTAAAAAATACTGGGCAATGAACCAAAATTTCTAAGCAGAATGTATAAAAAGGGATTTTCCTTCTTGTTTCAAGTCTGCCTCTCAATTTTTTTCTGTCAGATTGTGATTTCTGCTGTCACTGAGCACTGAATTGCCTAGAAGTTTCTATGATCATGTAGATTTGATGTAAGCATTAACATTTACTGAAATTTTCAGGTCACAAGCTGTATCTTTTGCTCACTACATCAGTTAATTCATGATTCATAATTTTAAGTGGTATTAACTTCCTAAAACATGTGAGACTCCTCATTTTTTGCTCTGGAGAGCTTTTCTTATAGCAAAACTTTTTGAACTGCACATATGTAAAGAGATGTTTAAAATTTAGTCAAATTTGATGTATTTTACTATATGTTTTTACATTTGTATGCAGACATACAAATACTCATTCTAGATAGTAGTAGTAGTAACTTTTTCTAGTATTTATCTGCTAACATTTTCAGGCTTTCCATCACACAATACTGCTAAATACGCTTTCCTCTAAGAGGTGAAACAACTGATGTATAATCTGGCTGGATTGGAAACTCATTCTCTCAGTTCAGCATTCCCTTTTCATAAATATTTCCAAACGTTGGAAGTATTTGCTGTCATGAACACAATAAAAGTGAATGGCTTGCCTATAAACTGCTTCTTCCAGTCCTTCTGTCAATAAATAATGAAATAAAATTTACAGTCATAGGCTCAAGGGACCTACTTCTTAGGTTAAAGTCTCCATTTAGCAGCTTTCAAGCTCTTATTCCTCAGAGGCGGTGAGAAATAAATATTCAGGTAGTGTGCACCACCCAACAATCAAACTCTTATCTCATGCTTGTAAACGGTTAAGGTTTGCAGCCTGACCTACTTATTCATAATCAGATAGGAGGGTCCTGCTTCTCCTGTAGATAAACAGTTCTCAGCAAAGAACCAAAAATCTGAGACGGCAGGTGATAAGGGAGAACAGAGAAGTGAAACTGTCTCCCCATGTAGGAAAGCTGGAATATCCCAAGTTGTTTTTTATTTGTTTGATTGATTGATTGATTTTTTTGCTTGTGTTTTGGTTGGTGGGGTTGTTATTATTATTATAACTATTACTATTATTGTTGCAGGTATCAGTAGGAGTGCATCATCATAAGAGCTCCCTTAAGTATCTTTGATTATGCTGTCCTGGGTAGGGGAAACAATTGCTGC